>NC_051210.1:19611387-20247890 GCF_015220075.1 Falco rusticolus | reverse complement strand
TTGAGGCATTGCCCCATATAACACTTTCACACTTTGATGCTTTGTTCCGACTTTCTTCCTTTCATGTTGGTATTTCACGCAGATATTTTAGCATGCATTCTCAGTGTTCTGGACTGTCTTGTTATCTCTACTTGGAGAACAGCTGCCTATATGTGCACATGGCAGGGCAGCATGTATTTGTAGGACATAATATGTTGCAGAACAATACAGGGAAGTCCAACTGGTAAGCTATTTAAGGAAAAGGGGTTGCGTCTGGGACCCATTTCCCTTCCTTTATCTTGGCATTCTCCAAGCTCATATGATGTTGTAGCAGCTGTGCAGACCATCTTGCAGCTACATCTGGCCTTGATCCCAGAGGCCATGCATATAAGTCATATTTTTGGAGTACTTACTAAAATTTGTGATTATTGTAGACACCTGCACTCATAAGAACAGTACAGATGAAATGAAATATTCATTTAGTGTGTTCTGTATTGAAAATGACAATAAGTAAATGTTAGAAATTTCGATTAATTGTTCATGTTTTGTGAACCAAATTAGAGAACTTAAGAAGCTTCACAGAATGAAAGTGCTAATAATGTTAATTAGACATTGAGGACTACAAAGCCAGAAGATCTTCTGTGACTTGTAGCTTCCTGTATAGCAGCTTGTGCTCTGGAGTTTCTTTTTACTGGTACCAAGGCATCTGTTCTGGGCTTGCTCCCTTTCTTTTATTGGAAATTACATTCCTTTTTTTGGCAATTACAATAAAACTTAAAAGGATCTAGCTGACATTAGGATCCTGTTTTTTACTTACCTTCCTATGTATGTGTAGTAAAAGAAAATTTCAACATCACACAAACAACTGAAATAGCCAGATGAACTAATGAAACTGCTTCTTATAAAAGGAAATGTAGGATATAGGAATTGATTTATGATGGGTTGCAGAAGAAAACAGTGTGCAGTACACATTTAAATTTAATGTCCCAGGTTTGAGTTTGTCACAAGATCATCTTTCCAGGCTCTGTTTTTTTCTATACATTAAAATACTAATTAAATGCATAAATATTTTTGGAATGTAAGTGCTTACAGGGTGACTATATGTGAAATGAATACTAAGTAGGAAGCAATCTCAAAGTTAATTCTGCTTCATTAATAACAGAGGGATGTGATCACTTAGGATTGAAATACATTGAATTTCCCTGAAAAACCTGTTCTAGTGTGTACATAACAAGGGCAGTAGCTGCTAAGTGTGTATGAAGGCAAAAAAATTTAGAAGTGAAGAAAGTAATAAGAAAAATATGTCCACAATAACAAGAGCCAGTTTTTCTGTTGTGTCCCAAAAGTCAAAATGACTCGTTTCATAAAACATTTTTACAGGCCACCAAGGATTTTTTAAATATATATTTTTCAATCTTTTTCTTATATAAGTAAGAAATCACATTTCAATATTATAATTAAATTAATAACCAGGTTCACTATATATTCATATATAACATTTTTTTATGTGTTAAAAACAAGGTCAGTTACATTTTCTGACTAATCTTTATAAAGAGCATGTTCACTGGATTTTTGGTGTGAATTAATATAGTTAAATCACCCATATATTATAGCAACTACATGACATTTACAAAACATACCCTTACGGAAATGATGACACTAACATTTTGTGGCATGTTGGCTTGAATGAAACAAGATCCACCTACAACTGGGTTTGTACATATATATAAGGCATATCAGATTCTGTGTGTTGAGAATATAATACAAGAAACTTAAATGGAAAGCATTTCACATGTTAAGCATATTTTTTTTTATATGATCTGACTTGGTAAAAGTATAAAATATTAAATAAGAGACATTCTAGAAACACTCCACCAGAGGAGTAACATCTGGTATAGCAGGTTTTGCAGCTGCTTTGCAAGCAGTGGATTCTGTCAACATATCCAACTGAAATTGCTATTAAAAGATATTCCAGAACAATGGCAGTAATCGCAAAGGCATAGAGCAAAACTTATTGGGACAAAGGTGTCAACATTTTAATAATATTTCTAAGACAGTAAAAAGCCTATTTCAAAAAATCTTAAATAGAATTTTTCAAATAATACTAAGAAATAGAGATTCTTTGAAGTGTGAAAGCAGTCTGACATCTGACAGAGAAGAAAGAGCATATAATAGTTGGTTTTCTGCAAAGGATTATTGCTTTCTTGCATTTCCTAGTTTAATGCCATTTTAGTGCTGTCCTCCTTTTCATATTACCTTGTAAATACATGATACATTGTGAACAATGACAAAAAGTTCTGTTCGCCTATTTCAGATACTGTTTGCTCATGTTCTAAGCAGACTCAAGCTGTTTGGCTCTTGAGTTGTCCAGAAACCATGTGAACATGATCTTTATGTTATAGTTACTTGCTTGCACTAGTGAGCAGCACTGAGAGGCAGACCTCAGGTTTGACACTGCTTCCTCCCTCAGCTCAGTGTAATAATTGTCTATACACAGTTTTCTGTTGACTCCAGTAGTGTCAGGGAAAGAATATTAAGATCTTGAAAGTTGAGGATAAGAAGCTTGGGTTTAATGCATAAGGAAGGCTGGAAAGGCAAGAGCAGTAAGACGAAAATTACTTTCTAGGAAGATGATCTATGCATACAGTGCCAGGGCACAGACTTACAGTGTGGCGATAATTGTAATTCAAAAGTGGTAACAGAAACCTTGATGAGGCTATTGGCTCCATGAGTGGGCCGGAGAGACTGTATGTTCAAGGTAAAATCATTATGCCTTGTATGGCAAAGTTGTGTGAATATTCAAGGCACAGTAAGTATTTGTGCTCTGATACCCAGTATATGTCCATGGAAAGGATGGTGGTGCTGTCATTATTGATTCAGAAAAGACGTGGGAGAAATGACAAGAGGGTAAAATTACGGTGGTAGCCTAGTTGATGGTTACTCATGACAAGAGAGCAGGAAGACAGGCTGAAACATGAGTTTTAATGAGGGGTGAGTTTTGAGTAGAAAGCTACACCTGTATTGTTTCAGTCCAGGGGTGACTGCAGAAAAAAATTACTCAGAGGCAAGATTCAGGGGGAGAAAAGGATGAAACACCAAGCCATCTCAAATCCCTTGCAGCTGGATCACTTGATAATTAAGCTGCAGAAGCACTCTAAATGAGCAGAAGCTGCATGAGCATACAATATTGAGATGAACAGTGGGTCTTTCTTAAAGGACACAACTGATATGCTGGGAAAGGCATGAGTGAAGTGGGTCTGATTCTTGCTCAGAGAGAGGTTGCTGGAATTCATAGTAAAAGATGCACTGGGAGTGTATATGACACGTAGGGTGAAAGCTGTATAGAATGAGTGCTAATATCAAGTTGGTGGGAGGGAATATGGAAGTGGGTGATGGAGCTTGGAGATGGACGGGGAAGGAGTCTATGGGATAGTAGCTGGAGTGACTGATGGGATTAGTGGGGCTGTCTGCTGACTGTAATGTAAAGAAAAAGCTGCAGAGAATGCATGGGCAAGGGAAAGATAAATGGTAGTGTGAAATTAAAGTAATGGGGTAAGGAATAGCATGGAGTCATTAGGGCAAATTCAGAGGTGTGGATAGATGAGTAGATGACAAACTTCTTGGCTAAAACAGAAAAGAATCTAGCATCCACAGAATAATGTTAGGTACTTACGTAAAAATATAAACCAAAGCATCATAGTTTAATTGTACTCTGACAATTCAGAAATTATTTTCTTCTAGTTTAAATTTTGTAAGCATAATTTTTTTGTATAAAAAAGTCTGAAGGCCAAAGTTCATCGCACCCCTTGTTAGGCTTTTAAGCAGGATGTTTAGTCAGGAACCAAATCAGCGTTAATTGTCCCTTCCATTCCCTTCAGAGGGAGACAGAGTGATACTTCAAGAGAGTACTTAAACTTATCTAAGTTCTTGCTGCTGAGGATAATAGAAGTCTAGGGTGACTTGATTTAAAGATTAGGTAGGATGAATCTTGGCATCGGTATCATTGTTGCAGCTGTGAAGAAAAGCTCAGAAATGTGAAGAGTGTGGTTGGTATGTACTGTGTACCTAAGTCTGAAATGATAAAAGAGATGTGACTTAGTCCAAATACCACAAGGTGTTTTCTTGAGTGCTCCTCACAGTAATGAAAAGTCAGTGTTTGAGTCAGTGTCATCTTTCATCAATTCATGTGCAAAAGTAGTTTGGGGATTAGAGTCTTACAGGTTATTCCAAGGGGCACCTGACTAATCAAGCTTGCTCTCTGCTTTCTTTCCCCTTTAAAACTGATCTAGGAGTTAAGCCTGTGGAGCTGAGCAGAATTCAGACAGGATTCTCCCTCAGAGGAGTTAAGTCAAAGGAACTCGTCAAACTTCACAGATGAGAAGCTGATTTGGTGGAGCCTGCTTGCTTTTTAAATGAAGCCTTATTTTGGTAACTCAGAAGGTTAGAGTTTTTCATAATCATAGTTTGGAAGAGTAGTGCTTTGGAATTGCTTATTTGCACAATATTGTTATGTAGTGATAAAGGAGAATCCTGTTTCAGCATTGATAATAATCATAGTTTTGATATATGGAGAAAGATAACAGACGTACAAGAACAAACTTGTAATAGTGTAAGTTCTCTGAATTTCTTGCAGTCTACTAATTTGCAGTTGTTTTTACCAAAATGTGGGAAGGATTGTTGCATTTTAACGTAAGCTTCTTAAAGGGATTGTTTGCTCGTGTCCTTTTCTCAAAGTAAACTAGATTTATATTAGAAAAAAGTAACTTTTTTTTCCCCAAAGAAAATCAGTAAAATGTAAGCAAAAGTCTAGGATACACTATAAGACTTCTTAATTAGTTATTCACAGTAGTTCTTGGAAGGATCACTTTTTCTATTACTGGTTTTACAGAAACAGCTGCTGACAATTAAGAGCATAATTACTTACAGAACTAAAGGAGATTTTAAAAAATGTGGGTGCCTAGGAACATGAGTAAAATTTGCAATATTAGGTGCATACTGTATTTTATGTTCTTACAGCTATTTCATAAACTGCCCTTATATGTCTTCACCTGGCCATCTGTTGCAACTCTGAACAGGAGGACACATTACTGGTCAGTTTAAAGATATGTATAATATAACAGATGGATTGTAGCAACTTCAGATCAGCAAGTTCTACTTGTAAGCATGTGAGTCCAATCACTGAATATTCATTTGTAGTAACAGGTTTTCAAAGGTGAATCCATCATTTCTATTATTAAAATGAGCAGAAGGTTCCAACTAAGTTTTGTATAATCTCTCTTCAAAATGTGGTTTATAAAACAGGCTGCCTTTTGTTTTATACAACCTGTAGGAACAGAAAAACTGGAAGACTTTATGCTTTAATGTTTTGGCGTTTTTTTTATGTGGTCCTGGCCACATAAGAAAGAAATTAGCCTTAGAAAGCAATCTGAAGCTTATGTTAATATCTAAACAAAATTTTATGGTACAGTTTGAGAGTAAGTCTGTAGTGGAAATTCTGACTGCCGAATCTGTAACTGCATCAGTATTAGCAAAAATGTGGTTCGGAGTTTTTATAAATGGAGTTGAAAAATACAGATGAAAAATTAGTAAGTCTTCTTAATTTACAAGGTGGTTGAACCAGAAAAAGCAGCAAAAAGGGTTTAATTTAAAAGCACTCTGTATCATTGCAAAAGAGTACATTATGTGATATACCCTGAGTTTAGGTAACATTTGACCCTTTGCCAAAAATTAAACTTCCTGAGCTTTCAAGGCACAAAATGATGGAAAAAATCTGGTGTCTTTCCAATTTCAAGGCAACTGTTGAATGTTTGCTGTGAAACCAGTAAAAACAAGGCACAAAATGATGGAAAAAATCTGGTGTCTTTCCAATGTCAAGGCAACTGTTGAATGTTTGCTGTGAAACCAGTAAAAACTGGACATAATTTCCTGAATTCTGAAGACTTAAAATATATTATTTTTTCATTTTGAATAAATATTTTCTCTATTACAGCAATGTTTTAAAGTAACATCAGTGACTACGCACTTGTTTCTATACTCAGTTTGAGGAGAAGGGATTCTGGTATGAAAGTGATGGCAAGGGAATCACTGCTGTAATATTTCTGCTACAGACACAAATATTCCTTATTTTTGAGCTTCCAGGTAATCTATCGTGCTGACATTATGTTTCAGTTTTGTTGTGTTTTCACTGAAAAAAATTAAGTCTATGTGGGAATTTGTATCCAAAAAAACACTTGTATTTCTTAATCTGTTCTACTGATAACCTCTAATTTCTGAATTACATCTTTTGGATTTACTTTTCTTTGAGATTTGCTGGGTTTGAAAATCTAGCAAAAATACACATTACTAAAATCACTGAACTTTTAACTGACTTTCAGTATTACCCGCAGAATCCAAAAATGATAGTGTTGTTTTAAAAATAATATTTCAGAAGTTTCAAATTAGGAAAAAAAACCACCTTTTTTTTTAATGTCACCAAGAGAGAACTGTTCTGGGATTCATGAATGTTGGAATGTGGATTCTGAACATAGCTGAGGGACCCCAGAGGTAGATAGTATTGGGGTTTTTTTTAGGTTTGGGCTTGTTCTCAGGTAAATAATAGAATCATAGAAGCATTTAGATGGGAAAAGGCCCTTAATTTCATTAAGTCCAACCATAAACCTAACACTGCCAAATCCTACCATTAAACCATGTCCCAAAGTGCCCCATCTACACATCTTCTCAATACGCCCAGGGATGCTGACCCAACCTTTTCCCTGGGCAGCCTGTTCCAATGCCTGACAACTCTTTTGTTGAATAAATTTTCCCCAATATCCAAGTTAAACCTCCCCTGGCACAACTTGAGGCCATTGCCTCTCATGCTGTCGTTTGCTACTTTGGAGAAGAGACCGACCCCACCTGCCTACAGCCTCCTGTCAGGCAGCTGTAGGGAGCGATAAGGTCTCCCCTGAGTCTCCTCCTGTCCAGGCCAAACACCCCCAGTCCCCTCAGCCGCTCCTCATCAGCCCTGTGCCCCAGCCCCTTCCCCAGCCCCGCTGCCCGTCTCTGGACACGCTGCAGCCCCTCAATGTCCCCCTTGCAGTGAGGGGCCCAGACCTGAACACAGGGTTCGAGGGGCGGCCTCAGCAGTGCCCAGTGCAGGGGGACGGTCACTGCCCTGGTCCTGCTGGCCACACTGTTTCTGATACAGAGATGAAGACCCCCTTCCAGATGACTTCACGCAGCCCATCCCCTCGGCAGAGCACAACTTCCCCGTGTTACGCAGCTCCCGCCATGCCGCCCAGGGCAGTGCGCACGTGTCCCGTGCTGTGGGCTGGAGCACCGTGGCAGCCTGCCCGGTCAGGGAGCCGTGTACCAGCAAGGCCCAGCCTTGGGTAGTGTCCAGCCTCCCCGTGCTCCCCAGCAGCACCCACAGCGCTGGCGCTCTGCCATGGGTGCCCTGCCTGCCTCCTCGTGCCCTTGCCTCCCACCCCCTCCCAGGCCACCCCGCGCTCCATCTGGCCCAGCTCTGGGGACCTGCCCCAGCCCCTCAGACGGGGCGAAGGAAGCCCCTGCACCACCTCGGTGGGGCAGAAAGACCTGCTCACACCTCCACCCACCCCACCCCAAGGAGGTGGAGGTGGAGGACGTGGCTCCCAGTCTACAGGCCAGCACCAAAGGTGCCGACGCTGCAGACGGTGACGCGGGCGGGAGAAAAGGGAGGTGGGAGGATGGCCCTGCGCTTCTGTGCGCCTGGGCAGCCACTTCCCACGTCGTGTGCAAGGAGGCTTTAGGGCAACAAAATGCAGGGCAAGAGAGGAAGGGGGGAAACCCAAACCGGAAAGGGGCAGAGGCAGAATGGCTTCCCCAGGCAGTCTCCCGTCCCGTTACAGAGAGGGCCCAGCCCGCTTTGCTTTCCAGACTGGGCCCGTTAATGCGTGGCTGCACATGCTGTCCCCTGCCTGCGCTGGTGCCAGCGCTGGCCAAAGCCCCCTCGCCTGGCGCCGCTTGCTCCACCACCAGCTTTCCCCCATGGCCACGCGCACCCTGCCCAGGGCGTAGGCGGGACCTTCTCCAGACCACTGAAAGAGGCCTGGTGTCCACAGCCTCTTGCAGAAGAACAGCACCACCAGCTGCTGCAGCAGTGTAAACCACAGGTGTCGAGCAGTCCAGGAGGTTTTTGGAGAGGGCTGATGAGAACTCTCTAACACAGGTGATGGAGGAGCCACTCAAAGAAGATGCTCCCCTGGACCTGATAGATACAAGGAGGGAAGAACTGGTCGGCAAGAGGAAGGTCAGGGGCAGCACTGACCAACTCAACTGTAGAAGGGAGGTATGCGAGGTGGAAACAGAGACAGGTGGCCGGAAAGGAATATAGAGACGCTATCCAGGTGTCCACCTGTAGTTGAACATGGCGAGGGACATGAAGGGCAAACACAAAGGACTTCTGCAGGAAACAGCAGCAGCCAAAGGAAGACTAGGCAAACCGTGGGCCCACTGTTAAGCAGACGTGAGATTTCTGATAAAGGACATTAAAAAGGCCAAGGTAGGCCATCATTCTCGATTGCAGTCTTTAGTGGCAAGAGTAGCCTTCAGCAGTCCTGGGTCCCTGAAACTAGTGGGGAAGTGCAGACCAAGGGAGATTTGCGGTTGGTGGAGGAGGATCAGGTTAGGGAACATTTAAACAAAGCAGACATACACGAGTCCATGGGACCTGCTGGAGCGTGCCCGTAAGAGGAGGCTGGCCCTTGTTGCCAGTGTTGGTCACTTTTGAGATGTCCTGGTGGGACCAACTTGGGGTGTGCGGGCAGAAGGCTCTTGACAGCTGGGAAGAAGCCAGTGTCACTCCTGTCTTCAGGAAAGGCAGAGTGGAAAGTGAGGGGTACTGCAGGCAAGGCAGCATCTCCTCAGTTGCTGAGGTGATGGACAGAGCAAGTAACACTGAAACCCATTCACAAAACCTAAAGGCCAAGCAGCTGATTGGGCATAGTCAGCATAGATTTGCAGTGGGCAAATGACATTTGGCGGACTCGTAGCCTTCTACGGTGAGGTGAGTAGTGTGGTGGGTGAGATGCACAGTGGTTGTTTCTCTGTAGTTCAGTAAAGCTTTTGACACTGTATCCGGTAACATCCTCACAGACAAACTGAGGGGGCAGGGACTGGTTAAAGGGACGGTGAAGTGGGTCAAAGACCGGCTGGACTGCTGAGCAAAAAGGGTTTTGGTAACAGCACGACTGTGTACCTAACTGGAGGCCAGTAACTGGTGGTATAGTGCAGAGTTCAGTGCTGAGGTCTGTAGTATTTACCATCTTCACTGACAATAGGACAGAGCGTGTGCTCGTGAAGTTTGCAGAAGGTGAAGAATTGGGAAGAGTACACCAGAAGGTTGCTGCCATTCAGAGGGGCACGGTCAGGCTGGGGAAAGGGCAGAGAGGAAATCTCTTGAAGTTTAGCAGAAGAAAATGTCAAGCCCTGCCGCTGGGTAGCAGTAAACTCTTGCAGCCATCTATGCTGGTGACTGACAGTCTGGAAAGCAACTTTGCATGAAGGGACCTTGGTGTCCTGGTGGACATGAGCTGACCGTGCGCGAGCAAAGCAGTCTTATGAGAAGGAAGGCCATCAGCCTCCTGGGTTACATGAGGAAAGGCATTGCTAGTAGGCTGAGGGTGGTGATCCTTCCGCTCTGCTTGGAACTGGTAAGACACATCTGAGGTGCTCGGTCCAGCTCTGGTCTCCTGAGTGCAGGAAAGACATGGACATCCTGGATCAAGTCAGATGAAGGGTCATGAAGATGACTCTGGGACTACAGCATCTAGGAGCAGGTGAGAGAGCATCAAGGAGCATGTGAGAGAGCTGGGACTGTTGAGCCTTGAGAAGGCTCAGGGGGATCTTACCTGTGTGTAAAAAATACCTGATGGAAGTAGTTGTGCCCACTGATAGAACAAGAGGCAGTGGGCACAAACTGATAACAATAACAAAACCTAGGGTATAATCAAGTTTTGCATGTTTTTTTTTCTATATTGAAGCACAACATAGGTAAATGATGGAAAAATGGCCTGTTCCTTAACTGATCAGTGTGTATGATCATGGCTCAATTCTTTGGGTTTTTTTTGAGCAATTTTAATGTCATATTTTGGGGGAACACATCAGTGGTAGATTCTAGTATTTTGGTTATCTGACTTTCTACTAGAACGGTAAAGAGGTGTTTGTCTACAGACTTGAATTATTTGAACAAAAGAGGATGCATTTCTATTTCTGATTTTTCATTTTCTGACTCATAGTTTTCTAAGAAGATGGGCTTTTTTTTCTGTAGCGAGTGAAGAGATATGCTAGAACATGTAAGATTCATGAATTGCATTACTGCATAAACAGTTTGGGCACCTGCACTCTGCAATATAAGTTTGATATTTCAGGCTGTTCAAGAGTAGACTTAGTGCAGGCTCAGTCTGGTTATTGTCAGGAATTTTCTTTTTTTTCCTTCCTGTCTTTTTTTCAAATTGCTAAAATTGCATACAGCTGGACTTGGTTCCAACTTGGTCTGTCTTTCATTTCTGTAATAAAAGCCTATCTATGACACAATAAGCTGTGAAGCAGAATTTGTAAGTAGTGAACTGTTGATTTCTTTTTGATTTTCTCTTGCAAATGCACTGAAGTTTTTGGTTAGCACTCCAGTAATTTTATTAACCCCTGCTTTTTGATTTATAATAACTTTAGGAAGCATATTCTAATTCCTTATTTGCCTTCTTCCTTGATTTTTTAGCATTAGAATATTTGTGAAGCCTGCTAATAAATATATTACCATACATTAGTGTTTCTATTTGATCACTCTGTGACTTCTATGTGAGTGCATGTGTGCCATGGACATGTGCATTTGTTTTGATACTACATGACAGAATAAATAGAAATTTCTTTTGTACTACTCTGAAAAATTTGCAGGAATTGATTCACAAGGTCTTCATAAGGCTGGTGCAGCAGCATCTGCACAGCTGAGTTAGTGCAAACACAGCTACGTAGAGATTTTGTTTCTTTTGAGACAAATAGAATAGGTGAGGAGCCAAGTGGATTAATTGGCCTCTCTTGCTTCTGTTGCAACAGAAAACTCCCCAAAGCATTGACAACAGTGGCAGGCAATTGTTCAGTTACAATATTCTGGGACTGGTTGTAGGCTCTTGTTTTTCATCAGTTTTGGAAAGTGATGACTGGTTTGTAAATATGCATATGATTTCTCCTGAAAACAGTCACCGTAAGTGAATATCTGTAAGTGGATGGCAGTTATGGTGATATAAGCCTCTGAATGAATAGCAGTTTTTTTGTGAATAAATGCATGCACATAGTGATCTGGTTTGGTTCTCTGCCAATGAATGTACAAAATCCCTATGCCTATATAGTTTCCTGATTAATACCTGATTGTAATTCTGCCATTCATGGCAGTCATGCCTGGACAATGAATGAGTATATTCAGTTTGTTCCAATCAGAAAGAAGCATATTTCAAGAGCAATTTTGAAGTGAATATATGAATCAGAAATCCTGTGAAATGATTTCACATTCTTTGATTTTTGCTGTCCAATGATACATACCCACCTCTGGGATAATTTTAGAGAGCCACAGTAATAGATATGTTAAGAAGGTCTTTTCAGACTCCTCAGGATTTAAGAAATTTAACCTCTTAAGGTCCTGAGTGGCTTGCTCAAAGGTCTTCCTCAAATTTGTGGTCAACCCAAGGAAATAAGTCTGGTTTCTGTTTTTTTTGCTTTACAACACAACTACTGCATTAACAACATTTTAACCACTGGTTTCTAAAGGAAGGTTATGTCAGTCCATCTGGTTTCTCATTCATTTATTTATAGGTGAAAGGTTTGACTCTTATGACTTGTGCAATGCAGTAGGTTTGGAAAGCAGACAGAAAATTGGTAGCTCAGTCTCCTTATGACTTCTCTGCATAACTGCTAGGGGAGTAAAAAATGATAATGGATTCCGATTGTGCTCCTCACCCTGACATGGAAGATCCTTGGGGAAAGGAAGCAAGGTCAGGATAGTCCTTTGCCACTGAGTTCTCTGCCGTTACTGGCAGCAAGCTATCAGGATGCTTTAATTTATGTGAGGGTCAACTAAGCCAATTGCAGAGCTGCTGGAAGTTCAAAACTGGCAAAAACCCCATTGCTGAGCATAGCTCGACTGGGAACCAGAAAATCTAAGCTGAAATTGGTGTTGCTGAAATCTGCAGTGCATAAGCACCCGTGTGTGTGGGCTTCACACTTAAGGAGTTTGGCTTCAGCTCATGTAAGTAATTCATCCACTTAGCCAGACCTTTTTGATACAAATTCATTTCAAGTCTCTTGTTAAAGCTCACTAATTAAGATTACTTTAGAGTCCCAGGGGTTTGGGAGGGGAAGAGGGTTAGTCTCATTATAATAAATTGACTGATGGGATTTTGCTACTATCTCTAGGAGGTATTTCGTTTAGAGATGATGAGTTTATTTATGATACCATTAGAATGAAAAATCGGTGAAAAGGACCAGAAGCCAATTTCCACAATGCTTTTTGAATGATCATACAGTCATTAAAGTAATACATGAGCCTCCATGGACTATGCAAGTACAGCAAAAGAATGAGGAGATTCACCTTGCACGCATAGCCTGAAAAATGCTGTTTGAATAATTTATTTTTGTGGCCTCATGTCAAATCTGGAAACTGGAAAGAAAGAAGTTCAAAATTACCCAATTATAAATTTAAAGTAGTGGTCACTTACACCAATTTTGCACTTCCCATTTAAACCACATCTTTCTTGTTGTATAGAATAGCACTTGGAAAAGCATTAAAAAAAATTTCTTGCTACACCTTTCTTTGTATTATTGTCTGAAAAATTATCGAAAAGTTATCGATAAATTACTTCCACTTTACTCAAAGTATTTGCTGTACAGTCTTTGTTTTGCCATACTGTTTTTGCAACAGATGTCTGAATGATTAAAATCCCCAGCTGCTGCCATGTATGATGCTTTGGATGATTCTACTATTGACTCATAAGATGCCTCCTCCACCTGACATCCCTGATTTGGGTTGTCTGTGGTAGATTACTCTTGTAACGTTATCACTACGAAGTAATAAATTCTCACTTTCTAATTTTATAAAAATCTAGATTTTCAAGCAGATTTTCCTCTGCATCTTGAACGTTAGAGAGAGCATATGTGTTCTTGATACACAAGATACCTCCTCAATAATTTGAATATTTCCATCAAGACTGTTACAGCAATTTAATTTTAAATTTGATCATGTATTAAGAATGGCAGTTTCTTTTGGTTTGTCCTCATGAACTTCTAAGCTATTCTATGAATTGATCTCTTATCTGCCTTCTGAAGTTACACAAATTACTGCTCAGTACAACAAGGTCTTAGAGTCCAGGTTTTGGTATTCTCTGTATTCTCCTTAAGGAATGGTCTGTGGAGGCTTCCTTACTTTCTCTGTCTCTCTGACCTAATGAAAACAGCCATGGAGCAACTTCAAAAAGAAAAAAAAAAACAACAACAACCACCCTACCTTGTAGTATACCCTAACATGGTGTTTAGAATACTGTCACAGGAAATAGCTGTTCTGGTGCCTGTGGTGAAGGATGAAGTAAAAATGGACCTAGCAATTGGACTTTGAGTAAACTATACAATCAATTCTCCCCTGGTTTCTGAATTCTAGTTTTTATTCCTCCTTTTTTCTTCTCTGAAATGAGTAAGTTTAACCCATTTTTTTTTTATAGGCCTGAGTTGGCTACAGCTGGATTTTTTCAGCAAATACTTTGTTGAAATTTGCTTATCCCTGCAGCATATCACGTAGAGCCTCTGTAACTAAACCTTTTTCATTGTTATGTTTGTCAGTTCAATGGCAAGAAGTTTTAAACACATTTTGAACATGTTCAGTAAATTGAGGAATGATTGTGAAGAAGGCAGCAGAAGTCAGTACTTCCCCTAATGGTTGGAAAGCTGAAGAAATGAACAGATCTCACAAAAGTTTATTTTATATGACTCTCAGAAGGCTGATTTGCAGTTAGGCTAATGCATCTAAGGGAAGAAGTGCTACAGAGTGTGTTATTGGCTATTACCAGCAGGATTTCTAAAATCCACCAACATTCATTTACATGGATGTTCAGATTCATTTTGTAGCATATTTTTAGTGATAGGTTGATCAAACGGATTTTCAGTCTGTTTAAGTCAGCAGGCTTATAATAATTTTAAAGTTACAGTGGCCAAATTCCATCTGCTTTATGAATACAAATCCATGAAAGTGCTTGTTATGGTGAGCAGGTTTTACATCATGTGTCTGATCTGTGGTAATTCTACATGATAGGAATAGCAGCCTATGAAAATAGCCACGTGATAAGGGCCATGGGGCACACCACATTGGAACAGTGTTTTCTTTCGAGAAAGAGAAAAAATGTAAAGCTGATATTTTAAATTTTATGTTATGCAACTACTAATTAAAGTGGATATGGAAGGAGACATTCTCCAGCTTTTAATGTCACTGAGCAATGCCTTCAGACATCACTCAACAGTCAGATCTAATAAAGTATTATAGCCGTTCTTACAAATTTTGCTCACTAACAAATAAATACCTTGTCTTCTAACACCAAAACCTGGAAGAACCTTTGGAAAGGAAGTATTCACTGATTACAGGAGACTTTTAGGTGTTTATGAGCACGTGTGTCCCATTCTTTGTTGTGTTTATACTGAAATCCTTTTATTTATAAGAAAGAAAATTGGGACTACTGCTGGAGTCATTCAAGGACTCTGCATTGCTAGAAGGGACAGCTTTCTAAGTTCACACTATTTTTCTAAAAGTTCACACTGTTTAAAAGAATTATTTCTTTTTCAATCTTCAAGGGAAATCTTGACAGCAGGGGCAAGATGCAGAGATGTTCAGGTCATGAGAGAAACAGAAAAACTCTTTATACTTGTGTATCATTCATTTTATTACTGTGAAGTTTTTTCTTGTAACTGTGTTTAGTATCTGAGACCCAAAAAATATCTGAATAAATTAAAAATCTATCAAAACATTTTTGAAAGTTAAATTCAATCACAAGACCTTTGATATTGTTTAAAGTTACAAGAAACCAGTCAGGAGTTTTTACTTTATTTTGAAGGTAAATGTTCTTTAGTGTTACAAGTTTAACCAAGTTTTCCAAAACGTGGACTCTGGTCTATTTAGAATATATAATATTTACATATAATACACATATATAAGTGCATATGTATAAAATACATATATGCATATAATGTAATGCTTAGATATTATCTTGACTTTAAGGATGTATTCCACGGTTTTTACTAATAGGGAGTGACTTAGCTATAAAACTGCTTTCTTTCATGAAGGCATTGTACTTTTGTATATTGGTAGAAATCAGTTTTATATATACATCCTTAAATCCTGTGCTTTCTTGGGAATATAAAACTTTTCCTTAAAAAGTCCACCAAGGTTTGTTTAAAAGTTACTTTAATATTCACCTCCTTATAAGTAAAAATAAATTGCAGTTAGAACATTGGGATTTTCTGAAATATGTAAAATCGATCCTTCTATCTACAAGACACTGTTAATCAGGTTTAGATGTGAATACCAGCTCGTATCTGCAATCTCTACTTCTTGACATAAGAAGAGCCCATAAGACATGTGAGGAACAGAATTTTACTAACAATAATATTACTGTTGATTCACTTCAAATTGCTTGATACCAGGTTGATTATTGCAGCAGCCTTCTGTAGGAGACCTGTCATTACAAATGGTTGTTGCCAGTATGGTTTTTGGCAAAGAATATGATGGGCAGTAGCTGGAAGAAAAATTGCAACATAAAATTACAGCAGTTGAAGTTAGAGGGTAGAGTTAAAAAATTACTCAAATGTTTGAACTCTTTTAGAGAAGGCCTCCACTACTGCAGAAAAGGTAGCAAAACTCAAGATTTTTAATATATGAAGTAGTGAGAAGTATACTGTAATACAATTCAACCAATATAATAAATCTATGAATGTGTATATGAAGTAGTCAGATATATAACCAGATACAGCTCATCCAAAGTAAGAAATACGTTTCTTTAATTGTTCCTTTGGACTTTTTACAAGGTATGGAAGCAAGCAGTAATGGGACTGAGGTGGCATTACCTTCAGAAAAATGTAACTGGGCAAAGTGCCCTTGAAAACACCTTAGACAACCTAATCAACTACCTGCAATCACCTCGATGTAATATAATATGACACAGACCTCTTGCAAGGGAAGAAAATGAAGGAGCAAGTATTGCATAGGGCATGTTCTCTTCCCAAAATCATGATTCATATGGAGTGGGAAATTTATATAATGGTGTGGTAGAAAAGCTGTCTTGCTATGCATGCTCTGAGACCCTCACTGGAGAAGTCACTGTGTTGATCTTAACTAAAAAGGGCAGTTAGCTTGCCTATGGAGATAAAAGCAGTGCATGAATATATTAGGTCAGTCTACATTGCAACTCTTGAAACAAAACAGGACTTCCAGTTTGGAAAAGTTGTTATAGTCATTAGAGATTTAATATTATGGCATTGAATTTATTCTACAGGTACTAACACCATGGTAGTGACAAAAGCTCCTGCTGGATCTGCTGGACAGTTAGCATTTTATTGCTAACTCTCATTTTGGTTATGTTTTTGCCTATGAATTTAATTTTAGATTTTTTCTGTCTAATAACTTACAAAACCATATTTCCAGACTCTGTATTCTTAGGAAGTAATCATGTAAATCATAAATTAATTATTTCATAAATAATTATTTAAATAGAGAATACTGTTTTCAGTACTTTTTACTTCAGAAGGTTACTTTTAAAAGCTGACATGTTATTAATTTCCATTACCATACTTACATATGCTTTGTTATAATATATTTTCATGACATTCTTGGGTTATTCAGAGTGCTGAAACAAATAGCTGTTGGGACATTAAGTGTTGTTTCAACACTTTTTCCCAACATCTGTTTCTCATTTGAACTTTCTGTATTCCCTTATTTCCCTGCCCTGTCTGGGCCTCACTGTGAAATGGAGCTGCCAAAGGGAAAAAGAAATAGAAAGAAGTTTCCGGTCCCCTGAAACTGTGGTCAGGCAACAATGTTCTGCAATGTTTTTTTTTAAACCACCAGACATGAATGTGCGTTCACCTTTATTCACCATTTTTTCTCTCAGGAAAAAGTCTAGCCAACTTTATGATGGAAGAAAGGCAGCAAAAAAGGCTGATAGATGATTCTCAGGTTCCAAACGATGTTTTAGAGATTGTGGTCTGCAAATAGGTCTGCCACTCTGTTGGTCTGGACGAAGTCATCCTTCACAGGAAAATCACTTACCAGGACTCGGTGAGCAGCAGTCCTTCTTTTGAAACCATTTACCTCAGAAAAGCCAAGACGCTCTGAAAAGCTGTCAAGATGTGGCACTCTGCTAGATCTGGTCCAGGTTGCACGGGCAAGAACTTGCAGTACTACCCATCTGCCACCTCATCAAGTGGAAACATTTTAGGAACATGCTGTTTCTTAAGGAGATTTAGTGAAACTGACATGTCTCTGGATTTTCATTAAAAAAAAAAAAAAAAAAGCATATGAGTAATGTCAGAAAATTCTAAATGGTTTTGGTTTTTACATATAAATGGGGTGCAAGAATAAAATTGTATATGATATTTTTCTAAAAGACTGAAATTTTTTCTTAGAATCCTGTGAAGCTGAAATTTCTCTAGAGCACATTGTTAGGTCAGTCATGGACTGCCAAGGTAAAGGACTGTGACACTGGGAGCCTTGGTGTGAACTACTCTGGCACTAAGAATGCACTTTGATAGCAAACATGGTGTGTTTGCAGCATGGTCAAAGACAGAAAGTGAAACCTGTGCTAGGCGTTAAAAGAGCGTACTATGCACAAAGTGTGGTAAAGGAAGATTAATGGAGGTGAGGATCTGTTTTGCCCAAACAAGTTCAGATAGACACTACTTTGAGAGGTATCAGTCAACTCCCTGCATCTTTTTTAAATTAATGTATGATGGCATTTCAATGTTCCAGTAGTCAACAAGGAAGAAAAGACTAATTTGAATATGTTGTGCAATGCCTTTGCATCAGGGCCCTTTCTGTTTTCCAGTTCCTTCTACAATGACTTCAGATTTTTCTGTCATGTAGTACCAGCCAACTTGAATAGAGGGAAGTTCATGTTGCATTGTGGGAAACATTATTCAGAGAGCCTAGACCAAAATGGAATAGAAACCTGACATAATTTCTGTAATGCAGTGTAGAGCCTGGTAAATGCTATTTAATATTTTGTTATTTCAAAAATGAGAATGTTCTTTTTGGTGCGATATAAAATGTATGAGACAGAGACACCTACAATGAAATATTTGATTTTAACTTTACATCAGAAAATCAGTTTTTAGGTAAAATCATTCTTGTGGAAAATTCACAAGCATTTATTCACTAAGCATGTGGAGCTGCGGTAGCTCTAGTAGATTTTTAATGTGAATCTAACAGCCTTCAGGAAGACCAACATCTCTGTAGAAACTGGTAATCTAATATCAGTCAGTTCTTTCTAGTAAAAATTAATAAGGAACTAATTTCTAAAGACTACATACAATTTCTGTCATAGACATATTTAAACTATGAGCATTGTGAGTACTTACACTGGAAAAGAGAAGTTTTGCTTTTTAACCATAAACACGCAGAAAGAATGAATCAAAACCTTTGCTTTCCCCCCTGCTCTCAGCCCATAGCTACAGTAATCAGTTCTTACAAATTTTGATCTTGAAGCATTTGTAGGCATCATTTCCTTTACAACTACTCTAATCTAAAAGCATTTTCAACTAGAAGCTGATGTTTTCAGGCAATAATCTGGTTCTAAGCTGCTGCTCGGTTCCATAGATGGCATCTGCCTAGTTTTGTGCTCAAATGTGGATTAATTTATACACCTCTGCAACTTTTTTTTTTTTTTTTTTTTTTCCACAATTTCACCTCTCCTGTTTAGAGGTATGCCAACAGTTGTATATTAAAAGTCATCTGCACAGTTTGGAAACGACAGTAGACACGTTTGAATGATTTCAGCAGTAATCAGTAATCCTACATTACTGCTATGAAATAAAATCCTGTGGAGAGCAGGTAGGGCCTTCTCATGTTCTGCTCAGAGAAACAGAGAACTGAAGTGATATTTCAAAAATTGTTAAAAATGGGAGAAGCCCACATGTCAGTCTGAAATACTTGTAGACATGAGCGCAGAAGCAAAAGCGGTCAGACGTCCTCCCAGATGTCATGGTTCTTGCAGTCCACTCCATGTGAAAGAACAGTTGTGTACTTCATTGCCTTCTGACAAACACTTAATTGCTCTTAATAGCATTGAAGAATAAAGCCTTACAAGTACTTTCGAGGCTGTTGGGCAGTTACTGTTTTCAGATGTGGAAAATATCCCAAGGTTATTAAGGATCTGAGACAGAGCTAAGGAAAAGACTGAAACTTGTTGACTTTCAGACCAGAGGAAAATCTTTTCAAGACTGTATCTCCTATTCATAGTACATAGCTGAAGAAATAAAAGAGTTTAATTTACTTAATTACTTCAAACTTTTTCTTTTAGGTCTCAGTCTCCTGGAAGTAATGTGTGGGCTGATGTGTATATTGTGTTACTGGACGGGCATCAGGAAAAGAGCACTGGGATGATATGTAAATTAAAATTAAAAAGACTTTTAAAAGAGAATTTGCTTCAGAAGTTCAGGTCTCAGTAGGTCTTATGAAAATACTGCGTGATCAAAGTCTCGGACTTACTACACCACAGATACTAATCTAGTGGCACGTGTGATTGAGGCTACTGTTATGTGTGCAAAGAGTTCCTTGCTCAGTGCTGTTAAGTGTAATTTTATCAGACTTAGCACCTTGAAATTCAGAATTTTATTACTGCCTAGGGTAGACTAGCAGTGTTTTCAGAGACCCCATCAGCAGTTCTGCTCAGGCAGTTGTATGACAGCCTTCCAGATGGTGCCAGTCCTATCACTGGAAGTGTAAAATTCTCACACAGGATCTGAAACACAGATGGTGACTTTTTCTACTTCAACGTTTTGTATGACATAGAGAAGCATATGATTTTAAAACAAGATCTGGGCTGCAAAGCTGACTTTGGTAAGTAGAGCTAGGGAAAGAGGATTAGCAGTATCACCTAGAATTTCTCCTAGCCTTCCTCCTGTTGAAGAGCTGCTTTACTGGTTTTTGAAAGGAAATGAACTGACATCCCTGTGCAGAGTCTGAATGAAAAGATACTGCTGGTGCTAGCCAAATGCAGTCTTTTTATTCAGAGAACCCAGAGTTTGTGATTTATTATTAAGAGAAATGAGTGGCAAAGGAGTTTGCCCCCCATTTATGTTCCTGTGCATTTAATGAGCACACAAAGTACCGCTGAAGCAATCCTCTTATAATTGGGCTAATGATTTAATAGACCCCAAAGAAACTCCTAGATGTTACATATTGTAGCTTTACATTTATGAATCATATTTTTTTATATCTATCAAGATTTTTAAGTGGAAATTTTCACAGAAAGCTGCTGTTGAATTATAAAACATCTGGCACAGAGCAAAGGTGTGTCTCTCCTCTATGGGGTCAAAGTTTTAAAAAGCAGACTTGTTTATCTCAGTAACTTCCTTAAATCCTTGAATGGTCGTTGCCTGTGTTAGAGAGCTTCCAATTCAGCTAAGGACACTGAACTATTGCTTGAATAACAATAGGACGTTCTGAAGACTTTCACAGTGTTTATGTTAGTAGAGGCTGTGACTACTGTTGGACAAAGGAGCACTTTTCACTCCCCCCTCCACTGGTGCATAATGATCAAAGTCAGAAAGCCACATTTTTCTTTAGAAACCAATTTTTAAAAAATAAGTGAAATGCAGTATTTTTTGTAGGTACTCTTAGGCTGTCTGTGCTGTTTTGCATGTCAAAAAGTCCTTTCATCTAGGAGGCATTAGTCTAAAGTTTAGGTAGGCATCTAGTGTTTCTGATGATGTGTCATTAATAGCTTCAAGCAAGCACAGATTGTAAGGTATTGGGTCAGTTTTAATGTGTTCCTAAACTCTCTTGCTTTCGCTCTCTCTCAGGGATGCACCAAAATGCAGTACTAACAAAAGCAAAAAGATCAGACCTTCATAATTCTCAAACAAATAAAAAATCAAAAGCCCAACCCTTAGAATGAGTACATCTTCAGAAGTGTTAAAGATATTTTTATTTCAGGGTAAACAGGAAATTATGCTGCAAGATTTTTCTGCTTTAGCAAGAACTCTATGTAGCTGTGCATTTAGGTGAAAGTCATCAAGTCAGTGGTTAGGAGGTTTACAACCTTATTTTATAGAGACACTCCTCTAAACAGCTTGATTGTATGGAAATACTTATAGCAATACACTAGAAAATACAAGAGAGTTTCAAAGCATTAAAGAAGGAAATTAATATCCTTTTAAGGCCATGAGGCTACTTTATTATAATATGTTGAAGCAGTAAAGTAGAGATGTGATACGAATTCTTCCCTGTCATAATATGTCACAATGAGTACCTTGTCACTTTTAGCTAATTACCAGTGTCAGTAGTCCTGGTAAGACACAATTTTAAAAACAGCTGATCGTCTCAGGCATACTGGAAAATTAAACTCCCCTGCTGCCATATCTATTTTTTTCCATCTATCTACATGTGATTTGTAAGAAAAGTTTGAATTTCTATAATCTTTTGAACATAATGATAGTATCTTAGTGACTACACATTTCACATGTGGCTGATGAATTTGAGTATAAATCCATTTAGCCTACTCTTGAGTTAGTAGACTGAATGTGCTACATAGGTAATAGACTCAAGCAAGGGTGAAGCTATTGCCTTTTGCTTCTTATTTTGAACTGCTCAGTTTGACTAATCTTAGAGGTTTCTTGGCATTCTTTGCTGAGGGATTAATTCAGCCTTTGACTTTTATTATCATGTGTTGGATCTAGTGAGTGTATCAATCTTTTCAAAAAACACCTTTCTACAAAAGGTAAATCGACTACAAGTTGTTCCCTGTATGCTTTCTTTTATTTGGATTCTTTATTTTAGCTAAGACTACATTTGCAAAAAGCAAACATATTCACAAAACACCATCAAACATTATTTTGAATTAAAACGGAGCCTTCTCACTTCAATGGGAAGTAATAAAAGGGAAGACTCTTATTGGAGAAGGCTTTTCAATAGCTAATGGGGACTCTGGAACATCAGCTGTCTGTGTGTTGAACCTGAGTCAAGGAATTAATTGCTAGCTAAACAGAGCCTTGAAAAATAATATTAAACAGTTTCCAAGTGAAAAAAAACAAACACAAAACCCATGTGAAGTAGATTAAAATGAAAGAACAGAAGTCAAGAAATGACATCTCATTGCCAATTAACTTTCTGCCTTTATTTAAGTGCAAATGAGTAAAGGGAAAAAGTTATTAACAATTCAAGGTGAAATCTAAATTAAATTGAAAAGGATAGTAAAAAATTAAATGGTTTCAGTATTAAATCTAGTTTTTCCCCGAGGGAAGATATGACTAAACCATACTGGCTTCATGGGTAATAAAGCATAGATGATAAAGGAGGTACAGTGAAACAGAGTAACATAAATGTCAGTAAATGCATACACTTTTTTAAACTGGTGAGTTGTTGTTTAAAAATTTATATACACACTTCTGGAATAAAAGGTTAACATTTTAGGCTTGCTTACTATGATTTAATTTCAGAAGGTAAGAAAGAATGAGTCAATGGCAAGAATATGAACTAAGAAAACATAAGACAGAATAACTTTTCCGCTTGCCTAATGTTCATCCTGAATAAAAGACCATGCAAAACATTAGGGGCCAAATTCACATTTTGTGAAGCTATACTGATTTATGCAGGGAGTAATTTTTTAGCAGTAGTTACAGAGGTTCAGATAGAAGAGGTAGGTTAGAAAACAGGTTGATCTTTGAATATGTATAGCCAAGTCCAGAACAAAATGCTGATTAAAGCCAGCAGAGAAGCTTACAGTGAGTTTTAAATTTTGCATTACAGCTCACTGCAAATCGGGTAAGCACGGAGATGTCACCTAAGACTTAGTAAATAATCACAATCAGCACATATATGTAGGGCCACTATAAATGATACTTTTATCTACGTGAGTAAAGTGTAAGTTTCTTGTTCCAGACATTTTGCAATTTATACAAGATATGAGAAGTAGCTACATAACTCAGACCAGTAATGAAGAAAATGAGGATGTGCATTCCATTTCCAAGGTGCAGGAGAACAGGCTGACTGTTCTAGGTGTTTGAAGCACAAATTTGCTATCTGGCACATTTCAAATATGCAGAATGCTTTTAATGGCTCGTTGTTGTGCACTGACATTTATAGATCATATATGTACTATTGCACCCATTTCTCTGAGATGACATTTTTCAGTAGATTAGAACTGGTGTTGGAGCTGTATGTTGGAAGGCATGTGAGTTAAGCAGGAAAGGATGTAACACTGAAGAATTGGTAAGGTAGTACTGAGGAAAAACAAGAAAAGCAATTAAGCAGGATGACATAGGCTTATGAGAAGTGCAAAATTCTATTACAAGAGGTAAGAAATCAAAAAAACAGATAAGAAGTAAGATATTTTGTGATTTCTAAGTGTGAAAGATTATTCGGATAGTAACTATCTGAAATGAGAAGGGACAAACAAAGGTAATAATGACCTAGACAAGTGACAGTACAATTGCTATAGAAGACCAGCATCTAGTAGGAGAGTTTTAATCATAGAGATTACAAAAATATCTAGTTTTTGAGGAAGTTAAAAGCCAACAACAGCAGATTGTGTATGGGAGAGGAGAGAACAAAAAGATTGTAGTTTAGGAGCTCTGCAGCAGTGCTCTATTGCCCATTGAAGCATGTTAAAACTTTCAGTTTGAATTATGAGTGACACTGCAAACTCTTGCTATATACTGTCTATATACTGTAATACTTGATGGTATAGATATTTTGATATTCTATAGAAGTGTAGAGGTGGGACCTTTGGACAGCTCAGGGATAGCTAATTAAGGTAAGAAATTGTATAAACAACAAAGTAATGAGACTATCCAGCTATTGTGGAAGAAAATGTTTCCTGAGCTTAGCTGTCAAAATTTATAAAGCTGAACATCTTTTTACTACTTACATAGCTTATTATAATATTTTAATAGTTCATGACAGGAGACAGAAATTATCTTCTTTTCCAGTCAGTCACAGAAATTGTATTGGGTGACAACGTTGTGACATTTTGTGCTGCAATGGTCAGTTAAATATTTGTGAAGTTATGATTTATATTATTCTTATTTGCATTATTTGACCTTTATTACGTTTGTGGAGTTTTTTTCCCTGCAAAGTTACTGGGTTTGATTTCTTCTTCCAGTATCCTGGATTCTGACCTAGTTGTGACATGATGACTCTGAAATTAGTTACTTATTCATTTTGGGTAGCTGGGATCTACAAGTAAAAATGTGAACCAAATGAGAGTACATGAAGTATGTGTATTAACTCTGGCTCATTATCATTTGGCTCACTGGCAAATTTTGAGTTCTAGAATAGTTCTAGAATAGGTAATGAAAAACATTTCTTGAATTAAAGGTATAGTTAAGTTTGACAGTGCCATAGGAAAGATTCACACTTTGCTTAAGAAACTCCTGTGCCTGTCCTGGGTTTTGAGTTCTCAGTTCGGTGCAGTATTTTAGTGGCAGCAAAACCACAGTTAAGCAGACATGTGAGCCCTGAGGGTCTTTTTGATTCTTATTATGGTAGATACTGGAAATGTGAACCACTTGAAATTGTACATGATTTTTCTGTTGACTACAGGCCTGTGTTTAGTGTTGACATATAGGAGATTAATTTAAACCTATGTACTTCCAGCATGTGATTTTGGATTTCATCCTGACTTGCCATATCTTTAACAGTTATAAATAAAAAATCCACACCTGACTGCTTTTGAGCACACAAGACCAGATCTGTTTTGAGTACAGGTATCAGACAGCAAGAGAGCAGGCAGTTCCAGAAGGACAGGGAAGCTGACAGCACTGTGCTGCACCAAGGGCACCAGCCCACCACATGCCAATGAGGAGAGCAGTGCGGGGCCAGGGTGATGGGGACAGCCAAGGGACCTGCGACCACCACACCAGCCCCAGCCAAGGGGCAGGTCTGAGGCCAAGCCAGGAAGCCAAGCCAGCGGGTTGGGGTCAGGAAAGCACGAGGCTGGGAACAAACAGGCAAAGGGTGAGGGCCTCGGCTGAAATGCATCTTCTGAGTGAAGGTGGGGGGGTCAGGTAGGTTCCTTGCAGGTTTTGCCCCCCCCCCAGCTCTGTCCCAGCAGGCTGCCCCGGGGCCGCGGGGCTGCACCACTCCAGAGCTGGCTGTGAGCACCCTGAAATCCTTGGAGAGCGTAGAGGCTGCTCTGCATGCACCTCACCCCAGGCTCTGTAGCTGCAATTTGGATGTTTTACGGGTGGTGTTTGTCTATTAAAATCATGGTGGCTGCTTTATGTAAACACTGAAAGTGTGAGTGATAGATGGACAATGACTATTAGTGTGTGCGTTGGCAAGGAACATCCCGAGTTGGTTATTTTGGATAGATAATATCAGCTTTTGAACTACAGGTCATCAACATGTATCTGTCTATGGAGAGTAATGTCTTTTCCTGAGTTCATCTATTGAATGTTTATAGTTATAAAGATTGTAGTTTTACCAGAATCTAATTAGAAGCTCTATGTGTGCCAGTCTGGCAAAATTACTAGATCTGCATGGAGACTCTGGCCTCAGGAAATAGCAGATCTCTAGAAAGGAGATGCTAAGAAACAAATATCCAAGACTGAGGCATAATTTTTTGCAGCCTGAGAGAAACTTTGTTTTATTTTGTGCATCACAAATTGACATACAAAAACCCTTCATAAAAACAGCATTGAATAATTTGTGTTATATTCTCAGTTCAACTTTTGCTGAGGGTATAATTGTCCCAGTTATCTACTAAAGCTGATTTATACATTCTTGCAATATCTAGTGCTTTTTAATTATGTATTTATATAAACAGTATTATGTCAAGCCACCTTAATCTAGTGTTTCTAATAGCTGTTGAAGAGTGTTAACAGATGATTCTCATCATAAGTCAACGTGACCGAATATTGATTAATGCATAAGTGTTGTATACAAATTTGTTAACCACATTTTTGAAAGCAGGAATTTCACTAGAAGAGAGTACATCATGCTATTTTGTTCATTTATTCATTCACACATAAATAAATCTCTCTTAAACTTAGAGCAAGACAAATTCCACTGTAATTTATTATTATATATCAGAAACAAGGAAGCATGAATAACTTCTTGCAGAAGAATGCTCTAGGATATGCTTTCCTAAATGGGCATCCCAGATTCATTGTATTGACTATTTTTTTGTGTATGGAACATGTAAATTTGGCTGTAACCATGATCAGAGCAAAAGGGGAAAGTGTTTAGCCCTCCATACTTCATACTGTTCCCACAACAGCCAGGTCAGTTGTGGGAAGTTTTGCCAGGTCTGGGTTGAAAAATGCATATGCTCTCTGGATAACAGGGAAGACTGAAGACTTCCAAGTGTAATGCCATGAGACAGATCTAACAACCCAAGATGATGCCCCTTTTGTCTCTTCTGTTGTCTTCCTGTGATACCAGCCACATCTTCTCATCCCATCTTTCACTAAGTGATAAAGTAATCTGACTTACCTTGTAGCCAGTTTGCTGCATAGCTAGCTCAGCTGCAGAGATGATGAGAGACAGATGTCCAGGAACAGAGGGGGAAGGAGATGGGGGAAGGGGTGGGCAGACCCCTTCTGGGTCTGGCTGCAAAAACCCAAGCACATGGAGGCTTGGGAGGAGCAGGGCCAGCATTGCTTGCACAATGAGGTAGGCACCAGGCCAGATGCAGGACAACAGTCCTGTCCGTGTAAGGACAGACTGGCTGCCTGGAAGGTACAGTATTGTTAGTCAACATGAGATGGACCAACTTGGAAGTGGCCTTCAACCTGGATCTGCCTACTTGTGAGAAAGATTGGCAACAGTTGTACAAGGCTGCTTGCCTCCAAAGTCCACTGCAGGCATCTCCCCTGAGCTGTGGGCCACGCTGGAGCCCATGTGCAGCTTTGGCCCTCACTGAAGGCTCAACACTCTATGCCAGGCTGAGAATGGCTGCAAAAGAGGAGCCTTTCATGAGGAACTCCTGACCTTTCTGCAAAGGTCTGGGGCCTACTCCATGCTGTAGCCCACTAGCTTTTCCTTCATTTAGATTTGGATTTCTGCTTTTATTTGTTTGTGAGAGAGTCTGCATTGAATGGCTTCTGTTAGGTGTTTCCTGATTAACTGGTTTCTTGGTTAGGAAAGTCTCCATCTTTAACTGATGCATGATTTGCACGTAGCAGATGACTGCCTGTGTAGGAGCATTTATCTTATTAACAGGAATCCAGCAAACACAAACAACTAATAGCAACTTGGGCACTGAAGGTGGATGTAAAGGGCACTAGAAACTCTGTTTTAGGCAGCATGGGATTGCTTGACACTGTGCAGTGATGCAGTGGTGATGTGTCAGGATGATCCCAGCACCAGCTGGAGAAGCTGTCCTGACACATCAGAGGCATTGACCTAGCTGGAGCTCTTCAAGGAGGATGTTGCTGTCCAGGTCTTGAGGGTTCAGGACTGGTTGTTGCCTCCCCTCCTCCAGAGGAGGTGGTGGTCCTGGCAGAGCTGCAGAGGAAGAAGCTGTTGAAGAGGTGACCAAACTGTGTAGTGTCAAGGTGGGCAATGAGGAAGCTGACAAGGACTTGAATTTCCTTCCCACCAGAATGACCCTGTGTTCTTCATACAGACTCTGTTCGTTTTGTCATCTCTGTCAAGGCATAGGGGCAGGTGAAGAACACGAGAAGAAAGAATTCCTGAACTGTCCCTTTGCAAATTGCCAGAGTTTATAAGTGAGGAATCTTATGTAAAGAAGAGTGTGTCCAGGTCTGACAATCCTTGTGTTATTTGGACTCAGCTTACATTTAATCATTTCCAACAGGGATGCCTGCCTTCCTCCTGCGCAGTGAGGTGCCTTTCACCTTCATCCTATAAAAATGCCAGGCTGCATCTCTGAACATCTTCAGTTTTAACTAGCCTTACTTGGAGAAGCATATTTGTTACTTCTGAAGTATCTATATACTTAAATAGCTGAGATGAGATAGTCTGAAAGTCTATTTTTGCCAAGGCAGCCAGAATTTGGGAGGATAGGTATGTAGCAAGATTTCTGTGGTGCCATTTTTCCCCTCCTCTTTTGTCCTTCTAAATGGCAATTAGAAATGTTGACGTTTTCCCCCTAACAATGTATGAGTAAAGAGAGGTTTGTAAAAGACTGGAAATGGTTTGTACAGTCTTTGCAAAGAGATCTTGGTCAGACTGAATCTAATAAATGGAGACTTAAATGAGACTTATGCATTACATTTCTACATTAGTCAGCGTTCAGTCATCCTAGTAGAGTTACAATGCTAATAATGATGTTAATTTGTTATTTACTTGACAGTTCTCAAAAGCAAAGACAATTAAAACAAATTTGTTCAGATGGAATAGTCTTGGTTTTGAGTATACCTGAGAATACACTTGGATGCTCTGGGGATTTTGAGAATAATAACCTCTTGGCCAGCTCTGGCAAGTAAACAGGAACGTCTCCAGAATTATTTCCCTGTTTATGAAATATTATTTAAAGTATAAATTATATATTTTTTTACATAAATTGACAAGAATTCAAATAATTTTGGTACTGAAGCTCTTTTACATATTTTTTGGAATATCCTTGTATCTCAGCAGTTGTGTACTTGTCAATATGTGAATGCTTGAATGGAAAATATGAAGATATTTACATTTTGCTCTCTAGACTGTCAGTTTAAAAACTTGCCTGCTGTGATACAGTTGGATAAGCTTAGTTGTCAAGGCATGGAGAGCAACTGTCAAATCAGAAATAAGATCAATCTAACTGAGCAAAGTGAACAAAGTAATTGACCCCTCGAAAGCGTACTTTATGTTTCAGTATACTGTCAAGGAAAAAGCAAGACAATAATGTGCTTTTCACTAATATAATTCTGGTAAATGCCATTTTGAAATAACTTAGTAAATTACTTTTTTCTATATGAACTCCGTTATTTATTCAGCTGTTATTTAAGAATCCCATAAAGGTTTACCAAACAGAGTAAGAAATAAGCGGTCAGGCATTAATTGACATTTCTTTAAAATAATTTAATATTGCCAAGAGGTTATATATCAGCATCACTGACAAACAGCCTTGCTTCTGAGTTGTATAGATAGGAAATTGGAAGTGACAAGACAGTGTTATGTTATTAGAGTGCTTCAGATCTGATTTGGAGGAGGTATTAAGTTGTCTGTTAATAGGTAATAGTGTTGATAAGATCTGATTAACTTAGCAGAGGCCACTCACTGAGCTGTAAATTGGTAACAGTTCATGCTAGACTGGGGCACAGAACAAGAAATAATTTCTCAAAACTGGTTTTGGACCTCAGGTTGGATCCCATGTATGTAAAATTCTGCTGCCTTGATTAGAAGAAGAAAGCTTTACAAGTACTCCTGCTGAAACAAACAGTATGTGAAACAGGTACTATTCTTGGGAAGTAAGGCTAGAAAAAAACCTGCTGGGTCATCAGTGTTAGTCAGTGGAATGATGTTAGTCTAGGTCTTTGTGCAGGCTCATCTTCACACTTTCTGTTTGTTATTGGACATACTCAGTTTTACTTGCAGAATTATCTAACAGTGCTTTGATCCATACACCGTCACAATCTATTTTTGAATTTTTTTTAATTCTCTGTATTTTTCTGGAATTACAGTTCTTTGAGATCTGGCTGGGTTGGAGTTAGCTTTCTTCATAGCCTTTATGGTGCTGTGTTTTGGTTTTGTTACTCTAAGAGTGTTGATAGCACTAATGTTTTGGATATTGCTGAGCAGGGCTTGCACAGTGTCAAGATCTCCTCTGGCTCTCAGTCTGGCTCACCAATGAGTAGGCTGGGGGTGGGGAAATGATTGGGAGGGGACACAGCCAGGACAGGCGAACCCAGCTGACCAAAAGGATATCACATACTGTATTACAACATCAGCATCATTAAAACTGGAGGGGAGATGGGTTTTGGGTAGGTAGCCATTGCATGGGGACTGGATGATCATCAGTCTACTTGTAGGAGTGGTTGCCTTTGTATGGCTCTTTTTTTCCCCTCCCCTCCCCTCCCCTCCCCTCCCCTCCCCTCCCCTCCCCTCCCCTCCCCTCCCCTCCCTCCCCTCCCCTCCCCTCCCTCCCCTCCCCTCCCCTCCCCTCCCCTCCCCTCCCCTCCCTCCCCTCCCCTCCCCTCCCCTCCCCTCCCCTCCCCTCCCCTCCCCTCCCCTCCCTCCCCTCCCCTCCCCCTCCCCTCCCTCTCCCACTATTAAACTCTCTTTAACTCACTTATGCTTTTCCAAATATCTCCCTCATCTTGCTGTGGGGGGGAGTGAGTGAATGATGGGGTGGGGTATTACCTGCCTCTCAAGGTCAACCCAGGACACAGTTTGCTGGTAAATATGAGTGCTAGTTTGAGAGTTGAAATACCAGTAAGCTTCTATTCTTACTGAACAACATTTAGTGTAATATTCAGAATTTAACCAGGTTTCAGTTATTCCATTCACTATTTATTTATTTATTTGTTTTGGTGTCAATTATTTGTCAAGGAAATAATGGAAATTACAAAACCTTGTATCTTACCTAGCAAAACACTTATACATCTATTTCACTTCAAATTTAGCGAACACTCTCAAAAATAAGGTGAGGGTTAATGTTTGTTTCAATGAGAGTTGGATTACTCCTAAAGTTAAGAATGCATTTTGTCTTTTGCTGGATTAGCACTATGCAGCATGTGTCTGTCCCATCCAGTCTGTGTATCTACAGATAAGAAGGTCACTTTGAATTACATATACTTCCAGAAGTAAAAGGAGGTATTTTAAGAATCAGGTGTGTTTAACTGTACTTTGATAAAAAAGCATAAAAAGAAAAAACCTGTCTCTGCGCAGTTCTATCCACTCGACTGGATTGCAAATGACTGGCTGGCTGAGCTCCATATCTCTTTTCATTACACTTTCAGCACTGTGGGATAGTTAAAGAGTAGAAGAGAAACAGCCCATGTTTAAAGTAATGTTGCTTATATTGCTGCTTAGCCAAGGAATTAATAGCTGGCCTCTAGGGAACGTGGTTGGCATCTGGTTCATGGCATGATTGAGAGCACTACTACAGAAGCTAGAATACTTGTTATCTTATTAATAAGTTACTCTCATGTGCATATTTATTATGTACTACATCTTCTGTCAGAACTATTCTTCCTGTGCAGAAGCTTTATTTATAGTTCTAATTCCCTTTGCATTATTTATCTACAGTGACCAAAGATGAACACTGAAAGGTAGATGTACTGTATAAAATAATGCCTGGCTGATTGACTGACTGAATCCATATTCACATTTATACTGCATATATCACACAAGGTCCCCTCAGGGCTTCCCTGTAATTACGAGAAGTAATAAAATATTGCCTTAAAGAGCCAAGGTAAATGCTAAATCCTGAATTTATTAGCCTGAGAACTCTGCATCAGCACTCTCCAACCTTAAAAGTGCCGAAGCAAAAAACTTTTCACACATCACATGATTTAGAAATAGCAACCAGGGATTTTTAATAAACTGGTGGAAAGATAGCATGTAAAAGATAGATGTGTGGAAAGAAAATAGTACTATGACTACTTCAGATTTAATTTGTAGCCAAGAGGGATATTTTTATGACTTAATTTTCATCACAACTCCCACCCCTGCCCATGCTGTCACAGCAAGTCATTGGATGTTGTTGCCATAGTGACAGCAAATGAGGGGAAAAAAATCTGCTCTTTGCGAAATGAGTCTAGCATTGACAATGATCATGTCAAAATCACTGGTTTAACTCTAATATAACCCCACCACTGTAAATCAAATTCCATTTCCCTGAAACCAGAGAAACTGTGCTGCTCAAAAATTAGTCAAAATAAGACCACAGTCAGATAAAAAAATAAGAAAATAGGAAGGAGCAGAAGTAGATTCAGAAAAAGCATGTATAATGGTGGAGTAGGTTTTGTAATGACAGTGGATCAATGGATGGAAAACGATATCTTGATTTAGAAGTTCAGATCCAGACCTACATTTTGCAGCTAGTCACATTTTCTTCAGTGGGTTTGCTGGAAGTTTTGGATTTGGAGACTGTCCATCCCTGTGGCTGAGCTGCCTCTCCAATGCAATGCCTGGTCTGGGAGTTCTGCTGTGTTGTCTCAAGTATTAACTTTAGAAGAAAGGGATATAAATAGCGAGAAACTAACAAGTTGTTCCAGGCTAAGGGTTGCAGATGGAGTTTTAAATAACCTGCTTCAGACAGATTTATATGTGCCTAACAAGTTATTTCAGTGGCTGGCTGGCTGGAGAAGTTTTGTATTTTCAACAAATGAAATACTTGGTTCTCTACTATAACTGCAGATTTTTTGCAGTGTAGTTGCCACCTTTTTTTCTCAACTCAAAATCTTACAATCTACTTTAAATTGAATTTTATTGTTCTGCTTCCACCCCAATATTTATCCTGCCCAATACTGGATTAATTATGTTTATTCTAACTTTTTGTGGTTGAGAGATGAATACAGCTGTCAATACATTGCTTTGTGTTGCAGAAGCAGTGACAGAAGTGTCTGAATGGAGTGACTAACCAGAAGTAGGAGTGTGCTACCAACTGGCTCTCATAAACATAATTTTCTTTATGCATACATACAATCCATTAAAATTTGTAATGTTCTGTATGGAGAACTGCCAAGCTATGTCTAACATGCCCACTGGGGCTTATGCAGCCCGGTGGCATGGTATTTCTACCCAACAGATCACTGGTTCTCTGACCAAACTGTCAAGTTGTATACAACCAATTTCAGTGAAGAAGGAAGCAATTAGCTCAAATGCAATCTCAAACAGCTCAAATGTTGGCAGCAAGGGTGATAGAATCAAGGATTAGTTTGAAAATTAATGAATTAAGACATGAGCACTCAGCACTGAATATAAAACTTATTTGGTCATCACGGTTTTGCTCTTGAATTGAGCATTTTGCAAGAATTCTCACCTTTAACCACAGCCTAGCAGTGGGGAATACATTTTATTGTGCATTCTGCCCCATATTTCATTTCTTACTCTTAGGGAAGAAGGGTATTAAATCCTTCTCATTTTTCTTAGAAGTACTGAACTCCTCAACTATTACCTACTTCCATCCATCAGTGACACTTAAAGCTGGATATTGAATTCCTGTACTGTCTGCTTTTAGAAGTGTCATTCACTGATGTGTGTTACACTAATAAGTTCACTAGGATGTAAGCAGTAGCTTGCCATATAAATTTATTCTGAGTTCATACTACAAACGATCTGGGAGAAATGTAACAGTAGCATATTTCTAAACTATATCCAATACTAAAATCAATAACCTGTAAATATGTGAAAAGACTCATAAAGACCTTGAAGGAATTGTTTTCTGAAGTCAGAACTTCAAGAACAATGCTTTAGAACATATACACAATGGCAGAGAAAAGTGCAAATGAGAAATAGAGTAACAGTGAAACTCTGAGTAGTTTCCTGCATGTAAGAGAATAAATGAATAATCATTTGCTGATGATAGATAAGTCACAGTTACAATTATTTCTTGGCCAGAAAACAGCTAGTAGAAACATTACTTTCCTGTAACATTACTTCAGGTAACATCTCTAATTTCTTAAAAAAAAATAATATATATATTCCTTAAAGAATTGTTATCAGTCTTTCATTAAATATGAATTATTTTACAGATAATTTATCTTGTGCAACTTGAAAAATACTGTAAACATTTGATGCCACTTTAGGCAGACTTGATCCCACTGAAGTAACTGTGGTTTTTGCCATTCCTTTCACTTTAACCAGAATCCTGCCAAAATTGGTCTTGCTGTAGACACAGTACTGCGTATAAGCTGATGTAGGACAAATTTTGTTTGTTTCTTTGATCAGTAACCTCCTCATTATTATTAAACACAGGAATTAAACTAAAAGTCAAACTTTCAAGTAATGAATATGCGAGGAACTATAGCAGTAAGACATCTTACAACAAAATAAAAGATGAGCTAATTAATTTCTAGAGAAGAGAGATAAAACATAATCATTATTATTTTCTACCATCTGCTCATTTAATAATGAAGACCACTTTCTTACTACTATGCTGCAGCTTAAAATAATTTTCCCAGTTTTTTATTTGTAATAACAAAAGTGAAAAATAAGCTGTTTTTCTTTGAGTATATTACTTTCAATGTTTTTGTGTCCATGTGCTGTTTTGACAGGTATAAGAAAGGCTTAAAAATTACAGAGGGTGAAAATGCAGTTTTCAGAAATGTTAAAGTTTTATTAACTTCAGTAATCAGCAGTTTTTTTGATAAAGAGATTCCATAATGGTTTATCTAACATAAAATTTTGTTATTATTTGGAAAATATGTAAAAAAATATGTCAATATATTTAATATAATAAGTAATGTTAATGTTATAATAATAATGTAATTAATATAATTTGGATATTTCTGTACTGTTTTTTGCAGAATTTTGTTGTTTTTTAAAATCTCTTTATGTTCATATGAGATTTCCTAGTACTTCACTGAAGTCAGCTGGGATTTTGCCTTTGACTTCAGTGTACAAAGGAATTGTCATGTACAGCCAAGAGAGTTGAAATTTCTGAACATTTGATCTGAAAACTAAAACATTAGATCTGGAAATATATTTAATTGCACCCATATCTGAGTTTTGAAAAGAAAATGGACTTGGTAGCTTCTTTCTATATTTGCACTTAAGAACTTAAAACTTTCATTTTTTATCATAATCAGACCATGAAGACAAGCCTTCAAGATAAAAATCTTGATATGATGAGCTCTTAAAACACATTAGTGATTAAAAAAAGGTAAGAGAAATGCTAATAGGTTTCATTTTTATGATCTTTTCCTTTATGAGAAATGCTCTAGTAAAATGGAAATGGATGATGATGCATTCTCTTTTATGGTGTTTTTCTTTTAAAATCCACTATATTGATATTCTCTGACATTTTCCAAAATTATGGCTCAGTGTTTGTAAATCTACATTTTGCCTTTAGTGGTAAGAGTTTTTTCAAGAACAAATTGGTAGTCCATATTGTGATGGATCACAGTAACTATAGCACAAACCCGTTAGTATAGCATATAAATGCAACTAGTGGCTGTGTAGTTTCTGTGTGACTGTGCTGTTTTAGAACAGATAATTTGGATTGGGTACTCATTTCCTTTAAATTGCACCAAAAGTTCAAAGAAAAGCAGATCTTCTGAGAACTAAGATGAATTAAATGAGAACTTGGTTGAAATTCATATTACAATACACAAGTGGTTTAAAGAATTAAAACCAGAAGAGAAGCCAAATGTTACGTATAAAACTTCAGTTTATAATTTTAGACAAAATAAATGGACAAAGTGTTGGTTCAAAGGCAGAATACTGTCATGGTGCTCTTTTGTTTAAAGCATGCAAACCTGATTTTCCCTTCTTAGCACTGACAATACTTTAAGGAGGAATATGCATGTCAGCACCTGTTAAAAATTTAAGCTCATACTTTCAGGAAGATTTTAAAACAATTACTGTATATTGTAATTGCTTCCTTCATCCCAGATAATTATTACGTGACAAAAAAATGCTGTTAACGTACCATTACTGATAGAAGGGATGTATGGCTATGTTACGCCTCATTGGTCTGCCACTGTTATGTGTGCACCATTTTGATGGATCTTCCCTTGTCATACCTCCACATAGTATATTCAAAACAGAGGTTAATCCCAAATCTGAACTTCACAGCCCTATTCATCACCATGTATTATTCATTTTCTGAAGGTAAATGTCAGAATTATGAGAAGTCTTGGCATGTATTAAGGTAGATTTCAGGAGAAGTTGCAGTTAATTACTTAGTGCCTGTGCCCTGCTGGGTGTAATTGCATGGATGTGTGTAGCATGTGAGAGAGGGGTATTTGTCAGGGCAATTCTTATTAATGGCAACAGGCAGGACTTTCCACATTAAAACTTCAACAGTTCATTGCCTTGAGCATCATCTAATTCATGTTTCTGAATCACAGAATTATACAGACTAATTTAGCATCTAGTGCTTCTAGTCATGCCTATTTAGCTTAAATTTTGTCTTCTTTAATCAAATGTAAAACTCTCCATAAATGTCACTTCTGTCTTGAATGACCTTGACCCTACTGTTTTATTAGCAAGTTTGCTGTGGTTGCACAGAGTTGGTAATGAAGCATTCAGCTCACATTTATAGGGACATCACCAAAGGGGCATCTGAGCTGACAGTTTACACAGTAGTATTTCCCTCTGACACATGAAATGATAGAAGCTGGACCACCATTTGGCCATGCCCTCAGCTCTAAATTGCCTCCATTCCATTCCATTCACATAAATTACACTAGGCTGAATGTTAACAGGAAAGCTTTCTTAATTAAATGGACATAATATTTCTAAAATCAAATTAAAAGCCCTAATAAAGGCTTTTTTATGTGTGTGTTGTAACCTTCCTTTTCAGTTGTGTATTTCTAAGTATCTAAGTGTGCTTTGTAAGTATCTAAGAATAAGTAATAAGAAGTATCTAGATACTGACATATATCTCCACTTTTAATGAGGGGAAGTCTGACTGTGCAGACTGTCATGGGAAACCTCTCAGTGGAGAAACAAGGAAGTATGGTTTTCCCATAGAGCTTCTGCTTGTTAGAGACAGAAGAAACCATACTTGTTAACTTGTTTGGTCTCTTGTCCGTTTACTGTCCCCTGTCCTCCCAGCAGCAGATAATTCTGAAGAGGGAGATTCAGGATTTCAGGTACTTTCAAGTTTGCAGATTAATATGAAACAGGATGAGCATACTAACTTTTCACAGCAGTAGAAGACAAAAAAACCCAACCACCATAACACTGACAGACCCCTTTGTGGCCTCTCACCAGTGAAAAGAGTTTGCCTTTCTCCCACATACATGCATTGACTTGTAGGTTTTTGTGTTGGGATGGCCCACTCTTTTGTTGTGAATTTACAGAATATTACTGAAAGTTTTGATAAGGGAATTGACATGGCAACAGTGCCCTGATGACTGGCTGAATATGGAAAGCCTGGGAGATGCAAGATACTAATTGTGGAATACCAAAGAAATGATGCACTGTGAACTTTTCCTGGAGGCTGTAACCAGTTTTGATTTGGTTTAGTTTGTTTTTTTCATATTGGTTTGTCCCATCTGTGGGGGAAATCAAAGAAGATAACTCATTTTCAAAAAACCCCACATTTTCAGCTGTAATCTAATGTGCAACAAAGTATGAGTTTTCCCAATGAACCATTTACCACACATCTCAATAACTTGAGTAACACAGATGGATTTTCAGGTTGGTAACATGCCTCATTGCCTACAATGAGCATGGATCTGGCTGTGTATGAACATGATGTTCTAATTTTGTAAATGGCTCTTTGAAAAAAATGAACCAGCTCCTACGCAAAAGAAGTTGTAATATAATTGCACATGTAAAATGGGTCTAATCATGTTTTCACACTCCATTATCCAGAGCAAAACCATTTCTCTTGTGTCCTTCTCTAGCCTCTCAGCCTACGTAACAATAAAATAACATAAAGTAGCTTCTCTTCATAGTACCACCATTATTTAACAATCTGAGAAAAGTTTTTAAAGATCTGAATCTCATATACTCTAGCTAGCTGACAGACTGCACTGTCAGTGGCAGAGCAGGACTTGCTATGTTTTTATATCCTTGAAAATCAGTTAGAAGACCTTAGCAATTCTCTGTTCCTTCTCCAGGAAATCATCGCTACACTGGACTCTAAATGCTGTTTGGAGCAAAGGCTCACCCCATCATTCAGTAACGTTCACCCACTGTTCAGTAATGCTAGGCTTGAAGATAGTCTTCTGTATTCATTACCCTGTCAGCAACTTTTGCTCTTCAAACTTGGGCAACAGATGTCAGATACTTTTATCTCCCTCTTTCTACTCTTGCTTTGCAAGGTAATGTCACTGACTATATGGCATGGTTGCTACTGCTCTGCTGTCTCACAGGCCCAACCTTTTCAAAACCTCATCTTTAGCAGGTTTTATATTGGTTTTGTTTTTCTCTAATTTTTATGTGCCTTATAGAAAAGGGTTGATCATGCTCAGCATTTTGTATAGACAGTTTTGAGTGAGGTCATTGTAGCTGAACTTTATAAATATATAAATGTTGAAATGTGTTCCTTAGAACTCTGCTGTGGGGCCAATTCAGTGAAAATTCACGCATGTACAGTTCATGGTATAATTGCTTATGTAATTCTTGTTCGGCTGTAAAATTAACAGCTCTCCCTATCAAAGGCTGTGAAGGCTGATGTATTTCATTTGGTTCTTGCATGGCATTTTCTGATGTGAGCTCAGTGTCAGCTGCCTCTTTTGTGTAACTCATGACTGATTCATAAGTGGATTACAGTCATTAGGGTACTGAGGAAGTTGTAATGGCCCAGAATTTGCAGGGCTAATAGATACGTTCCATCCTCATCCCGCTGCGGTACTAGATTGGTCAAATACAGCCAGCTTTGCTCCTCTGCCTTGGTGAATTGGTATACCTAAGAATCATGTGGCAGATTACATTAAATGATTTACTGTTAGTTCTTTACAGTGCAGCCTTACAGTGTCTTCTGCTACTTTTACAGTGGTACATTGTATAAATGAGAAGGAAATGGTTCCCAACATCTCTGTAGCATGTGGTTTTCTTTTTCTTTTTGTTTTTTTTTTTTTGTTTGTTTGTTTTTTTTTTTGCTGGTACATTCCATTTACATTTTTAAACTTTTCAAGTGCTGGCAAATGATTAACATAAGGCATGTAAATTGGTATTCTGTTATTCCGTAATTTAAGGCACACTGTAGTGTACCAGTGCCAACTCCTGTTGGCTTATAACAGGGGCATATTCATCCTATTTTTTGTATCGATGAGAAACATCAAATAATGTTGTTTTGCTCATTTCTGAGATCTAGAAGGGGGCTAGATGGAATAACAGATCTTCTGTCTAACACTGGTGAATATATGTCTGGCCCAAAATAAACGTTTCTTCTGGTCACAGGAAGGACAGAAGGGTGCTGTTTCTGTTTTCAAGTAATGGTCGCAGCTGTAAGCTGGTAGAATTCTAAGTGTTCTCTGCAGGAGCAGTCATCTGGTTCAGTCAGGAGTCTTGGGGAGCACAAAAGTATCAAAACACTCTCTGATGCCTATGTTTGTGTTGGTGAGGTTGAAGATGTATATGTCATTAATGCGATGTACAGTAGAAATTCATAGCACAAATAAACATTGATTAGTTTTAAAATACTTTCAGCCTAGTGTGAAGGAATGAAGTTATGTTTCCTTCCATGTTTTTCTTTAGGTGCATATACTGAGACCAAAGGATTTCCCTAAGTTTTCTAAAAAAGTGTGACTATTTTTCTCATTAGTGTAAATTAAATAATTGTAAACCAATATTCATTTGAATACTAAATCAGCTGCAGGCTAATGACAGATGAGAAGGACCAAGCTTTCTGTCTTTTCAGTATGCAGAAAATGGTATCTGGCTTGCCCTCAGCACAGTTAAAAGGCTTCTGTTTGAACTCTGTACAAACAGACTCATAGGGAGTTCTGAAAAATGACAGTCATCTGAAAGATTAAATTTTAATTTATTCCCATCACTCCACGTATCCTCTGGTGTATGACAAGAGGAACTGTGTGTGGTACAGTGCTAATCCAGTGTTGGCAGCACTTCCAGTGACTTAGTCAGAGATATTTAGAAATGTTTCATAGTGACTAAATTTGTTCAAAGTCTTTTCCATTAATGGGAAGTTATAACTTACAGCTTCATTTCACTTCATCTGATATTGTTTCTTCACAGATACTTTAAACATGGTGGGGACGGACTTTTTGACTTCTTATTATGAAGTAGTAATATCTCACAGGTGGACAAAGAAGGTCACCATGGTCACAAGGAAGTTGTCTTTTAGGATTCACCATGGTGAAATAATGTACATATGAAACCCAATGATTTCTCTTTGTGTAAGCCTGCTAGCTAGATTTCACATTTCTGTGCTGGGGTGGCCATTTGCAATCTGATATTTTGTACCACTAACATCTCTTTGAGTTTATCATAAAAATTATTCTTTAAAGATTGGAGAACATACGAGCAATCTTTGACCAATTTAGTGACCTCACCTTTTTCAGCTGTGTCAGAAAGACAGCTTTCTGGTACCTGTTTGTTTTCCATTGGTATGCCTAACTTTTTTCTTATTCATTTCTATGCAGTGTGCTGTGGTTAAGTGTTTTGACTATTTGTTGCTTGTGGGTAATATAACCTTACAACTAATGTAGGAGTCTATTAAAAGTAGTAAACTAGATTCTTTAGAAACAGGACTTTTATTTAGGTAATGTCACACTAATGAAAGGATACAAAGATGAATAACAACACCTCTCAAAAAAAATATTCAATAGTCATTTAAGTGAAAGCATAGTAAGACATGGAATAAGAGTAAAAAGAGTTAAATATATAAAACATGCATTGTAAATCTGAACTTTTCAGTGTGTGGCCTCTCAAATGGAATTAGAGGCCCTGTGTTACGTGCCTGCTCTGCCTGTACTGTCCAGGGGCTGCAAACTGATGGAAGTCTGAGCAAATGCTCGCTGAGAGTCAGCCAATGAGGAAACACAGAGGCAATGTTAATCTTAAGTCTTTTCCTTCAGATGTCTTTTGAAAGCAGCATCACTGGCCTTGAAGCTTCTTCTGAAGTTTTAAACTTCCTAAGATCCAAACAACCCTCAACCTGAGACATTTACCTTCTATAGTAGCCAGTTCTCAGTTACAGTGATCAGCTTCATAGATTCTGTAATCAAGAAAGAGCAACTGACATTCATTAAATATCTTTACTTCTGATGCCTGAGCAATCAATGTATTCTTTATCTGTTCAACTACCTCCATCTTTCTGACTTTTCTGCAATAAAATCTGTTTTGCATTATTTATATAACTGTATTTTTTGATCTATATGTCTCTGATAAGGAGATGTGATAAAAAATCTGCCATTTCATATGAATATCATGTTTCCAAATCTGAGCTGCTGGCTTTTATTCAGTTGCTCTTCTGCCAGCCAATGGTCTTTGAAGTTATTGATTATGTTCCTCTGTAGCCATCTGGCCATTCACTTCATGTGATGAACTAAACAAGAATCCATAATTTCTACTAACTTTATTTTTCCTTTTCTTTTTTCTTTTTTTCTTCTTTAAATTTTATTTTGCAAGTACAGAGTATCAAAAGGGTGTAATATTACCATAATTATGAATGCTGTAAACAAGGTCCATGTTTTATTCATAAAGAAGACATTGGTATTTCAGTACGTTAACAGGTCTTCTTTATATGTGTCATCAAATAAGCTATAAGTCTATTACCTTTTCCTTCTTTTTAATCAATACATTCATAAACATTGTGAATCTCATACTGAATTTGTCAGGCACCAGCAAGGGATAAGGAGCTGGGTGCGACAACAGCCAGCAGGGCAGGTAACTCACCGGTCCAGACCCTATCTGGTGGTCCCTAAGGAAGGGGCAACAGGGAGAAGCTCCTGCACAGGGCAGCAGGTGGGAGGTGAGTCCACTGCCAGGAGGCAGGGCTGACATCCAGCCAGGCAGTCAGCCTGCTGTGAGGCCCAGGTGGATCAGATCCACAGGTGGGCACAGACTAGATTATTCTACATGCTGTTTCTTTTTGACTACTTTAAACTACAGAGTCCTTCTTTTAGACAGTCCTGTCATGTACATGTCATGTTGGCATCAAAGCCTTTTCTTATGTTGTCAATGCATCATAAAAATATGATACATGAATATATTTCTTTTTTATTCCTTTATTTTCTGAAGAAATTCTCTATTTTTAAGAAATTCTTGTTTGTTTTCCTGAAACATCAAATTAGTATTCTTCAGAGGCTTTGGAATTTTGTCTATATTAAGGTCTTCTAACAGCATAGCTACATTTCCTGTGATAGCTACTATAGATATAGCTTATTTGTGGTGGGTTTTTCCCCTCTCTTCATCATTGATCATCTTTATCTTTTAAGCTGCAGAGTAGTTTTTCCACGTAACTTTAACAATTTTTCTGGTCACTTCATTTTGTTTCTTCATTCCACTCTTGGACACATGATTATATCAATAAAAGTAGGGTTATCCTTAAAGCATACTGTATAAAATTTCAGGGTTTTTAATAGTGACAGGCAGTATTCATTTCTTCTCTACATCTTTTAAATATGCATCTGTCTACTAAGCAGTAGAACTCATTGACTGGCATATCTATAAGTTTTAAGGGAACCTCTTCCTTACATGAAAGCTTGAGCAAAAATTTCTTAACCATGTCTGTGGCTGATCAGTATTTTGAAGATACTCAGTGGAGAAAGAGTATTTTATGAATTAGAAGGGTCCATATTGCTGCTGCTGCCTTTTTGCACAATTTTTTTAGGGTAATTGTGTTTCTTCTTTACTGCTACAACTACTACTACTACTAGCTATATAAAGGTTTTATTTATCAGTTTTGGTCTTCTGTTACATGATTACCACAAAATGTTTGTGTTAAAAACCCAGTGAGACACAGGGAAACTATGAAATGTGAAAACTCCTGTTCAACACAGAGGAGTGATACATGAATGTGTTTTCTGTCTTCTGGCAAACAGCCTAAAAGATTGTTAACCCATCCTAACAGAAAGACTGGCATGGCCTTGTATGGACTATGCAAATCGCTGCACTCCAGTATTACTTTTGCTCAGAGTATTGATGAGTATCCTGTAAAATTACTGAAAAATAACTGAAAGTGATTATGCAAATCATGTTCTCAAAATCAGCAGATTACAGAGAAGCAACTGAGGGTGAAGCCAACCAAGTTTGCTTCTACAAATGCAAAGTGTTTCTACTTGTTTCTGAGATAACTTAATTTCAGTATAACATAAAATGGTTTTGCATCAAACCTGATTTTATGGGAGACATTCTGGATACAAAAGATATTAAACATGAATCACTTGTTGAAATATTGATCACTGCAGTGAACCAAAACCAGAATGAACATTAATATATTGCACAAATGTTAGCAGGGTACAGTTTCTAAGATCCTAAGAAAGTACTGGTTTTGGTTTTGATGGTGTTGTTTTCGAGTACTTGTTTTCAATTTATTAAAAGTCATAAGGATTCCAGAAGAATTTTGCATAATATTTACATTACATATATTTGTAAAATATATCCATTAGGATTTAATGAATCAATTTATAGTGAATCAATTAGGATACATATATGTGTTGGCAGATGACTAAGAAAATATCAAAGGTCCAAGTTATATTGCCTCGATTCACACATACTTTCCCATATGCAAGTTATATTGCCTCGATTCACACATACTTTCCCATATGCAGGCACAAGAGAATTCATTACATTTTCTTCCACAGCACTTCTCCCTTTTCCAACAGCTCAGAGATCTCCGTTGTAGTAGGAGGTCTCACAGTTCCCAATTACTTTCTGCTTTTATGTCAAAGCACTTAGGGTAGGATGCTTACCTTGTCAAATTTAAAGAAGTTTTGTATTTCACACTGAAAGGGCTATAGACACTTAACTAAATTCTAACAAAGCCAAAGATAGAGAGGAATCTCTGGATAGCCTAGCAGGTAGCCAGGCTTTATCACCATGAACTGCCTGACAGCATTTTTAGGTGACCAGAAGGATTGTAGACCTCAGCAGATGAAGGAATGACAAACTGCAACCTCACCTGACAGATGGAGGACAGATTTGGGTGGACACAGTGGCACTGAAGTCCCAGGAGAGTTCAGGAAAGTCACTTTGTAAGACTGACCTTCAGGAATCCCAGGCCGCTGAGACCAATGGGAAAGACTGGACCAAGGAAGACGTCCTTAGTGAAGGAGGATCAAGTCAGGGAGCATTTAAAAACTAAATATATGTAAGTCCATGTTACCTGATGCACCCAGAAGCACTGAGGGAGCTGGCCAATACCACTGCAAGGCCACTCTTGCTCATCTTTAAAAGGTCCTGGCCATCAGAGGAGGTTCCTGATGACTGCAAGGAACCAGATGTTACTCCAGTCTTCAAGAAGGGCAAGAAGGATCTGGGTACTGTAGGCCAGTCAGCCTGTCCTCAATTCCCAGTGAGTTGGAAGGCAGGTTTGCAGGAAAGGACCTGGTGCTTCTGGTGACAAAGGCCAGCAATATGCCCTTGTGGCCAAAAATGTCAACAGCTTCCTGGTCAGTGTTAGGAAGAATGTCACCAGTAGGTTTTAGGAGGTGATCCTTTCCCTTTACATAGCCCCAGTGAGACATATCTGGAGTTTTGGGCCCACATCTGTGCTCTCCAGTACAAGAGAAGTATGGGAAGACAAAAGAGGTCCAATGACAGGCCACAAAGATGCTGAAGGGAATGGATAATACATCATATGTCCAGAGCAGGAGTCCTCAAACTGTTTAACCAGGGGGCCGGCGCGGATGCAGTGGCAGGCAGTCATCTGCGGCTGCTTGGTTTCCCCCCCCAACCCCCGGCGGGGGCGGGGACGGGGGGGTCTGTAAATACCGGGGGCCGGATTGAGGACCCTGGGGGGCCGTATCCAGCCCGCGGGCCGTAGTTTGAGGACCCCTGAGCTAGAGAGAGGGAGGGCTGTTCAGCCTTTAGAAGACAAGCCTCAGCAGGATCTTATTTCAATGTGTATAAATACCTAATCTGGGGAGTCTAGAAGACAGAGTCAGACCTTTCTTGGTGGTATCCAGTGGTAGGACAAGAGGAAACGGGCACAAATCAATAAACTCAATGTAAAAATGAGAAAAACTGTTTCACTGTAAAGGGTCATTGAATACTGGCATGGCTTGTCCAGTGAGGTTCTGGAGTCTCCACGTAAGGAGATTAGACATGGTCCTGGGCAATCTGCTCTAGGTGACCCTGCTTGAGCAGGATGTTTGGCAAGACAGTCTCCAGAGGTCCCATCCAAGCTCATCCCTTCAGTGATTCTGTGATCTTCAGAAGCCTCTGCTAGACCACTTCTTCTCAGAGGTGGAGACTGAGTTTACCAGGCAGCTCCAGCAGCAATTTTGCCCTACTAGCAGACATGCATCATAGCCTCAGAGTGGCAGCTGCACCACAATAGCTTGTTAGAGTTGTGCACCTCAGAAACTGTAGACTCCTCACTCTGCTATAATACTTTGGCGGGTGGTGGACTGTGGCCTTCTTGTTCCAGTTAGATGGTTCTTAGTGATTTTTCATTAACCCTTTAGAGTGGGAGGGAGAGGAATGCAGGTCTCCCGTGCTGTCAGTGGCAATCATGACTGCCAACACACATTCTCTTCATTACTTTCTTTCTTTCTTTCTTTCTTTCTTTTTCTCATTAATGGTTAATTATTCCATGTAAAGTCAAATACCTTCAGCAAGGGGGATTGAAAGCCAATGAAGGTATGCAATAGTTGCTACTGAGGGTGCCTTTTGGGAAATGGAGGTAGAGGTTTTGAATCAACCCAAAGGGTGGAACTTCCCTTTACTTTCTCTGCTAAATTTTAGATACCTGTGTTTTTGATGAAGATGCTTGTCTAATTATCTTTACATATAAAATGGCTATTTAGCATATCTTCAGACTGTGCTTTCCATACCAAGTCCCTGGGCAAGACAGAGAGATGCTGAAAATTACAATCTTTACAAGATCAAGGCATGAGACAAGTGTTCAGTTTCTCAGTATCATGAAAATTTAGTTGCTTCTGGACAACAACAAGAAGAATTTAAACATCAAAGTAACTTTCATGTAAGAGCAAAGGTAGATATTGTGTTCAGCATTTCCAGATGACATTGGGGTGTATGTTGGAATTGGGTCCAATAGTATCAATACTTCTTTGTTAACTGATACAACTCATAATGCTGAATTGTGAGACATTGGGATTTTTATTATATCTAATATTTGTTATTCTAATATTTTAAGTGTTATTAAGATTAACAAAATATATCCTAAATTGATGGCAAGTATTACAAGCTGTGATTTTGTTCATAATACTGGGCATATTAAAAGACTAATAACTTCTGACATAAAAAAATATATTTTTTTTTACTATTTATTTGTTAGTATTCTCAGCAGAAGGAAAAGGAAACCAAGCCTTTCTAATTCTGAAGTTTAGTCACTCTAGAGCAACCATGCACAAACTCAAGGGTATTCCTGTCAAGACAATAACCTGGAGTAAACCTTCACTTTGAAACTATTTTCTCCATTCCTCCCTGTGAAAAGATGCTCTTTTCACTGGGGATCTCCTCTAATACTTTATTTGTTCTTTATTTGGCAGGACACCTAAAATCTCATCCAAACCTTTTTGCAGGAATTATACATAAAAACACTATTCTTGTCTTCCCTTGCAAAATCAGTCATTACTCTGGGACTTTAACAAAATTGAATCAATAACATAATAATGTTACCAGCTACTTCAACATTCTAAAACCATTGTGTAAAAACTTATGGCCTTATATAAAAATATTTCAATGTGTTTACATGGCTTTTTTGCATTTCAGAATTTCCTTGGGATAAGAAAGAGAAGCAGTCAAAGGGGAAGAATCTTACAGTAAAATCTTTGGAGGAATTTTGAGGTAGAATAGTTTACCTTACCTCACAGTAAAACATACTTTTTTCAGGAAACAAAATAAAACAAATCCAAAACGTATCCATTATTTTTATAAGCATTAAAGGAGATATTGTGATCCCATTGATAAGAAATGAACTAAATATTTTCCTTCACCCTATCCAGGCACTCATCTGCAAGACTTTTGCCTTACCATCTTATACCTAAATTATTCGATTTTGTCTGCAAAAGAACCTTGTCTACCCTATCATTTCAGATTGTTAAAAGATTTGGAATATATAGTTAAAGGACAAAGATTCAGATGTTTTTGTTGATGTCAGTGGCAGGCTTTCAGTAACATTATGACAAAATGCTAGGTGTCAGAGTTGAGGTTCCCCTGTTTTTACTTTGCCATTTAATGTATTATTTTATTTTAGCACCTACTGTTATTCTAGAGAGAATGGCCTTGAACTGTGGAAAAGAATTAGCTGATGGTGAAGTCAAAGGAGAAAAGTTTAAAAGTAGGAAAATAAGGAAGAGAAAGGTTGATAGTGAGGACAAAGAAAGGTCAAAAGTAATTGTATTTTAAATTATTTAGAAACACTCTTTCTGCATCTATCTTCAAAAGTGCATAAACAGATGTCCTGGGCAAACAAACCCAAAGAAGAATATATTTTGCATTTGCAGGAGCTGAATTAATTATTTTTTTATATAATCTAGTATTTACTCCCTCTACTTTGGACTTCAATCTGAGATAGAGTTTGATCAAATCACAGGGGTTGCATTCTACTATCTTATATATACATACTCCTTTATTTCCTGCCTAACTGTAGAGGAATTTTGTGCATTCTTCAGGTGGAAGACCAACAGGATCCTGGGTTGCATTAGGAAGACCGTTGCCAGAAAATCAGAGGTGACCCCTCCTCTCGCCTCAGCACTGGTACAGCCATGCCTGGCGTGCTGGGTCCAGGTCTGGGCTCCCCACTACAAGACAGAAATGGACTTAGAGGAGGGAGTCCAGGGCAGGGACACAAAAATAATGAAGGGACTGGAGCATCTGTTGTATGGGGAGAGACAGAGAGTGGTGTCTGCTCAGCCTGGGGAAGAGGAGGCTGTGAGGGGATCTTATCCACATATATAAATACCTGCTGGGAAGAAATGTAGATTATGAAGCCCAGTTCTTCTCAGCAGTGCCTGCTGACTGGACAAAATGCAATGGCTACAAATTAAAGTGTTGCCTTCACAGGCATGCAGTGACCTGGTTCAGGAACGGCACGGGGCCAACCCCAGGCCGCGTGGTCCATCAGCTCACAGACACCAATGTGGTGGATGGCAAATGGTGTTTATTGCTGAGCGGCGCGACACTATATAGCCTAGGTTTACAATGTCACTTCCGTCTGCTTACATCATAAGCTAAAAGCTGTTGGCTACCTGGAGGGGGGCCCTATGTTTCCATACAGCACGACATCTTCCGGCCGCCAGGCCCTACCTAGCAACGTTAAAGTACAGGAAATTTCATGAGAACACAATGAAACACTCTTACTGTGAGGCAGGTACTGGTTTTAATTGGGGTCTTTTCAGAGCTGGGGAATAGAGGGGCTTCAGGGAGAACACTTAGAAGCAAACCTGTAAACTAGTGAAGGTCTATAAAAAAATCACTGTTATATTAGAGCCTCATGACATCGTCAATGTTTCCAGTATAAAATGAAATGTGAAAATGTTTGACCTGCATAGATTTTCCCTTTTCTGCTAATATAGACATTTACAGATTAATGTTCCCATTTTTTCCCAATATGGCGTATTTAAAAGTTCATATTTATCCTTAAAAATTTCTATGCAATATTTGGCATGATTTATCATTCCAGACGAAACAGCCTTTACCAGTTAGTTGAATTGTAAATCAATATTAGACTTTAACCCAAGGATAGAACCTAATTTCTGGGTTTATTTTTAACACAAAATCACATTGTAGAGTCACCAGTCAAAAATAAGCAGCAAGATTTGCCTAGAATATTAATATAGGCATAGTAATAAAGTACCTTTTCCAAAATGGATCAATTGGATGCATGGCAAAGCATACTTAGTAAATTGTGTCCACTTTCTGGCTAGTAAGCATAGTTAATTGAGCACAGCAGATTGTCAGCTGGGTTGAAGTGGCATGCTGACAAGATCTGAATGCTTTTGGTCAGAATACCTCCTCTCGTTATAAGTTTTAACAAAGCATCATCTAAATTGTCTATTTTTGGTGTCCAGGGTATTGTTAAATTAAATCTTTTCATACCATGCCCTGCTTATTCTTTATAAGGGCTTTTACACAGTGTTCTAGCTGGACAGGTTATACATTTCCCAACACTACGCTTTATTGTACCTGTGCAGAATTTAAAAAGAATCAAGCATTTGGAAACAATCCTGGGTCATGCCCCCTTAAAAGAAATTTAACTAAAGCCTGTTGGACTCAGTTTGGACCTTAACTTCCCTCCTGCCTTGCTGTCCTTTCTTGTGGATGACAAACAGCTGTCCTTCTATGGGTCAGCACTGTGCTGGGTACCACAGAGCTTCCCTCACCATTAACCTTTTGTATTAAGTTGAGGACAGTGACTATTGTACTTTTCATGTATGAGAAGCTGGCTTTCCCATTCTTGCAGTAATTAGAAAACACTTTCATCATGTCAATGAGACTCTACAATAATTGAGGTTTCTTTATCAACTCATTTGCTGCAAAGAGCTCATTCAAGTCTCTCCATGGCACTTAGGCCTAGGTATCTGGGTTTAGAAAAGGTTTAAGTGGAGGGCACTAGCAGAGCCCTCAACGTTGTAACTGCATGTAAAGTAAGTTGGGGGTTTTATACATAAGCAATTCCCCTTTATTTCAGTCAATCAATAAGAAACATGGAGGTAAAAAGGCATGCTTTCAAGGTAAGTGCCAGATTCACTTCTGTGTGTGTAATGGCAACAAGACAAAAGATAGGGCTCTCAGGCTGGCAGAGCTCTCGTAGGCTGTTGAAAGCCTACTCTGTCATTTTGCAAGAAAATTTGTAGCAAAATGCAGGGAAGTATATACTAAATTCTTAACTAACATACCTTTCTCATGGGAACCATGTCTGTAGCTGTTGCAGCAGTATAATTAGGGTTAGAGGCCAAAATGAAATATCTAAGACTTAAGTCTACTATATTATGGGAAGTGGGGGGAAAAAGAAATTATCAGGACTACAGTGTTCTGAAAAGAGTTGAAGAATGACTATACAAGAACTTCTGTAAAAAGTTTGGGAGGAGTTAGACGTTCTGTAAACACATGGAAGTTCTCATCTTTAAAAGGTAATAGCATACATTACTCCCTGTTTTCCTGAACTGAAAATTATTAGCATTCATTACCTGTGTAATTTGAAAGCATTCTGGGAACATGTGTTGTAACTGCAGTCAGTTAGTTGATGAGATGTATTAAGTGGATTTCCTATGGCATTTTCTAGATTGCAATTAGTCTGCATAGATTCACAAAAGGGAGCTGGAGAGGAAGTACTCTCTGTTCCTGTCTATATTACTAAGTGTTCTAACTTGTATAAGATTTTTCAGGCACGTGGATACTGCAGCACATACACAGGGAGCCTGTCTACGATGCAGACACCTGCACAATAATCACAAAGTTCAAACTTACTGTTGTATATCTTACACTTGGTCACTTAATGTGTGCACAGTCAGTCAAACGTGTATGGGACTCTCTGTGTACCAGGCTGACCTGCACATGCATTTGGGCTGTTTCATCTGGAGTTTTTGCCTAGATAAAAATTTTCGCATGGAAAAGATGTCAGGTATGACCAGGCATTTGTTAGTTCACTTATATCTGAGCTGTGGTCACAACACTGTTACCATGGCATGAGAAGGGCTCAGGCCAAAATGACAGCACTTCCATCTTGAGATCATAAGATCAGCTGTAGCCTTTCCCCAAGGTCCACCCCCCCCACCCCCACCCCTCAAAAATAGGCGGAGCTTTCCAGACACTTCCAACACTTCCATCCCTGCACCCTGGGATAAAAGAACCCTGTAATAGAACAATACTTTGTATTTTAAAGGACAGTGGAGGCTGAAGACACAATTGCCTTGGGGCTGTTGAAGAGCATGCAATTGCAGACAGTGTTTATTGGCATCCTTATTAGGCATTGCCTGCTCTACATAGTTCAAGAAAGGCTGGGTGGTAGATACAAATGAAAAGCATCCCTTGCAAAGTGATTTCATCTAAGCAGTCTCCACAGTTTTCAAATATGCTCCACTTTGGATTTAATATACTAAATAAAGATTCTGTTTTTATTGCATACATTGATATTCAGTCATCAATGAAGGAGTTTTGGTGTTACGTGTTTCCCTCCCTTTTGATTTATCTTAACTAATCTTTGTAATAAGGCTGCATATTTGTCCATACCTCTTACACCCTAGTTATTTTTAAAATTATCTTTATTGTCCCTTTAAAATGAATTTGGACTTTGCATATGTTGCCTAAACTTCCAAATTACTGAGCTCTGATTTAGTTAATAATGTGCACAAAGTTTAGCTCAAGCTTGCCCACCCTCTCCAGTCGTTAAATGATATACTCCGAAGCACCCACCATCTCAAGTCGTCAATGCTGACAGATAATGATAAGAACACCGTTATGTAAATAATGCAAAAAGAAGTCTCCCAGTGGAAAAGTTGAGCTGCAAGAGACAAGCTGATAAGGGGTTGCAGTCCTCAGAAAATTAGTTGAAAGTAGGACAAAGGTAATTCTGGTAATGGGAGATCACAACCTCCAGCTCAAGTAGCCCCCCAAAAGAGGTCTGCTTTGGGGGTAAAAAGCTTCAGCAGCACTACCTGAATGTGCACACTGATGTACATTAGAAGCGAGAAACTAGTAGCCAGCCGTGAGCATGAGTGACAATGCGCCCACCATGTACTATGGATATGCCGGTGCTCTATGGTATATAATGCGTGCCCTCGAGCAGCTTGGTGTGCACGCTGGGAGGAAAGATCCCCGGTGCACCCAGCGCTGCGATACACGCGTGTCGGCTTTCTAAACTGCCATTCGGTTTGGAGATCTTCCTGGTTACAGTTTTCAGTGACATAAGCAACGAAGCATTTCTGTGAGTGATCTGAATGTAACATTGGCAGATGTGTGTCAGACATTGTATACTTACGTTTTATTATAAAAGAGAAGCCATGCAATGAAAAACATCGTGTATCTGGCCAGATTATGAGGTACAGAAAGTGAGTGCAATTTACCACAGTACAGTAGATGTATCTTTAAAATATTCTCTGTCCTGGTTTCAGCTGGGATAGAATTAATTTTCTTCCTAGTAGCTGCTGTTGTGTTGTGTTTTGGATTTAGTATGAGAACACTGTTGATAATGCTGTCCCGTAGGAGGGTTTGTTACCTGGTGTGCAGTGCTGGTTCATGCACCAAGTTTCAGTATTCCTATTCTTTTAATCTGGTTTGTGCAAAGTAGGGAGCAAGGTGGTAACCCGCACATGCCTAGCTCCCTGATTGCCAAAACTTTACGCTATCTATACTTTTCAACAAGCAAAGACGTCAGCCTTCGTTGGTTACAAGTGACACAACTTTCCATTCCTTGGTCCTTGGTTTCCTATTTGTCAGGCGCCTCCTGCTCACTGTGTGAATGCAGTCCGCGTGCGCAGCCTCCACTTTCGGAGTCCGGGGTGTGTGTGTGTGTTTCTTGAGTCAGTGGTCAATAGGTCAATGGGTCAGCGGTCATGATCTCCCCTGGCCGGAATTACCTTTCCCATAGTTTTCCTGAGTTTATTTCTTGTGATGAGCAGCTTTCTGTCAGCTCATCTGTCTCGTGGGGGTGCTTCCTTTGGGAAATTCCTTTTCTAAACTTGGAGGAGCGCTTAGCAGGACATACAAAAAAGCTTGTAACATCAAATAACCATTAACGAGTCATCTGTTCTAATTGTCTTAAAGTCAAACTACTAAGAATACATTCAGTTTTATTAATCATTTGATATAAGTATTTCAGGGATGTTTTAGTTACTGCTGAGCAGTGCTTATGCAGAGCCAAGAGCTTTTTTGCTCCACACCCCACCCCACCCCACCAGCGAGTGGGCTGGGGGAGTGCAATAAGCTGGGAGGGGACATGGCTGGGAGACCTGACCCCAGCTGACCAAAGGGATATTCCATACCATATGATGTCATGCTCAGTGTATAAAGCTAGGGGAAGAAGAAGGAGGAGGACCTGTTTGGAGTGATGGTGTTTGTGCCCCCAAGCAACTGTTAGGCATGATGGAGCCCTGCTGTCCTGGGGATGGCTGAACACCTGCCTGCCCATGGGAAGTGGTGAATGAATTCCTTGTTTTACTTTCCTTGCATGCGCGGCTTTTGCTTTACCTATTAAACTGTCTTTATCTCAGTCCGAGCTTTGTCACTTTTACTCTTCTGATTCTCTCCCCCATCCCACTTGCAGGGGGGAATGAGAGAGCAGCTGTTTGGGGCTTAGTTGCCATCTGCAGTTAAACCATGACATCCTTTCATTCCCAAGTGTGTGAGAGAGATGTCTTGTTGTTTTGGATCTTTTAATTTATGTGATTTTTTTTGCCTATGGATGAGGCTAGGCTTTATTACCTATACCCTGTTTCAGGAAGGCTTAAATGCTGAGCTATAGTCAAAACTTTACCTAATGAGATTCTCCTCAGATACAGCTTGCATAGGGTCTGTGAATGTATTACTAATTTTCTGGAATATTTTTCTCTTTTATAAAGCATTAAAACTGAAAATTGTGTTACTGTTGCACAGGTCCCACTCCTGGCTACTTTGTGTTACACATTATTTACACTTCCTCTCTCTTCTCTGGCGGCCTGCCCAGAGAGCATCACCACATATCACTACTTAGACTGAAAGCTAGAGTGTGAGAAATTGAACTGGGAGACTGTGACAGCCACAGAGAGAGTCTAATCTAAATAGACAAAACTTAGAAGGGCTAGAGAGGCAAAAGAACATGAAGAAATTAAATGCGCTGCAAGATCATGAAGGACATTAGTGAGTGCAACCCACAGATGCTGACTTCAATACTTTACTTACAATACTGGTCTGTTTTGACACGTATGACTTTTGCCAAGATTAAATCCTCAGTGTATCATTTCCCAAATCCAAAACTCAGCCACTTAAGTATTTCTGAATGTGCTTGAGTTCCCACTTTTCTCTTGTCCCACATGTTCTTTTCTAGATATATGTTAATCTCCAACATGTGCATAAAAAAGAGTGGAAGTTAAGATGTTGTTGCCATTGGTTTTCATGAATGTCCCTATTTTGGGAAAAAGCTATGTTTGATATGTCCAGAAAGATAATCTGAATAATCATATTGGGTGAATGTATAAACTATAAACTGTGGTTGAATGTGGTATCCCAGAATTGCAATGGTTACTCAATTCTTTTGCTAGTGTGGTGATATGTTCAGTTGAAATGACATCTGACATGCAGAATGACTACTATCTTGAGGAAGATGTGCTAGATTTTGATTACACTGTTTCTAAATGATATTTTTGTGAATGACTGTTTTAGACATGGTGCACAACTAACAAACTGTAGCCTTTGCCTGACCAAACTTTCTCAAGTCTGTTCAGTTTAGAATGAAATATTATTTTTTTTTCTTGAACAATAAAGTACTATACTGTCAGTGTACCCTGTGATTTTCATTTCAGATATGCTTCTAGTTTAAGAAATCAGAAGAATCTTAACAAAAGTAATATGTCTTATCTCAAAAAGAAGTCTGTTTATTAAAAAAAAAAAGTAAAGACAAAGAATTCTTGCTACAGCTATCATTCCTCTCAGTAGTTTCAGCTAGAAGGTGGTTTGAAAGATAAGCCAAAATTTTTATAGGAATTGAAAAAAAATCCTAGAAGATTTTGCTTTATTTTTAGGTCAGATGTAGTCAGCAGATTCTCAAAGGAATACAAAGGCAGAACAAAGTGAGTTATATCAATGGAATAAAACAAAATGGTAGAAGGAGAGGGATTAAGAGACATTAGATGAGCAAAGCTCATCAAGTGCTAAGCAGAAATAAGGGTAAGTAACAGCAATTGTTGCCCTTGTGGAAAACAAAACAGAATTTAGCAGTGAGAAATAAATTTCTCTCTGGTATTTCTTGATAATTAAGTTCTGGTAAAGGAGAAGGTTGTGGTGAAGGTACTGGATTAGAAAAACACCAAAATATGTTATGAAAGTAATGTATATACTGTTGTTATCTGTGTTTATGGTAGACCTTTGCTGTCTGTCTTCCTTCTTTCACGTTGAGTGTCCCAACATTACAGAATAAAAAAGTGAGCAGAGATGCTATGAGTGAAAAAAGAGGCAAGAAAAGGACAGAGGAATTGTTTTAGGAAGTGATAGAGAGATTTTTTTTTTTTTTTCAGAGCACAGCATATTTGACCTTGCTAGTGAGCCCTTTCTTCCTTTTGCTGGTCTCTGAGTGGGGAGTTGACTGTTGTCCCAGTGCAAGATATTGCCAATATACAGACAACAGTAGGAGGTAAAAGCATCTCAGCTTGTTTGAGAAAAGTGTTAAAGGGAAAATATTGGTACTTTGCATAAATATCTTAGGGAACACGATCTCCTTCTTAGAACCATTATTGCGGAAGCAGAGATTCTTTTCCTGTCTTTCTCATCGAACAGGCGGATGCACATGGAAATGTGTGGACATTCCAAAGCTCAGTTCATACATCATCCAAGAAAAAAATAACTTGGAGTTAATAAAATGGATGAACCAAATTTGGTTTTCTCACTCATTTTTCTGTTAAACTGTTGCACTAAGTTGTATTTTTTAGAAATCCTTAAGAATTTATTTTCTTCCTGACTCATCAGTCACAAATATAGCAAACCAGTCCTGTTACAGTTTGGGGGTTTTGGAATTTTTTTTAGGGTGAAGAGAAATACTGGATGTTCTTGAATGAAGAGTAATAACAATTCCTTCTAGGCCACTAAAACCTTTCGCCCTGCCATATATCTACCTCTACAAGACAGCAGTTTGAACAAGCTGTCTGGTAAAGCCAACTTAAAAGGAGACATACACCAATTACAAAAGAAATACCTTCACTTTTGTGTGTGAAATGATCTCATAAATAACATTCATTGCAGATTGATGTTCCACAAAGTTTCCAATCCCACAAAGTGCCTCTAAAATGTTATGTTCAATCATATGTGCTATGTTACAGTTGCAGTAGATTATAGACTGAACTTCTAATACTTGTGAAAATGAACTAGTAGTTCGTATCTTAACATCTTTTCCCAATCTCCAGCTTGCTAGTAGCAGGATAGGCTACTTGTGTAGAAAACTACTAGATTTTTTGCATTCTTCTCTTCCATCATACTTTTCTAGCTAAAGAAAGCACATTTGAAAAAGTAGAATGTGATTCTCTTTTGATATATTGTGGAGTAAATCAGTAATCAACCTGATGTCAATAGAGTTGCTCTTAGCAGAACTGAGATCACTGCTACTGAAATTTGTCACAAATGTCCCTTAGATGTGCAAGTGATGTTCTAGTACCTGTTGCATGCCAGTCTGAGACCAGAGTGTGGTTCTGTTTGTATTCTCGGGAACAGAATTAAGACTCAAAATGGAGCCAAGAGCCAAGGAACTTTATTTGTCCAACAATAAATTTGCAAATGCAAAGGAAGAGAGAGTGAGAGATAAAGAGAGAGAAAGGAAGGAAAGAAAGAAGGAAAGAAAAGAAAGAGTTCAGAGCAATAGCTACCACCTTGGAGCTGCGGCATCCCGACAGTCTGATTCATTTTCAAGTCAGGTGGGGGAATGTTCCGTCTGATGTTAGTTGGTTCCGTTTTTTATAGAGTTGTTACAAGCTGTTCTGCTCAGCCACACCCCCACCCGACAATGGTGTATGTGCCCAACATTCCTCAGGGGCCTTCAGGCACCTTGATGCCCCTGACCCCAAGTCTGGGCAAATGCACAGGGGTTTGGTTAAGTTTTGCAGGATCAGCTTCCCCCGTTGCTCCATGGTGTCAGTCGGTTTCCTCCTCTGACAAGGCATAGATAAATCTCTGCGGTGGCAGTGGTGTTATCTTCCTGCCGTAACAAGGTATTCACTGTGGTGGTGGCATGAGTTTCCTGCCATAGCAATGTTGAGACAACACACCTGCTGTGGCCATGGTGGGCCTCACCGGCGCAGTCTCGCACAGTACCTCAGTTATTAGCCACTCCTCTTGCACCCTGTTTGATTTGATAATTCTAAAGTACATTGTAATTAACAAATATATGTAGATGGTGGCTATGAAGTGATGGGAGGACACCTAGAAGTTATTTTCAGCTTGGAAAGATACCATGAAGCCCTTTAAGATTTTAATCTTTTGCAACTTTCTTAATTTTAGATGTTGTGTATGCCTAATGTCGCCCTTAAGTTATAGCTACAGTCCAATTTAAATGTCCAAACCAATTTAGGTGCCAATTCTCTGGCTTGTAATGCCCAGCAAGCAAAAAATAAAACTTGCTTTTCCTCTCTCACACTGACCTCTGCTTCTAAGGTATCTTGGCTGGGTGAGGACAGTGCTAGCTGATACATATTGAAGCAGCAATTTTTTGCTGCTAACTGTGCTGTGACAGACTCGTAATAAAATTATCAGGATAATATTATACTAATAGCAATATAATTTTATATAAAATTATTATATATAATTTTATATAAAATTATTATATCTGCATAGAAGATGTATTGCATATTTATTATATATTGCATTTCCTATTTTATAATTAAGATTGTGTACAAAATATAATAAAAAAGGACAGCAGGATCAGATTCTCATTCTTTGTTGATCCTCCTATTCTTCACCTAGGTGTGTACAGATTCTGACTCTTGTTTTCAGTTGTTTTGACATGTAATTACTTAGGACATAATTTAGATTGTGCTTTGGCACACAGAACTTAGGTATTCAGTACAAGTTTCCAATTGTCATTGCATTGTCTTAAAACTGCAGTTCCCTCTTTTTCCCATCTCCAGCATATTAAAAAAATTGAACTTGCACAGTCATAATGCCAGAAGTTAGCAAATGGCAGAGTTAAAGCAGAGTACAAACTCACTTCTATTGTTCATTTGTCTTAAGAGAGACAATAATATTGTTGCAATACTGTTCTGCAGAATTTCTAGTGCATTCAGAACACAGTACAGATGATGCTCACATAAAAAATAGGTATTTAATATTTCACTTTATCTTTATTGTTCAGCAAGTATCAGAAAGAAGAATAATTAATTTCTTTGAGGCTTTTTTATATTGATTATAACTATAATATCTGGTTAAAAAACATTAATTACATGAATCAAAATCTCAGGAATCTGAAAGGGTGTTTATTCCCATTTTAGAATCATGTACTTTGCAAATTTCTCATCACCACACATAAAGGTCAGAAAGTGCACAGTCATTACCAGCAGCCAATTTTAAATAATTTTGTTATGATTTTGCTTTTGTTGTTTTGATTTTTTTAATGATTTTTTATGACATAATTTTTTATTGGTGGTGGTGTTGTGGTTTTTTTTAAAGCAGTTTCTACCATTTTTAGTTGCATTGTAACCTGCTCAGCCATTCTTAAAATCAGAACAAGCAATTCAGACACCAAAACAATACATAGGAAATTGAAAGAGGCAGCTCCAGTTCTCCAGGGACAGTACTCTCTGTCTTAATAGTTTCCTAGTTAGCTAGTTCATTAAATGTCTTTTAGGTCTCTGGGAAAATGAAACCAATGAAAACTAGCTTGCACATAATCTTCACTCCATAGCAAGATTCCTTCTAAAAACACTAACAATGAAAAATATTGTCAATGTGAAGCCACAATGAGGTCAAGTAACTTTTGAAGATAAATTCTTTGATCTTGAACTTTTGATTTGCAACAGTTCATTTAATGTTAAAGAAGGAAACAAAAATTCTATGGCACACTGTCATATTGTCACACTGGCATCAGCGTTATTAGGTAGAAGAATGAGAACAGATTTTGGGACTTGAGTTAACAAAATTAACTGATTTCCACTGTACTTCATCATTTGAATGTGGAGCAGCTGTAAAGACAGTTTCAGTGTATTTTGCCAGTGCTTTCACAAACGTATCCTGATAGCAGAGGAACAGTACAGTTAGGGGTCCTGCTTACCCTTCAGACTCTGGAGGATGGTGTGCTTCAGTGAGCTTTCTTATGTCAACTGTCATTCAGCTCTTGAACTCTTCCCATCTGTCCCTGTCTTGTCCTTGTTGCAGATGCACGGACAAAAAGGTTTGGTCATGCCCATCTGCTCAATGCATGAAGGCCTTCACAGTCCGTCCGTCCATCTGTCCATGTCCCTCCCCCCCCCCCCCCCCCCCCCCCTTCCCCCGCTTAGGAGAAAGAGTCAGTAAATAGATAAGCAAACTCCAACAAATCTTCCCATAGAATGTGCAAAATGATGCCTTCTTGTCCCAGGGGACTATCTGGGACAGGCTTTGCCAGCCCCAGAAAGAGCCAACACAGAAACAAGTCCAGAAAATGCAAACTGTGCAGAGTTATGAACAACAGGATGATGATGATTGATGATGATTTTACAATGCAAACTCTTGGGAAAATGAAGAACAGATAATGCTACATGCCCACCTGTGAGCTTATATGGAGTAAGAGGATTAAACTGCTTACAGACAATCCAAAACAGCAAGTGGAATATTGGAATATCCTTTGGAAAATTTTACAGTGAACCACTTTGTCTTTTAGTTTGGAATATAGTTACTTTGCACAAACTGCAAACAGCTATGTAAAAACAAGCTAGTCAGAGGTTGCACTTCATCCTGTTTTGAAAGAGGAAAGGGGGAAGACAAAATATTTTATTCCAGAATGACAACTCCCCCCTTAGTTTGATTAAATAAACTTTTGTGTGTTTGTTCTGTCTGGAAAAAAATCATTGTAAGTTGATCTGAAAGTTTTGTCTGTATTTCTGTTTGGTTATCCAGCTGAAACAACTTCAAGTATTTTGCTGCCTTTCCAAAGACATTGTTTAGTTTACATTTTGTCCCAGTCTTAATTCTTCTAACTGTGAAATGAGGTAAATTAAAATGTCAGCAAGTTATGAAATAACTAAATGATGCAACCCTCTTTTTACTTTAAGGTATGTGGAATAAAATGTGCAACAGAGCACAAAATGAAAAATTGTCACAGCAGCATTCTATCAGATGCTCTGTTGCATTAGAAATGCATGTGGTGTTGTTAGAAAGCAACCCTAGACTCCTGAATCTCAAGCCTTGTTATTTTTTTCATTATGTTACATATGCTGAATGCAAATATATTAGATTTAATTTGCTGTAGTTGCTTTTCTGTGTTTTCAGCCTTTTCTCTCTAATTCTGGCAATTTAAACTGTATTAAATAACATTATAGCATCACTATTCTCTTCAGAATTGTTTCTACTTTGGTGCACTCAGGTTCGAATCCCTTTTTGAAAGACCTGTAATTATTCTACACTCAACCACATAGTACTACAGCTATGTACTTGTTTGTGCTTGTTTCCAAATGATCCAAGTAATTGTACCGATTGATTCCTTTCCCAGTTGGACATTATAATCAGATTTAACATCCCAATGTCTGTTCTGTCTCTGTTGTTTTAACATGCACGTTAAAGATCAGATCTTTACAGCAAACAATATAGCTTCTAGAGACAAATCAGGCCTAAATAGTAATCCAGTAAATGATACAAAAACTTATTAAACTTTTTTTGTAATATTACAGAATGCAGCAAAGTACACTGAACTCAATTATTTTGCACCGTAAAATACCAAGTTATTGTATTACATAACAAATATCAGTTGATTTTTCTGTCTGTAGATTATACACAGCAAGAAACACAAAGCTATGGAGGCAGAAGTTGTAGGTATTGATTCATCTTGTTTTAAAATTTTTCATCCTTTCTGGTTGACAGTTTCGATCAATCTTCATTTTAGGTAGAAGTAATATTGGAGAATACCAGGGGAGGGTTCCAAGAGAAAGGAAACAACTGTATAAAATACATATACTATAGAGCTTTTGCAGGAGCATTTTGGAAGAATATTTAGTTCAGAAGGTTCTGCTCTACACAAATTTCAGTGGATGGTATATGAAACAATTGATCTTATTTTCTATGTGATTTGTAGTATTTCATGCGAATTACTTTCAGAGTGGTATCAGAGAGACTATGGGTGACCATGTGAGCAGTGTATGTTGTTCATGGTGGGTAATCACAGTCCCAAGACCTTGAAACACATTTGTGTTTCTCTGCAGAATAAAGGATGGGCAAAAAAAGGTGGTGTACACAGGAATTAAGTTCAATAAGTTATAGTCTCTACTGTTCTGGACCCTGTAATTGTTCTAAATATGGATTGCTAAATCATGCTGATAGTAGCCTTTACACCATTTCAAACTCATTTTGCATTGTTCTAACTTTGTATTGACTGCACAACCTCTCAAGGCAGTCTTATCCACTGCTTCAGTGTCTTCATTGTGAAAAATTTTGCCATGGAGAATCAAAATCTGTATTTCTTGATGCACTAAAACAACAAGTGATTAAAAAAGGTGGAAAATTCCATTTTGGCACATACCGGTTAAGCTTCCTTGTCTTCTCCGTGGTATTTCTGGATGGTCCTGGCTAGGGAAGCTAGCCTAGAGGAATTCAAATCAAATCAAATAACCTTCTAATGCCTATACCTTAAAATTGCAAAGAACAGGATCATTAATCATAGATGTACAAAAATGAATATGAAAATCCTGGAACTTTCCTACACCTTCTGCTTAGCCTATACTTCTTTGTTTCATTTCCAGTGATCTGAAATAAGATTGAAATTTATGAGAATAATGCTTTGGAAGCAACACAGATCATGGGAGACATTTGGATTTAATGTCAAATCTGTGAAGAGAGCTAGTTAGCATCATTGGTACTGATGAGCAGCAGGTGCTCTCAAAGCTAGCATCTACTTTCCAATACTGATCTGCACCCAAAAGCAGCCCAAGGAGCCAGTGGTAACCTTACTGGACCATGACTGTATATTTGTAGCAGATTAGATAAGTAGTTTGCTGTATCTGGGGTTATTACTCTAGTGTGGTTAAGTGCTCAATAGTTTTGGTTTCTTCCAAACATACTGTTTGAAGTGTATCCTAAGAGAATAAATTAACAGTAACTATACTTAAACATCAGTATCTTTTTCATATATGTTCTTCTGTTACATTCAATGATTTAATTCTTCACAAGCAGATTTGGAAATAAGTCATGATGCATGTAAAACAAAGAGTTGCTGTGACTCTTAAGCATTAGAGGAGAGAATAGGAAGCAATCCTGTTGCTTCCAGCAACTGGACACTGCTAGCTTTACAGCACCACTCCCAATTAGACCAGTTATCCACAAGATGGTGTACTAACACTAACAACTGGCATTAATTTTTCAGGCAAATTTCTTCTAAACTAGGGGAATGAGAAATAATCCTTTCTATTGCCTGTGGAAAAAAAAATATTTCTTATGCTCAAATTTGCACCAATACCTTCCAGAAAATAGATTGCTGGTGTCCCTCTTGAAATTTTACTGTCCCACCCATCCACCTATCTTTGTAGACTTTGATTTCCAATAGCTATAGTAAAATTAAAAATGTGCCTTTTAGACACTCATTTGTCTACTCAAAGATGATTAATGTCTCAGGGTTTCACAAAGAAGCCCCATTTTGTAGCTGGTACCAAGAGCCTTAAGCAGTGAATACATGATAGCCTGTTTGTTTGAAATTCTTTTCCCTGATTCTTGATATAAGACATCTCAGCACATGACAGTGACAAAGCTGGTTGTATCCTGGGTCTTATAGTAATCCATAGGTGTTTCTTGCAGCTGCATGTGATAGCCCCAGGCATTCACTTTTCTATTCTTTTCTTGCATCAGAGTTTTTTCAGATCATAGGGCTTTGCCTGAGATTTCTTAATTTCTGCAGATAAAGTTACTATATTAGTTACAATTATTGTTAAGGAGGTCTTCAGAATACTGGGTTTTATAATCAATGGAAGCATCATTCTGCCAAGAAAGCCTAAATATATGGACCCCTATTTTTTAAAATGTTTTAAACATGTTATATATATGTAGAAAAAGCTACATGCTTTCAAACCTGGACCTTCGAGATAAATGTGTGAAGTTCAAGTCATTACTTATCTTTATTTATGCTAGGTGGTACCTGTGTTCATCAGGCTATGTTTATAATCTAACACACACACACAAATAAAATTATCCAGAAAAATTAGACCCTGATCTATTAAAACAGTTTTAATTATATGTTTAATTTTTAGGACTTAATGCTGTACATAGCATGAAACTAAGTTTAGAACATTTGGTGGTTTCAGACCTTCAGGCTCTTTTAAACGATTTTCATTTTCACCTCTTCACTAGTTTTGCTGACATCATGGAGCTTTAGATTCTGATACTCATGGATGAACATTTTTGGCGGTGTTTGTTTTTTAAAGTGACTGTCAACTGTTTGAATAGTTGAACAACATGAAGTTGAAATGTCCACTTTTGTGCTATTTAATCCCTTGCGACACAAATATGTTAGAGAATTATGACAAAAAATAATTTTCTCTGAGTCAGATTTTACTTTGAAAAGTTCTCTGCTGAAGCAGAGAAAATTATGAGGTGTTTGGATGATATGTGAACAAAAAATGTTTAGACTATCTCACTCTTTAGCGCTGGTGCAAATGTGTTCTTTCTGTTAGTGAAATGAGCCAGGAATATTGTGCTTGGTGACTAATGTTGGGCGAATTGGCCGTAATTTGAAAGCAACCACAGGAATCTCTGAGAAAGAAGCTGCTTTTGTAACCGAGTGGCTGCATACCACCTTGCAGCTGTGGCATTACTGCATCTAGTAATGTGAATGTGTGGACCTGGTTCTGGCTGATGTCCACTGCCAAACAGGAGCTTTTTTCCCAATCTACCTCCCAAATGCATTATTATCCTCTACAGTTGTGTGGAAAAGTTTGTAACTCTTATATGTGCTCTAATAAAGTCAGTGAATCACATTAACTCCTGAAGATGACTATTTCTAGATGAAGAAATTTATGAGGCTAATCAAGGATGTCTCAGTAAAGATAGCTGTTTTATAAACCACTTAACTTGTCATTGTAAATACATGATGTTGAAGAGTAGGAGTTCCAAGCTGCTTAAGTGATGCCTCTCTCTGGTGGATTTGGAAACTAGATGTGCAAGTGATATCAAAGACAAGCAGATCCTACAGCAAGTGAGTCTCAGAGCAGGCTTTCCATGTGTTTTTCTATCCATTTGCTTCCCATTAATAAAGGTCAGTGATTTGACTACTACTGGCAATACCTGTTTGGTACTTTTTTCTGTGATGCTAGAAATTAATGTAAAGCCTTGCTGTCAAAAAGCTTTAGTTCTTTTTTTATTAATCTACTGCTTTAGGAATTCCATTTCCTTTAAGATTTAAGCATCAACCATATCTCCAGTTACCTGTTTCTAAAAACAAATTGATGGATTGCCCTTTTATTTAACTAAATAGTAGTAGCAGTCAGAAAAAAAACCCAAAACCAACAACTCCCAGAAAACCGCAATATGCTAAGCTGGGAAACATATGCTCTTATTAAATTTGATATTAATTCTGTATTCCATGTCTGTAAACAAAATGATAAAGAAAAATTCACTTAAGCCCGTGAAAGCTGGTCTGAAAAGGGAAAACGCAGATCTGAATGTCACTATACTTAATTAGATATAGTCAAATATACAAGGAGTTTATCTATAAAGCATCCAGGTATGACAAACTTACAGGCCAGAGAACTTTATTTCATGCTTAAGGAAGTACATCTCCTTCTGGAGATGTATCAGAACATGGACACCTGGGTGACAGTGTTCAGTTGTATTTTTAATTTCTAAGCTGAATTAGTATTTTTTAAACTCAGAATTCAAAATTCTAAGATAAATTCAGAATTCAGTGTTCTTCTGTGACAGAGGTGTGAGATTTTTGCCATGCCTCTGCCATTTTCCAGTCATGGAGGGATCTAAATTCACATGAATAAAGCTATGCATTAGAAATCAAGCTCCATACTAATGTTCATCCTGGATTTCCCATGATTGGATACTTTTCTTTGGCAAAAATTCTGAAGCTAATGAAAACGTAAGTTTTTTTCCTGGATAAATCAACTTAGATTAATTGCACAACAAAGAATTGGTATTGACTTGAAACATGTCATCGGATATAGCTGTCTGATTTAAAAAATGGTAGGGGTAGCACAGCGAGTTTAACCAAGCAAGGAAATAGTCTTTGGGTGGGGAAAATTTGTGGTGTTGAACAGCTGTTAAGGCCATGTAGCTATCACTGGTAGCTTTACCTGCACAAATTGAATAATGCAAGCAAGACTTCTTTCTGATCTCTAAAGTGGTATAAACAGCAGGAGTTCTGTTAGATTTTCCTTTTATTTAGAATTCCTTTGACATAGTAGCAGTACCTGCGGGAAATCCATGAAAAACAGAAGAAAAAGCTGTAATAAAAATTGAAAGCAAATTAACCTATAGTGTTCATAATTTAGAATACAGTTATATTAAAAAATACTCTTTTTATAGTTTTAAAATTGTTTAAAGCTATTATTTGTATATTTTTCTTACTTTTCTTGCATAGTTAAACAGGATTATTGATTACATTTTAATTATTATTTTAAATGGGGGCTGGTTTTCAACTTTTCCTGAGATCATTTGCTGATCTTCTCCCTGTTAGCCAGTGACAGTATGTGTGGGAATGTCTCAAAGATGCATCAGGGGAAGTTTGAACTGGACATTAGGAAACAATTTCTTTACCAAGAGGGTAGCCAAACACAGGAACAGGCTTCCTAGAGATGTGATTGATGCCCCAAGCCTGGCAGTGTTTTAGAGGCAATGCCCTTAATAACATGCTTTAACTTTTTGTCAGCCCTGAACTGATCAGGCAGGTGGACAACGTGATCATTGTAGGTCCCTTCCAACTGAAATATTCTATTCATCTAGTCCAGTCTAGTCTAGTCTAGTCTGTTCCAGTGATGTTTATAGTTTATCCCCTTGATTTCACTGGGATGACTCCTCATGTTCATAGAAAAAGATAGAGTACTTTTCAGAGTAACAGGTGTCCGAATTCCAAAATATAGCTGCATAGATTATGTGAAACCTTTAATCTACATGCTGTATCAGTTTTCTGTGCTTCATTAATATGTCTTGAAAATGGCTTCCAGACATTTAAGCATTTTCTATTGACTTTAGAAGGAATAAGCCAAATATGCTTGCTTTAATAAACTAGCCAGCTGCAGTTCCTATTCTGAAACAAATCCAGATAGAAAATTAACCTCCAGATTTCTTTACATAAATACTAAAAAAAACCCAAACCAAACCAGGAGAAAGGTATGAAGGCACACATGATGACAACATTACTTGATGCAAAGTGTCTTGGGAAAATATTAGAAGCTGTAGTTGTTGTGATTCCATTGAACTCAAATATCATTACTCCATTTATGTCTCTTTTGATGAAAGACTTCAACAATGCCTACGTTAGAAGAGTTGCCTTGTCCGAGAGCACACTTCAAAAGAAGATGGAAAATGAGATTTGAATCACTGCTTTGAGATGAGCTGTTGCTACAGTGCTGCACTGCATGTGTCTTTCCTGTTTGCTGTAACAGTAATTCTGAGTCAGCTACTCAGTGAATACTGATTTTATTGTAAGAAGGGAGATACAAAGGGATAAACGTGTAGTGAGCAACATACCTAGGTTGGCAACAACTAACTGTTCTAGTGACAAAAGGGCTCCTTTCCTGGAGCTGAAATGAAAAAAAATGAAAAAGCTGGAAATGAAGAAAATTTTTTTCAGGCTTCTACAGGAAGAAGAAACATTACCTGGGATGGAGTTTCCTCCTTCAATGCCCTTAATGGCTTTTATTCCTTTCTCATTTTTCTTCTACTGGAGTTTTCTGACTACCTATCCATCACATTAAATAATGTTATTGCTGCGGTCATGATTTACAGCTACTGCTTCTACTTTTACCACACAGGGACTTTAAAAAATAAATAAAGGCATGGAAATTGATGAATTTACTACTCATGTCCCTTGCAAAGCAGAAATGAACTGAAATATTAGCAAAGAAGGAAAGATGATGGCACATTATTTCAAATGTAGGTCAGCAAGCTAATTTTAAAAGATTTCTCTATGATGTAGCTCTAGTTAGTATCCTAGAAACTAATGCTGTCAGTATTCGAGGCTGTTCAATTTTGCATATTATGACCATGTTCCAAATTCAAGCACTAAACAAAACAATTTTCAGTGTGATATTTAACCTTTGTAGCTCAGATACATGATTAATAGTTCCCCAGATCTTGACTGTCTGCTCAGTGGTGTTGACTCCACTCGTATACTCTGGACATTTCAGTGAAATCTCTGACATCTTTCAACATATTTAATGCGTCCTACTTTTAAAATTTATGTGTAGTTTCCTTTCACTTTTTATTCCCTACACTAAAGAACCTATAAATTCAAATACCAGGTAATGAAATGTCTTAAATAGAAGACATTATATTTCTGTTTTACTTTCTCATAATATTTGCTTCAGGGAAGATTATTTTTACTTAGCTCATATCATCAGTCCTACTGGAATAGGCCATAAAGAAATCACAGAGACGGTGTTCGGTATATGACTTCATATGAATGAGAATTTTTTAGAATGTGTTTGCCTTATCTTCTGCTGAGTAACTGCCAGCTGAGGAACAAGACATATGTTTTAATCTTATGAATATGTACCTGCAATAACTAGATTTTTACTGTTGAATATGTTTTAGTATTGTAACCTCAAAAGGAGAAGTAGCTCCTTGCACGATTCAGCCATTGAGCTGCTATGGATTTGGGTCTCCTGACCTGTGGAGTTGACTTTCACTGCATGACCAAAGTTTCCCCTTCAGCTACAGCATTGAGTAGGCTCCATCTTTCATGTAGTACACTGGTTTTATATCTGTGGAAATCTGTAGCAATGGAAAAGACAAATTAGTCCAAACAAAACAAAACAAAAAATACCCTGTCTGGTTTCAAAATAAAATGTCAAGTATTTCTTCTCATGATTTCTCACTTTGTCTTGCCATTTTGATTCCCATTCGACCCAAAAAGCTCTTGTGCATCTATTCCCAGCATTTGTTTTCAGGAAAATTACTAAAAAATTAATCACTCTGAAAAAAAAAAAAAATCTCACCTACCCTGGGTGCATCCCACCCTGTGTTGGTGCTTATGGTGCTCACAGCCAGCTCTGGTGTGGTGCAGCCCCACAGCCCCTGGGCAGCCTGCTGGGACAGAGCTGGGGGGGGGGCAAAACCTGCAAGGAACCTACCTGACCCCCCCACCTTCACTCAGAAGATGCATTTCAGCCGAGGCCCTCACCCTTTGCCTGTTTGTTCCCAGCCTCGTGCTTTCCTGACCCCAACCCGCTGGCTTGGCTTCCTGGCTTGGCCTCAGACCTGCCCCTTGGCTGGGGCTGGTGTGGTGGTCGCAGGTCCCTTGGCTGTCCCCATCACCCTGGCCCCGCACTGCTCTCCTCATTGGCATGTGGTGGGCTGGTGCCCTTGTTGGTGAGGGCACAGATGTTCTGGCCTCACTGCCACCCTCTGCTCCAGCTCTTGCTGGCTCAGCAGCTGGTCCTGCTGGCCTCTCCGAGGGTGTTCTCATGCAGGGTGGGACCACCCTGGTTTGTTTTCCAGAGCTTATTCACTGATGGAAGGGATAGTTCTGTAATTTATGTGCAAGCTGGAAAGGTCGGGAATACATTAAAAATAGCACATCTTAGCTTTAATTTTCATTATTTCTCCTTTATTGGAAATTTCTCTTACCCCTTCATCCTGTGGTAGAATACATTGATTTTTTCCTCTGAAAAATTAAAATATCTAATCCAAAAGCTCCTTGAATCTCTAAAGTTATATGTACTTGCTTGACTTGGAGTTGTTAGCATAAATTTTAAGAAGTAAGTTGTTAAAAACATTCATTCCATGAGATCTATCAGAAGCAGATTAGGTGCTTCTCCAAGGGGCTGTTGCTCTTTCAAGTGGACTTCAGAAGCTCAGATTAACAGTTGGGTCCTAAGGAAAGTACTCAAAAGCTAAAGTCGCTGTGTTTTTCTGGTTTTTCTATTTTAAATTCCAATCGCTTAATGCTGTACATTTTCGCCCTTCATCAGGATAAATGTTTAGTATTGTGAAAAAATCTGTACTTTCTTCAGAGTTGTGAGTTCTAAAGAACTTTTTTGCTTTGTTTTGGTAGAATTGCAGGATCCCTGTGTGCCTTTAGAAGAAGAAAAAGTGTCATTTATTCACCACAGAAATTTGTTTCTAGCTGAAGACTACAGACACTCTTCTTTATGTGTAGGGAACAGATTTCCTTCTAGTGGGTTAAGGCTGGGAAGCAAGGATCAAGCTGCACATTAAAGCATTTTTATGCTTCACTTTATTACTAAAGAAACTACTAACTTGTTATTTGTTTGTTTCCTCCTTTATTTGTACTATGTAGCTATAATATATTCCCAACTGTTTTTTGTAAGCTCTTTAAAAAGACTTCAAACCTTAAAGTAGATCTCACCTAAATGGGTTTTGTATCTTTTACCTCTGTCATAAACTGCCCATTAAGATAGCTGTGTAATAAAAGGGATGTAATTCATAGATCATTGCTTTCTTGAATAAGAACAGGAAACATGGAGGTCAAATAACCTTTATAATTATATTTATCTTTAGACATGAATACATTTCTGTCAGAAATTTGCATGTTGTTTAAAAGATTTTATTAATTTAATTAACAGGCTTAAGTCAAGTTGGTTTTTTTCACCTGGTGTCTGATTCTGTGAAGTGTTTAGGGCCTCTTACATACTCAGATTAAATTTGTAGCAGCAGGTAGTCTTTATGAATGCAGATTGGCAAGAGATGTTCTGAAAACTGCATCTTGGCTGTGCAATATTCTGATCATTCAGAACGGCTGGAACATCTACATGTGGGAACTAAATTTTTATTGTGGTAATCAGTCCCCAGTCTCTGTGAAATCTGGCAACTGGATCATTTCAGAAAGTTGCAGCTAAACCCACTTGCTCCTTCTGCTTCCTATTTTCATGTATATAAATATTTATAATGACTGCCTTCCCTAGAGACAGAAAACAGTAACCATGTACAATGTAAAAGTTGTCAGTTACTTCACTCTTGCTTTAAACCCCACAAACTCAGTGCTAAATATGGATTATAAACTATTGTAACCATGTTCAGGAAATATTATGGGTAAAGACCAAAAATTCTGCCTTGACCTCTGAAAAATACAGTGATAAGGAAGATACAGTGATTAGAGATCTTGGTCAATGGTTATTGCATTACCAGCATCAGGGAAAAGAGCTAGTTTGGACTAAGGTGTCAGCAAGAGAGCGAACACATTTGCACATACTCACATGCAAAGAGATTTCTGCCTATAGAAGAATGCAGAAAGTCAAGAATGTTTTGCTCTACATGCAGAATAATATCCATAGGTGAGGAGATGAAAAAGAAGGGCTAAAAAGTGTGAATCCTTAGCAACGTCAGAGACTGTGGGAACAAATGGGATATGATTTCCAACAAATGTTGGCAGATACAGAACCAGAAGACAGATGTTGAAGGACATGAAAAAATTAAAGATGTCTCAAAAAGTAAAAGGAGAAAAGAGAAGCACAGTGTAATAAGACAGGGGTGAATCTATGAAGTAAACCAGCATGTATTGTTTGGGGTTTTTTTCCAAGTGTAAGACCAGAGAATATTGCATTTACTGCTTGAGAGAACATCAAGCATCCTATTAACATACTTCCTCTTCCTTGCACTATGAAATACAGTTTTCAAAACAAAGACTTACACGTATGTAACCATTGTATTCTAAAACCTACTAAAGTAAATGAAGCTTCTCTCATCTTATTACTTTGATTGTTGTTTTTATTGAAGAACTTCAAAGCTGCTTGGTAAGCTATGCTTTTAATCAAAAAAAGTAAGTCTTCCAAAGACAGAACAGAAATGTTGCGATGTAAAGGGCATATGCAATAAGCGTAATGCATATATGCAGTTTTCTATTTGTTGATGATCCACAAGCTATAATTTGTTTTCAGGCAATTGGAAGTTAAAATGATTGTGGATATTATGACAAGTTGATATGGAAAAAGGGCAATTTGTTGTAAGTTAGAAATAACTCATCTGGCTCTGCTTGAAGTAGTCTTTCTGGATCTTCAGAAGCTTTCTGTTTCTGCTGAAACAGAGGTCTTATTCATTAAAAAAAAGTACAAATAAATGCAGTAGCTCTTTTAAGGATTAAGTTCTTTGAACATTCAGGTTTAGGATAGTGAAATAAAAGCAGATGGACAATATGGAGCAAATTATCTAAATTAAGCTTTTAATACTCCATTAAGTGCTTTTGGGGGGAAGCTAATATACCTCAGAAGAAAATCTGGTGTTTCAATTTAAATTTCAGCTGTGAAACCATCTAAGCCTCAATTCTAAATCTAAATTTTGTTTTACAGTGCAGGTGTATAGTGTAGCACAGTAGCTCAGAGGCACTGCAAGTAGAATACTTGCTTCCTGCCTCTACCCTCCAGCATCAGCAAAGAAATACGCTTCAGGCTGTTTTCATGTTTTGCTCTATCCATTTTATATGGATGCATTTTGTCCTGGACTTCCACTGAAACTATAATACTGCCTTTATACACATGTCTTGTGCCTTTCTTTGCACAATTCATATGCCATTCAGTGTCCAGTGATGAAACAGGCTGCTGCAGGTGCTGCTGGTAATACAGAGAACTGTGACTGAGTGTACAGATTTGGAAACCTGCTTTTGCTGTCTTTCCATTTGTAGGATACTAGTAGTTGTTGAGTACACTGTAATGGCATCTTAAAATGAGAAACAAAAGCAGTCAAAGATAGTCAGAGACAACGGAGCCATGTTGAACTTTTACAATTTCCATTACTTTTAATTGCTTTAAAAATAAGACCTTCAGAGAAGAAACAATGGTCTGATAGTTCTGTTATCCTCTTCTTTAATTTATATATTTTACCTCATGCTCCCTATGTACTGTCCTACCACTTACCTGCTTTCTTCATAAACTTTCTTCAGTGCACTTGAAGCTGTAAAGCTTAGATGTCAAGGGCAAATAATTCACTAAGAAGGATTTAAATTCTGATGTTCTTCAGCTTTCCTCTGTGGTGTCACATAGTAATTATAGTAAATTGCAGTATTTTAGTGATTGTAGTCTTTGTAATGCACATTTACGAAAATAAACAAACCCGAGGCCCTCAACAAATACTTCTAACCTTTTAAATTGCACTGTTAAATTTTGAGTACTATGGGCATGCAAATAGCATAAAACTGATACCTATAATCTCTTGTGCTGTTTATTTGGCAGCAGTCTCAGAATCCTATGTCATTTACCTTTCTTCTGTATCAAGTAACTTAATGTAATGCCAGAAACAACCCGGTTTTGTCAAATTGATAACAAAGATCATATACTTTTCTTTCTTTTGTTCAGGTCTATATTAAAATAAAATATTCTCTTTTCAGTGCAATTCCATATGCTCAAAATTTCTTAGAAATGCCAGACTAAGAAGTACTGTATACCATGCTAACTACAAAACTTAAAACTAATTTGGAGATGCTGTTGGGGTTTTCTCAGTTCATCAGCCAATCTTAAGTCAGTGAAACATGTTATTTCCTCTGTTGTATTCTTGGCATATGCTAATGATGAATGTGAAAGGTTCGTCATCCTCTCTGTTTCAATAGGAAAATGCTATAACGAGCAGGTAAACAGATTGTAGGATATAGAGTAGGGATTTATGTTTGTCTGTGGAAACAGCAACAACATCAAATCATAAACACACCTCTTTTTCCACAACTATATTTCTACGTTATGCAGTTCAGGAAAAGAAAAACTGGAATTAGCTACCAAGGTGCTTAAGGATAGGAGATGGAAAAAGCCTAGCAGATGGAAAAGAAAAAGCAGGCTATGGTAAGAACTAACCTCCAGTTTACTCCTGTTGGGGAAGACAACTGCAAAGTGCAACAGTCCCAGCCCACCACCATCCACATTTTATTCAAGAAATCATTTGCAAAAATTTCACATGAATTTGAAATAAAACAAATGATTTTTGGTAGGGGAGTTGTTCATGATGGAGTAGATTTCAGTGATGGTATTTATTAGTCAAGGAAACCAACAATGAACTTGAATATTTTATCTCCTTGTCTTTATTTGGTGAACTCTAAAAACAACAAACAAAATAACATGAGATCTATGGTGTCAAATATATTTAAGAAAAAGAAAAGCAAACAAACTCTTGAGGCCACCCATTCTGCCACTTCTAATCCACACAAAAACATATGTGAAAATTCTGGAAAGCAGTGAAAAGGAAGTAGGGATGCAGAGAAAGCGAATTATGATAATAAAGGGGCAAGGAAAATAGATGTTGAATAAGGGTCTAGGAAGAAAATCTGATGCCAACTAACATAATGCAACTGACTGTAGTAGGATCTTAATTTCTCCCCTAGACTCATATGAAGGATTGCAGATCCTTGTCTTTGGAGCATGCAACTGCTTAAGTATAAAAGGCATCTTAATTGTAACTTGTGCCTGAATTCAACACAGAGAATGTATACAGGATTAGAGAATATTTTTTAAAGATTATAATGTGAACATACTGAGTGAGGATTATAAATATAGCAACTCATGGTCTTTGTTAAATCCCTGCTGCATACAACAGTTTAAAAGAATAGTGAAAATACTGATTTTACTTGTTTATCCATACAATGACTAGCCTGATAGGAGAACATCATGCAGATTTCTAAGATGGCAATAAATGTGGACCGTATGCAGTACTTAAAATTATTTTATTTCTTAGAGTTTTTTGCTGACCAGTCTACTGAACTATAAAAAATAGGGAGGGATGGCGCATCATTTATTACATATAATACATACCAATCTCTTAGAATAAATTTGTATAAATATTATTTGGCTTATCAGTAGGTATGTGCTGAATCATCTTTTTATTGAATGCAGCAAATAGGTATGCCATGGAGTGTATGCTGCTATCTCACTTACCTATTTACATCTGCTTGGGAAATTAAATGCCACTTCTTCACAGGATCTTTTCTGGCTTGGGAAGCTGTTACATTAAAATACTCAAAGCATCAACTAACTATATAAACAGAAATCAAGCTGACATCAGTCAAACTTGAAAACATAAATCAAACTGACGTGACTTAAATTACAATATATATGTATGCAGCCTTAGACTGATTGTAGTTCTTCAATGTTCTTTTCTAAATAAAGAGAATAAAGGAGACATGGGAATATAGAAAATTTGACTAGGCAGGAGACTGGAAAGCAAGTATAGTATTTTGACCTATAGTATTTTCTCTCCACAGGTACTTTTTTTTTTTTTTTTTTTTTTTTTTTCTTGCTGGTGGCTCATGGCAGTAGCTCCAAATTTTAGAATCATAGAATAGTTTGGGTTGGAAGGCACCTTTAAAAGTCATCAAGCCCAACCCCACTGCAATGAAGAGGGACATCTTCAACTAGATCAGGTTGATCAAGGTCCCGTTGAACTTGTCCTTGAATTTGTCCATGGATGGAGCACCTACCACTACTTTGGGCAACCTGTTGCAGTGTTGCACCACCCTCATCATAAAAGTTTTCTTCCTTATATCTCCTTTGAATCTACTCTCCTTTAATTTAAAGCCATTACTCCTTGTCCTTTTGCCACAGACCCTACTAAAAAAGTCTGTCCCCATCTTTCTTATTGAAAGGCCACAAAAAGGTCTCCACACAGAGCCTTCTTCAGGCTGAACAACCCCAACACTCTCAACTTTTTCTGATAGGAGAGGTGTGCCAGTCCTCTGATCATTTTTGAGGCCTTCCTCTGGGACTTCTCCAATAGGTCCATACCTTTTTCTGCTGAGGACTCCAAAGCTGGATGTAGTACTCCAGCTGGCATCTCACCAGCACAGGGTAGAGGGGATCCTTCGTTGTCTGAAGGATACATTCATTCATAGGTGCACAGACCTGATAAATGTTTAAAACAAAACCTGTCACTCATAGTTTATAGTGTAAGAATCCTTAATTCTCTACAGTTAAGATTTGGTTGTACTTTAGTTCTCATTTACAAAGTGAGAAGTCTGTCAAACTCACTAAAGTTGTATCTACTTATACTGGCAAAGATAGAATTGCTACCCCCCCCTCCCCCTGAAATTCAAAATACAGCCCCCCCCCCCCCCCCAAGCACCCCCACCCCCACCCCCCAGAACACCCTTAGTTTTCTCTTCTATTATTGTGACAGTTTGTATTTGGTACAATCCTGTCTTTTTTATTTGATGATTCAACCTACATAAAACATTTTAAGGGAATATATATATATTTAGAATTGCAGGAGTATGTATGGTCTTACTAAAGCGTAGAGGAAAATGTTTTCTTTTGTAAGGTATCACTTTAATGTTTGAAGGCCTGGTAGTTAAGAATGGTTTTGTTCTTGGATTCAGTTCAATGGATAAAGCATGGTGGAAGTGCTTGGGTTTCAGTGCCATCTCTCTCTCTTTTAATTTAGAGGCTTGAAAACTCATTTCTGTTTCACTTTTCACAGTGTGGAGGCCTTGGCTATTTACGTTATAAATTCTTTGATGTGAAGACAGTCTCTTAGTAGTCCTAATTTCACTTGAAGATGTAAAATTATACCGCAAAATCAGGTTTTTGACCAGATCAGTGGTCCAATTCAAATGGATGATGTGTAAGTCCTAGTTAAAATGAGATCCCAGGAAAATTATGTATTCAATGAGAATGCAGTCTCATTGGTTTTGTTTGTTTTCATGAGGACCATGATCATACAGTTGTTCTTTTGCTACAGCCTGTCTCTTGCAAGATTTTCTACATTCAGCTGAGGGTTCACTGACTTAATCTTTGTGCTTAGACACAAGTGTCTCTGCAAGTGCAGTGGAAGATTTTTTTTCAGAATTTGCTTTGTGAACAAAACCTATGTATCTTGAAACCTGCTTATCTACAGAAGAGGTATTTTTCCTAGATTTATATCTATTTGCTCTGTTTTCCTCTCAGTAGAAAACAAATTTTATTTCCCTTGAAATGCTTTACTTTCAGGCAGCCTCCTAAGCTGCCAATATCTAGCCAAGGTACATTTTCTAAAAGTTTATTTTAACTGTGTAGAAAGAAACTGAAAAAATACATGTAAGAGAGTATCTCAGATTTCTTTTTTATGCTAAGGACCTCAGCCATTATCTCGTACTAAACGATGCCCTCCACTTTAAAGTACTCAGAGGTGGAAAGAAAGTATGTGAAAGAAGCTATATGAGCTAGGTAAAGGTACACTGAAAGTGTATTTTTTATACCCTTTTTGCCATTTAGAAATTATACTATAGAAAAGTAACAATAAAGCCCTTCAAAAATGACACCTGTCATGTACAAAAACATGAATAATATGGTAAATAATACTGTTGCATAGTAAAAGTCAGGCTTATCCTAATGCTGTGCCATCTGGAACCCAGCTGTTTCTATTGGAATGCTTATCTCCAAGGGCTTTTAGTTTTGCTTCACTTTGCTCTCTCCTTCCTAAAAGAAACAATTCAAAATTACTACAAGCACTTTCTAAACCTTAGAATGCAGGAAAGTCTATCTGGTCTTGCAAAAATTGTTTGCTGTACAAATCTAGCTTGTAAACCAAGATTAATGTGTCTTGGTGTTCAGTAGCCTGTTTACTGGGGTATGGGTGCGTGATTAAGTGCATTGCTGAGAAATACCAGTAGGTAAGGTGTTAAAAGATGCAGTTTACTGTGACTTCAGGCTGGTACTTATAGTGGGTATCAGCCTGCACCTCTCAGTAGAAATTCCCATAAGCTTTGAGTTTTCTGGCACAGAAATGCACTTTCAGCTTAGTCAATAACAATCATTCTGGTCTTTTCATATTTCTTTGTAGAAATGAGTATTCATGTAAAAGCTGAGGTCTTAATGGTATATTTTTGGAGTTGAAAGGGTGAGAAGATGCATTTAGTGGAAAAAGTATCTTTATGGCAAGTTCAACTGTGTCATATTCAGTTTACCACATTATTTCTGCACACTGGCATGACCCCAGATGTACAATAAATATAAACCCAATTTAAAGGTAGAAACCTGTGTGAGGAGAGGTAGGAATGTCTGGAAAAGGATTAAAATGCTCTGCTGGAAGACTGCTGGTCCTTCTGCAGCAGTTACAGTCACAGAGCATTAGTGTTAATTCATAGCACTGATATAAATTCTCTCCAGAATTTATAACAAAGGAGAGCTATGCTTTGTCTGGCCGTTCTTTTTAGTGTTTTTTTTCTATTCTTCCCAATACCTCTTCCTTCCCTACCCTGCATCATACCGTCCTTCTTAGGTGAAGAAGCTATTTGTATACAGCACAGCAGACCATAATGCTATCTGGATATTTTCTGGTTCTGATCTTTAGCTTTCACTACAAAAGTGCTGTTTAGTCAAATTCCCTTTTAATCAGACAAATATGAAAAAAATATATATATATGAATATTTCAGTGTTTTATATACAGATAATTTCAGCGTTTCTCCCCTGCTTTTAATTAGAATGTAAGTCCTCCAGAGCTGACATTTATTTAAGATTAATCATATAGATAAAATGTATACTTTGACCTGGCTTTCAGGTCACAAAAATGTGGAATTACCCTTATCATTTTTACTTGCCAGATAGTAGATAGTCAAATATTTTTGTTTTCTAGAACTTTTCAAACCACAGTCACTTTTAATACATGGTGGCTCTGCATTATATATCTAGCTTTTAATCTGTTGTCTTGTAATGAATGTATAAAGAAGAAATAAAACCTGGTTTTTAATGCATTTTCAATTGAAATCAAGGTTATTATTCAGACTATAGATCACCTGGACTGTTGAATGTTCATCTGTGTTCTGCTTTCCTTTCAGACATGTGGCATTCCTGAACAATGAACTAATTAGTGAACAAAGGTCCAGCTTCAGAACCCACCTGGTAAAGACTACAAAGGTATTTCTAATTTGTTCCTTAAATTACAAAACATTAGATTTTTATTTCATACATTTAGTCTTTTAGTCCACTCAGTCTTATCCCTTTTCCTATGGATGAAATGTCCACCAGCAAAATGCTAGTTCTTGTTTAACCCTTAATGCATTTCCTTTCATGCTGATAATTAGCATAATCAAACTGTCCCCTCCCATTTCATAATTCCTGCAAGTTACTTCATAAATAACATTATTATTTTTAGTCACTGATGGCACAGACTAGCTTTAGAGAGTCTAGTCAACCATGTATTACTTCCATCTGTGGCCATATCATCTTGTAAGCATGTGTGATGAGACACCTGTTTCATCAGTAATATGTACTTTGAACTCTAGTCCTTATTTTTAAATTCAGTACAACTCCCCAAATAATTTTTTTCATGACACTAGTTATCTAGTTCAGCTGTTTCTGAGTGAAGTAGAAGCCTTAGCTGATCCCACAACATGCCCAGTCTACTCTCCTGGAGAAAGCAGATGTCTTCAAACTTGAAGCTCAGCTGTGATCCAGCTACCAGCTTCTCCTGCTTGTGGTCTTAATGCGCAGGAGGCTCCTAGCAGATCCACACATCAACCTTTGTTGTGATCTCTGTTGCTCCCTAGCAATATTTAGCAAGCCATTTGAAGGTTGAGCACAGAACCAGTAACAAGCTGATTTCCAGTGTCCTGTTGCTTCAGCTGAGTAGTGAAGCTTTCTGCTGCCATCACTAATTTAGTACTGCCAGAAATCACTCAGAAGGTCTCAGAACTAAGCAGCAGTGGAAAAAGCAGTCTTAGAACTAAGCACTCCTTACAGCAGTGGCCTAGTGACCAGTTAGGTGACTACTGTCCCAATAAGCAGGACCCATACGCTTGAAACGCCTAGCTGGGATATATCCATTCCTATGGAAAATGCTGTATGTCCATTACGGCTCTATGATTTCACCTGCCCTAGTCAGTTGCTTGAAGGAAGACTGTAGTTCCCTAATTCTGGTACTTTCCCTTTGTCCATTTTATATTCAGAATCATTGCCTATATTGACTCTTCACTTGCTGCATATGTCAGGCTTCCTTCTGGAAATGCTAAACTATTTTTTATTAAAATTATTCATCCATCAGTGTGAGATTAATTACAATTATTTCACTACCGTGAGGTTCAGCTCTGAACAGCCAAAAAAATTATTCTGTTAACTCTTTGCTTAATATCATCTATTTAGGTTGCAATCAATTAATAATGCTTGGCTCTTCCTGAATACTTCAGAAATTGCCTCACCTTTAATCCAGAAGTAATAATGAAAATTGTTCTGTTTTGAAATTACCACTGCTATGGATTTCCTTCCAAAATGAACTAAATGTTTTCCAGTTAACTTTCTAATAATATAATGAGATGTTATTCTATGACAGGAAACACCATAGTTTTCTTCATTAATGTCCTATACAAACATTTCTTAAAAGAAGTTTGAATGCTCAGCAAATTAATTCACAAATTCTCGTTGATTGGCTTTTTTGTTAACACTTGCAGAGAATTCTGATGGGGTTTAGAAACAAGGTATTCTTAGAAGCTACATAATGTGACATCTAGCAGCAGCACTAGTAATTTTCCATTAATTTATGTTTTAAAGCTACATTTTAATGAAAAGGCTAATGATTGACTTTTTTTTTTTTTTTTAGTTACTCTTCCAATATAAAAACCAGAGGTGAACAAGTAAATGAAGTGGTGGTAAAGGCAAAATGAGCTAAAGAAGATGAACCTCCACACAAAACATCACTAAACTTTCAAACTCCCATTATTCAGCTGTTTCAGAGGGGTCCTCTCCAGTTCTTGGCAAAGAAGCCAGAAGGCCAGCAATCTGCTTGCATCATGAGAACAGGAAGGGCAATTGTCAAGGACCAAAAAAAAAAAAAAAAATGTTTCAGGTTGGGGAATTTCACTTGATTTAATTTATTGCTGATTACGAAACTTTACTGATTCTGGTGGAGAGAAATGGAAACAAACAAACAAATAAAAAATCAGTTAGACTTAGACACATTGGCTCCCCTCTGGACACCTCTCCTTCCCTTTTTCTGATTTCCAGTCCCTTAAAGAGCAGGTCCTGAAAAACAGCATGTGATGCTGCAGCCTTTACTTGGCCTTTCTGGGATTGTTTATTGTAGGTGAGGGCACTCACTTGGAAAGGAGGTAGGCTTTCTTGGATGAGGTTGTGACAAGGATAAGAGCATGGGTGAAAGCCTGGGCAACTCTGGCAGAAAAACATAGTTCCATCCTGTATGTTCTTCTATACGCTATATGCCTACCTCACCTTGTAGGTATGCTCAGAAGCCCAGCAAGTGTATTCTTAATCGATTTATTTTTTTAAAAAATATAGATGCTTAGCTGCATTTGGTATAAGTTTTTATTTCTGGGTACTGTAGCCTTTGGACTTTTGTATTCAGTCACTGAGTCACAGTGGTCTCTGAGTAAAAATGTTCATGAATTCGCACTCATACAAGCCCCTTCCACAGGTACATGCTTCTGGCCAATGTCTGGGACAGAAAATGAGGCTTGTGGCCCTTCTGTGTCAACCAAAATAATTTGTTGCTCTCCTTTATCTGTTACTTCTGAAAATGTGTTACTGAGAGGCTGAACCCATTTAAAATGCTTTCAATATAAAATTGCTTTCACTAGAATGGAAATTCAGAGTAATTAAAAATTGTTCTGGATTCCAAGCTCGGTACAGATGTACATGATTTACAGGGAGTGCCTGGCTTGGCTTAAGAGGAGCCTGGGCACATAATAACAGACTGAGCTCAGATTATGTCATTTACCATGCTCAGTATCTAGCTGTGTCTGCAAAAGAGCAAATGATCACTGACATCAGGAGTGGGACTCTGTGAGGGTAAGACTGGCGCAGGAGTACTGAGGCTTCTGTTGCTCTTGCTGTTTTTGTGTATTCTGTGAATGTAAAAACCAGATATCTAACACACATACAATGCTGTGCAGATTATTTTGGTGCTACTGAAGTTACTGTATGAAAAACTCTTAAACTTTAGGAGGATATATTTTTTCTATAGTCGTGCTTAGCTGCTACTTTTAAGGCCCTTCTGCATCATTTTCCTCATTCTCAAATACACATGCAGGTTTCTAAACCTTCCAATCCAGAAAAAGTGAAAATATTCAATAATGCTAAAAATGCTCACAATACAATTTAAACAATTTTGCTCATAACTTTTTCTCAGAGAAGGAGGTTACAATATTTACTGCCGATTCATTTTATGTAGAAGTAAGCTAAACCATTTACTGGAAATGACTGTTTTGTGGAAATGGTTTTAATAGTCATTTAAACATACTGAAATAGCATTACTATGAGACTCATAAATGAAAAGGGTTATGTTTTTACATAGATTTATAAATTTTTGCTCATCTTTCCAAGTAGTGGACTTCTGTGCTAGCCTTTTGCCCCTTAATATATTGTTCTTTTCCAATTTCCAGACATCTTAATACTCAGTCTGCAAGTTCTGTATTATTTAGGGAAATTAGGCAGTTGAGTTTCTTGCCCTCTGAGACTCTGATTTATTACTGATGTGTTTGTTGGATCACTAAGCAGGATCTGGAAACGCCTTTTACAGAGCTATGCAGTAGGAAGCTAAATGTTTTAGCAGATTGGATTCAAATTACACTCATATAAGTAATTGTCAAATATCAGTTAAAGAAAAAGAGTCCTTTTGTTTGTTTGCTTCTTAAGCTTCTGTAGGTAATTTGAAATCAACAAAAAAGTCTAACATATAGAATTAGGAAGATCTGGGAAATATTAGTTTATTTGGAGGCATAAAGGCTGTGTGCAGGAGCTGTTTGGAATTTTATGAGACTAAGCTCTTCAGTGACTCCGTATACAGTGATAGTGCACATATGCATATTTATTGGAAAGATTTGATTGATTTATGTAGAAGGTTTTTTTTCCCCCCAGAGTATACGAAATCCAACATGATCTTAAAATCATTATTCCTGCAAAAGAATCAAATAAATTTTTTGATGTGTTGCCAGTAATTTGAGCCCTCCACCAAATATGTTAAACTACTGCTTTTGTTAGCACTTTTAAAACCTAATCCTTTTGGTGTATGTGGTGTAGGGTGTGGGAGCAAGTGGAAGCAGTTTTCAGAACAAACTGAAATACTTGCTCTATTCTCTGCATTCTGTCCCTTTTTTGTTACCTCTTCCTCCCCCTCTGCCTTATAAATAGCTAAGCTTCACTGGTAAAACACTGAAAGGGATGCAATGATACTATAGCATTGAGGGGAGGGGTGCTGGGCCCTGCAGAGCCACCTCCACAAGTCCCTCCCTTCAGCAGGGGGAGTCTCATGGGTTCTATGGTGGTTTTTCCTATCTGTGTGAATGTCCTGTCTCCTGGGCCCAAAGGCTTTTCATTAGGCATTAGAAAAGTGTGGACAGCCTGGGAAATGAAGGGATAGCAACTAAGTTGTAAATAGCATTTCTACAACAGCTGTAGCAAGTGATTTTCTAGCAACTACTATGCAGTTTGAGACTGCATGGACAGTAAAAAACCCCTTAATTTTCCTGTCTGGAAGAATACGGATGAACAGATTTTCAAAGGGACTAGAATCTCACTGTTTAGGTGCCTGACTTCAGATACTTCACAGGGACTGATTTTTAGTCTGTGCATACTTTATTGTAAAGTCAAGTTTAAGCAGCATATACCGTTGATTGCCTTAATGGTTAAACTGACTGATGTCTGTGGTGACTCTGGCTCAAGCAGTTACTTTTCTCATGTTCCATAGTTTTATAAAATAAAAGTACTTCACTTTTGTAAACTGGCTTATGTCTGTTTATAGTACTTGAAAGACCAGCGGTAAGTCCTGATGTCCAGATGTTTGTTGGACCAGCTTGTTGTGATGAAACAAGGATTTGATGAATTTAGTAAAAGTGTTAAGGTGTGTTCAGGATTTTCAAGACCATATAGAACCCCCAACATCTGTAACAGTATTGCACATAGGTGACGTTTCTTTTGAAGAGTGTCCTGTCTATCACAAGACCAAGATTGTCCAAGACAATCCTTTTAACCTCCACAGGAACATGAGTGATTCCTTTAAATGACAAGTGGGCATAATGGGCTCAGTAGCTGCCAAAACAGCCTCAGATTTCCTGCTGAACCCTTTGTGACTGACTGTACTTTATTACCTTTTGGGTAACCTGAAAATGTTCCTAGTAAGATGGAGACAGTGTCAACATGCTTTTGGGCTGAAAGCCTTGATATAGAATAATCCTCTCTTTTAACTTTAATATATTAGTTCAGTGAATGGATGGAAAGAAGAAAGCGCACAAGGAAGAGAAAATACCATGACAGTGGCAAACTCTAAATTTTATGCATGCATGAATCTCTGAGAATTAATAACATGAAATACCATTAGGATTGTTTTGTTATCCGTAACCTTATGACAAGATAATTAATTGTAGATGAGATTGTCCTGTTGTAACAGTAATAAGTCCTAAATGTTAGAAGACAGACTTGGCATTCACTTAAGAATATCTACTCAATGTGTGTTCACAGGAATTGTACTGAATACAGGATAAAGTGCTTTTTAGAGTTCTTTGTAAAGCTTACATTTACTGAAACAGCAGCAAAGGCGGTGTGGTATTCTTATGCTCCTTCAAACAGGTATTTTGCAGCTTTGTGTTAAGTCAACTAAGAAAGTATTTAGAGTTATTGACTGGCAGGCATCTCTGTAAACCAATTTGAACCAGTTCATATCATTGCTAGCCTATAATGAGCAAGGTATTTCTGCCCCAAATGTGATATAGAATGAAGCAGTATTCCTTTAGATGGAATGAAAATTTTAAGAAGGCAAATTTTGCCATTGTAAAGGTGAACAAAACAGCTCAAAGTGGCAATGTTAATTTATTGTTTAATTCATAGGAAAGCAAAATGTGCTAATGAATTAAAATAACAGCTTTTGGTATTGACATATACAGAACAGTTAGTGACTTGTTCTATTTCCTGTAAGACTCACATGAAAATCTTATAGATTTTGATAAGTAATCTGCTGAGTGCTAAAATGTGCTTTACAAAGTGGAATTTATACAATTCATATGCATCTCATATAGATTTTGTATCAGTTAAGAATATTTATGATGTAGTAATATACCATAGGATGTAATGCAATAAGTATGCATATTTTTTGGTGTTTAAAACTCATTAGAGTGAAGCAGTGGCTTCTCTAGTTGGCCTATTCAGTTAAAGACATAGTAAGAATAAGCATGGTCCAGAAATCCCAGAGGAATCAGGAAATGTTTGCTATGAGTGTTATTGGTGGGTCTTTATCTTTAGATTTTTGTACTTTATTTCCTAAGGTCTCTTTTTCAAATAATTCTTATGAAGTAAAATAATGATTAGCCTTTGGAGAATGTATTAATATTTTCCTTAAACTCAGGGTAAACATGTTACACAGAGTTCTGTTTTGATTTTGGGGGCAGGTGGGGTTTTTTGTTTGTTTTGTTGTTCAGTAAAGTATGCAAAAGAAAATAATTTAATTTTCACTTACATCAGTTCAGCATCCAGTCACAGAAGTGGGAGTGGAAGAAAACAAAGTTGGGATGAGTGATGGCAGCAAGAGGTGCAAGACCACTCCTTGCAACATTGCAGCAGTGTGCTGGTTCAAAAAGCTCATAATACTATGGCCTGAGGTGAAAACCCTTAATTCGAGGTTAAAAATTTTTAGCAGTTTTACCAATATTTTAACATAACTACTACTTTCTTCTAAATGTCTTCCCTGCCACTTACAACTACTATGGTTGAGATGATCTGCAGCACATTATCTTTCTGAAGGCTATAGCAATTACTTCTATGAAAAATTAATATTAGAAAACCGTATTATATATTGTAAATTATCTTTTACTGTATTTAAGAAATAAATTGGCATCATGTGATGAGAACAGAGCAGCATGATGTGATGAGAATAGAGTGTTTTTCTTCTCTAATGATTGTTAATGTTTCAGTGACCACCATTAAATAAAAAACTAGAGATGACCAAGCTTTCAACGAGTTTATAGTTATCTCTCAAAATATTTTGTGCTGTGTCTGCATGTCATTTTATTTTTATTTCTAGGATAGGATGGAAAAATGCTTGGTGGGCCTGCAAAGTGTTGGTTGTTGTTCCCAGAATGCCTGTACATTTAGTGTTCCTTTTCAACAAAGAAACTCTTATTCCCTTGAAGCTTTAAGAGCTACATCTGTCTGCTCAGAACTTGCTAATTGGCATTTTCAGCAATGTCTTCTATCAATGATAAATAATCTTGTACTTGCTGGATATATTCAATATACTTGAATTCAGTACATAATTTTACTACATAAATAACAAATCCCTCAGGAGCAACTCTGCAAAGAAAATATAATTTCTTCCCTCCCCCCCCCCCCCCCCCTTATCAGTTTGCAATTATTTTCATTGTTTACTTTAAATTGAAATGGTACAGCATCTGTTTTCTGATGACAGATTTCTAATGACATTGCAAGCTATTGGAAAGTAAAAAAAAACACACACATTTTCAAGCAAGTATCTGTTGATCGATATTGACTTGATATTAACTTCAAGAGTAATTTAGGGAAGAAATTGATTATTGACATTGAAGGAAAGAAACTGATACTTGTTCAAGAGTAACTTGTTCTTGTGAAAGACACCTATGTGGGTGTGAAAAACATCAGCAGGGGTTATGCAGTTTGTTGTAAGATCATGATGAGTGTCTCACAGGAGCAATATGATATCTCTGTCAGCTACAAATCTGGACTGTGGTGGGAGCTGGGGGTTACAAAGAAGGGCACAAAGAGAGACGAAGTCTCAAGAAGAAACTCAATACAGTACAAATGAGAGATGGGTAGCTGGTCATGGGGCAACTTCTGTCTGGGACCTTTACACATTGTCAGAGCATTTAAAAAAAAAGCTCCATTTAAAATACAAATTTAAATAATTGATTTTTTTGGGACTTGGTATTTTTATTGTGAAACACGCAGAATTGGCTAAGCCATGATCTGCCTTATGCTGGAAAACCAAATAGTTAACATTAAATTTCACAAATTTAGTTAAGTAACGAGAATCTAGTTTGACTACTGTAAGACTTAGTCAGCAGGTGTAAGGTTTTAAAAATCTCATTGCTTAACTAAATTTTTTTCAGTGTAAGTTATATTCCAACTAATTGGACTAAAGAATTCCAAGTTGTGTTTTGCCCCATTTCTATTAATTTGTGTCTTGTCACAGACTGTGTGTAAAATTAGCCATATAATGTTTTGGCAGACATTTACTAACACATCTATTCAATGAGATAGGCAGAGAAAATTGTTTATTATTACTGATGTGGAGAGCTTTTCCGCCCTTCATTTTGCTTTTTCTGTGTGTAATAAATCTTCTCTTTTATTTCTTCACTATATTTTGCTTCTTGTTCAGTGCTGAAATGAACTGGTACATTATCTTTTCCAGCAGTTTACTGTGTTATTGATGATTCTTGGTCTTGATTTAATCCCCGCTTTTTTGAGTTTGAAGGTATTAAAAATAAAATCTGCTTCCTTACTCATCAATGTTACCTTGGGTTTGGCAGAGGTCAAGTTAGAAACAAAATCAGAAAAACAAACCTTGTATAGCTAGAAAATGTCTCCTGATCATGTAATAAGTACACTTTGTGAGTACCTTCAGGCAGCTGTTATTTTAAATATGTCCCCTGACTCAAATTTTTATTGTCAAAAGGTATGTATCAAAATGACCTATCTGAGAAGAGTGAGTCTGGATTCCTGACAATTGCATTGTCCATCAGAAGTGTGAGTTTTTTGAATATGCATTGTATAGGCTGGACATTTGCAAGGGAACCTTTAGAAAAGGTAAGAGAATATAGCAGTTAGTGTATCACAGAGGGTTTAACAGCTGTGGAAAAGGGGAAATGGTGTCTGTAGCAACACACCTGTCTTTGCCTCTGTTCCAGCTTCTTTCCTTTACCTGACACTAAAGTTTGTGTCCTTTTTGGGGCCAGGGCTTCATATGTAGCAATTATACAATGCTTTGCCCAGCGTGGTATAACTTTATAAAGGTATTTATTTTCTATATTTTTGATATGCAGTGATGTTATATGTATTAAGACATATGACTAAGCGCATGTACAAATGTACCACACACGTACTTACCTATGTATATATGTATTTATAGAAATGCATACGTGCATAACAATGAACACCTTTATTTGACACTTTTTCAAACAGCTTTTGACCAGAGGTGAACACCTCCATAGACTAGAAGACTTGCGTGCTGATGAAATTACTTATCAAACCATCAGGTGAGAGGTATTTAGATGGTCTCATGCTTTGAAAAATCTTATTAAGTTTATGAAAATTTAAAGATGACTTCAGTTAGAATCATTATAGACAGAAATTTAGTGTTCATGCTGTCATGGTTACAGAATTGTCATGTACCTACTTTAGAAAAATTCACAGTAAAAAGCCTACAAAAAATTTCTATTTTTTTGTTTCTTTGGTATTGATAATTGTGACTGTGACATCTACTTGTGCCAAGATTAAGGATGATTTATGGGAATATGAACAGTTATTTCCAGTGTCCAAATGCCCCAAATAATTTATATCAGTTCTTTGCTTTAAAAGTAGCAGGTTTGTTTTAGGGCTTTATGGAAGATATAGTTCCCTTTGTAATCAATGACCGTTGTTTGTCTATGTCTGAGAATAATTTGTCAGTCTTGTCATTGTGTCTCAGAAGAAATCAATCCACTGAAATATGATGTCCAATATACTTTGATTTTATAGCAATTTCTTCTTGAGATGCAGGAATTTTTTCTCATTTTCAAAATAATTTTTGAAATAAAAATGTCCCAATTTATGGAGCAATACATGATTAGAAACTCCATGCATTGTATTCAGGTTTTTAAGCTGGCAGATCTCTAAAGGAACATCTGTACTGTGCTCACAGACATCAGCTCTTGCAGCAGAGAAAATTAGCTTACATTAAACAAGGTACATCTGTAGTAGAAGCCTCTTCAGATTATCTCCAGCTGTCTTGGATATGTCTGCAATAAATCACACCAATGTTGGCGTATATATCTATCTCCTTATAGATTCACAGAATTGTTTAGGTTGGAGAAGACCTTTAAGATCACCAAGTCCAACCACTAACACAGGACTGCCAGGTCCATCACTAAACCATGACCCTAAGCATCACATCTACATGTTTTTTAAACCTCCCCTGGCACTGCTTGAGGCTGTTTCCTTTTGTCCTGTCACTTGTTATCTGGGAGAAGAGACTGACCCCCGCCTGCCTACAGCCTCCTGACAGGCAGCTGTAGAGAGCAAGGTCTCCCCTCGGCCTCCTCCTCTCCAGGCTAAACACCCCCAGTCGCCTAAGCCGCTCCTCATCAGCCCTGTGCCCCAGCCCCTTCCCCAGCCCCGCTGCCCGTCTCTGGACACGCTGCAGCCCCTCTACGTCCCTCTTGCAGAGAGGGGCCCAGACCTGAACACAGGGTTCGAGGGGCGGCCTCAGCAGTGCCCAGTGCAGGGGGACGGTCACTGCCCTGGTCCTGCTGGCCACACTGCTGGGGACACAGGCCAGGGTGCTGCTGGCCGCCTGGGCCCCCTGGGCACACTGCTGGCTCCTGCCCAGCCGGCCGTCACCCAGCACCCCCAGGTCATTTTCTTCTGGGCAGCTTTCCAGCCACTCTTCCCCGAGCCTTATATTAAAATATGTTTTGTAAATTATTACATTGGATATATGATATATGAATAGTACATGAATAAAATATATGAATACATTTCTGATCATAGCAAACTCTTGGTAATGATTATTTTTCAGTAAGAGAGTTTCCATCAGAAAAACTAGCATTTTTTTCCCTCTAAAAATAATTCCAACAGAGCATCACTATTGTGAGTTTGTGATGTTTTATGAAAAAAAGTTTTTGGAGAAATGCTTAGTGACTGGGATGCATATGTAATGTCTCCCAGGGACAGATTTTGCGAGGGTGTATGAAGACCCTTGTAACTCCCAGCTGTGTCAAACAGCCAGTTAGCTGTATCAGCTAGGAAAGATGTCAGACTAGGTGAAACTGGAGCAATTCTGGTAGCTATAGGCTGCTTTAGAAATATGCTTGGAGATATAGATGGTTATGGAGACTGCTGAGTAGGGATAGTCTACCTACTGAGGTAGAAGAAATAATGTGTGATGTGAAACACAACCCTTTCACTGATGCAAAAGGGAGGAAGTTTCATCTTTCTTCGGCTATTCTTCTCTTTAAAGGAAATGAGATCTTGAATAAAACTCTTTGGATTCCTGTGTATAAACTTTATTTTTTCATACGAAGAGGGGATGAGTCACTCAACTGAACAGATGGAAAAAGCGTAAGGGAAAAAGCATCGTCTGGGAAGTCATGGCAACAGTTAAGTGCTGTGTGATGAACTGGGAAACACTTGATTTTAGCATAGTTATTAATATGCTTTTATTGATGAAGCTGTGACGTTCAAAGAAACCCCACCAAGTTCTTAAAACCTAGTGTAACTATAAAAGGGCATAGTGTAACTAAGTGATTGAATTAAACTCATGACTACAGGGCAAACTTGGGTAGAAACATGAGCTACTCAGATTTTTCATATATTGGTAATCCTGTGATGTCTTGGCAAACTACTTCTTTGCAGTTGTTCTGCTCAGTTTTACTGCTTTTGGGCTTTGTTCTTCCAAGAAGCTAAATTTTCATTACAGCAGTAGGTGCTGAAAGGTGCTGTACAAGCGCACAGAAAGTCAGACACTGCTTTATGTTTGGGGAAAAAAAAACCCCACTGCTTGAAGGCAGAGGGAAAAAAATGTTCAGAAAACTCAAATTACTTCTGTAAGTGCTCTCACTTCCAGTGAGATGAATGAAAATTAAATGGCTCCAGAGATTATCCTTCCCCTGCAGCTCTCCCTCCTGCTTCTTTCTCAAGTAGTCCAAATTGAGATGCTGACATGGCAGCTGCCAAAGCTTGACATATCAGTAATAAAGGCACTTCTGCCCTGGTGCGTGGAAGAGGGTGCAGGAGAGACATAGTAACTGATTTTTCACCTGATGTGAGGGTGAGGAGGGGTGGGCAGCTGTGGCTGCCCTGTTTTTCATTTGCTTCTCTGTCAATTGAGGACTGTTGGTTGGTTTTACTCAGATTTGGTGTTGCATCGCAATTGAGTTCCTGAACTAGAGTTTGTCCATTCTCTTGGTCAGTAGATACATTTTTTTGAGTTAACTTCTAATGCTTATACACTTATCAGTGCTTTTACAATGTGGAGCTGTATAACTTTCAACTGTGTGACTCGTTTTCATGGGAGGCATGTGTAACCTTACACATAAGGTAAAGCTGAAGGTCCCCTCTCCCAGACCATTGCTTTCATACTTCTATAGGTAAACTTAATTCTTTAGAATGACATGGTCCCTTAGAAGTTTTAAGCTGTTGCTAAAACAACGAAATGAAACAGTATAACTCTTTATATATATATATATATATATATATATATATATATATATATATATATAACATTCTTCTAGTGGCTAGTGAACAGCTTATAAATAACCAGCTCGTTATGCATTTAATAGATGACCTGGTGGTTAATGCTTCTAAACAAGCAAGGCTGCAAGTCCACACTGTCCCCAAATTATGTTTCTGTATTAGACTATTCTCAGTCTAAGCTAGCCTGCTGTTCTCTGTGCTGGCTTGTTAGCTGCTGAACTGAAGCTGCTGGGCATGGACATGTGTTCTCCTGTACCAGGGTGGCAGCTGGTAAGCGTTAAACTGGTGAGGAAGACAGATGACGACTGTAACATATTGACCCAGAATTTGCTGTCAGCCTGCAAAATGCTGTTTTGAATTATTCTGATGCTTTCTGTATTAACAGTAAGAAAAACTTACCTCAGGGTGCTTTAGGTCTTCCAGGCCCTGTGCAGAGATGTCCTGCCTCGCCAAGGAGTGAAGCCATAGAACCCCTTCTACTGCTGTGATGGAGCTGAGCATGTGTCAGTACACAGTGTTGTGATGTGCGGTGGGCTTTTCTCCTGAACTTGCAAAAAGTGATTGATCTCTAACAAAGGGTTTGTTTCAGTTTGTTCTGTGTCTGTTTCTATGATGAAGGGAAATATAAATACAGTTAATATTTTGAAATTACTGGAAGGTTTGCACAGACTGTTTTATTGCTTAGGATTTGAATTGCTTTTGTTTGTATTGGTCTCCAAAGAAACAACATTGCTTCCCATTGCTGAAATCAGTTGTGTGAACATTGACATCATAAATATTTTAAAATTATTAAATTGTATAAACTTTTTGTAGTTTTGACTTCTGTCCTTGGAAAGTCTTGGGAATAAATGTCAAAAGTAGATTTATTTTGGACTTAAAGTGAAAACTTATCAAAAACTAAACTTGCTCCAAAATACTAGATAATTTAGTTACAATATAGTCTCACAACAACTTTAAGTTGATACTATTACTAAAAGTTATAATCCTACTATTTTCCCAACTTAAAGGGCTTCACTTCTCCCCTCTGTATAGATCTTTCTCTGTGCCTGCACAACTCAGTGTTTATTTAAACCAGACAAAGCAATCAGGACACATTAAGCTTATCCTCCCATGCTTTAAGATATTTCAGTTCAGCTAACTTTTGCATGTTTGGCCTAAAAAATACTCATGCTGTCATAGAGAGGGAAAGGAGATGGAAAACAGCATGAGAATAAGGAAGGTGAGACAGAATGGGTCTACTGTTTATGGTGGGAGAAATTATGCTGCATTAAAATTGATCAAGCAACATGAAACTGTAGGCTGGTAAAGTTTCATCATGAAACTATCAACCTCAGTCCGTATTGTGTGGAGAGAAAGACTGCTTCTGTGTCTGGATTTTTAATTGTTGCTGAAATCTTATCTGAATTCTTGTTTTTCATGTGAGTGATTCTAATTGCAATATTTAAATACAAATCAAGGTGGTTTGGTGTTGTAAATTACTTGAGATATTTCTATGACTAGGAGGTTTATCAAATATTCAAGTATTTCCCTCTTACTTCATGGCTTGTTGTTACAAAAAAATCAGAAGATTAACAAGCTAATCTTCAGAAAGTATGCTAAGCAGCGCTACTTCTTTCCTTTTTTATAATGCAGTGTTTTCCATTTTCCTGTGATTCTTTAGTAATTTCTTAGTAACAACTGTAGGTTTTAAAGAGGTAAGGTATGCTAAAGAATAGCACTGAAGAAACAATGGAAAAAGTTGTTGTCACTATTTTTTTTTGCCTTTCTTACTTACTGAGCATTCTTACTATTCTTACAGAGATCTGAAATTATTTATCCAGCCTCATAGCAGGTGGCTAACACCCACATTTTCAACATAGAAAAGGGTGGCTGTTTTCAGGCTAAATGGGCCAGAGCTAACAGGATCTGCTTAAATACCTGTAATAAATACCTGTAGCACAAAAGAGCTTAAGTAAGTACTGGTGCCCCAAAGTACATATTTTTTTATTCATGTATGTCTTGTTACTGGAGTACCAGGGCAGCCCACCCCATACATAGTTAAATGCCCAGAAAGATTATTGCAATAAAACTTAATGGAATTCTCCATGAATAAGAGTGAATAAGTGTTCATGTCATGGAGTCTAATAGAAAATAATCATAAAGAAAATAATCAGTGGAAATCTTCCATGTCTCCAACACCATTTTCTTTCATATTTTAGCACCAGAAAGCGTAATATTACATAAACCACGGCAACATCATTTAAAGACTGCAGAAATACCAGTTCTTTGCGTACTTCACATTGTGATTTTGAAATGTTTATGAACTAGCTTCCTTTTTTAGTACTTCTTAAAATGTTACCTTTTTTTAGCTAATTTCCCAAATATGCTTTGGATGCAGCACTGCAATTAAATTTCTTTAAATCTTCAATATTACTGCCATATCAGTAACATTCAATATTTTTTTCTATTAAGTTAAAAATCATTGCTTTCTCTTCAGACAAGAAATAAAAGGATTTTTTAAATAATTTGAAACAAATTTGCAGCCTACTGCACTCAACACTTTTTTTCCCCCTCATTTTCTTTAGTTTCCTGCAGCCAGAGTTATAATAGTGCTTTAAGAAGCAAAGTAAAGAAGTGGTGTTCATTAGAATGATCATCTGTGTTGCAAATACAATACTAATGATGCACAGGAATTCAGTTATACTGAGTGTGATTGTGAGAAGGCAAGACAAAATGGACCTTTTTTGTGTGTGCTTACACAGGCCCAGTGCTTAGCTACATAAGAATGTCTCACATTTACATTATGCCTTCCAGCTGAAGCTTTCTTGTAGCTCGTGATCCTCTTAAAAACTTGGACAGTATGGTTGGCTGGTATTTTTTTGCTATTAACATCACAATTCTACCAGCTGTCTAGGGATAACTTCAATGGGATGCTACATAAAGATGCACTAATCTGTGAAAATTTTAAGAGAAAATACAAGAAACTTGCATCAGAAATAGCAGTGACTTGCACTGAGGCGAGTGCTTTCATTCAGGTTCATCCCAATGAATGTTTAGGACTTGCCTAACTGAGCTGCTCTGGGTATCTGTGAACTTTGACAGTCTTGTTTGCTGGAAGAATAGTCAGCATGGGCAGAGAGATAATGCTCCATTGCAGTGTAATGAATTACATTTAAAATAACACCTTGCTATTTAAGACTGCACAGGAATAGCTCTGGTTTAAGTATACATTTAAATAAGTTACATTTAAAATAACACCTTGCTATTTAAGACTGCACAGGAATAGCTCTGGTTTAAGTACTAGCAAACAAACATTTCTTTCCAAAAGGGAGGAAATACATTATGCTCAGAAGAACTACCAAGAGATGGATTCAGTAATTAAGTTTGATATTTGTGTAGGTTATGTGGCTCATGTGCTTTGTTCAACAAAATTTGTTTTTGACTTTACGTAGTTGGTATTTATTAATCCATTTAAAGATTACTGCTAGAATTGCGATGGCTAAGGACAGCAAGGTGCTGCCATGCAAAAATGGAGATGCAGATGTGATGGATTAAAAAGGTGCCAACTGAGCCTCTATTGGAGTTTTACTATAAAATTTCAATTTTATAGACATTTAGGTGGAATGTCATAAATAACTGTTGTCAACAACGTCATGTGTTTTCCTTGACTTGTGCCTTCCCACTGAATGGTCTAACCTACATTTGATCGTCTATGTTGATCAATTATGTAACCATTTTGGGGTGATAGATATCTTTTCATGTTGCTCGTATATATCATGCTGATCCACTAATTTTAGGAGACAGTTAACAGATAGCTTGTTAAGCCAGTAAACTTTATGAGTTAAACATTGCATCAAAGTTCTAGTAACACTCAGCCTATATCAGTAATGCCAGATTAATGCATTGGACCTTAGTACTTTAACAATTTTAATGCTTAACAAAGAAGTAGTTAGAATGAAACTATGCAGAACTAAAGGCTCAATTCCAGAACTCCTGGAAGACAAAGAAACTGTTTTCCCTCAGTACATACGACTGCAAATCAGACACAAAATTGACATTAATTGGTGTTCTTCACTAGTTAGGGAAGCACACTAGGGACTTTCCTATATATATAGGTATAGGATAATGTTTGTGGTGGGTTGACCTTGCCTGGCTGCCAGGTGTCTGCTAAGCTGTTTTATCACTCCCTCTCCACCCAGAGAGCAGGGGGAGAAAATACAATCAAAAAGCTCATGGGTCAGGATAAGGACAGGAAGATCATTTCCGAGTTACTGTGATGGGCAAAACAGATTTGGCTTGGTGTCATGGTTTAATCCTGACTGGCAACCAAGCACCATGCAGCAGCTATCTCGCTGCCCCTTGCCCAGAGAGATGGGAAGTAGAATCAGAAAGGAATGTAAAACTCAAGGGTTGAGATAAGAACAACGTAATAGGTAAAGCAAAAGCCACGCATGCAAGTGAAGCAAACCAAGGAATTCATTCACCACTTCCCATGGTCAGGCAGGTGCTCAGCATCCCCAGGGAAGCAAGGCTTCATCATGCGTAATGGTTACTTGGGTAGACAAGTGCCATAACACTGAGCATCCCACCCTTTCTTCTTCCCCTAGCTTATAAGTTGAACATGACATCCCATGGTATGGAATATCCATTTGGCTAGTTTGGGTCACCTGTCCTGGCTGTGTTCACACCCAGTGTCCTGTGCCCCTCCAGCCCTCTCGCTGGCAGGGCCCAAGGAACCAAAAATCCTTGACTTAGTATAAACATCACCCAGCAACAACTAAAACCATCAGTGTGCTGTCAACATTGTTCTCACATCAGAGACAAAACACAGCACTGTACTAGCTACTAAGAAGAAAACAAACTCTGTCCCATCTGAAACCAGGACACTTAGGGATATTAATTTCATTTATTGCCAAGTAATTGTAAGAGAATAGGAGAGTGAGAAATAAGAACAAAACCACCCCACCACCCCACTCCTCCCCTCCTCTCAGTCTCAACTTTATTTCTGAATTTTCTGCCACCTGCTGCCCAAGCAGCACAGAGGCATGGGGAATGGGGATTGCAGTCAGCTTATAATGCCTCATCTCTACCACTCCGTCCTCCTCATGCTCTTCCCTTGCTCTACTATGGGGTACTTCCCATGGGAGATAGTCCTTCATCAACTTTAACATGGTTCCTTCACATAGGATGCAGTTCTTCATGGACTTTTCCAGCATGGGTCCTCTCCAGCATGGGTGCCCCACAGGGTCATAGTTCTTGCGAGAAAACCTGCTCCTGCATGGACTCCTCTCCATGGGTCACAATTCCTGCCAGGAGTCTCCCCTTGTAGGTATTCTCCATGGGGTCACAGATTCCTTCAGGGCACATCCACCTCCTCCAGTGGGGTCCTTCATGAGGTGGGCATGGGCCCATTCCTCAAGCCTGTCAAGGTCCACCTGGGATCATGTGTTGGCGTCCCTTCCCTCAGGCAAAGCAACTGCACCCCTCTGAAAACTTTCTGAGGGTGCACCACATCCCACTATCTGTGTCATAGTATGGATCTTCAGTCATCACTCTTACTGTTTTCCACCTGGAGACTGAGGAATTAATTGATTGCAACTCTTCAAATGTGACCATCTGGCCAGTTCCATAACTATCTAACAGTCCTTTCACCAATCCCACATGTCACCAATTTAGAGGTAACAGTGTTATGGGGGACTGTATCAAGTATGAATCCAAGGTAGATGGCATCCATAGCTCTTGCCCACTGATGTAGTCACTCCATTGAAGGAGGCCACTAGATCAGCCAGGCATGATTTAGCCTTAGTGAAGACATGCTGGCACTCTCTAAGAGAGTAAATGCAGCCTTACCGAAGAAGTGAGTGGCAGACAAAAGGAGAGTGCCTGGCTGTTAGTGGTGTCTCATACTTGTGGGTGCTCTAAGTCCTACTGCACAGTCAGGCCCTGACTATTGAGCAAGTCCTCACCCTCACCACATATAGCTGGCTTGAGAGAAAATGCTCTGCACTTGCCATTTGACCTCTGTGTCCTATAGGATAGGTTCTTGAAAGTTATTAAAATGTTCAAGTTAAACCTTAATTGTACTAAGTGCCACGCGAACGGTCCATATTTTCTTTCTTAGAGCTGATCCACAAAGTTAATGAAACACCTTCTGCCTGAGAAAATGAAATGCTGGATCTCAGCAGGGTAAGTAAAATATATCTCAGAATGCTTCAGGAGTAAGGAATTGAGGAATGGGAGAGTGGGTGAAAACAGAAGACTTGGAAAGAGAGAACTGACATAGTGACTCTAAAGATAAGAGTGTGTTTATGTGTGTAACTTAGGCATATTCTCAGCAAATGTTCAGTAAGTCCTGGGATCTGTCAGCGTTGGGTTCCCTGTTAAGTTTGAAGTATGACCTGCAAGTTAACTTGATTGTATGTGTTCACCAGCACATATCATCCATCTGATCTTTGAATAAAGCTGGTCTAAGAGGATTCTCCTATTTAAAAGGTTGTCATCTTTTTGCTCAAAATTAATTTCCTACTTTTTTTTCTTACCAAAAGAAATGCAGATTCTGCAGTAATGTAGAATACAACTGAGTGCATGACTTCCTGTAAACAGCAAATAAAGATAGGATATTAATTTTGTGCATAGCTCTGAGGCAAAAATAATGAAAGAGCTGGTAGTGATGAGACTTTGAGGTTGATCAAATGTGCTAGTATGAAAAGACTATGGATGAAGAGGTCATAATTGCATAGGTAGGAAATGCCTGTCAATATTCAAGAAACACTAGGGAATCTCTCATGAAAAAGCCAGTGGTTGAGAGATACACACAGCACAAAAAAACCCACCAAACCCCAACCCAGAAAATTTTCTTGCCTTTTTAGGTAGTTGCAGTTCAGGACTAGGCCAATGAATGCAAAGAGAAAGCCATGGAAGAGTCTTTTTCAGCTTCAGAACATAGTTGCTGTTATACCAAAACATTAAACTGCAGTGGAAGAACTGTGCAGGGGTAGTAAAGACTGTGAAGTACTGTACAGAGTAGTCTGGACATTGTGGAAGATCTGATGGTTTGGTAAATATATAATGTACTAAAACCCCCAAAACCTATAGTAAAAATAACAAAAAATGCCATACGGCTAGCTTAATCTTGCCCTGCTGACTGGCTGATTTAGAGATGCCCATAGAAATCCTGTGAAGGGATTCAGGACATGTGACCTCAGGTGTGAACCTTTTGGCTCATAACCAAGAGTTACCTGCTTTCCTCCTCTAGGTGGATTGATGGCTCTTGGGGAGAGAGCAATTGCTTAAAAATCGTAACTGTAAATTTACATTACACTGCTATATTAAGATACTGCATTTTGGACAGGAAAAATGCTTATTTCAATATCCTTATAAACCTTGTAACTCTGCTATCATCCCACTCTAATGTGATTTTAGTTGTCATTGTCTTATGTTATCACATTCTTGACAAATAGTATCCTCAGTATAAAAATAAAGTTTTTATGGTAAGAAACTGTCTTTAGATAATACAGGTGTGTAAGACACACAGAAGTAATTGAAAATGTTTTCATATTTGTTTGGATCTGTTTGTTTTCTCCTGTAACTTTTAATTAATGTTGTTACTTCTTTTGACCTGTACACTTTTAAAACTGCGTGTGTGTGTGTGTGTGTGTGTGTGTGTGTGTGTGTGTGTGTGCAGAAAGTCATGCAACAAAGATGACTTGGCAGTTTTATAAACTGGTAATTGGGAATCAATGTGCTTTAATCTGTGGGCAGAAAATGTAATAAACAATCTAGTCTTGGGGGACAAAGGATTATTTGTTAATAGTATAAAAAGGTCAGTGCTACAGTAATTAAATTAAACCTGCAAGGCATTCTAAGCAATACTTCTGAATTGTAATAGCCCAGAAAGAAATAAGGTGCTTGACAATTATATTCTATTGAATCTACCATGGGTCATGTCCTATATGATTGAACATGCTTAAGTAACTTCCTGTTTTAACATTTCATCTTAAATCTGCAATATCTGTTTTTATATTATAAAATGCTGTAAAGACCCAACTAGCTAAGAAGTGAACCGTATTCAGCTCTGCACAGAGCCAGGTTGAAAGACAGCCCATATTCCTGTAGCACACACTATGTCTACCTGCATCTGTGAAGTCTTACACCAACTGCACCTGTGAAGAAGCTTGACCTTCAGTGCACACTGAAAAGCAAGTGAGGATCATCCTTTGGGTGAAACTGGTGAGCATCATCAATTACATCCAGTAGATTCTTCTCAGGATTGTTTCTGCTGGAATTGAACTGCCTGTCCTGTGCTGTTATAAACTACAGATTTGTTACGGAAAACTCCTTGAGCACATGAAACTGCTGTGTTGCTTGGATTTCATGTTTACTATGGATCTATGTGTGATAGAGATAAAAAGTGCGGTCAACAAAGTAACTTAATGAACTGCAACATGGATTGTTATGAGTGAAAAATTTTCTCTTTGTGCATTTAATGTAAAGCTGTACAATTCTGCAGTTTAGCTGTAGCAGGATTTAATTGTATCTCTTCTATGCTTTCTGAATCTTAAAAATGCACCTCAGTAAACAGATATAATTAACCTTGGATAAAGACTGTATGAGATCACTAATTTATTTTTAATTAGTAATATCTTCTTAGTTAACTTCATTACTGCTGACAACTACTTCATAATAATGAAGAGTTTAATCAGAAAAATAAAATGAGAATGCATTATTTGGCCAGCCAGCCCCAACAGATGGAAGATTACTGAGGCACACATACAAATAGTCCATGTTATGTGTCTTGGAATTTTTTCCTGATGGCAATGGGAGAGCTGAGTTCTTGCCTATATCATTGACAGGTATATTCTCTAGATTATTCCATGCTTCTGAGTTTCTGAAAACTTGATCCAACATGCCTTGATCCAACTCCTGCAATGTAGCACCAGTTTCTTTTTCTAGCACATCTGGATTTCATTGGCAGGGGGAGAAGGCTGAGAATGTCACATTTAGGCTTTGTGAGTTTTCCAAGACTTGATGGTGAGAGATTCCCTTAAGTCCCACATTAAAGACATAATTTATTTTTCCTTTGTGAATAATAGGAGCAAAACTTTTTGCCTCACTTTTTAGTAAGAATCAATAGGCAGAGGACAATGGGAGGGAAAAGTGCTACACAAAAAATAGGTAGTACAGCTATTAAACCTAAGCTCTTGTTTGCCTAATTGGTTTCAGTTAAGTAAAAGAGACCTCAAATCGGTTCCATATTATCTGTGAAATTTGCAGTATGCTTAGGTACACAGTTCAGAAGATTTTCAAGCCTGGATTTTAAAGGGGAGAGCTAATGTCAAAGTGACTGGCCATTATAATGAGTAAAAAGAGGTTGTATATGTGAGAGTTGGGGGTTTTGGAGCAAAAGGTTGGTCTGCTCAGTGTGCAGCTGTCTGTAACTAGGCACTAATAAAAAACTGAGGATGTTGTACATCAGCTGTTTATAAGCACACTAGTCAGAGATAGACTTGTAATTGTGGAGAACTCAGAAAACAAACAATTGACTTAGAATTTCTTAAAGCAGGCAGGAGTCACTTGACTTTTTTTTTTTCTTCTTTCTTTCTCTTTTTTTTTTCCTCTTTCTTTCTCGCCTACGCCCCATACTCCCCCCCCCCCCCCCTTTTTTTATATGCCTTTTACAAGAAAATCTTACAGTTTCTCTGATAAAAGAACTGTCTATATTTAAATCCCATAGGCTCCTGAGGGATAGGACTGAAGTGCGGGGGGACTACTAATTGAAAATACATTAAAATCCTTTCACCCACAAGTAAAATAGGATTTAAGCCCATGAGAACAAAGAGGGATGTGAATTCAGAACATCTTTAAATACACAGTATTGAAGCTTGTCCTTTTCCTTGATACACAATATATTTGCTTGATATATCAATTCTCAAGTACCAAAGCACTTTGTAAATATTGGAGCCAAGCTGGTTTAGCTTTGATTTTAACTGTAACTTTCTACAGGGGGAATATTTGGAAATAGGGTCTTTAACTGCCCCTTCTGTCAGTCCTTGCTGCTGGAATGCCTTAAAAGTTATTGGACTGTATCTTTTCTGTTGTTCATAGCACTGTGTGAGAGCAGTAGGTGTGACACACACACAAACACACACACACACACACATATATATAAAAATACCAGAATAATATTCCTAATGCAGTGTATAGCATAGTGAAAAGCAACAGAAGACCAAAAGAGAAGTGATGAATCTTACAGGCCAAGCAGTTAGAGCTGATGTAATTAAGAATGCAAAGAAATCTGCCCAGTTTAAAGTGTGAGGTATCAGCCTATGAGTAGTAAGATTATTTTGTTTAGGACAGTGGTGTGGCAGACAGGGGAAAAGATGTTTCAGAATGATGCCATATTTACAATACATTTTTAAAATATAGCAAATAGACTGAAGTGGGAAGCAGAATCAACTGAAAGTGTATGAGCTTAGGTGTGGGGGTAGTATGTGCTTTTAAATGCACATGTAGGAGCATGTTGGATATGAGCTGGCAATGTGTGCTTGCAGCCCAGAGAACCAGTTGTACCACACAAAAAATGTGACCAGCAGGTCAAGGGAGGTGATTCTTCTCTACTCTGTTCATGTGAGACTCCACCTGGAGTACTACATCCAGCTCTGGGGTGCCCAGAGCAAGAAAGACATGGACCTGTTGGAGTGGGTCCAGAGAAGGGTCACAAAAAATGATCAGAGGGCTGAAACACCTCTCCTATGAAGACAGGCTGATAGTGCTGGAATTGTTTAGCCTGGAAAAAAGAAGGCTCTGGGGAGACCTTATTGTGGCCTTTCAGTACTTAAAGGTGGCTTATAAGAAATACAGAGAGAGACTTTTTACTAAGGCTTGTAGAAACAGGACAAGGGCTAATGGTTTTAAACTGAAAGAGGGTAGAATTAGGCTGGACATAAGGAAAAATTTTTTTATAATTTGGGTGGTGAGACACTGGAAGAGGTTGCCCAGAGATGTTGTGGATGCTCTATCACTGGAAATGTTCAAGATCAGGTTGGATGAGGCTTTGAGCAACCTAACCTAGTGAAGGATGTCCCTGCCCATGGCAGAAGGGCTGCAGTAGATGATCTTTGAAGATCCCTTCCAACCCAAACCATTCTATGATTCCACGATTCTAATAATTTGGGTATTTAACTTTAAAAGTTTTAAAAAAACCTGTGTCATTTCTACCAACCTGCAGTAGCAGCTCAAGAAGCAAGGTAAATTATTCTGAGTTGACTTCTTTGCAGATAAAGCTAGTGTTTCCACTTCAGGAAACCAAGGTCAATGCCTGTGCTATACTGAAGCACTTTGGCAAACGGTCCCTCATGGATAGTGTTTTAGTACATGTCATACAATCATAGAGTTTTTCAAGTTGAAAGGGACATGTAAGGATCATCACGTCTGACTGTCAAGCCTAAAAATGACAGGGAAACAAACACATGTAGGAGGGTGGAAAAACTAACAGTTTTTCTTGACGTCCCGTGACTGAGGTGCAAGCATCAGAATTGTCTTGCTGATTTGCTGATAGTAATGCTACTGGGTTATAATCTGAGTCTTGGTTTTGAGATACTGCAGAAGAAAGGTTATTCTCCTGGACTGAGTATTTTTAGAAGGTAGCTGAATTGATCTTTTTTTTTTTTCCTTTTTTTTTTTTTTTTTTTCCCTCTTCTGGGTACTGTATGTGTCCATGACATTAGCAACCCTGTAGCAAAGTCTCCTCTGTAACCTGAACCAAGGTGGCATACAACTCTTTCAATTTCTAATGCATTTTGGTCTCAGACTTTAAGATACTATCATGGGGAAATAGATACAAAGAATAGATACAAAAAATACAATGACAGTGGAAAGCTGTCATTGCAGTAAAAGAGAATGTGGGAATTCAATTGTCTCAGGATTTATACATAGCTGAAAAGTACACAGTGAAATTGCCCAGCTGTTAACTTCATGGATGGTGCTATGTGCACACAAAAATCTTTGATTACTTAGATTCCACTTGGCTTGGGAAACAATGGCACGTACAGGCAATGTGGCGGTGGTCAGGAAGACTTGATTGCAGTCATGGCTATGCTGCTTCACAGTCTCTAACATGTAATTATCAGAAGAGATCAGCAAATTAAACTCACTAGAAATTCATTTTTGAACCAAGACTTTGAATAATGTGATTTATCTGTTTAAAACAGAGGTTTCAGAGTAAAAAAAGGTAATATTGTTGCAGATATAGCTAGAAATCAGTGTTACACAAACCATTGAAAATAAATAACTCAATTCCAACTTTATGAGATTTTATTCCTATTTTAGAGGTCTTAGTGCATACTAGGTCTCTACTAGTTAAGAAATATGAACATCATTTGGAAATATCAGATGTTTTTACATCATTGTTATTTTTACTTTTTCTGATCTCTTTATCAAAAGATATCCTAGGGAGCATGGTAAGTTAAATGTTTTTTAAGTCTTTTCTCAGAACTTTTTTTGGAAAACCTTGGTTGACAATTAGTGACTACTTCTAAAAGGTTTTGCTACAGGGCAGAAGCTGCCTCCTGTCACAATTCCTCAATGGTGGTTTTCTTGTACCTCTGAATACAGGTACGTGTTCATAGCCTTTGTTTTCTTTGTTTTCTCATCCTACCAGAGCTCTATAGAGGTAGATCATACAAACTGCCACAAACCAAACCCTGTCTTGTCATGTGATTGCTGTGGAGCTGGAACACTTATTGTGTATTATATTGCATGGAAGGTTAGCCTGACTCAGTATTAATCACTTTGTCATGTGGTAACACTGTAGTTGGAAACACACATATGTACATGCTCACTGCTGTTTAAAATTCACTTCTACTTAAACTCAAATATATTCTAAAAAGATACTTTTTTTCTTCTGATTCCTGAGTTGCAGTATCAACATGTGGCTTATGGCAATTAAAAAAAAAAGTCCTGTTTCTATGGAAGGTGGGGGAGGACTTGCTGTAGATGAGTAGTGTCATTGATCATGTGCACAATCCTTAAAGGTAAAAAGAGTGCTGGAGCAAACTCTACATTTTCTGCTCTTCCTTTGTTCATGTTTTTCTTAAGCATGTTTTACGTATATTGGGAATATTTTCTTTGTTCTCTTTGTTATGTTGTAAATCTCTGTATTGGGTTTGCCTGGCAAAGTTATGGTAGCAGGGGGGCTACAGGGGTGGCTCCTGTGAGAAGCTGCTAGAAGCTTCCCCCATGTCTGATAGAGCCAATGCCAGCTGGCTCCCAGACAGAACTGCTGCTGGCCAAGGCTGAGCCCATCAGCCATGGCACTTCTGTGATAACGAATTTAAGAAGGGGGTAAAAAACCCCACACACTACAGCAACTGCAGCCAGAAAAAGCAGTAAGAATGTGTGAGAGAAGCAACTCTGCAGACCCCCAGGTCAGTGCAGAAGGAGGGGCAGGAGATGCTCCAGGCACCAGAGCAGGGTTCCCCTGCAGCCTGTGGTGAAGACCATGGTGAGGCAGGCTGTGCCCCTCAACACATGGAGCTCCACGCTGGAGCAGATACCCACCTGCAGCCCTTGGAGGACCCCACACCAGAGCAGGTGGATGCCTGAGGGAGGCTGTGGATAGCCCACACTTGAGAAGGCTCATGGCAGGACTTGTGAAGAACCCACACAGGAGCACATTTGCTGTCAGGACTTGTGATCCTGTAGGGGACCCACACTGGAGCAGTGTGTTGCTGAAGGAACGTACCCCATGGAGAGGACCCACTCTGAATCAGATCATGGAGAACCTCAGCCTGTGGGGATGACCCATGTCAGAGAAGTTCTTGGAGGACTGTGTCCCATGGGAGGGGCCCCATGCTGGAGCAGAGGAATAGCAAGAGGAGTCCTCTCTCTGTGGAGGAAAGAGTAGCAGAGACAACATGTGATGAAGTGACTGCAACCCCCATTCCCTGTCCTCGTGCGCTGCTGGTGGGAAGGAGGTAGAGAAATCAGGAATGAAGCTGAGCCTGGGAAGAAGGGAGGGGTAGGGGAAGGTGTTTTTTACTTCTGGTTTTATTTCTCATTATTGTACTCTGATCTGAATGGTAATAAATGAAATTAATTTCCCCAAGCTGCATCTGTTTTGCCCAGGATGGTAATTGCTGAGTGCTCTCCTTGTCCTTACCCTGACCCATGAGTTCTTTGTTATATTTTCTCTCCACTGTCCAGTTGAGTGGAGGAGTCACAGGGCAACTTAGTGGGCACCTGGCCTCCAGCCAGCATCAACCACCACAATTTGGTTCCCCAAGGTTCTTCAGTTTACACTCTCCCAGTGATTGTTATTTGGTAATTTTGAGTTCTTTTTGTGTCCTTGAAGCACTCCGTAGGAAGAGTTCTACTACCATCCCACATTTCTACTCCCATGAGGCCCTACTGCACTAATGTAGAGTGTGTAAGTATGCAGATGCCCCCTGAAATTTCCCAGATACATTTATCTGTCATCGACAATACGTTATGTATTACTATCTAATGCCCTGTTCCTGTTTAATCATAAGAACTTCTCTAGGCATCGACTTGCTCAAAAGAAAACCAGGTTTTGCCATTACGAAGTAGCATTTGGTTCTTTTAACAGAAACAGATTTATTCGAGTATTGACTTGCACAAGTATAACAAATCTGCATGGCTGCCATAGGAGATCATCATGACTGGAGAATCAGGAAGCAGCAGGAATACACTCTAGGCAATCGTAATCAATAAATACAGGATTACTTATTATTGTCTAGGTGCTCTTGGGAAAACATCTAACTCTTGAGTTCTATTTAATGTTTAAATCTGCAGGTGTTGAATGCAGTGAAGACCCGGAGAATTACAAACAACAATGTGCTAGAAGAAGATACAACCAAACAACAAAGAAACTTCCACTGGAATATACTTGTGAGAGTAAAGGTACCATCTATAGAGAACTAGTGTGATGCCTGAAGCAAGGACACTGTTAACACTTTCACTTCTGTTCATTGCATGCATTTGTAGAGGTCTGAAAATTTTAATTCTGAGGAAAATTCAATACTTCTGAACTTAATAATATCTAAATTTTGGTCTGTTGTTCACCTGTTATTAATTTTCAGTCTACATAATCTGTTTTGTTTGAGGGGAGAGAGAATAATACAGGAGTCCTCAGAGAAGTGAATGGAAGCTGAAGCCAGATAAAAATGATTTAAGAGTGGGGTTTGTGTTTTTAATAATTAAAATTGTTTACTATTGAAACAAAATATCTAGGACAGCATTTGTTCAAATTATTGAGCTTAGAACAAAGCAAAACAAATTACTTCCAAGGGCTGGAAAGCAGATGAGCTAGAAGTGTCTCTGGATTTTGTGAAGCTCCACATTATGTAATGATAGTGTTACTGATTGACTGGTATTCTTTTTGTTTTATCGAGATGTTCTCAGATAAATGAGTATTCAAGGTTGTCCATAATATCCAGACAAATAGATCAGATGACTGTAGAATATTTATGTGACCAAAGAGTTGAGCCAAACCCATATTCATCTTTCTGATGGTGCAGATTTCTTGGAAACATATTTGCAGTGATGCATGAGGTCAGACTTGTATTGTGTACCATACCACTCAGTTGAGTCACATTAAATCAAAAGTTACAAAATATAATAGCAAAACCTTACCTCAAGAAAAGAGGGGATATCAAGCATATCAGGCTAGATAGATTAATTTAGAATACTTATTTGACTGAAGAGCTGAATCACACATATGTTCAGGATTTAAAACCAAATTCTTCCTGATGTTGTATTGTAACAGTCTTATACTGCTGAACATGAGTGAATGAACCTAATCACAAATGACAATCAGCTTCCACTTGGAAAATGGTATACCTTTTTCTCTCCTTTCCCTACTGCTCTCCCACTTCCACCAAAATCTCCAAAAGACACTTCCCACCATTTCTTTCAATTTATTTCAATGGTTTCTAGATGACACTGTTGTGTAGTGTTGGTACTTCTTCACTATGAAACTACACTTGTGCCATCCTGACCATAAGCAAATCTATGTAGACTCAGAGACTGCTCTTGTCCTGTGTTCCATTGTTTTAGCTTTTCACTAAATTTACAGTCCATACCTATTCAGTTCCTGTGTCTATTAGTTATTACTTGAGTTTGCTACTCCATAGCGAAAGGCACTTACAAGATATGCCACCCTTCACCTCTTCTAATTCTTCATGCTGTAGACAAAACAATGGATTGTTTTAGGTAGTAACATCAGAGAACATTTGCAAAATCCTGGATTCTTCTAGTGAGCAGTAAAACTAAAGTCTATTTAAATTTTAAACATAAGGCAGTGATTTTTCTTTTCTCCCCGCTTCCACCTGCACCACCATCCCCCGCCCCCCACCCTGCTGCGCCCAAACTACTGATCCTGTTCTCAAACTGATCTGACTTTTGAAATTCCTTTCTAAAGTTTGGCAACAAGCCAGTATGACAGCTAGTTTAGTGAAAGTATAATTATTTTATAGAGCTATAGTACAAGTTACATGTTCAATCTTTTCTGAAAAGACAACATGACAGATAGATACAGTAGGAGAGCCTCTAATAATTAGTAATTTAAATAGTGGAAAATGAGTAACAGCTTTGAAGCAGTCTTCCTAGGATATTCAGGTAGATTGACATTCACTCTGTAATTTGTCAACATACTGTAGTTAAGTTCTCAGTACAACTGTTTTCAGTTTATCTAAGGAAATTCCACAAAGATCACCTGCAGTAAATGTTTATTTTATTTTATTACCACAGAATAAGGTAAATTCTTGCTCTCGTTTAACATTAGCATAAACTTTTTGTGGTTTTTTTACTGTATTGTAGCTAGAAGTTCTAATGTCCTAAGACTTAATTAAACACTTTGTTTAGTTCTGCGAGAATAAATTACATTGGGGCACAGCCACATTCTGATGTGTGAGTATATTTGTGTCCCGGATCAAGAAGAAAGGATTAAAACTAAATAGAATATTGCTAAAAATTGTTTAAAATACTGACACATTCCCTTTTAAAGTTTGCATCTCAACAGAAAACTGCATTTGATAATAAACATTCTTGATAGTGCAGGCTTCTTGGAAACATATTTGCAGTGATGTATGAGGCCAGGTAGCTGCCTCGTATAATGTGCCATACCACGTGGTTAAGTTGTATCACATAAAGTGTGAAATCTTGCAGAAAAGCTTCACCTCAAGAAAATAGGGGGTTATTAAACATTTATATATATACATATATAATATATATATGTAGATAGACAGCTTGTTGCCCAGTGCTCACTCAAAATAACTTCTCTTGAAGCAGGGTAACAACCTCATTTAATTTACAGCACCTGAGACTAAATGCTGTCTTTCCCATCACATCCTCTAGCTGATTCAATTTTCTCACATGGAGCACTGATTCTTGGCAAGCAAGCTCATTTACCAGCAGACATCCAGACAAAAAAAAAATATTGACTGATTTTGTCAGTTACCTTCCTTTATGTGGATGCAGCAGGAGCCCAACAAAGTTTACCTTCAATTTATGCTTGCATCATGGCATTTCAAAATCCTCTGTCTGTGAATGCGGTCAGCAATAAGTGGGGAATGAACAATGAAGTAGTGGAAATCTAGACTGTTGGCAGTGTGTCAGCTTTTAGTGAAGCATGCTTACTTTCATTTGAAGTTACAGCAAAATATATGGTCTGTGAAAGGCATCCCATTCATGATGTGTGGGGGAAAAAGATTTCTGCCAAACTCCATTAGCTGAATATTTCACTGGGTAAATTTATCTAAGCTAGCCCTTTACTGCTGGAAATTATGCCTGTTCTTTGCCAAAGTACGTTTGGTTTATGTATCTCCAAAGTGCTGCAGCTGGGTAGGTAGTAAAGGAAAAGCAGTTCTTTCGTTAAAGGAATTATAGAAAACAGCTGGTTTGAAAGCTCTTCAGAATTTTGGAGAGCTAGCAATTTCACTTTCCCTCTCTTTCCCATTTGTCTGTCTTCCTAAAATATTCTGCATTCAATAGTGACATTGACATGAACACCAACTGCCAGTAAATGGAAGGTTTGAGGTTAGATTAGCAGTATACCGCCTCTGTATCACATGCAAGCAGTACAGGCAATTGCTTTCCAAAGTAGGCATGTCTACCCACATTACAAATGAATGCAGAAGCAGAGAGACAATTCAATAAGGCGGAAATTTTTTCTCTGGTTGGTCAATAAGATGTTAATTATCATAGCTTAACCTTGGTCAATTAACTTATCTTTTATCACAAATGAGATACGTAGATTTAAAAATACAAAGCTTTTAGTGCCAACAAATTTCTATTACTCAATACATAACTTGACTTCTTGTATACAATTACTAGACTGATCAGCTGATCATGTCCAGGCAAGTAATACTTTTTGGCATATTTGCAATTTCAGAGAGTGAAAATCAAATTTCATTGGACATTGCTACACCATGTTAACTGAATTGGCTTTATGAATAGGTTTAGTCTGACAGTCCAGGTCAGGTTTGCATGCTGTGGTTTAATTTTATTTTGAAAGAGGATGTCTATAATTTTTGTATTTCTTCTTTTACTTCAAAGTATTCAAAGGCTGTTCAAATAAATGAATCATTTATTAATTTCTGTGTTCCCTTTATTAGTTTTCCCATTGCGTAAAATGGTTGAGGCAATCAAGTGTTTAACAGTTGAGGCATTTTTTGTTTGTTTCTTCAGTAACTATAAAACTCTGTGTTATTAGATGGCTTTCAAATTATTTGGTTGTTGAATAATTCAGCCTGAACTACAATAGAGCAACAGAACTGCTGCCAGCAGTAATGAAACAGGGAGTTATTAATGAAAGGTGCTAGATGAGGAGGGCAACAGGACAAAACTTATTTTAATTCTGCAAATCTGGAGCAGCAAACCTCCAGAGAAATCTTGGCACTCATACTGATTTTCCTATTGGTGTAAGAGAAACTTAGATAATGGTTATGGATGTTGTAGTGTTTTTTGTTTATTTATTTGTTTGTTTTTGTCATTTTAGCTAAAGAAGGAGAAAAATAACTTTGAAAAGATAGTTTGACTCGCTAAAGGAAAAGGGGGAGAATACAAAGTAAAGAACAATGCATTTCAGAAAGATGTTGGTGAAGTGGTGACATACTACGTGGAAACGTGACAAATGATGACTCATACTGAGCTGGGCAGTGCAGTGGTCTGTCTAGTGTCTGAACTGTGTCATTAGCCTTATTTAATGACACAAGTGGTGGAATTGAGCCTACATATGTTAAATATTGGCTTAATGCCCAGCACTGAGCAGAGCCCTTGGCCTGTATGATAAGAGTTCTTGGAAAAACACCTATAGCTTCCTCATAGGGTGTGAGGGTGAGGGGACAATTCTTAGCAACAAGGATTTATTTGAGTATTTTAATACAAAAACTTCTGAGACATAAGATGGTTAAGAAAACTAAACCTTAGGCAAATGATTTTCCATGTGGTGCCCAACATCTTTCAATATTTGCATGTAAGAGCTGTGTGCAATCTTAATCTTTTACTGGAGTGCTGTGGCCCTTATGGTGCGAGCTAGTGGCAGTCATACTCAGATCAACCTTTTTGTCTGCCAGTGTAACTTAAATGGGAACTATTTACTCAATGGCTGTAGCTCTTTGTTCCTTCCAGTCAGGACAAATGGCTTCCAGACTTGACATGTAATAGTCTCAGTGGATGGTAGTGGTTTGGGTACGTTCCTCTGAACGGCAAGCACACACACCTGAATATAATTGGATTTTGTAAATTGTCCTTTCAAAGCCATGGGTGAATGTGTTGGGTAGAATAGCCGACACTAGCAGAAATAACAAATTTATTCAAATATAAGTTAGGGTGGTATGAGGGAGATAATGCATTGTAAGTCTTCTGGTAGCAACATACTCTTCTCTTGGGAATTTTATTTCAATCCTTATAGGATTTGTGGACCTACTGTACTTGCTGCAACTTGGAGGAAGATACTCAGAGGGGGAAAAGACCTGCTGTGTCTGACTATCAAATACAGGCCTATAGTCCTCATTGCCATAAAATGTGGAAATTTTGCTGGTAGAAGTCCTCCTATGTCTTGCTAAACAGTGATAATGCCATTCTCCTGTTACTTCAACCTCTAAAGGCAGATACTGCTACTGGTTGCCTTAACTGCTTGGTGGCAGCTCTTAATGATAGTTTAGGTCATTTGTGCCTTTGTTTCCAGCATTTTAAAGCAGATGCAGTTGTAACTTACTAGTCTGAGGATGAGAATGAGGTCAGAGTGGCTGCTTAGGATGCCAAATATTGCTACCTTTTGTCATTGGCTCAAAATAATTACTGCATTTTCCTTTAGTTCATGCTTGTTTTTGTCATATTACAGTGAGAGTGGCATGGAAAGGAAGGATCTCAAAAAGTCATTTACATCCATTATTCTCCTCTTTTCCTCAACTTACTGGCAGTCTGGCTGTGTAAAGTAACTGAATCAGGGGGTCCAGGCTGTGCTGAAATTTCACGGCAGTTCCCATGCATTTTTAACTCTGGTGCCTTGGCTGTATTCCATTTAAGGAGAAGATCACTTCTAAGGCGGTTTTTTGCTTTACTCTTGCTGTAGCTTTGTAATATGATGCTGCCAATCACAGTAGTCACTGCATGGTATTCTGGAGAATACCAACACAACCGGTGCAGGAATGTCTTCAGCAGCTGAGTAACTACATCCAGTCACATAATGGTAAGGGGAAACTGCTTAATTCAGCTGTTTATGAGATATGGAAAGGGTAAAATGTATGTCTGCATGTTTTTAATTTTTATGTACCACTTGTCCCATGTGGCTGTCTTGTCCTGTCCCACAGACAGCTGACCTTGTTACTGAATTATGATTCAGGTTTTCTGGAACTTACAGCTATTTTTACCAGGTGAGACCCAGCCTATTTCTTTAAAAGATAGGTCAGTTGTTACTCTGTTTCTTAACTCACTTATAGTACTGCAAAAAACTCCTCACACAACAACAAACCAAACCAACCAACCATACAAACAAAATGCTAAACAAACCTAATCAGACTTTGGTCAGAGTCTTCAGATAATTCATGTAAAGGAATTAAATTTCTTACTGTTCTGCATATATTCTGTTCATCTCACTGTAGAAGGACATAATATTGGTACAAAAGCCCAACCACAAACATAAGAACATTTTAATCTGACTAAAATTAACCATATTTAGCTACACACATGACACAGCCCCTCACTCACTCCCCCCACAGTGGGATGCGGGAGAGGATCAGAAGAGTGAAAGTGAGAAAACTCATGGGTTGAGATAAATACAGTTTAATAGGTAAAGCAAAAGCCTCACATACAAATCAAGGAATTCATTCACCACTTTCCACGGGCAGGCAGGTGCTCAGCCATCCCCAGGGAAGCCGGGTTCCATCACACATAACAGTTACTTGGGAACACAAGTGCCATAGTGTTGAGAATCCCCTCCTTTCTTCTTGCCCCAGTTTATACGCTGAGTGTGACATCATATGGTACGGAAATCCCTTTGGCTAGTTTGGGTCAGCTGTCCTGGCAGTGTCCCCTCCTAGTTTCCCGTGCCCCCCCAGCCCACTCGTTGGCAGGGCTTGAGAAACTGAAAAGTCTTTGATTGAGTATAAACATCACCCAGTAACAACCAAAAACATCAGTGTGCTGTCAGCAGTGCTCTCACATCAAATCTAAAACACAGCACTGCACCAGCTACTAGGAAGAAAATTAACTCTACCCCAGCTGAAAACAGGATAACGGCAATAAATAGAAGATGCCTTAATGCCTTATACAGATTCAGCTCTCACTTAGTTGTATTAGTAAATTTTTGCAGGGTATCTGTAAGAACAGATTTTTCAGTGTTTTTGAACTGTTAGAAATGAAGTTTCAATAGAAAGGCTGAATTTTGAGGAATGCTTGTAGGAACTGTAGCTACATAAGGTCTGTCCAGGAAGTGTATGCTGCTGGAAACTCAAGGGACTTTGAAATGTCTTCAAGCCTTTATTAGGAAACATATGACCAGTCACTACTACTATTTTAGCACAGCAGAAATATGCTCTGTTTTATACCTGACTGAAAGTAGACACTGGATAGACCCAGCAACAGGTATTTATTTCCTGGAAACAAAACTTTGAAAAGGAAAAAGTATAATGTTCTAATTAGCATCAAAGCAATTGCAGTATTAGCACCAAATATGGAAGAGCTCTATTAATATAAACAAATGCGCAATTTTTCTGTTTGCAAATGTTGTTTAAAAACTTATTTATCAGAATACATTTAGTTAATGGTCATTATGGAAATAGGTTAAATGAGGGCACAAAGACATTTGCCTTTGTCATTTGTGTGTCTCATCTCAGTATTGGGTAATGGCCTTATGCCATGGTCTGCCTATATCCTACAGCAAAAGTATTCCAGAAAACTTAACCTTTTGTTAGTTTGCCACACTATATAGCAAAACTCTGGAACTGTGTTGGCCTGTGAAGTTCAAAAAAAAAACCAACAAAAAGGTTCAACAGAAAATCCACAGAAGCAGGACATGAAACACCAGTTGTGAAGATGGGCATATCTCATGCTGTTCTGGGGAAAGAATTTTCATTACTTCTCTAAATGAAAAAGAGCAAGTATCGTGTCTTAGAAGGTTTTGAATAACACAGCTCTCTAGAGGCTTTAGTGGAGGACCTAGCAAGGGATCAGGAGCCATCCTAACTGGAGCTTTGGTCTTAGTGTTCCCATGTCAGCCATCTTCCAGCAGCATATTTCTTTAAAAACATGTAAACCCAGTTGCTTTGTCTTTAATAGGAGAATATTCATCTACCTGAAAGCATGCTACAGGGCCTGTATAATACAAAGTTGTGAAGTGAGTAAATGCTTAGGGCTTGATCCTAACTGGTAGAATGACTTACTGTAGAAAAATTTACTTTTACCGTCATAGTTTTGCTTTTAAAAAAACAAAAGGATTTTCAAAAGAAAATCAAGATGAAAACTAGCAACTCAAACATAGTTCCTGAACTGTCTTCTTAGAAACAGAAAACTCAGGTTTTTGATACAAAATCAATAGCTTCTTACACACAATAATCTAATTTGAAGGAATAATTAATGGATATTTCTTTTTTTTTTTTTCCTCACAGTACTTGTTTTTGCACTCCTTGAAATGACAAAGTTTATTTAGCTATATTCCAGTTCTATGATGAGAGGTAGCTAGAATCCTGAGTGGTCATACAGAAGTAAGTTTTTAAAAATTCTTTATTATTCTTTATTATCCCTCTCCCTGTCACCATCATTGTTCCCCCCTGGGCACACCCCCCTCCAAAAAAAAAAATCAAAAAAAATATCACATGGGTTGTAATTTGGTTTTGGACTTGTGTTTTTTCATTTTTTTTTAAATTTTTTTTTTTCCCCCAGGATACTCAAAATATCTAATTGTAAATTTATCAACTTTTACTATACACCAATGTATTTGGAGAAGTTAAGAGTAAAAAACAGTACATTAATAAGTCAAGTACTTGTATTTAAAATGTAGTTGGGGGAATAAGCTCCCATTGCTTATGATGCTGAGGAAATGATATGTAGTAGAACCTCTGCAGTTGCAGGGAGAGTGCTTTTTGTGGGTATCTGTTACTTTTTGTCAATATCATTGGCTTTCAGTGAATTCTGGGTTTTGTGGGCTTCTTTTCCCCCCTCATTTTTTTGATAGAATGATGTGTTTGTATTTGCAAGTAGTACTGTACCTTTGCATCAAATTCTGCAGTGGTTTAAAAATCTAACTTGTTTCAGTACCTCAGACTGTCACCAGAAAGTATTTAGTATATACAGTATCATGTATGCAGATAAATACACTTAGATTTAACAGTAAAGCAGTTAAGAATTTTATAACAAAGACTGAATGAAGATGGAGATACTAGGAATAAAGCTCCATGGTAAATTGTGGGGTCTGCCATTTATTCTTTGCTTTACAGATTTTACAGGTAGTGTTCCTGTGCTTTAGCCTGTTCATCTCTATGACAATCAAATGCCTATCAAACATGAGGCAGCCTAAAGACTTTTGTAACAGTCATTTATTCATTAACAGATCCAGTACATGCATGGAAAATGTTATTTTCCTTGTAAATATGTTAAAACATAGAGGAAGGAATCAGTTAAATAGGAATTTCCTTTCTATTGCTAGGCAATGGAACTGATTTTTCATTCATATCAGAGAAATAGTTCACGTGGTGAAATCATTCATGATCACTCAACAATATGTAGTGCATTTTAGAGACCATAGCAATCCAAGGAAAGCTAGTGACTAAGATAATGAAAGGAAGTTAAGCTTTGATAAAAGAAGGTGACTGCACCATTACAGTGTTTATCATGTTGAATCATGTTCAGTAACATATTGTGATTACCTGTAGAAGTCTTCTAACACACTTCCACAGAGAAAAAGTGCATGAAAAAACCCAAATATTGAAATTTTCTTAGTTCACTGGAAAGCTGTGAAGTGAAATACCCAACAAGATATGTCAGCTAGAATGGAGTGAGTATATGTAGCACTGTGTTGAATATAATGTCATGAGGTTTTTCAGACCTATTACGCTTTTTCCTAAAACATTTTATAATCGGGACCAAAGAGAAACAGCACAATTTTTTAACTACGTATTGTGGTTTAACCCAGCAGGCAGCTAAACACTACACAGCTATTCGCTCAGTCCCCTCCCAGTGGGGTGGGAGAGAGAACTGGAAAAAAGGCGAAATTTGTGGGTTGAAAGAAAGGCAGTTTAATAGGACAGAAAAGGAAGGGAAAATAATTATAATAACAATAATGACAACAACAACAATAATAATAGTAATGATAAAATAATATAAAAACCCAAACAAACAAATGATGCACAATGCAAGTGCTCACCACCTGCTGACTGATGTCCAGCCAGTCCCCAAGAAGTGGCTTGCCCCTCCTTGGCCAAGTGCCCCCAGTTTTATTGTTCAGCATGACACCACACGGTATGGAACACACCTTTGGCCAGTTTGAGTCAGCTGTCCTGGCTGTGTCCCCTGCCAGGCTCTTGTGCCCTCCCAGCCTCCTTGCTGGCAGGGCAGAGTGAGCAGCTGAAAAGTCCCTGACTTAGTGTAAGCACTGCTCAGCAACAACTAAAACATCAGTGTGCCATCATTACTCTTGTCCTAAACACAAAACACAGCACTGTACCAGCAACTAGGAAGAAAATAACCCTACCTCAGCTGAAACCAGGACATTATGAAGTTATATAATTAATATATATATTTGAGTGATGTGTGAAGTCTTTTTTTTTTTTTTATATAGTTAAATCTGAAGGTCTATTTTTTTGGTTATCTAAATCTGTATTTATGAACATAACCGGCTAAACTAATATTAATGGAGTACTGAACATTCAAGGGTCCTGTCATTATGTTACTTCTATCGGCTTTTACTATCTATTTTTGAGGAGTGTTCAGTTGCATATCCATCAACAAAGGATTCTACTCTCTTTCTGAATAAGTCAATTTGTTACATTGTAAAGTAGTATTACAGATTTACTAAACAGCAGAAAACCAGCAGAAATATCTTCTCTGTTTCACAATAATTTATTTCTGTATAAATTCTGCTTTCTCTGTCAGGAAGGAGATTATAAAACAAGTTTGTCAGATTACTATATAAACACATTGCAAGGCATGTAATAGAACTTTTAAAGTCCACAGAAATAACTAGTCTTGAGTCATAACTTTCTTGTTCAAGGAGTCATAATTCTTGTATAAAAAAGATCTGTGTATTTGTACTCTCCTATGCTGTTTGGAGTTTGGTTCAGATGGGTTGCCATTGCCTCTTTGTCATTTTTCTGTTCTTTACATATATTTCCAACTGTACCAAGCATAAAAGCGAGGCAGAACTGAAATAATTTAGCATGTGGGGCTTTTGTTTGTTTGTTTCAGGTTTTTTGGACAGGAAAGTTTTCTTGTGTAAGCTGCTTAAGAAACTGCAATAGGAAACACAGCACCACTGGCTCCTTTTTATCTTTGCCCTTAAGGAAAGAACATGTTATTGCTGTGTCAATTCCAATTCCTAAATGCAAGCATATATTTAGCATTGAAAACCTTGCAAGTATCGGTAGAAAAAGGAAATGATAAATGTTAAATAATACGACAGTTTCTAGCCTCTTTCCTCCTTCCCTCATTCACAGATTGTGTGTATTGATTTGATTTAGGGTGACCTATAGACTGAAATTTCTGAAGCATGCCTGTGCATGCTGGAGAGACAGAGGAGGATGGATCCATGAGTCCTGAGACAGATACAATTTTGATGCAGACAGCATCACTCAAAACCCAGGAGAATTAGCTGAAAAGGTTTCTCCCTTCAGTATTGCAGATGCTACTCAGTGGTCAGTCCAGTCTTTGTTAACATGACACGTCATTTCAAGCTAGCTGATGAATTAGCTCCTCAGTGAGAATTAAATACTGAGCTTCCATGTCCTATCAATACGGCAAGGAATTTTCAACTAAATACCAAGTATGGATGATCATGTGTTAAAATTAAATTTTACCTTTGGACAAATGAACCAATACTTCCCTTTCAAGTTATCAGCAACCCCCAAACCTTATAGGAACTTATATGTCTAATTTGTTTAACATTTTAAAATCTTGTAAACATTATTAAAAATAGATTGTACCTGGAAATTTGTCTGAGTTGATAAATATTGGAATATGCTCTGAAAACCATAACATTTGATTACTGGCAGGACAAGTGAAAGGTATTTAAAGTGCAAGTGGTAGATTTCATTATATATGCATTTTTTTTAAAGTGTCTTTTCAGAATCCTCCTCTCATTTTAATAAGAACATTAATTGATTAGCTACCACAAAGTCTTAGGACTAGGTAGCATTTTGCAGGTTGGAACCAACATCCTTAGATTAGCTGTGGGCTGTAAAGGCTGAAGAACTCTGGGGAATATCGGGCTTCCTCTGTGGAACACTGCTTAGTAATTGAGCAGCTGCCAGTGACTTCTGTACTGCTTTTGCTTCATTAATTAATGAAGTCAGACTTCAGACCATGGGCATGGTGAGAGGATGAAGCAGAGTTCAATGCTGGGGTGGGAAAAATCATAAACAATCATGTCAGTAAGATATCTGACCTCGTATAAGCTTCAAAAAATATTGTTGTCTATAGAATGGCTATCTAACAATGTCACTCACTGAATTTACAAAAAAGGTGGTGCATATATGCCCCCACATGAATATATTAGCATAGCCCTATGTAGAATCCATTTATTCCTGATTCTTCTCTGATTATTCCTCTACAAAGTTATACTTACGTAAGCTGAGAATCAGCCAGCTCTTCTCTGTCAAATCTCACCCTTTTAAGAATGTAGATGTCTTCACATTATTTTGCCAGCAGACACAGCTTGCTCTGCTTCATTTGAGGTGTGCAAGATTCATATACATTTGACATCATATTCATTTTGTACATGGCAAAAAGCCCTGTTTAGACATATAAGTATAGATACCTACTTTATTGCAAGCTCTGGTTTTAGTCTAAGGCATTTGCTTTCATGTAGCTACTCAGAAGCCAAATGAGTGAGCTTTTGTCTGCCTGTAAAATAGCATAAAGATGTGCCCCACATCTGTTTCTTTAATCTGAACAGTAACCTATTATCCTGTATACTCATGGGAGTGTTATACTACTCTAGATTATATGCAAAGTTTAGTATATAGTGCTCTCCTGTACACTCCTTTAGGTGCATTGTAGTTTGATTATTGTGGAATGTAGGTTCTTCATCAAGACTATTTCAGAATCCCATGCACTGCAACTTTATGAATACCATCTTAACTATCAAATAAAAAGCCTAAACTAAAATAAAATAAAAAGCAAAAGAGTTTCACTTTTTGTACCAAGTAAAATTTGTCTTTTGAGCTGGTAATGAGGTCTGTCCCACAGCCTACATCAGTTATATCTGCTAGACAAAATCCATAATGTGAATGAGATATCTCAGTTAAAATTGGCTTGACACAGTCCCCTATTGCTAACTTTTGTCACGTGCTGGAATTTGACAAAGAATTTGGCCAATGCACTTACAATGGTTCTAAATACAGAAGCATAACTGCATGGATGTAATCTCCCACTATGCTGTTAGGATTCTCTAGTATGAAAGTGTCTCTTTAGACTTAGTAGAATTTCTTGACAGTTATCATAAGTTAAGCTGAAAATGATTGTTTATCCTGGAGTAAATATTCACAGAAGTCTTCATTTACTTAAAGACAGTGGTACACAGAAGTTAAATTACTACAAGCTGAAGTGTATAGATAAAGCTTTACTTAATATTTTTAATCATCTCTATTGCCTAGCAACATGTACACGGTCATCATTAAGACCTGTATTTGTGAAGAAGCTGTCCCAAAGTAATACTGATTTCAAAATACTTGTGGTGTTTGCTGTTGCTGACACATAGATACTGACTCTAATTGTTATGAATAGCAACTACTTGAAAACATTGCTTTATGTTAGCCTTTACATTACTTGGTACCCAATGTCTGTGGATTCAGATAATTTCAAACATGTGCAGTGTGGGCAACTCCTAAGTAGTATATAAGAGTAAATGCCATGAAGAGAACTTTTTTAATATCTCCCCACAGTCATCTGTGTCCCACGAGTGTCCTGTATGTTCATTAATTTTTAAATGAATAATCTTTCTAGTAGTTTGCCACCAGGCACATGATGACACTTCACATTTCTCCTTGCTTTCAAGGTCTGTCTCTGTGTTCTACTATTATATAACTTGATGCTGAAGTCCTAATTGATTTTATTTGGATAAAATAATATTTAAAATACAGTGACCTGCTTGTGTCCAGAAGTTTGGTGGTTTTTTTGTTTTGTTTTTTTTGGGGGGGTTTTTTTTTTGGTTTGTTTGGTTTTTTTTTTCCTGGCTGACTTTAAAGAGAGAGCACTATATCTTGTACTTCTTATTGTACTTTGCCTGTTTTTTTTTAAATTCTATCTTGTCACAGAAGGTTCACATTGTTTTTCTTCTTAAAAAGTATGAAACATTCTGGGCCCTGTAAGAATTGCTTGTGTCAGTCATTACTCTATAGTGCCAAGCACTAAAACCCTGAGCTGTACAAAGACAGTATTAGCAGCATATTCATTATTTGTAACACCATTAAACTGTAAAAGAATGGTTCCTGTTTACCCTTTCAGCCTTCTTTGTGATACATATTGTCCAATGAAATCTACTTTAAAACCCCCTATATTTTAGTATTTCATTATAAAAATTAAAAGGTAAACCCTCTTGAAAGCAGACCTTTAACTAATGTTATCCAACTTATGGGAAATGAAATCAGGCCTTAAGGAACAAGAAGCTTACCAAAAGTATCAGTTAAAGCAGAAGAACAAGGCTCCCACTTGTTCTCCAGAGTCTTTTCTGCATTTTATTTTTTAATGCATTTAGCTATTAAGCCTATGAAGCAAACCTTGAAAACAAGTGTACTTATATGATTATTATCTGTATGAAAATTTATGGCAGTTGAATGCTTGTTGCAAAGTGGTGTGGTCAACATTATTTGTTTTATGACAAATATGGACAACTTGGGCAAAGGCTTGCAATAGTCTAGTATGAAAATCATGTGCCTTAATGTCTAATGTGAACTTTATTTAAATAAACCTCTGAAGATATTCCATATTTTGGAAAATTGTCTATTGTTAGAGTGCCATGGTGCATCATTTTCACATGGCAAAATCAAGCTTATACAAATGCACTGCTCCATGAATCACCCAGGCTAAAGCCCTCATAGGGTGATATGTCACCTGTGTTCTTTTTGACTGTCTCAAAACCAAATGCTTTCTTATGATGGAATATTTCACAGCAAGAAGTGACACTTTTAGGAAAGTGTTCATGCAAAATCAGCTCCTTTTTTGGCAAAATATTTGTGAAGAAACAGAATTCTGAGGTGTTAAAACATCCTTCTAATTTCAATGAGTACCAACTTGTGTGTCAACTGGTTGTATTTCTGCATTGTTATAAATAAACTCACCAAAGTGTGCAAGAAAAAAGAGGCCATGACATTAAAATTTGGCCTGTTTCAAAATAAATACACTGTTTGGCTTTCTCTTTAATATTTGGGAGAATTTAAAGGAATGTGAGTACTTTCCATTTAAAACCCATTTAGATTAAGCTACTGTTTTCAACACATGTAGTATCTAATCTATAAAAAAACTCATTTGATTACAGGAAAGCATTGCACTCCAGAACATCTTGATAATATGAATATACATCAGAATACAACAGTAAAGGTTGATATGATCAAGTCATTTAGCCACAAATGCATGAGAAATACTCATAAAACCGCACTTACAAAAATTCTTCCTTTACACAAATTGCCTGACTCACTCACCTGTGTGTGTAGTAGCATTGCCTTTCTGAAGCAAAGCAGCAATGTATTTATTATTTAGCAGATGAAATTATTGCTTTGAAACCCAGTGTTTTTATAGTTATCCTGAGTGCACAGAAAAAGTTTAACAAAAGTTGTTGATAAATTATCTAAACACAGATGGTAACTAGATAGGTACAGAAAAAACGCGAAGTGTAGTAACATAGGAAATCAATTATGCAATCATGTACTTATATTATGGCTGAGAAGAAAAACTCATTTGGGGTTATTGTCTAAATATTGATTCTTTCTGACAGTTCACTTGAAGCTTAGTGAAAATTGATTTAGGAACAGTGTGTCCTAGTTTTATTAATAAGCTCTTTGTGAAATAAATGCATTACAAATGTGGTAGGTTGACCTTGGCTGGCCCCTGGGTGGCCACCAAGTTGCTCTGTCACCCCCCTCCTCAGCAGAACACCCAGAAATAAGATTAAAAACTCATGGCTTGACATAAAGGCAGCTGAAAGAAGAAAGGAAAAGGCCATATGTGGAAGCAAAGCAAAGCAAAAAGGTTTAATCTCCGCTTCCCACCAGCAGGTCAAGTCCAGCCATTTCCTAGGAAGCAGGACCGCAGTATGCATAGCAGTTGCTTCAGAAAAGAAACACCTTAACAAGTTCCCCCCCAATCCCTTCTTTTACTTTTCATGGCTGAGCAGATGGCCGTGGTACAGAATGTCTCTTTGGCCAGTTTGGGTCAGCTTCCTGGCTGTGTCTTTTCCCAGACCTTTGCCCATTGCCAGACCACTGGGCTTTGGGGGGGTGCATAGTGTGGGGTGAGCAGGCAGCCCTGACGCTGTATGAGCACTGCTCAGCAATAGCTCAAACACTGGTGTGTTAACACTCTTCTAGACACAAATACAAAGTCCAGCACTATGAGGGCCACTGTGGGGAAAGTTAACTCCATCCCAGCCAGACCCAACACAAAATAAAGAAAATATGAAGTTAAATGCTTTTTTGAAAACTCTACATTACATTAGGTCTCAGTGTAAAGTCTTCTCTTGATTTTATTTATTACATTTATTTTATTATTTTTTTTTAACGCGAAGCAGAGACCGTATATTGTGGATTTTTAAAGTTTAGTTTTGGAATTCTAAAATGCTGTGCATGGAAATTTTAAACAAGTTTGAGTAATTCCTAAAGCACTTTTTATTATGACATCTATTATAGGTAATTTGTTTAATGAAATTAATGTCATCATTAATGTTTTTTCATAGTTTAAGATGAGAGTAGTTCTTTTTTCATGGTGTTTCCAGGAAACCATTAAATGATGTTTTTAGATATAGGACCCTATTTAAGCTATTTCCATCTGATTGGCTTGTTAATTTTTTTTAAAGAAAATGAAAAAAAAATCCCACCTTTTAGATTTCAGTACCTCCAAATTTTGAAAGCATTGCCACAAATTTCATACTTTTCTTAAGAGAAAGCTTACTCTTCAAGAGATTAAAAGATAAATGAAAATAGCAAAAATAAATAGTACTGGAAGGACTGTCTTGCTACAAAAGCACTTGAACCTTGGATTTCTATCTGTTTCGAAGAGGTTACACAGGGAATTGGGCAAAGCTGTAAATTTGCTTTGTAAATATTTGGTAGAAGTGACTGACTCTTCCTGTGCCACTGATCTATGTGTAGTTTTGAGCGGCTGTGATCTAGGTCCAACTATTTTTATACTACCAAAATTACACAGGAAAGTATTTGACTTGTGGTTGCTTGTGTTGACTCTGACAGCAATTTAGATGTCTGTGGGCATAGGGGCAAATAAGTATGAAAAGGATCAGTACAGAAGATGAAAGCAATATAATTAAATCTGCTCAACATTGCTGTGCAGAAAATATTTTCAGAGTCACAGTCTTAGTGAATTTTGGCACAAACCAAATGTTGCTCATGTTACAATACTATAGACATAACAAAGACTGGCTTGTGGTGTTACCCTTGTGATGTTATAGTGGATCTGGCCTGAATGCTTTATCCAGAAGTTTTTTCTGGCTGAATGCTGTATAACAAAAATGCAAGTGAAGTGTCACAATGATTCCTGCCTTAGGTTTTGTATGTTTATCTATCTGTGAGTGATTATATGTGCACATTAATATTCATAAACAAACAAGGTAAAACTTAAATGACTGTCATGTCTAAGTCCTTGATGTTTTCCAGGATGTGGATAATACTCACTGTGCTGAAAACAAGTGACCTGAATGGCTATATGCAACACCTGGGTGCTGACATAACAGAAGCTTTCTTCTCCATGCTAAGTCTGTATCATTTTGACAATACACTAAGCTCTATGTAGAACTGTTTACTTTCCAGTTTCTGTACTTTCTTCAACATCACTTCAATTACTGAGAGAGTAAACATTATAATAATAATCCTTAATAGACCTTTGTTTTCTAGACCTCACATCTTTAATGAATTCTGTTTCCCAGAACATGGCTTCCATTTTGGCGGATGTGATTATTATGGAGATTGTATTTCAGTCAGTAATTGCTGGCTCAAAAAGACTAATTTTTGTATCTGTGGTTCATTTACATGCCTGTAAATCATGTAATAAACACTTTGAGAAATTATTTGGTAAAATTCAACTGGACCTGCAAAAGAAGGAAAGTTAAAAATTGAAAAATTAAGTCAAACTGTATATTGCCCCTGGGTAGTTGACAGTGGCTGGCCACTCAGGCATGGGAATGAAAATCTGTTCTGCTCTTCACAGAAAATAACTGTTGCCTTCTATTCTTCTGTCTCTCTCTTTATGTAAGTGACCTTCTGCATCTAAGCTGAGTTCCTCTGACACTGAGCACTGCAGTTGTGTGATAACGATGTATAAAATGTGCATGGCCAGGCCATCTTGGCAGATTCTTTTAGAGCACATCTGGGCAGCTGTGGGCTTGCAGCAGCAAAAATTATGGGGCAGACCTTCAGAACTGATCTGGAGAAACAGGGTCATAATCCCTCAAAATTATAGGATGAGAAAGGGAGGGGTATCATTGGAAAACCTTTAAATTCACAATATTTGTTGAATTATGCCTTATACATAGCATGATGAGTGAGCAATCTAGAGAACTTAGAAATGCTAAAGTAAGTTATTTTAAAAAAATTATCATTCCAAGAGAAAGTTGTGCTACCATTAACAGTTTTCAGGCTCAGAAAGTTGGTCTAATTGATATGCAAAAGTCATGTCAATGCATTCATTACAGGAACTTGATTTATCTTACCTAGCTTTCAATACTTACTATGACTTGCAGCGTACCCACAACAACCCACTGCTAACTGTAAATAGCAAAATATTGTGGGAGATTTAGGGAATATTCAGGGAAAATACTTAGGGAAGGAAATAAATTGTTCTAAGATTAGTGATATGCCTGCAGTGCTAGATATCCAAGTCAGTTTGCATCTGTTGAATGATCTGAGAATGTTACACAGTCAGGGTGGTGGTGAAACTGAGAGAATTTTTGCTGCTAAATTGGAGAAATATGGATTTGATGGATGGACTGTTAGATAAGAAATTGTCTGGACAGTCATGTCCAAAGAGTTATAGTCAATTGGCTAATGTCCAGGTGGAAACCAGTAATGAGTGGAATCCCTGAAGGGTCGGTCCATACTGGGATGAATACTATTTAATTTTGCCATCAACAATATAGATAGTGAGATTGAGCACACCCTCGGCAGATTAACAGATGATGCCAAGATGACAGGTGTGGTTGATTCACTTGAGAGAAGGGATGCCATCACATGATCCCAGATGGACCTTGACAGGCTTGAGGAATGGGCTCATGTGGACCTCATGAAGTTCAACAAGGACAAGTGCAAGATCCTGCATCTGGGTCAGGGCAATGTCTGGTATCAATACAGACCGGGGGATGAATGCATTGAGAACAGACCTGCAGAGAAGGCCTTGGGGTCACTGGTGGATGAAGAACTGAACATGAGTCAGCAATGTGTGCTTGCAGCCCAGAAAGCCAACCATATCCTGGGCTGCACAGAAAGGATAATGATCAGCAGGTCAAAGGGTGTGATCTCATGAGTCTTCACAGGTTGCCCAGAGAAGTTGTGGATGCCCGTCACTGGAAGCATACCAGGTCAGGTTGCATGGGGCTTTGAGCAGCCTGATCTAATGAATGAAGTCCCTGCCTGTGGTAGGGGGGGTTAGACTAGATGATCTTTAAACATTCCTCCCCAAACCTTTCTATGATTCTATGAAACTACAAAAATGTTAGTTCTTGGTAAAATTTCCCACATGTCATATTGGTATATCCTGCCTAATTTTGAAATTTAATGCTATGATCATTAATGATCATTAGCTTGTTTAACAATTTTCTACCACAGAATTAAGTAAAAATATAGGTGCATTTTAAACACTTCTTTGGCAATAAAAATGCTCATTATGTGAAGGGAATTATTTGCTTTATTAAAAGTAATTTGTCTTTTCAGTGAGAAAAGAAAATAGCAAGCCTGTACCTTGGAAAAAAGAATTAAAAATGTGTATACTTGCACTTGAAACTCAAAAACGTTACACCAAATCAAATTAAATACAAAAATGAAGATTTCAAGTCAACATACATCAAAAGAAAACAAGAAAATTATGTCACGAGTTGTAAAAGACTGATTTTTTTTGTCTGAAGAAAACTATATGGACTATGAAGAAAGTCATTAATAGAAGTTATGAAGCTATGTTTTTCATAGTTTATGTCTTCCTGACCAATTTCTTTCATGACCAAAACCATCCCTGAGTCATAATGAATCATCTACTAATTCCTTAATAATAACTGTCAATCTAGTCTACTGTTGAAAAGAGGCAAGACCAACACCCACTGGAATACTCTGTGGGATGATGTGCACACTCTAATGTCACAGTTTTGAGGTGAAGAACTTATATTGTCCTTGCAGGTGCAAAGAGGAAATCAACTTCCCTTTACTTAGGTCATAGCTTGAAAAATGCAGCAAAACAAATCATGGGCATTATGTGAATCAGTTTGGTAGCAGCAGTGGTGGTTATTAACAGAACACAATTGGTCAAGATGTGTAGAACAGTAAGGAAATATTTAATAGGAGCAAAGGGTCTGTTCCAAGCATGTTGGTTTATTCTGCATCTTGCCAGGGGAAATGCTGGGATCTTCCTCAGTTTGTTATGCTTAGCCTTGACTGATAATTTTTTTAGGGTTTTTTTTCTTTTTTTTTTTTTTCTTTTTTTTCCCCCTGGAACAGAAGGAAAATGTGACATGAGCATATTTAATTGAAGTCTTCTAGAATACACTGAAATGTACTGCATAAATTAAATAAGTCTGAAGAAAAACTCATGCCACCTACACCCAGCTGCCAGTCTTTTTGTAGGGTTGCAGAGTAGATGATGTGCTGCAGGACCGCACCTCAGCTTTTCCTGTAGAAAACGACCATGCTCTAGGAAAAAAACTGTTGCCTTCAGTGATCTTAAAGAAATGCGACAAGCTTTCCTGAAGCTCTCTGGTCAGGCAAGTACACTCCCTAATGTTTTTGTACATAGCTGTTCACTGGAAAGCAATTCTGCTGTTGTATATTCTAGCGAATACATCAAGGATACTTTGCGAAGCTTCAGTACCCATTTCCCAATCGTATCTGTCTGGGTGTACTGAAGAAACTAATACTTCCCAACTAAATCTATTTCTTTCCTTCTTATCATAATTGTATTCTGCCTTTTTTCTTAATTGAAGATAAGCATCATTTAACTTCTTTCTGTATTAAAAAAGCACTTTGCTAACTGAGGCAAGGTTTGTAAGTAAAGGTATTTTATTTTCAACAGGCATGTGATACAGCCAGAAAAGTCAAACATGCTTATGGGCACATAAGCCCCTTTTTTAACATCTAAGTGTCACTTTCTGCATTTGACTTGGCAATTGATATCTGTTTACCTCAACAACCATAAAATCCTCCATAACCTACTTTTCTTCTCTTTGGTTATTTATTTAGCTTCTCAAAAAAACCCTTGGCACTATGTTTTTACTCTGCATCCATCTGTAGGTTATGATGAAAATTCATGCATCTTATTATTTGTACTTTATTAAGCAAAAACCTCATCACAGGCCTGACTGAGGCCATTATTTGGAGCAACAGCTTTTCAAAAATGTACTGTAGGAAGTAGGGGGATCTGTTTGTGTTTAGCCTACTGAGCTCAAAGTATTTTGCTCAACTGCTTATAGATACAGTTTCCATCACTCAATGTGTATATTCACCCATCTGCTGTTACATACAGCCCAACCTATGTATTAGGCATATGATTTTTGTACAGAAAGTGGCAAGATTTAGTTTATTTTTAACCCTGTATGATGCAGTGAATACTTATCTGCCAACGTGTTGCAGCACTATCAAAACTAGCTGGCTGCAACAAAGATTTTACCATCCCATACCAGGTTAACTTAAATAACTAGTTCCTGCATCTTGCCCCAGCAAAGACACCAATTCCCAACAAGGTTTCAAAAGTTCTTCTACTGTTCAGGCTGTCTCCTCATCCTCTTCAGGCCAGTCCACCCTGCTTCTTGCCTCTGCTGCATCCAGAGTCTTTCCTTCTCCAGGCTCCTTTTCTAGCCAGCCTCTCCTTACCTAGGCCCCCTTCTTCTCCCAGGGCCTCTCCTTGTCTCCCTTATATCCAGGTCTCTTTCCTCCCTCTGCTTCTTCCAGGTCTCTCTTCATCCAGTGCTCCTCTTCTACACCCCTTAGAGCTATTTAACTACTTAGTAGGAACCAGCCACAGCTGCACCTTATCCACATCAGCCAACCCACCGCCCCTGAAACCAGCCCACAGCTGTGTATTATCAATGTTAGTTAACCCAGCTTCAGTCCTCTATAATTCCTCTACACCAATACATGGAAATGAAACTGATTTTCACTCTTTCTAGTAGTGAGATGTGCTTACTAGTGTTATTTGCTCTTTGATGTAATTATATTAATGATTTTACTCATTTTCTGTGTTCTCAAAGTGAGGAGCAGTTTGCTTTTGCTTTGGTCTGGATTTTCTGGGCTGAAAACCTAATGTATCATTAGTACACCTAATGGTAGCTTTTAGAGTTTGTATGCAAAGTGTAGGACTAATGAAGTTGAATAAATAGCCTGTATCTGAATAGTAATGTGATGTTGACATGGAATTTAAAGTGGAACTTTTTGCATAATCTCTCTAGAAGCTCTCCTCCTGTGGCTGCTGCCGACCGATGTACCACTTGGTGGTGCAGAAAATGCTAAGACAATACTAGAGGGAATGAGACACTGTTTAATTTTTCAGTGCTTCATCTAATATCTCTTTTGTGGGCAAGAAACAGGACAGAATTTTTCTTAGTACTGTAGGAAAAAAAGAAACTTAACATGTTCAATATAGATATAAACTTTTCCAAATCTAAATCCCTGAAATGGTCTTGAGCCATCTCTCTGGAGTCAGATCTATTTTTCACTGCTTGTGGTTTTATTGCTAGTGTAACTACTGGTTAATCATTCTGAAACTGATCTGATTAATCTGAGAATTTCAAGTTTATTTAATAACTTATGTTTGTAATGGAAGTCTGTGTTATTGTTCTCAATTCAACAAATGAGGAGAAGACTCTTTTCTAACTGGAGAAACAGTTGTGTTTCCAGGAGCTGCAAAGGACAAGATGGATTACTTTATTTATAGTCTAGATGTAGATGATAAACTGTGTGTTTGTTTTGTGCAAGCAATACATGTTCTTGTGTTGATGATACATTCAGAAAAAGAATAGAATTTAGAGATTTTTAACTTTACCGCTTACTCCTAAAGTGCTCCAGTGACAAATTCATTTGACTAGATGCAGTTACGCAGACCCACTGAGGTAACGTAAGATTTTTACAGATTATTTTACAGCACACTGAATGCAAACTTTTAAAATTAATTACTTCAAATAGAAGTAAATGTTCAAGCATTCAGATTCTTACCTTGCTTCATAAATAACACCTATGGTTATAAGTCTGTAACACTCATCAATAATGACTAAAAAAGATCTCAGTTGTTGTTTGGTTATTTTTTTCCCACAGATAAATAAAATAAATGTCACTCTGTAAATGCAAGGAGGAAGTCAAGTGAGGGATGGATTGAATAACTGCCAAACATACTGATATATTACTGGTAAAACGGAATTGTAAGCATTCTCAGTATGATTGGTTACACGAAAACAAAGCTATTTAGACAAATGAAAAGATATGACTGATTTGAAAAATATGTTGAATTTTCAAGTTTGTAAAAAAATATAGATGATTCAGAATACGGTGAAGATGGATGAATTAAGCTCTGTTAAGCATGTCCCAATTTTATGATGAGATTGTCTGAAGGGAATTGGTAACACCCTGATGTATCAAATACCTAGTCTGTGATTTTTGTACAATACATAATATCACGTGTAACATGTAGTCTGGAAATATCCCGAACAAAAAAGCAACTAAGTGCCATCATGGCTCAATCTATTTAGAAATATAGAGAACAAAATGAGAAGGCTTAAATTCAGCGTTTCAAGGTATGTGGCAACAAGCAATACCTGTAAGAGATACAGAAGCAGGTAGCCTGTTCTTAAAAAATTTTTTATAGTTAACCCAGACAGAATACATTAACTCTGCACATCTTATGTATTTCTTACTGTGAACCATTTTTTAAAAGAAACAGTAGGCCAAAAACTTAGATTGGGTAACATATATTAAATGCAAATAATAACAAATTATTGTTATATGATCTGTGGGGGAGATAATTTTGGCCTGGTCAGAGTGGATGCAGTTGAGGGTCTGGGAAAAGACCTTGTGTCTTCAGGTAGTCTGAATTTAAATGAGACAGAGAAATTACGATCTGCTAGGTCAGGCTATTAGATTAATGCCAGTTGACTCTAGTCTGGCAAGCTAGTTCTGAAGGCTGAACAGTGCCTGATATGCAGGTGATTACAGAGGAACCAAACAGTACTTGAAAATAAGCTTGAATCAGAAAGTGGTGTTTGAAAAGTTGTTTGAAAACAAACTTCCATATCATGGAAGCTGGGTAAATGTACAGGTGTGTATTGTTTACATTTGGTTTGCTACTGACTAAATTAAAACAAAACCAGTTAAGCCAGAAGCACTCTGCACCTGTCTGCGACCATGGAGGTGTTACCCTGTCCAAGAATGTTGTTTTCAATGAACAGTTGTAGGTTGCTGCAGAGCTGAGAATTTTGAGCAAATTTAAGTGTTCTTGTAGCTTGCATGTGAAGAAAGGGAGAACCAAGATTCTTGGAGCTGGTAAAGGGAGAGAAAGAGAGAGGGCTTTGGGGTCCTAGGGTCCTTAAGCATGCAGCATGCTCACATCCCCAGTAACCTGCCAGGGGCTTCTGCCTTGAGCTTCTGCTGCTTCTCTTTGTTCTGTTTAATGCAGTCATTTTGTAAGGATGTACTGCTATCACACACAGCAATGGACTTCAGCAACTTGTCCTTGGGGCTTTATTTTCAACCTCGTTTGTATTTTCAAGGCCTTTGCTATTATCCTGTGCTTGAACTCCACATCAATGGAAGATGGTACCTGGTACCAAGCTTCAGTTTGCACAACGTTCTCATAATAAGGCGGTAACAGCCCTAACAAGCCAGCAGTAGGGAAAGCTAATGTAGCAGATGGCAAAGTTGGCTTAAGGCCTGTGGCATGTTGCTATCAATAGCAGTACTATTTTTAATGGGCAGATTACTACTTAAATAGTGTATTAGACCTCTATCAAATGCTTTGCTTTCCTTAGTATCAGCAGTTAAGGTAAAAGCAAGATCATTACATATCGTAAGTTTATAGTTCTACTAGAGTATAGAATTGATCCATTCTCCTACTATAAATTTTTCATGGGCTATTTCATATTCATGCCTTTTTTCTTCAATGAATTATTTTTCAAGATTTTTTTGAGAGGATGTGTTGACACTTTAAAATCTGTGAAAACACTGCACTCAGTTTCTGCAAAGTATGGCTTGGAGATGTCATACTTCAATGTTGGAGTGACGATGATTGAATGGAACTTCATAAAATACCTCAGTATTTATTTTGACATTTAACTTTCTTGGGTGCAGTTAAGGCTGCTGTGCTACCGTAAAGACCAAGACACCTTGTTTTTGCATAAGCAGTTAAAGAGCTTTTTATCTTTTTACAGCAAATGTGAGTATCCATACAACAAAATAGGCACTTATTTGGTAGAAGAAATAACTTTCACTAAAGACCAAGAGATCCTGGCTTTTGAAGTGGCTAATACTTTTCTTTACAACTTCTTTTAGTGCTAACCAAATAACAACTGTATGTGTATGTGAATCCATATATTAAGTATTCTGTTACAGAGACAGTCCAAAATGATAAATCAATAACTATTTATTTTATTTTATTTTATTTTATTTTATTTTATTTTATTTATTTTTTATTTTTTAGTTGGTTTGGTTTGACTTTGCTTTATTTTGTTTTGCTTTGCTTTATTTTGTTTTGCTTTGCTTTATTTTGTTTATTCTTTCATTTTGTTTCAATTCTTGTTGCTGAATCTTGTTAAGTCATGGTCAAAGTATCTCTTGTTTTGTATCATGGAGTACAGGAACCATGATGTGAATGCAGAAACTAGACTAATCAGTGTTGTGAGACTAAATAAACATAGTTGTTTCTTCTTGTGAGAAAATATGAAGCATAAAATTCAAAGTTTTAGTTGTATCTATAACACTTAAAGGTATTTCTAAGCAAATATATGTAGTCTTATAAAATAAAATCACAAGCAAACTATCTGTTAGAGAGATGGCAGCACACTCCACTGCACAACAAACAGCATTATCTTTTCACCTCCTCACACAGGAAATTATTAACTGCCTTTGGTTATAGAAGAAAGTATTCCTGTGAAACAATTTTGCAAAGGCCAAAATCATAAAGAAGAGGAATATTCATTTAACATTGCCATTACTCATTGATAATGTATAAAAAGTGCTTGTTATGTCAGAAGATACCTGTAATTTAATATTTTACAAAAGGATAAAGCTGAATTGTTCACTGATTTTAATATGTCAGGTCTTAACAATCTATTTTTTCAAGAATTTTTGTTGAAGATTAATAGTCTAAACAGGTTAGTTCTTCCCAAATTCTATTAAAACAACCCCTAAGTTACAAAGCAAAACCAAATGAACACTAGTGCTATTTTTGTGCATTCCTTGCAAAATTATTAAAATTTATGGCTTTTGAAGTACATTCATAAATTCATATGGCTAATGTTGTGGAAGTATAGTGTTCTTCAGCTTGTTAATCTGAAACATGAGAAGTGGAATGTGTGTTTAATGCCTAAAGACCACAAGCTGGAGCGTGTGGATTTCATCATTGATGCTCAGTACCATGGATGAAATCTTTTAGTATAATTTCACTCTTAGTGAGGTGGAACTAGTTCAAGGGGCTTAGGGGAGAGGACTAGTCCTTTCTTTCCTTCAAACAAGTAATTCTGCAAACATAGTTTTATTTTATATGTGCTGCTGTGTCTAAATAATTTGAAATCAGGGGTGTTCTTACCAGGTACGTTTACATTACAGCTGGCTTACTGGACAGCACCAAGAAGTAAGTTTAATGGCCGTGCTCTTTTAATTCTGAAGTTCTTCATAGCATCAGCTGAAGGCAGATGTACTTGAGACACAGAAAGGTTGCAGGGATCAAGCTTTACACTGACCTGAGAATTAGCTGTGATTTAATACTGTAATAGTGCATGAACTGAGCAGAAAAAAATATGCAGGGCAACTCACTTGGTGCTGTTTGCTGCATATGAATAAACCTGGATATTTACCATTTTATATACTATATTTAAATGTGCAGCATTTTTTATTGTGTATTCTGGCTACATGACTCCAAACTCTGTCCAGTACCCCTGCTTCTATCTTTCTTCCTTCTTTGTTCTTCCCACTATGCCAGTAATGCCATCCTTTACTTATGTTCTTTATCTTGAAATGTTTTCTAGTTTGGGTTTTTTTACCCCTCTTTGTCTCAAATGTTCATCAACAAATTTGTTTAATACCATAGCAGTTTTGAACAAACAGATACAGAAACTAGCAAGAGGTACTAATGCTATGTGTAATCAGATATTTTTATTTTTTTTTCTAAGACACAGAAAGATGGACCTCAGAAGTATTAAACATGAAATCCCATTTATTAACTACAGGCTTTTGAAATTTTGGAACTCAATTGATTTAGAGAGCTGTAAACATAAGCCAATTGGTTTACTTTTCTACCATCATTTTCCTTTTACTGATAAAGTGTGTGGCCTGCACGGAAGTTTGATTTGAACTTGCATAAGCTTTTGGTGACTTTGTTCCATTGCACGATATGTCCTAACACCCTAGTGCTAGGGCAGTATCACTTTGGTATGTAACCCAGGAACAGCAAGCAGGTTTCTTCTGAGGACAGCACCTGATCTATTGTAAGTTGCATTAGTCAAAGCTTACGCTACACATTATCAAAAGTTGTTGCAATATTAAATTCTCCCAATTCTTTGAGGAGCGAATTAGATATTTCTACTTCTGAGGCAGTGGGAATTCATTTAAACCTGTTGTCACCTCAAAGATTTCTTCGGGGAATTTTGATTTGCAAAAGTTTCTGTTATCCACAAATCCTGTGAAAAGGCATCATTTTTTCCCCCAAGAAATTGCTGTATTTATAAAAAAATCATTAATAAAAATAATCAACAGTCCTTCAAGGATTCTGAACTAAAGTAACTTTGCTGCTTATTTGGCAAGAAGTAGCAATGATAAAACCAGTGATGGCTTCTATATAGTTGCACAAAACAACTTTAGAGGAATGGAAATTCTGCCACTTGAAATCTAGAAAAAACAAGCTAGCTTATCATGAAATTCCAGTTTTCTCATCTTGCATGCCAACATAATGATACAGCCTTTTATGCAATTATAAATAGTTGAATAGTTTTGGCTAAGACTTTCTCTGAAATTCACCTAAGAGAGATAATTTCACCACAGAGGCTGGGGCACTAACCTGGCCAAATAATCAGCCACTGAAAATATTTTGTTAGAATAGGAGATACTTTATAAGCTTAATAACAAGTAATTTTGAAATCTTTATTGATGGTGACTCTCCCCTATATGTTGGCTTCGAACAATGGGTGATGGAAAAAAGATCCTGCAGAGGGAGCCAGATCCCACCGTTAGCAGCTCAGATAGCCATAGAACCATTAAGATTACATCTTTTCCCTGAAAAGAAAACAAGTTTAGCCACAGTCAAGGGAGCAAAATAAAGTAAGCTTAACCGATATTTAAGTGAACAGATTCTACTGACAGAAATATCTATATACTTAGAATTAGAAGACTGCATAATTAGGTCAATTCCCACATCAATCTTGTGCCCACTTGAGAAACGCCACTGTAAAGTGCTATTTCCACGTTTCTACAGTGTTTGAGCTGTGTGTGCAAGGATATATGAAGAAGAATTTTCACCAATAATTTTCACCACTCGGCTTTTCTCCTGTCTGTTCATTAAAAAGGATAAGTACTCAAATGACTAAAATAATTTTGTAAATGCAAGACACAGGCACATAATGCAAAAAAAATAGGTATGAAATTGTTACTTACCCTTCTGATTATATTTTCAGTGCAACTCATAGAAGACCTGATGACTCTAACAGCTTGGCAAACTGCTTTTAATTTAGGGTGGATATTTCCAAGCAAAGGAAGCATATCTCTATCACTGACTTGAAGCACAGATTCCCAAAGGTTTTTAGAAGCTTAATGACTGTTGATATCAATAAAAGCTTGGTATTTCAATACCATTAGCAGTCTCTGATTCAAGAGACTGCTTCTTTTGATAAAAGCATAAATACTGGAGCAGAAATGTATATTTAAACGCACACACAAATTAAATTATGTCTACTGGCTGAATTCAGGTTTTTATAATGCCTGTAGGCAAATTATCTTCCCTCATATTTTCCCTTTTATTTCCCCCCAAAGATGTTAGAATCACTATTTAATCTGTGCATTCAATGTTCTTGATTTTCTGGGTGTAGATAACATTTCTCAAAACAAATAGAAAAGATGGAAGATGGAAGTGGAAGGTAAATCTTTTACCTCAACACTAATTTAACTATTTTAGCCAGAATTTCCCTGCCCAAAAAAGGCATGATAGATAATTTAAACATTAAATTACAGTACAGAATCCCAAAGATTATTGTAAATGTAACAGCAATCACAAACTAGGACATGTACTAATTAGAACGTGTAGTTCTGAGATAGCAGAACATCTCAGTGTGTCCTTTTGTATTACTCTGTACTGCAGTTAGCAGAATGACACAGGTGTTTTATCCAACCACTTGCTGTGTGTTGCAGTGGAGTTTAACAGGATGTTGGCCTTCACCTTCAACTTTCTGAAAATTTTTATGTAAGTAAGTGGTGATTGGCTGGTTGACCCAGTGTCTTTAAGCACAATCACACAAGTCCTTTAATGATCAAACCTGCTAAGTGAGGGGTACGGGAATGCCCTGTTTATATCTGGGAGAGAGATAATTTTCTTCCTAGTAGTTGGTGCAGTGCTGTGCCTTGGATTTGTTGTGAGAGCCATGCTAACAGCACACGGATGGTTTTAGTTGTTGCTGGATGATGTTTACACTCAGACAGGGACTTTTCAGGTTCTCAGGCCCTGCCAGTGAGAGGGCTGGGGGGGCACAGGAAGCTGCAGGAGAACACAGCCAGGACAGCTGACTCGAACTAGCCAAAGGGATATTCCATACCATGGGATGTCATGCTCAGCTTATAAAATGGGGGAAGAAGAAAGGGTGGGATGCTCGGCATCATGGCACTTGCCTACTCAAGTAACTGTTATGTGTGTTGGAGCCCTGCTTTCCTGGAGGTGGCTCAAGCCTGCCCATGGAAAGTCATGAGTGAATTCCTTGTTTTGTTTTGGTTGTGTGCAGGCTTTTGCTTTACCAATTAAACTGTCTTTATCTCAACCCCTGAGTTTTCTCACTTTTACTCTTCTGATCCTCTCCCCCATTACACTGTGGGGGAAGTGAGTCAGGGGCTGTGTGGTGCTTTGTTGCTGTCTGGGGTTAAACCATGACAGGTAGCATAACAGAAACACATTGAGTTTGTTGAGTGGTGTTTTAGCACTCAATGGCTGATAACTATCAAGGCTTGCTTTTTGTCTCAAGGTGTACAGATCCGTGTGTACTGACAGATCTTGTAAAAAACTCCTATGAACATGGAGGTGGCTCTGTCAGAGGTCTCAGATGTAAATGACAAAGGACAGAACACCTCTTGGATCAATGGCTAAATGCCACAACAACTAAGGAGAAAGAAAAACTGGGGGAAAAAATGCTAGCTGTTCAGAGAACCTTTTTTTGACAAACTTCTAGCTTCCAGGAGTACACAGACCTGTTGTACTTGGTCTTCTAGATTAATCTAAGGCAGCTTTTGGATTCACCTTAGTTTTAGGATATATTTTCTGTGTCAATCAAAAGAGATGGCCGAAGTTCAACATGAGGACTGCTTATGCTGTTACCTGCCAAGGAAATGCCCATTTGTTGCTGTTGTAATTGAGAGCAGTCTTTCAGCTGCAGTATCATGATGCGAAGGAAGTGGTTGTGCATAGGCTTGTTGTTAGGAGGCTGATCACTGGTGATTTTTGACTGTATACAGAAAGATAGCCTGAACAATAATTTTACCTTCTAGAATTACTTGATTCTTCATCCAGAGTATTGGATGAAACTGGATGAATCTTCCCCCAAAAAGCCTTTATTACCCCAAAAAACCACTTTTATGGAAATTTTGGCTCCACCTCTAAAAGGATTTGAGGTAGGTGCCTTGATATAAACACAAATTCTTTACTAACCAGGCTAATGTTGCTTAATCCAACTTAATATATAGCAATATATAAACTAGTATAAATAATGTAAAGCAATCATTTCAATTTAATATCAACTCTGTCATACTGCTTCCCTTTACGTTATAGTTTTGTAGATAAGATTTTTACTTAAAATAGTTCTTTATGCTGCAATATTTCTCATTCAAGATAATATACAATTTTTTCAATGAGCTGTAGTTATGTTCAATCTAAATCTACCCTCTTTAATTTTAAAACCATTGTCCCTTGTTCTGTTTCTATAGGCCTTAGTAAAAAGTCTCTCTCTGTCTTTCTTATAAGCCACCTTTAAGTATTGAAAGGCCACAATAAGGTCTCCCCAGAGCCTTCTTTTTTCCAGCCTGAACAACCCCAGCACTCTCAGCCTTTCTTCATAGGAGAGGTGTTTCAGCCCTCTGATCATTTTTGTGGCCCTCCTCTGGACCCACTCCAACAGGTCCATGTCTTTCTTGCTCTGGGCACCCCAGAGTTGGATGTAGTACTCCAGGCAGAGTCTCCTCAGATCAGAGTAGAGGGGAAGAATCGCCTCCTCCCAGATGCTGGTCACACTTCTTTTGATGCAGCCCAGGATACAATTGCCTTCTTCATCCAGCAGTACCTCTGAGTCCTTCTCTGTAGGGCTGCTCTTAGTCCATTCATCTCCAGTCTGTATTGATGCTGGGGATTGTTCTAGCCAAGGTACAGAATCTTGCAGTTGGCATTTTTCATGAGGTTTGCATAAGCTTACTCCTCAAGCCTGTCAAGGTCCCTCTGGATGACATCCCTTCCCTCAAGCTAATCAACTGTACTTGTCAGCTTGATGTGATCCACAAAACTTGCTGAGGGTGCACACAATCCCACCATCTATGTCACTGGTCAAGATTTTAAATAGTATTGGTCCCAGCAAAGACCTTGAAGGACGTCACTCATTACTGGCTTCCACTTGGACATTGAGGGATTGGCTATGACTCTCTGGATGTGGTCATCCAGCCAGTTCCTTATCCATCTAACAGTCCGTGTGTCAAACCCATATCTCTTCAATTTAATGGCAAGAATGTTGTCAAGGACCATATCAAAGGCCTTACATCAGCTGAAGTAGCTCACATCCATATCTCTTCCCTTCTCCACTGCAGAAGGCCACTAGGTTAGTCAGACATGATTTGCCCTTGTTGAAGCCTTGTTAGCAGCCTCTTATTTCCTCCCTGTCTTCCATATGCTTCAACATAACTTCCAGAGGTATCTGCTCCATGATGCCACTAGGCACAGATGTGAGGCTGACTGGTCAGTAGTTCTCAAGTCTTTTTAAACTCTTTTTAAAATGGGCATGATGTTTCCCTTTTTCAAGTCACTGGGAACTTTGCTTGTGTGCCATGATTTTTGAAATGTGATTGAGGGTGGCTTAAACAACTACATAAGACAATTAACTAAATTTTTGTCTGTGCACCCATAAATTTTTCAGGAATCTTATAGTAATATAATTGTATGTTGAGCTTTCCTACAGTGCTTAATTTGGTTGAATTTGCCGGGGGACCCAAAGATGATGTGTATCAATACAGGCACATAGAAAGACACTAATTGTATAAGCCTATTTTTCATAATAATCCAGGATAAATACGTATTACAAGAAGTTCATGGGGGAAAACATGCACACGGTTTTGCTTATTTGGTTTTTTTTCCTTTTTTGTTTGAGGTAGGAACGTATACTCTTTCTGACTTTTCCACCTTTAAGAAGAGGATGGACACCTCTTCTAGGCCAGTATCATTTCACAAAATTCCTTCTTAATCCTGTGCATAAAACTGCCAAAAAAAGCACTAAAACATCCATTGACAGCTGTTGCTTTTCCTCTTCCCCACTATAATTCAAATAAGTGTGCTGTTATAAAACATATTTTGAAAGAACAAAAAAATGGCCTGATTTTTTTCTCAATTACTTCAAATAGACTAATAGGGAACAGAGTCTTTAGGTCATAGTTGCTGTTGCAAAAATATATGCTCAAATAGATCCAAAGTGTAAAGTATACTGAAGTGTGGAGAGTTAATATATTCACAGTGCTTTTAACTGGGTTCTTGTGTCAGGGAATTGCGTATGTGCCTTTACTCTGTATTTGCATATTTCGTGTTTCAACTCCATATGTGTGTTCTCTACATAACTGGTATTCCACTGTAGTAATCTAAAAACATTTTTTCCTCTGTCTATATCTCATTTCTGGAAATAAAAGAACATCTTGATTTATCCCTTAAAATATATTGATGAACTTCTATTGGACTTTTTTCTGTAGTCTAATGTAATTGCTAGCAAAAAGTAGTTTTTGTAGGCTTACTTCTTTGTGATACTGTTTGGCATATTTGAACATTACAACAGGAACAGGCATTTGTGAATGCTTGTTTCCTTCATAAAGTAAAATCAGTGGCTTCTGATTCTTTACATTATCACTCATTAACTGAGCTATTGATTAGTTCCTAATAGAAATAAAACATTACCATGGCAAGGTGACAGCAGTTCCCTGATGTGATTATCTCCCAAACCATCCTGTTGATTTACAATATGTAGAATTTTGATGGACTTTAAAGAAGTCAAATTTTTCATCAACTGTTAGAAAGATTAACCTAGTAGTAGGCTTAAAATAATTACTTCTCCACAAAGAAGTAAATAGCAACACTGTAAATCTTAAAGCACTCATCTCTGGAGGGTTATAAAGTATCAAGTCTGCTCACCTAGGTTTCTGTTGATGACGACAAAAAAATGACACTGTATGAACAAAAGTTGAGAACTCGGTTTGATATGCTTTGCATAATTTGTGTCTGCAGATTTGGAAGTACTTAAATTCTGGTAAGTGCATCTGCCCAGCCTGAACACATTTGGGAGGATGCTATTCTCTTACATAATAGCTGCTCTTTGAGGCTGTAGGAAGTGACTTGGAAAGAACAATCCTGCTGAGAACTTGGCTGGTGGGAGATTACACAGGAGCAAAGTTTTGCTTCTGGTTTCTGCTTACCAACATGTCCATGGGCGAGAGGTGTGCCAGCTTTCTTTTTGTTTTGGCCTCATGTGTTGTTGAGTGGAGGTGTTAAGTACTGTACAGTTACTCCCCATTCAGTGTTTTCCTCTTTCTTTTGTTTAGCATACCTACCTAAAATTAGAATGCAGTTCAGTGTTGAAGGTTCTCAGCTGAAATATGCCTGCATTGACGCCAAATGGTCCCTCTGAGCAGACTGACTGACAAGAGTTTATAGGTGATACCACAGTGATGGAAAGATTGCTGTGCTTCTGGTTTTACGTGGGCTTTGAGAGGATCTGTAAACATGGATTTTGTTAGTGATTTTTGTATGTTCAGCTTCAGTGCTAAGCTGTTCCTGTTGTTCCTCCTGGTTCCCTATGCCTGTGTGTCTTACACTCTGCCTTTATTTTCCCAGTAGTTATCATGGTCCCACATCATGCCTAACATGGAATAATTTAAGTTGATAAAGAGGAACATGCCTCTGTTATTCTGAAAATTTTGGATGTTAGGATCTTGTTTTTAGAGCCTGTATAAATAAAAAAGAAATAGAACTTGATTGCTTATAGTATATTTTTCTTCCTTATGTAATATATGAAACATTCAATTATCCATTTAAAACATTCATCTGCTGATAACTTGTAGATGAAAATAGTGTTTTGAAAAGATAGTGATATGATGATGGTTGCTATGTTAAAGCAGAGTTTAAAATGCTTGATTTAATAAATACTTGATTTAATTTTTTTTTCCTGTTTGGGTTTTTTTTTTTTTTTTTTTTTTTTGTACAGTTTCATTACTGTTTTGGAAGTAATTAATCAGCAAGTGGACAATTCTCCTTTCAGTCTTACAGCAAAGAAGAAATACTGGAATTATTTCAATGTCTTCATATTTCTGAAGCCTCAGGGCCGTGATCTTTACAAACAAATCTGTGATTTTTTTCTTCAATTGAAAGTGGCACTGGTAAATTAATAGCAAAATGCAAAGCTTTTACTACACTTTCAGTGTTTCATTTCAGCTTAAATATGGAATCCTGGAAAACAGTGCTATTTAATTTGCTGGCACAGTCCAGTAATCCACCTCATTACTATAATACCTATATTATATTAATTACTATGATGTTATTACATCAATCCTGTTACCATTGTTATACCTACTATTACTGTACACTTTTATAGCTTCTGTGGCAGCCAGTATTTCTTGTTCATGGATGCCATACTGGAATTATCTTCTTTGGCTCCACTTCTTGCTGTTACATTTTATAGTCTGCACTGAGCAATGAATAAATTCCTTATTTGTGAGCTAAAATAAATCACACATTAACAATTATTTTCTGTTTTGATCCATGCTTCTCAGTTCCTTCAGGGAGTGCAAAAACTGTGGATTGTGACTAATGTCATAACTGGCAATCTTTGCAGTTGATTTCTATGCTGACTTTTCATGGCCATGTTCTTCAGTAATCAAGTTGTGGCCCCAGTGAGAGATCTAGACCATATTTAACTTCTGATTCTCCTCTGCATTTTTGTCCTGCCTTAATTTTCATCTCTAAGAATTTCTGTGTGTATTTCTAGTTCCACTACATGCTCATGAAGTTGTCTTTCTGTAATATACCTAGCAGCTTTGAACATACCAGCAGATATCTGCAATAAAGCTCTCCTGGTGCTGGAGCCCCTCTCAGTTTACAGGCTTCTGAATTCTGCTGAGGCTTTATGTGGTAACTTACAGGCCATGCCAGAGTTTGCTTGCCATCATATTCTAAACTCTCACTGCATGCAATATATTCAGATGAACATCTCAAATACAGCAGACTAATGCCTATGAGTGAGGATTAATGTTTTAAGGGTACATTCCCAAACATTTATTTCAGGTGAAGAGATTGAGTGGTAATGCATTATGAAAACGTCTGCCTTTCCTTTTGACTTGATATTCTTAGAATAGAATGTTACTGCAGGTTAAATTTGTAATTGGAGCTTACTTTAAGTTGACTTTACCTAATATTGCTGTATAAATATTGATTCCTCCTTCCCATTAGTTATGCAAACAGTGGATGAAATAAAGAATGCTTCTTGAAATATGAATACCTGATATCTGTCTCACAGCTGCAAGGGTAAAGTTTTAGATTAAATACAAGAAAGAACTGCAGACTAAACTCCAACAGATAATCATATTAGTAGAAAACTGGGATGAGAAATGGCTAGTCCTTAAAATATATATGAGCACAGTATATTTTAAAATAAATGTATAGTAAGTGATTGCAGTGCCAAAAGATAGATAATTAAATTAGTCCACTTCACAAAATTTTACATTGCAACTGTGACTGCTGGATATCAGTAGAGGGCTTATGGAGTCAAAGAATAAAACGTTCAACAAATTTAGGCCCAATCACAAAAAATGTACTGAGTATTAGAGAAATTTCACAACAAATGTTAGTGACAAAATGAATAATGTAACACAGTAAGCCTCTTCAATTAAGCAGTGTATTTGTCATAATAAGAAAAAAGAGTATAGTCTTCTGTGAATGTGTTTGTGGTAAGTAGGAAAAACTTATCATTAAAAAGAAAAGAAAGCTGTAGAGTTTGTATTTTGAAACAGAAGGCTAGTAGATACAAGTGGCTTTCCCCTTTTTTTTAATTGTATGTCTCCACAGCAGAGTGCGTTAGGAAATGATAGTGGTGCTCTTTCCAGTGCTTTTGCTTTCCTTCATCAGATTATCAGTTATTTTGGCTTGATTTCTACTGTAACAGAGGCCAAAGAAAGTAATTTTTCAATGTTTTTTCTTCAGTGGGCTTAATGGGTTTTTCAACCTGTTACATTCTTTGCTCTTGATCATAATATGTAGTTCAACCAACAACAAATCTTGGCATACTAAGTGACTGATTTTGCTTTATGACTGAATTTTGCAGTGTTTCAGCAAACATTTTGCATTAAGTAAAGGAACTTTGCAATGAAACAGAGAGGATAGCTGCTGGTATCCACCAGCTTCCTTTTTTCCAATTACATGTTTTGTCTGTCAGGGTTGTTCCACTTGGCAGCTGACAACTTATTTCGTAAGTTAGCCACCAGAAAAATGCAAGTCGTGGTGTCAGGGAGAGGAGCACTAATTAAGAACAAATGTATAAAGAGGTCAGGATCTGCTGTAGGTAAGAAGTCTTATTGAAAAAATTACACCAGACTGCAGTGGAGATGGGAAAGAAGCTTACCGAAGCAAACCATATTCCATATCCATACTGCATGGGCATGTTGCACCAAGAAAAGAGTTTAGTGGCAGTATCAAAAGAATTCCCTTTATGACAACCGATGTAATACAAATCTTACCACATCCTCAGAAAACCAGCATCACTTAAGAACTATAGGGATGGTGTCTACTGTACACATACAGGAAACAAAACATTAAAAAAACCCATGTGATATGAAGGATTAAAAAATGTGCAGTTTGTGAAGTTTGGGCTTTACCCACTGACTTACAGAGAGATGTTCTACCTCAAAGGTGCTTCCAGGTAATTTCAGAAACCATAATGTACTCAAAACCTTGAGGGATATCCAGTTAGACAGTGTGGGAGTCCTGAGGATCCCCACTAGTGGGTATTGCTGCCAAGTCTGCTTTGCCAGCAAAGTAGCAGGTACATGAAATTTTCACTTCTGTCACTCGAGCTCCAAGTACTTATCTGTGCTGGTGGTCAGACATGCAAAGTGAATGAATCACAAACAGGAAGACCATGTAGCCAATTTTTGTCATAGTTTGTTAGGATTTCTTAACATTTAAATCCTGTTTTATGCACATAAGGACGTGGGCTCTTTTGCAGTCATGCTGAGTTCCTCATACTCTTTGTGAAGCAGGCTTAAAAATCAGCCATAGCTTACATGTTGAGAAAAGAAAATATAAGCTGGTTTATGGAAATTTTTAATTAATATGACCACATGAATTCTCTTATTTTGCCACTAATTTTGATAATTGTTTTACACAATATCATTGCAGTTTCTATTCCCTCTGTTTTTACTATACTGTGCTGGTTTTGGCTGGGGTAGAGCTAATTTTCTTCATAGTAGCTAGTAGGGGATTATGTTTGGATTTGTGCTGGGAACACTGTTTTTAACTCTGCGGTGTTTTAGCTATTGCTGAACATTGCCTTTTCTGGCCTTTTCTGCCTCTCACCCCATCCCATGAGCGAGTGGGCTGGAGGGGCACAATGAGCTGGGAGGGGGCACAGCCGGGACAGCTGACCTCAACTGATCAAAGGGATATTCCATACCGTATGGCTTCATGCTTAGCCTATAAAGCTGGGTGAAGAAGAAGGAAGGGGGGATCGATGTTTGGAGTGATAGCCTTTGTCTTCCCAGGTTAGGCCTGATGGAGCCCTGCTATCCTAGAGATGACTGAACACCTCCCTGCCCTCAGAAGTGGTGAATAGACGTCTTGTTTCATTTTGCTTCTGTGCAAGCTTCTGCTTTGCCTATTAAACTGTCTTTATTTCAATGAGTTTTCTCACTTTCACTCTTCCAACTCTCTTCCCCATCCCACCGAGTGAGAGTAAGCGAGTGGCTGTGTGGGGCTTAGTTGCCAGCTGGGGTTAAACCACGACATATACACATCATGGAGATGTCATCAGATCAAAATATTCTGTCATTTCAGCCTCTGCAGACATCCATGTATTTCAGCTCATGGCTGCTTGTTTATGATCGTTGAAGATTAATTTAATATTCAACTTCCAGAAGTCTTAAATTTCAAAATAAAGCTAACAGAAATCAAATCGTACTTCCCAATATATGCCCGGAACTTGACTGATTCATGGTTTTTCCTATGAGTTCACTCAGTGCCAAAGGCTAAGTACGTTTGCCTAAAATAGGTAATAAAACTGTCAGGTCAGAAATGTGATGGTATTTCTTTTTTTAAGAGATCAAGGAGAATTTTGAAATTATATGACCACTTGGTGTTGAAAACAAATGGGATGACAAATCTGCCACATGCCATCATTTCCTTTGGGTATTTTTTTATACCTATCTTTTTAATCTAACAAGACAGGACATACTACTGGTCAGTGCATGGAAAGCAGTCTAGTCTCTTACCACATTTATGATACAAAAGCCATACTGATAGATACAAAAAGAAAAAATAATGCATTTTATTAAGATTAATAGTGGACAATGTATTAATAAGGGCGGAAGGTGGTTTCTATAGATGAGGAATAAAAAAGCCAAGGAAATACACTATTTCAAAATCAATGCTGAAAATCAGTGAAAAGGTGTGTTCCTTCTGTTTTGAACATTCAGCACCCCTTGGCACATGTAAAGCAATGAAAATGACTTGACAAGCTGAAGAGCTCTATGTATCAGAAGGTGAAAATAAAGACTTTCATTCTGTGAAGTTTTTTAAATCCTGTTTAATTGTATGCCTTCCATTTGGTGCAATAACTGTATAGGTCAATTAATGTATTATAAGATTAATGCAGCTAGGACAAACTTATAAACCATCTTGACAGAACATTACAAAACAGTTTAACATTTCCACAGTGGAAGACAGCAAAATGTTTTAGAGTTTTCTTTTGTTAACCTTTTGGAAAAAAAAGCTGCTTTTTTTTTTTTTTTTGCTTTTTTTTTTTTTTTTTTTCATTTGCTGTCAATCATATCGGGCTTGTGCAATTGTATTTGAAGGTGATGAAGTGTTTGATTGTCTTTGAAGATTTTTCAATTTTACTTTCTGACTTCAGGCATTTCTATTACATTACACATACTTTTTTTCAACTTCCAGCTGAATATATTCTGTATATATTGAAAGATAGTGGTGTATTTTGCTTTTAAGCACAAGCTTTGGGTTTCTTAGATATTTAGGGTTTATTTAGTCTTGCTGCAGTTTATTAAATGTTAATGTTTCATCATTATGGTTTATCTGAGATGTTGATAAGTTTTAGAGATTTTTCATTTTCTAAATTTAAATGTTTCCTCTTATCCTGTGTTAGTGGAAAATTCTACAGGTACTGGGCAACAGTAAAACTTAGTGATGTAGCATACCACTCATCACAGCCTTCTCAGACTGCTGTCATGCTGACTAGACTTATTTCCAGTGAAGACTGAGAAAAAAAATGCAGTGAAAGACCAGATAATGATTTTGTTCTCCATATGTTTGGAATTCTAGACTTCTAAGCATCAGATGTTTGGAAATCAATAAATGACTGTCCAGAGCTTCAAGGCAGAAAGTTCCCGCCAATGTTAGTATAGTTGGATGGTCTTCAAAGAGATGTGAAAACTTTTTTAATGACTGACTGATCTGTAGATAATGAAAAGCAGTAGGGTCCTTTTTTGCATAATAATATTTAGCTAAAATTATAAAGTAACAGCTAATTATGGTATGAGCTGGTGAAAAAATGGAGCTTTATGGCTTATGCATAACAAACAGAAACTTTCAAGAAAGTGGAGTTGGAAACTGAGTATTGTGTGATAGTGATCATTACTCATATTCAAACACTAACTAATGAAAAAAAAATCCCAACTTACTAAAACTGTCTAATCAGATATCTAAGGGCTAGATTTACTAAAATAATCTTTTCCATTTATCAGCAGAAAAGTAACTCAGCAAGAGATATGCTAGTGTACACGCATGAAACTAAAAAGAGAAACAAAAAAATAAATTATTTTAAAAGCAGGATGTTAAAATAAAATCTGTGGAATCAAATTCAATGAGTAATGATCCCTGGGCTATATGCATTGTGCCATTTCAATAGTCTTTTCTTAAAGAAAGCTAAATCTTTGGAATAATCTGAGGTAAGTTCTTCAGAAGAGCAAGACCGATGAAGAGTGCTTCTTTCACCCCAACTTTAAGTTTTGAGAGCCTTGTTTTTGTTTGTAAAAATGTTTCTGATTATCCCGTACTTCCTTCTGTTTTTCCAGCTTTCACCATATTACTGCCCCATTAAAAACTTCAGGGTATAATTCATTATTCAACTAGAATGTGTTTTTATTGACTACCAAAGCATTAATAGTGAAAGAATGGAATAGTCCATCTGCCAGTGATACTAGAATGAGAGGATTGCTTCTGGTATATATACACTATTTTCCAATTATTTTCTTTCAAGTGCTGAAATTCTAAGAAAGACCAAACAATTTATTAATTTTCTAAGATGAACTAACAGTGAAATTTTGAAATTGTTTGTTTTTCTGAAAAGTTATGGAAAGAAACTTAAAAATTAACTGTACAGAAGATAATCTTATTTAAGAGTATTATGAGAGACTACTTCTCTGTTTTGTAGAAAGTATATGCATGTTTGGTTTCCTCTGTGTTGTTTTGGCTTGTTTAGGAACTTCTGTAGAGAGACAGTAAGTGGACTAAAAGATAATTACCAAAGGACTCAATTCCAGAAGGACAAATGTGTCAACAGATTTCTGCTTACTGAAACTGCGTCAGAGATCTGAAAAAGTCCAGCAAAGAACTATGTTAAATCCCAGTCTGAGAAATCTTCTGCACATTTAAACTTAACTTGTGCCTTTGGAACCTCAATCACTCAACTGAGTGACAGGGAGACCGTGGAAGGAAGAGTGGGTCTGTCATTGAAAGGGTCAGAAGTGGAGGAGGGCCAAAACTTACACTTTCAGAACTTTAAGAAAAGCAGAATAGGATCACTTCATTTGTCTTTGTTTCTAAACAAACAGCTGGGGAAGAGGTAAAACAAAAGGAAAAGTAACAAAAATCTGGTCTATGTATGCTAAGTACAGTCTGTAAAATGTGAGGTATGCCTATGGTCCCCAGGGGCAGCATGAGAATACATGCCTGTTTCCCTTGTTCTTCTCCAGAGCAAACTACCACGCAGACCTGCTGTTAAGTTTCCTTTTGTGGAGAATATGGTTGTTGGATTACCTTCTTTTTGGAAAAATGGATTTCTGATAACATCTTATGTTCTGTCTCATGTACCATGGTATTATCGCTCATGCAAACTTGGGTAGTTGCAAATGTTACGATAGGTGCCCACATTGTCATGACATAGCAAAATTGTTTAGGATTTTAAACAATTTTTTTATTGATAATTTTTAAAAATTATCTGATCATCACAAACATGACACTATGAAGCGGTATGAAAGATTTGTTACTGGCTGCCTCTTAAAAGAGCTGGCATGATTTGGTAGAGTACCAATTTTTCTTTTAACAGTTAATTACCCATTATTTGTGGGTGATTAAAAAAAAAAAGAAAGTTCAAGTAACTTTTCTTGCATGTTATCTCATAAAAGCTTTTTAAAAATTTACTTTTCATGGATTCAGCCTTAAAGAAATTTGGCTTTATGAATTACACATACGAAAAATTTAAAAAATCAGAGCTCGTGAATTACTTATAGAGGTAAGCTTAAAATCAATAAATTGCCTGTAATGCAAAGAGAAGCATTTTCTCCAAGTCTATAATATGCTGAAATCATGACTTTTTTTGTGAATGAGAGCTGTGCAAGACTATTAGCCTGAAATTACAAAACTACTTATCCTCAGGGTTTATTTAGAAATGTCATTTAAATCTCTGCCTTTGAGAATAAAAAATACATTGTGAAATGCAGACAGATGTCCATACCAAGTAACTAAGAAAACACTGCAGAGTGTGGTTCATAACACAAGCATCTCTGGAGATTAAAATTATTACTAAGTTAAAAATAATTGATGAAAAATATACAATGCTAAGTAAGATTTGCAAAATGAGAAAGAGGCTAAATACTATTTTAAATATTTAGTGTACTAAAATTAAATTCTAAGTTAAGGACTATACATCAGTCATCTGTCAGGGGGGTAAGTAGTCTTTGTAAACAAACGATTTGCAAATAAAGTAAGTTGGCTTAACATACTGAGTCTATCTCCTTCAAGAAGAAAAAGAAGAGCAGTACTTAAATTTGATTTCTTTGTGGGTAAACAGCTGCTTTAGTAATAGCGTGGGCCAAGGAAAGTTTACAGTTCCTGAGTTCTTCAATATTTATGCACCTAAATAGGCACCTTTATGCTGTTAAATTTACAGATGAGTGTTAAATACTGAAACAGTCAAAGTTAATGAATGAGAACAGTATTATATCCTAGTGTGAACTTTGAGCAAGAACTGTCACATTGGCAAAACAGATGATCTCAGTGAGATTTATAATTGTTCCCTTCTGTTTTATTACAACAGAAGAATATGAGAAAGCTTGATAACTTCAGAAGTATCTGAAGGAATGTTCTTGGATGTGTTTATAGAGAGAACAGAGATGCAGAACAGGTGAATGTTGAATCATTGCCATCCAGATTTTTGCCATGTAGTGCTCACCACATTGCTTTCCTTGACCATAGTTTATCTGCACTTCAGTTGAATGATAAAGACTATTAATATATCCTACATTTTCTCTCACAGCAGCTTGGTGACTCACGATAAACAAGCAATGAATCTTCCATGCAATAGTTTGTGAAAATATTCCTTTATATGCACTTTTTGTAGCATTCATTTTGGAAACTTTTGTTAGCAGCTGTTCTATGGAGTACTGCACACAATAACAGCATTTTCAGGAATGTGTTTTTAGTTCAAGTTACAGAAAATTCTCAGTCACCAGTATACAAATTTCTCCAATGTAGATGGAACCATAAATAAGTTGTATTTATTTCCATAGAGATTTAATATAATAATTGGAACAATAGAATTCAGAGTGACAATTTTCATAGAGGAAAAGGCAACCCTCAGAAAGACTGAAAGCTCATTGATCAAACAGAATGAGTAATAAATCTAGAAAATAACCAACTGTGTAGGCTTTATTATCTTATATCTTGCAGCTGTCAAAGTAATCAGGAAACAATTAGCAATTGGATGCAGCAATATTTTGAAGCATTATTATTCACTTCCCGCTTCAGAATGCTGCATTCAGCTGCTCAAATATTAAGTCACAGCTGGCTTACAGGAGCTGTGCAAGTTTTTCATTTAAGATAAATGAGTTAATAAAAAGTTCAACCACATAAACCAAAAAAACAAAGCTATAAATGAATGGCACTACCCGTAGCAAACTGAGCACATCATAAGACAGTGGACTTAGGTGATGATTTTTTTAAACTGTTCCATACACTATACAAAAAAGATACAGAGTTTAGATTTTCCAGTAAGCTTGATTAGTACATCTTATTAAAAAAAAAAAAAAAAAAAAAAAAAAAAAAAAAAAAGTAAGGCTTTTATTATTTGTTTAGTGTGGAAGTCCATTCTTTTGGGTTTCTAAAACACCCAAGCTAAGTGATTTTAAGCTCTAAGAAAAACACAGGCTTGAGAAAGGAAATCAGGAATACAAAATTTATGGGTTGAGCAAATGTACTAATTCTAAATTCAAAGTAAGAAGAGGACAGGCTTGAAGAGGATCATAATTATGGACAACTAAGAGCTGTACACATCTGATCTGGAATACTGGAATATAAGGGAGTATAGATTATGAGATTAAAGTGATTATATGAAGATTTTTTTTAAACAATTGTAGCAAGCTAGGAAAACTTGATAAATATTAACATAAAAAATTATACAAAGGTGAACAAAGGAGGATGTATAGGTGATCAAGGGAGGATGTATTTCAAAAGTCAACACTTTCTTGTGAACGTCCTATTTTCTCTGTGAGATCAATGAACATTAGTTAAAAAAGTTCTAATGCTGAACTTTAGAAAAAAAATCTACCACACTGAGAAAAAAAAGACGATAACTATACAGGACATTCGGAGTTTTACTACCCAAGTAAATTATTCTGGGTTTCTTTCTGATGTGTTCTCTTAACAACATATGAGAACACCCCCCAGAATGCACACAAGGGTTTTCATTTGTTTCTGCAGATCTTTTTCAACATGTAGCATTTAGTAGGAAAAAGTACAGAAAATATTTTGCAATGTTTTTTTCAAATTTTCTTTAACATGACATAAATGTATCTTTTAACATTTTTGTCTAGCAGAAGCAAGAATATGTGTGGATGGGTGTTGTTAGCCACAGTAAATGTTAAAAGCTGTAAATCCTGTCAAAGGAGCTAAGCATAGATGGGTCACCTCTTTCTCACACATTGATAACAGTGAGGTTGGTAAGAGCTTGGGCTGCTAGAAATCGAAAGTCCTGTCTTTTCTTTACTTGATTCAGGATGTCCTGGACAGGAGTTTAACAATAGCTGGCCGTAAGTTACTCCTATATGATGGCTTGAAGTGTAAAACATGTGAATGTCGGGGTTAAACTGTTTGGTAACTTTTAGAATGCTTGTTTTCTTTCTTTTAATTGCTCCTTAATGGGTAAATTAATGAGACACAGCTTGGATGTATTTTAAAAGTTCTAGTTTTCCCTCTTTTGTGAACTATTTATGTAACTAAATAAGAACATCAGCAACCACAAAAAAATTACAGAAAGTATGGAGACAAAGATAGAAAAATTAGCTCTTCTTAGTCCCTTACTGTACCTACTGTGGTTAACAGCTAGCGCAGTTACTGAATTGGCAACCCAGTTACATGTTGCTGATGTGTTAGATAGCTATTCTATAAAGAAAGTCACAGAATAAATTATTTTAAAATAGTACATATAAGGATTTAAACAGGAAAATAGATGCTTAGGTTGCTATAAGTAATTGAAGCATGTTTTTAAGTGCTAACAAATGTAAACTTATAGTTTCAGATGGAAAAGATGCTTTTTTTCTTCTTCCCAGGAAGAAGATAAAGAGTTTTACTTTGAACACGGAGCTAGTTGTCACCTATTAATAATCTTGGGTATCTTTTCCTGTCACTTTGGAAATTTGTGATTGTCTAAAGTTGCAGATCACTGCAGAATGAGGGACTTTTGGAAAAACTGTTGAATTGTTGCTTGTACATCTCATAAATAATAGAACTCTACTCCTCTGTTAAAAATGGAAAAATCCCAGCTTGAATAAAAAGATAGTGTTTTAATTCTAATCACATAAACCCTGCCTCATTACAAGATCTGAAAAATTCAGATGTTCCTTACTTTTCTTTTAGATTTCAGTGTAATTTCTAATCAAAGTATTGACCGCATTAAAATAAATGTGTCCTGTTGGCTTGAATTGTACATTGACCATTAATCCTTATTCTTTACTCTTCTAATTTAAGCATATATCTTTAATTTTAAAAGAATTGTCTAATGATCATTAAAAGGTGAGACTTAGATTATAACACAAAATGCAATTTAATCTATGAAATCTCTTCTGTGTAGCATCTTCTCATGTGTTAATTAAAACATAAAGTAGGGTTATGCTGAGACACACCAGTTTCCAGTAATGTAACTCTGGTGAGGATTAAAACCATTAAGTGGCAATTAGTGCACAGATAATTCTGAATTCATTTTAGATATGCTCAGAATAGATTTAATGAGTTAGTACTGTTAAATGTAGGAAGCTTTTTGCATCCACTGACTTGCTGCTTCCTTACTCACCAGACTACATACCCCTTCAGAGCAAATAAGCAGCCTTTTTCCCCTATCCAGGCCTGACTCTGGCAAGATTGTGCATGATTGCCACAGAAAGAAAAAGAAAAAACCCCACATGTATTTGAAATATTACTTGATGACAGCATTACAAGAGCTGAAATCTATTCTATGTCCTGATTCAACATGCATGTGCAGTACAAGCTCAGTTTTGGGCAATATCTAGTACATGAGTGTCTTAATGCTAAATATCACATATACATAAGATCACCTGCAATGCTGCATTGCAATTGCCATGAGTTACTGGAAGTTCCTGTATGTAGCTCACGTCCTTAGTAATTATCATTTATAGTTCTCCTAAAATCCTAGAAAGGTAGCACAGGGAAGATGAGTACTGGAAGAACGAATTAAAATGTCCCTGCTCTTGTTTTACAGGTGTAACTCTACACTGTTGCTGAATTGCAACACATAAAAGATACCACTTTCTAGTGATATCGCACACTACCAAATCACAAAGTTGCATTATAGGTTGGATTTGCATAAATATAAATAGACGTTTAAGAAATGACTGTAGAAGGATGTGAAGTGAGTGATATCATATCTAATTAAGTTGCACAAGGAAATTTGTAAGAGATTGTGAACTAAGAAGAAAGGTAAAATACCCTGTTTCCCTTAACTAAATGCAGGGACAATAAGAAGCAATGGATGTGGGGTAGCAAGTGCCTGCTGAGGGATGACTAGTCAATGTGGTTACTCTTCCCTAACCTAAAAATTGCTGTGGGATTTGCTTCTTGGAGGCTCTTATGGTCTTTGTCCTTCACTTGTAAACTATGCAACATGGTGATTTGTCTATGCACAAACCCCATCTTGCACTTCCACAGGCTTCTTAGATCAGCTGTCTCTAGGCTGAACCTTACTGAGGCTCAGAAAGGAGAATCTGGATTTTTAGTCTCTTGTTGGTTATGGTGATTCTTTATGCAGCTGCTATGGGAGCTCATAGTAATATAATATGAACTGCATTTACCCTTGCTGTCTGTAAATCAGCAGATTGTCACCTGTTGGATGCCTACTATTAACTTTAGTGAGCAAACAACAGAGTTTAATTAAGGAAATTTCTGTACATTTTACCCACAAATGAGTATTGTGCCTTCAAAGATTATCTTAGGTAAATTATGTTAAGGTCATTCATCAGATTTTTAGAAAAGAAGCAGGTTAGCTAAATGCATTATTTAAATCATGTTAAGGAACAATAAACCCAAATGCTCCTGGCATAAGTATAATATGAAACCAGCATTTAGATGAGCTTTCACAGAAGAGCCATGTACCTGAAGCTGAAAAGATACTGAACATTATACCCTGTAGTAACATTCATGGAGGTATTCAGAATGCAGAGTTCTGATCTGATTAAAGCTCTGGACTTGGAATTCTTGCCAAAATAATTTTGTACAAATGTACAAATTATGTACATTAGATGATATTGTATACTGTATAAATATGCATATTTTTTTGTAACTCTGCTACAGTTTGTTGCTCAGAATCTCTTCACAGTGCAAATAAACTACTTTTAGTGTTTCATCTACTTGGTGTTTGAACCCATTTCCTCCACTACAAAACATTTTTTCCCTTGGATCCACCTAGTCTGGATCACTAATAAGTCACAAGACTTCTTCGATATTTTCTTCTCCATATTAGCCATCTACTTTTCAGTACTATACAATTACCTCTCTCTTATGACAATCTTGTCATTCAGCCTCTCGGTATACTATTGCAAAATGAAAAGCAAAACAATGCTAAATGGAAGTGATGCTCAAGGTTGTTGGCCCATTTCTGCTCATCAAAACATGACATATTGACTACTCAGTTTTCAGAAAAGCAGACCCCACTGTGACGGCGTATGTTGGTTTGTACCTTTTAATACTAGAATATGTGTAAGTGTACTTCATTTGGACATTCATTACTATAATTTACAAATTATAAGGTTACAAATATAAAACAAATTTACCAAAAGCAGAGCTGGTGAAAGAATATACTGAGGATTATTAAACTGAGGAAGCCCTGATAATGTGTCAAGTACTAAGAATTTTGTGCAGGAAAGGGAGAAAATTTTCTTGATTTGTTGCTTACAAAACTGTTCCAAGAAGTTAAGAAACTTTTGCTTTGTAACTTAAAAATACATTTTTCATGCAAAAAATATCTAATGAAAAATATTTATTTATTGACATTTGTCCTAATTAGGTGTATTTTCAATGAGCAATGAGCACCCATGGCCATTTCAACAGCTTCTGGGCAATCAGAGGGAGAAACATCACTATACATACAAAACTTCATCTATGAGTTGCGCTATATCCCGGTATGAAATTCTTGAAGTTTTAAGAAGAGACATTATTTTTTCACATGAATTCAGAGACTGTGGCAGTGATTTAAAGACCCCCAGCTTTTCCCATCTGGGTCTACTTTGGGAAATTATTTCATAATTCATAAACTGGGAGTCCTTTGTCCCTGTAGATTTCTTCATAAATGCTTGCTTTCAGTCGTGCATGGACAGTGCTGTTGGCGCACAGAGCTACACATTACTTCATCATCATTCATCTTCCTATAAAAGAGATCTAACTGACTCATGAGGAAGATTTTGTAAATGCAGGGTTGTTCTGCAGCAAATAAATAATTCTACTGACACCTTTCCTCCACATTGCTTGTACAAGGGAGAATCTAAAGGAAAGGGGAGAATAACTGAGAAGAACTGAGATTCCTCGGTGCTATACTTTTATAGGTACACCACCTACTTGTAACTCACCAAATATAGGTAAAAGCAATCTATGTATTGTTTATTGTCCATTTTAGTTTTTTTAAGCTCTTTTAAAAATAGATTTGAAACTGAAAACATCTCTTTTTTTTTTTTTTTTTAAATATTTGCTATTGTCTGGAAAAGCAGTGGAAGACTGACATGAGGTATCATCATCACATTTAAAACAAATAATAATAATGTTGGATTTTGGATGTGATAAGCTACTTCAGCAGGGTAAAGGGAAGCTGTGTAGTCATTTTGCATTAATCAAAATTACAGTTTTTCGAATATATCCCAATGGCCTTTTTTTTAGAAAGCTCGAACAATGATATTACAGTTTTATTTAACTACCGTAAAGTAAAGAGGTTTTGGTCATTTTTTAATTTTCATAAATCTATTTTCAGAATTTATACAGGATACTACTGCCTTTGACAGACATCCCACTATACAGTCACTTGCACATAGCGGAGTATTTAACATTGCCACTGTATTGCTTTTATATTCAGTGATATAGCTGCAATCCTGAATGAGAGAAAAAAACTTAACAGTTCCTTGCCTTGTGGTAAGAAAGTCTGCTTTTCTTCCTGACATTTTCAACATGCTTCTGGAAAAAGTATTGAAAATACTTAGCTTGAAGATGAATCTCTCTGGAAATTTGCAGTATGTAAATATATTTGCTGTAGCTGTACCTTTGGTTTCAAACGTAAAAGTAGCAATGAATATTGCATTCCAAGACTAGTTCATTGAGGACACTAAGAGTGGCAATATTAGGTCATTGTACTTATCATCCAAAGAGCTAGATGATTCTCTGTAATAAACCTGCTTTGGACGTGGCTGTTGTCTGAAAAATGCAGCCTGGAGTACAAGGGAAAACTGAACTATTGGTTTGAAAAAAACCCAAACTAAACAACTGTCTAGAAAATCTGAACTAACTTCACTTCAGTAGACATTTTATTGCTGGAAAAAAATGTGGAGATTTTTTAAGTTTTGTGGTTTATTTATGGTTCATATAAAGGACATTTTAAATCTCTATTGTATTGTCCTACTATTTTAAAAACTTCAAAAAAATTACTTCATCTTTCTTACATGGCAACCACCTACCATATTCTGACTTCTCTGCAGGCCTATGTTTAGAGATGCACCCTGTCTGCACTGATTCATTTCTTGTATAAGCATCATAGACACTTCAGTTAAACCATCTGTTTTTTACAACTTGAAATAAAGTTGCCTCAGTAGTGTCTTGTTCATGCACAGACTCTGCTTTAGCTCCTGTTCTTGGAACCCTTAGAGAAATTGATTTTAATTTTTATTTCCTTATAGCTTTGAGATATTGTTTTCTGCAATATAAGGGATATTTTCCTCGTAGAATGCCTTTTATCCACATGAAAACTTTCTGACTTTAGAGTAATAAAAATAATCTTAAGAAGGAAAAACAGGCACAAAAATTGTAATAATGGCAAGAAAAGTTAGAAATTAAAATTTGGATTGCCTAAACATATCAAAACACATTAAAAAAAAAACAAAACAAAACAGAACAAGAGACATTTTTGACTTTGTGAAGAGCCACTATTATTAAAAGCAAACAAAACCTAAACAGAGACTAGAAAATACACTTTCCTTCTGTTTATTCCTATAGGAATGAAGTTATGGAGTAACTTTGTTAATCTGACAGTGTCCTGCAGCTAACTTTTGAGCAAAATTGGCCCATTTCCACCCAATGTTCATCAAAGAAGTTTAAGTTCTGGTTAATTTACTTTTCACTAAAAGACATCAAAGGATAGATGCACATGAAATGGTGGTGTAAACAGAAAAAACTGAAAATGGAACTCTTGCCTTCTGAGGCATCAGAAACCATATTTTCTTCTGCTTAGATACTTTAGGGCTTGATGAATCATAAACTTTTCAGTGTTATTTCATGCAAAACATGTCTTGTGATTTGCTAAGATGTAGTAAGTTTATACTACTGTGTTCAGAAAAGTCCGTTATGCACAAATCAAATCAGTTGGAAAGCAGATTTCAGTGGTTCTGGTGCTTATGGATTCTTCCTCCTTCTTTCCCCTCCTGTCCCACCCCATGCTAGGAGGTTACAATTATAGAAACCCCTTTAAGTAGAAGAGGCTAAACAATATTACAGTAACATTAGGATAACTAGGAATCTACTAACTGTGAGGATTTAAATTTAAATTCTAATTTAGCTTCAAAAAGTAATTCTTTTGGTAGAGGACAAAACACCTCATGGATTATCAAAGATGACAATATCAAATTCTTGTATTTGTACTGTATGATTATTTAGAGGAAGAAATAGACTGGTGAAGGAATTTTTCATACACTGAGGATTTTAAATAGAGTTAAAATCTGCAAAGAAAAATTCTCTGATATTTTCAGTCTTATTAATTTTGTTGCAGGAGAAAGATGACAACTGCTTGTCAGGTATTTTTTAAAAGTAACTCCATTTACTATTATTGATGCTGAACTGGAGTTTATTTATCTGTGATGCTTTCCCTAAATATATGAAGTGCGTATAAACCTGAGGTTTTGAAAGATGAAGTAGAAGCGGTGGCACAATGTAGACATAAATAAACTTTTTTTTTAACGACTATTTCCATTACAATTAATTCAACAGCACTTAGAATAATAAAAATACAGTTCATTCTGAATGCAAATCACAACATTAGAACAGAAAAGTATGTAAGAACTTGCAGTTTTGCTCAGATGATTGTTTCTGTGCATGTAAGCCTGAGTAATTATTTCTTCTGTAAGTAGATAATCCAGTGTTTAATAAAGAGAAACAATTTTTAATTCTCTAACTACTATTCAAGTATATATTGAAATAACTTTTTTTTGTTTTATACTGTATAATATAAAGAGCTTTGGGTCCCAGAATTTTAGGATTTAATTGCATTTTGTTCATTGTCACATTCCATCATGCTCGATATTAAAATGAATATAGTTGGGTAATTAACTACATTTCGCAGATGACTGCAATGTTTTTTGTTCTTGGTTTTGTATACTATAGCTTTGCAAACCGATGTTTTCAATTACAGGGACATTCTTTCAAGAGGAACTCTAGCAACAACATACCTAACCACAATAATTTTCTGTCTGAAAAGAATTCTTTCACTAGAATACCAAAATGTATACAGACTTTCTCTCTAAAGACAGTCATAACAAAGGTCTTTCTTTTTTTTTTCATTTTTTCCAGTGTGAAGTGTGCAAACAGTAATGGTAAATAATAAAAAAAAAAGTATGCTTAAAACATAGAGCACTATTAAAAACCCAAACCAAACCAAAGAAAAATCTTTCAGTACTTACAAAAGAAAAACATAATAGGCAGAAATTTGTTTTTGTCAGCTCATTACCGTGTTTTTTTTTTTTTTTTGTTTTGTTTTTTTTTAATGTGGAAAATAATGTCTTAACAGGTTGTGCAACCGGGCTTTAGAGACGACAGCCACCATTGGTTTGTTCATTGACTTTGTCTTTTGAAAGAAACTTCAATGGAAAGCAGCAACAGATGACTGATTGATGTTAGCTATTGTCTTGCCAGAGAAGTCAGAACTTTCTCTTGTTTCAGAAGGTGTTGCTGGTCTATACATCTCTTTCCTAGAAAAACAGTACAGCTAATGGAGACACAAGATTTGAGTGTCACCTCCAAACTAATCCAGAGTCACCACATAGTACTCCTGGAAGATGAAAACAAAGTGAAGATGAAGAAAAGAAAATATCTCTAAACAGCCATTTCAAACTGTATCTCCTTCAACAGAACAGCATCTTGTGAAATTAGAACTAGAAGGCGTTGCATGTTGGGACTGTACTGCTAGGAAGGCAAGAATACTTGGTTGGTATTATAGGAGACTTTTACTTCCCTCTTAACAAGACAAAGAGGATGACAAATCACACCAGGTGACAAAAGCACTGTGATCCCAATCCTCTGGTTTAGTTAAAGAAAATGTATTTTGAATTAAGAAATTTAAAGTGCTGAAGCTGCTAAATGGCAGAGCCAGGCCTCACCCCTTGTATAGCCCTAATCCAAGGCTGGTTTAAAAAGTAGTTGAGTTAATCAGTAGGTGAATAGAGAAACAGCAGATGATCAATTTATATAGACAGGTGCTCTCAGAAACACAGGTGTTTTTAGAAAAAAACTATTCCTATGTGAATAGGAATTGCTTGTTCAAAGACTGAGTGTGCTTGAAGAATTGTGTGAATTAAAGCAGGCAGAACGATGATCATGATCCAAGGAGGACCTTGGAACCGAGGCAGAGACTGGAACCGAATAGATGAATCTGCTGGGACAGGGTCAGGTGATGGATTCACAGAACTGACAAGACTAAAGGAAACTTCTAAAAACTTTGGACATTGACTAATGATTCGATAAGTGTATATAAGCTGTGCTGCATCCCTTTGTTCTCTGTCACTCAAAGAGGTGGTGGCCCAACTCTGAGTTGTGATTAAAGCAAGCCTAGTAGTACCCACGTCTATGTTGATTTTTCCTTTATCAAGAAATATTGTTTCTTACCTATGATATCAGTGTTATACATGGCTCCTCATGTCCTACAACTGTTCATCCACATGCTTCCCTGCCTCCTGTTGCTGACCTTAGATGGTATTACTGATACTAACCCTTCAGACCAGATAGCTGCGTAAGCTAGAATCAGCTATGTGTTCCTATGCTTTCACAGGCTGTTTTATTCCTCTAAATAGTCAAGCGCTGGGCAGAACAGGACTGTGGTGCTTAGGATGGAGGTGTAACTAGGAGAGAAATGAAAATGGAACAGAACCTCTGAAGAACTCTCTCTTAAGAAGTCATCCAAAGCCAAGTCCTCCATCATCCATCATCAGTGTAGTCAGAGTGGCCAAGAAACAGTGAAAGTAGAGCAGAATGAACACCTTTTCTTCCACCTAGTCTTTTACTGGCTTGAAAATTCAAAAATCGCTAGCTAGCATCCAGTATATGCTACTCCAGTATGCTATCCTAACCAGTGTTAGTGTTGATCTAAAAGAAAAACTGCTGATCATTGTGGACTCCTTAAAGATACAAGCACAGGCTGGGTCTTTCTGGATGAAAAAAGAAGCTTAGCTGTATTTTCAGTAGTTTTTTTGGCAATAAAAATATAACAAGAAAGTGAAAATCTTTTTTTCTTCCTGAATCATCAGATCACAAGTTAAGTGATATTAGTTATTAAAGTGTATTAGAAACAAATATTCAAGTGAAGCACGAAGATAAGAGCCTGACTCAGAAGATGAACCCTCCTCATTAAGAAAATGTAACGAAGTGCATCATATAAGCCCGATATGGAAACTGTCTAAAGTTTTATTGATTAGGTCTAGCCTTAGCTGTGTGCCCAAAACTTGGCACAGGCAGCCTTGTACTGACTGTCCCCTCTGCTGAACAGTCTTGATCTCCTGCCCTGCCCTTCAGAGACAAGGGAAGCAAAAATCCCTGGGACAGTGAGCATGCCCTGGTGCTGCACAGCAAGGATGTACCCTTGGGCTTTAGCAGCATGAAACCATGGTGCAGCCCCAATGGCTTCACAGTTGGCTGGAAGCTGGCCTGATATGGCCCCTGAAAGCAGGGTGTAGGCCACAGTGACTCCTAAGAAGAACAGAGCTTCCCTCCAGCCCCGGAACCAGGGCCACCCCGTAATGCCATTCAGCTGGCATGGGGGAGATTCTGTGCCACCTGCCACTTTACAGTGCTGCATCAGTTGCAGCATAAAAGGAATTAATTATACTTAATTTCTGAAGAGAGAGTGTGTTGATTTACTTATCAGACTTTTAGATGTTTATGAATATCTAACAATGGCCATAAACCTGGAAAAATTCTGACAGTGAAAATCTTTTAACAACTTTTCAAAATTATTTGGAACCTGTGTGGTTAGATTTCTGCTTTTCCTTATGCCTGTGTTTTCTCCCGTGGAGATGAAAGTACTTGGTGCAAGAATTAAAAATGTATTTCTTGTGATGATAAAAAGGTTTCCTTTTTCTTTAAGCTTTTCCTGTACTTCTGTGTGCAGTGCTGTAGCCTTTCCCTGTGTCCTTATCATGGGTATTGCTCAGGTTCCCACACGCGTGGCTGTTGGTCTCCTGCCTCCTTTTCCAGTTGTTTATAGACCCTGTTACTTCAGAGGTGGGAGTTGTGTCCATATGCAAAAGGTTCATGTAGGCTTTGCATTTAACATTTTAAAATTTGCTTACTAGTATACATCTGTTTTACCATGTTTCTCTTGTGTTAATTCTGGTTTTGCATACTTTGATGTGCTTGGTCTATGTCATCAGTGTCTATGACCAGATGAAAACTTAAAATGTAGCACTGTGCTACTGTACCTGAAGAGGGCTGAGTGCTTTGGCACAACCATAGTCTTCAAACCACAAATCATCTTTTTTTTCAGTAGAAATCCTAGACTGTTTCTTCCTTCCTTCCCTCAGGTTAACAAATTTATATTTATATTCATTTTTATTCATAATTTTTATATAAATTTGTGTGTATATATATACGTACATATATAAGTATATATATATATATAAATGCATTTGTATATGCATTTATATTTATAATTTGTATATAAGAAGTTTTCTATGAATTTACAGTTGAGGGATGTGAGACATGGAGAGACAGACAGATCATTCCTATGTGTGTGGGGCTGACCAACAGCATAATTGGTCTAAAAATGGCCAAAGTTTCACCTCATTTCCTCAATGTCTAAAACCAAACAGCAGAATTCCAGTTAATTATAAGCAGAAAGAAAATGCTTTTTTAAAAAAATCTTTGTTATATTAATCAGTTAAACAAAACCAGAGAAAAAGGCAGCATTGATAAATACTTGGAGTTACTAACAAAAGAGTGGTAGTAAATTTTAACTTTCCTATTCTTCTGAACTTTTCACTCTTACAAGTCATCATTGCAGAGTTTGAACTAATGCTTTTAAATCCACTACAAACTAGGATTGCTTTATTAAAGATTGTTAAATAAATACTATAGAATAGTATTACATTAATTATATCAATATAATTTACAGGAAGGGGAAGACGATTCAGAAAAGAGACTGTTCCCAAAATAAACTTGAACTGTACCAGTTACAGTATCACATTTTATAGCTTTATCATTATTAATAACGAGTCTTACTCTGTTTTTTTTAAATTTGTGCACTGAGTAATAGGGCATCACTGTAATTCCAGGTCTGGAAGAACTTGTGCTAATTGAAAATTTTAAATTTACTAGAGTGGAACAACTTTTACTTCACCTCACTCTGTCCAAATCTACCAGAAAACATACATACAAGATGTCACTTTTTCTTGAAGAGTTGCAAAGCTTTAAAAGACCTATATCCAGAAATTCTGAAAACCACATTAGTAGGAAAATACATCAAGGTGGAGAGTCTGGAATAGTTTAGTTTAGACTGTATACTAACAGGTTGAAAATAAAGCATTTGAGAAAAAACATTAAGTGGAGAGAAAGAATCAATATAAAAAATGTCAACTCATCATGAAACAAGAGCTTTATCAGTCCCTTAGCCAGTGTTATTCTAATAAAATTGTGTATTATGTACCCTTTCTGCTGTTAAAGGCTCTATGATTTGATGTGTTGCAATCAGATGTTTTTACTTGTGAAGTTGCCCAACTCATTGCCTACAGAGAATTTTGTATTTTGCTATGGGTTGCAATGCTGAAGTTAACTTAGTTTACATTGTTTTTTTGTAATATGCATTGAATTCTAGTTTGACAGACACAAGAAATTACCATTTTTAATGTATTTTTTAATAACTACAAAGAATGGCAGAAAATAAGAAGAAAAGATGATTTACGTTTTCTCATTCATCTGACATGATTTTCTTTGTGTGTGTGTTTGTCATTAGAAAGAAACCAGAGAAACAGAGTATGTGTATTTGTTTTGATCAGACAGGGATCTGTCATTATTTGCTGTTGTATTAAAAGTAGAACTAGCCTAAGGAAGGTAGTAGTAAGATGCTGCACACAGAATCAAGTGCCAGTGCCTTATGCTTTGGAGTGTTGTGTCTTGTTTTGTGGCATATGTTACCTATAAATAGACACTGTCATCTGTCTGTATTCTTTTTTTTTTTTTTTAACATTCTTTTTCATACATTATTCTCAGGGACTGTCATCATAAAAATTTTGGCATTCTATAATCTTGAAACCAGTTGAAGGATCATTTTTTGTTTCACCAGATTTGGGATTAGGCATAAGTCTTCTGTCTAAATGTATTTGTAGGTGGATGTTTTTAAGGCATTTTGGAGAAAAAAAGAAAACCACAAACAGAGGTATAATTTTCTGTTTCATTTTGTATTTTACAGATTTTCTGTATTACATTGTTTATAGATTTGGAATGTGATTTTGATTTAGTACTCTATCTTGCATAACATAATGCAAATATATATCCAAAGTAAGAACAAAATATTTTGAGGAATTTTACTTCACAAGGGCTGACAGATAATTGTACACATTGACGTAGATAATTGCCAAGCTTTAACGTGGTAAATATTATTTGCAATGGAAGTCACAAAAGGATTGTCAGGGGAAGAAAAAAATGAAGCAATACAAAATACTAAAATGAAGCAATACAAAATACTAAAATGAAGAAAACAGTTCATGTAGAAGAAAACAGGTTTTGTTAATTACTTAAGTGTTGCTGAGGGATACTTGGACAAAAGGAAAAATATTTATGATGTATTAAAAGTAGCAGTTATGAATGAAGAAAGTTTTGAATGACAGTGCTTTTCTGTCTCAAAACAGCAGAGGATGTGCTTTGACCCCCTTGAAAGAAGGGATGGTGACACACAGGACAGTGAAGAAAGTTGCTCCACTATGTATACATGTTAGATAAGTTGAGTGGAGGCAGCTCAGTAGGTGACATTACCTACATATTGATGTACCTCCACCTGTCCGACAAATTGGCTCCCTGTGCCAAAGAGCTTCTAAGCACAGTGCCTAGAAGTTGTGTTGGGGTAGAACTTGACTACTGCAAGTAAAATACTGCTGATCCCTGTTCTTGAAGGTTCTACAGTGATATTGCACAGAATTTGGTAGACCAACATGTCTTACATGCAGAAGCATGGTTTCCTAGGTGAAGTTTTTGAGATACGTGAAGCAAATATGACAGTATTGTAGGAACAGTTTAAAACACTAGACTACAGACTTGTCCTTTTTTCCTTTTTTCTCACCATTTTTACCTTCTACTGTGCAGAAACAAACTTGGTAATTACCTGTGAAAAACATGGAAAAAGAGCCTGGGGAAGTTTTCAATGCAAAGCATGTATGTAGCTGTAGTTGTTACCACACATGAAAAATTAAGAGATAGTGACCTGGAAAACAAAAAAAATCTGGAGCAAATGGCACAGGAACTTGTTATGTCGCATAAACATATATATCTTGTGAGATGAGGGTCTTTATATTGTGCTTTGTGATTTAAATGAGGCATAGGTTTGATACTGCCATTCACATACTGTATTTCATAAACAGATCCACAGCTTCCTCTGCTGAGACAAAGTTTATGTAAGATTGTATTTTTTTCAGCTTTCTTCTTGTATTTAAATTATGAATCCTGAAACTTCCAAAAGAAAAGTTGGATTTTGACTGTGGGATTTCCCTAAGAGTTCAACAAGACCATGACCTGAGGCTGCTTTATAGAAATTCAGAATCCCAGCGTACCTTTTTGACCTCTGGGCCCTTTTCCCCCTATATATTCCCATGCAAAACAATTTTATGCCTTTACAAGGTAATTCCTGTCTTTTTTCCAGACTTAATTGGAAAGTTATTTTTGTGTGCAATCTCACTAAGAAATTCTTTGAATTCAGGATTATATTCATAATTCTTATGCAGGGAGATGCTATGTGTAGAACCCTGAAGTTTTATTGGGTCCCTGTTGTACACCAAGAAGAACTGTTTTTTGGGATCTTTGTATAACACTTCTGTATATTTTTTTTCTGACTAACATATTTTGGTGATTCCTCATTACCACAGGAAATTTAATTGTGGTGACACTGACTCTTAAAACTGCCTGTATTCTAGGATGTTTGTGTTAGCTAAATATGAATGGTGTTTCCTTTTAGGTTTTCCTTGTAGCTCTCATAACACATCCTGTTTAATTTTACTATATGTAGAATTATCTCTTCTCTGTGTTCAGCAACTTATAATTTATAATCTGTTATTTAAACAACTGTGTAAAAATTAAAGATATGAGAGTAGAGAGCAGAACCTGTATTCTTGGCAAATGTGGAGTGAAAGTAGATTACTAATAAAGTTAAGTTCAGACATGACTTCCAACCATCTTTTCACTAAGGTTTGTACCTTGGGCAACAGAACCAAGAGAAACTTTCATTTATGACTGCCTGATCTACCAATGTTTCTTCAAAACTTGTCCATTACATACCATATCAATAAATGTAATCAAACATTCCTGTTAGCCAAATGAATTGAAAATGCATATCTACATATATTGCTGATTTTGGGACAGAGGCTTTTAATTTAATTTAATTAAAAAAAATGTGTATTTACATCTAACAATATCACTGTGTGTATACACAGGGAGATCAAATGAACAACTTACAGACAATCTTCACAGAATCACTGAACAGTCAGGGCTGGAAGGGACCTCTGGAGATCACCTAGTCCAAGCTCCTGCTAAAGCAGGTTCTCCTAGAGCAGGTTGCACAGGATCACATCCAGGCAGCTTTTGAATATCTCCAGAGAAGGAGACTCTACAACCTCTCTGGGCAGCCTGTTCCAGTGCTCTGTCACCCTCAAAGTAAACATGTTCTTCTTCATATTCAGACAGAACTCCCTGAGTTGCAGTTTGTGCCCCTTGCCCCTTGTCCTGTCACTGGGAACTACTGAAAAGAGCCTGGTCTCACCAATCTCCTTGGCATTCGCCCTTAAGATATTGAGAAGGCCCCCTCTCAGCCTTCTCCTGGTGAACAGGCCTAGCGGTCTCAGCCTTTCCTCACAAGGGAGATGCTCCAGTCCCCTCACCATCTTTGCAGCCCTCCAGTGGGCACTCTCCAGCAGTTCCCTGTCCCTCTCTAACTGGGTAGCCCAGCACTGGGCACAGCACTCCAGATGTGGCCTCACCAGGGCAGAGTAGAAGGGGAGGATCACCTCCCTTGACCTGCTGGCCATGGTCCTCCTAATGCCCCCCAGGATCCTGTTGGTCTTCTTGGCCACCAGAGCACACCGCTGATCCATGGGCAACTTGCTGCCCACCAGCACTCCCAGGTCCTTCTCCACAGAGCTGCCTTCCAGCAGGTCACCCCCAGCCTGTGCTGGTGCCTGGGGCTGTCCCTCCCCAGGGGCAGGACCCTGCACTTGCCTTTGCTGAACTCCATGAGGTCCCCCTCCACCCAGCTCTCCTGTCCAGGTCTCACTGAATGGCAGCGCAGCCTCTGGTGCATCAGCCACTCCTCCGGGTTCTGTGTCATCAGCAGCTTGCTGAGGGTGCGCTCTGTCCCCTCACCCAGGTCACTGGTGAATGAGTTGAACAGGGCTGGACCCAGCACTGACCCCTGGGGAACACCACGAGCTACAGGCCCCCAGCCAGGCTCTGTGCTGCTGGTCACAGCCCCCTGAGCTCTGCCATTCAGCCAGTTCTCAATCCGCCGCCCTGTCCACTCACCCAGCCCACACTGCTGGAGCTTACCTATGAGGGTGTACCTATATGGGAGGCAGTGTCAGAAGCCTTGCTGAGGTCAAGGTAGACAACATCCACTGCTCTCCCCTCGTCTACCCAGCTGGTCCTTCCATCATAGAATGATATCAGGTTGGTCAGGCATGATTTCCCCTTGGTGAATCCATGGTGACTACTCCTGATAACCTTCTTTTGCTCCCCATGCTTTGAGATGACCTCCAGGGTGAGCCGTTCCATCACCTTTCCAGGGATGGAGGTGAGGCAGACCAGCCTGCAGTTTTCTGGGTCCTCCTTGAACTTTTTGAAGACTGGAGTTACATTGGCTTTCCTCCAGTCCTCAGGCACCACTCCTGACCTCCATGACCTTTCAAAGGTGATGGAGAGTGGCTCAGTAATAACACCTGCCAGCTCCTTCAGCACTTGAGGTTGCATCCCATTGGGGCCCATGGAGCTGTGAGTGTCACGTTTACTTAAGTGATCTTGAACGTGATCCTTCTTGACCAAAGGAAAGTATGCCTTTCTCCAGACTTCCTCTTTTGCCTCTGGGGTCTAGGAAACCTGAGGGCTGGCCTTGGCAGTAAAGACTGAAGCAAAGAGGCCATTCAGTAACTCCACCTTCTCTGTGTCCTTTGTCACCAGGGCACCCACCTCGTTCAGCAGTGGGCCCACATTTTCCCTAGTCATCCTTTTCCTGCTGATGTACTTGAAGAAGCCCTTCTTGTTGTCCTTGACCTCCTCTGTCAGATTTAATTCCAAATGGATGTTAGCCTTCCTTGTCGCTTCCCTGCATGTTCTGACAACAACTCTATATTCCTCCCAAGTCACCTGTCCCTTCTCCATATCCGCTAAACACCCTTCTTCTGTTTGAGCTTTGCCAGAAGCTTCTTGCTCATCCATGCAGGTCTCCTCCTGCCCCCTTTGCTTGATTTCTTACTTATAGGGATGCACTGATCTTCAGCTTGAAGGAAGTGATGCTTGGATATTAGCCAGCTCTCTTGGACCCCAATACCATCCAGAGCCCTAATCCATGGAAGTCCTCCAAGCAGATCCTTGAAGAGGCTAAAGGTAGCTCTCCTGAAGCCCAGGGTTACAATCCTACTTATTCTCCTGCTTCCTCCACACAAGATCCTGAACTCCACTATCTCGTGGTCACTGCAGCCAGGACTGCCCCCAACTTTCACATCTTCAACCGGTCCTTCTTTGTTTATGAGTACAAGGCCCAGAAGGACACCTCGCCTCATTTATTCCTCCACTACATGAGTCAAAAAGCTGTCATCTATGCTCTGCAGGAACCTCCTGGACTGTGTGTCCCTAGCTGTGGTGTTTTACTAGCAGATATCAGGGTGGTTGAAGACTTCCATGAGACCCAGGGCCTATGATGGTGAGGCTACCTCCAATTGTCTGTAGGAGGCCTCAGGTACTTCCCCTTCCTGATCAGGTGATTTGAGGTAAACACCCACAACAGTGTCACCCATGTTGGCCTGCCCATTAGTCTTCACCCATAAGCTCTTGACTCATTCTGCATCCGTCCCCAGGGAGAACTCCATACATTCCAGTTGCTCCTTCACATAAAAAGCAACTGCACCACCTCTCTTTGCTGGCCTGTTTTTCCTAAAAAGGACACAGCCTGACTTATTTTGACCTTTGGAAGTAGAATTTATATATTAAGGGAAATTAAGTCTCAGTTAGAAAGCTATTTTAAATCACTGCTTTGTATGTGCAGTTACATAATGCAAGAATGAGAGCTGTGGAAATCTGCAACTTTTAGAATACATATTAAAGTTTTTTTTTAGAAAGGTGATAGAAGTTCCAAATGCATCTGCACTATGTAGAGGACATGGCAAAGGAAAAAGCTCAACAGCTAGGTTGTAACGATGATGGAACGGCCATCTGGAAAATGAACAGAAATGCTGGAAAAAACCCACCAGATTGTGAAACAATGTAAAAAAAAAGGAAAACTAAAGGAAAAAAAAAGAAATGAAAGAAATTAAGAGAATTTTGAGAAAGGGGGAGTAAGAAACAAGGGAAAAGAGGGTAAGGACACAAAATATTGGTAAGGTGTTAACTTTCTAGTGAAAGCAGATTCTAACAGTTGTGCTAATGCTGTTAACATATAGCCATAGGAGTGACAGAAAAAATCATGACCTCAAAGGGATGTATCTAACTACTCTGTTTTCAAACAACCAAAAGATGTTTATTCTAGATAAGCAGAGATATTAATATAAATTAAAAAAAAGTTCATGAAAAGTCTACTATTTTTATTAATTAAGAACTAAAAGTTAGATAGTTTTTCAAGTCTTGACAATGTTTTTAATGTCAGCAATGAAATGCCTGTATACTGTATAGGTAGCTGGCATTTTGCCTTAGCTAGAGGGCAAGCAAATGTGCCCTATTCAAGAATGCTTTTAACATGATATTTAGGGAGAAAATTCATTTCAATTGTCTGTTGAGTGTTAATGTAACAGAAACAGGGATTATTCTGGCTCTGCCTGAAATGATACAACATGTGGATGGTGTAGGATAGGCTTTGTATTACCTGTCTCTGTTTTGGATTTCTTTTTCTTTTTAGTCAGGGTGTTCTTTACTGTATTTTTAAAACAAAATCCCAACATACCATTTTACATATGAAGTGTAAAAGCAAGAAGTGTTTGAATGAATGAGGTGAATGAGGACTAAGTAACATTGTACTTCATACTAGTATATACTCTGATTTTTTCTTTTTAAAATCTAACATCCATGTAGTGTAATACAGCAATGAGATTTTAGTTGACTTTGCCCTAGCAAAGCTTTTTTACCTTGGGGAGGCAGGGAGTGGGTGGTGGGGGTGTTTGGTTTTTTTTTGGTTGTTTGTTTGTTTTTTTGATTGTTTGTTTTGTTTTTGACAAATATGTGAATAAGAAATGGGTTTTTTAGCTTTAAAGAATAGGGTTTGATAAACTATAACTGTTTGTTATAGTAATCCTGATACTATCTAAACTTAAATTCAGAAAAATCAGCCTGGCTTTGAGTTGCAGTAAAATATTGTGGTGTAGTGTTATTACCCTAAATGTAGTTTCATTCTGAGCAAGCTGATGATAGCAGCTCAATAATGGTTATTAGTTGCTGTGACAGCATATCTCAGTAATGCCAACATTTCAAAGTCCTGTATGACATAATGATTCTTTGGAAGTGAAAAATGTTGTTCAGCAGGTCTCTGCTAGGTTGCTTCTCTTTCTAGGCTTTGCAGACCCCTGAAACTATTATTTAAATATCAGGATACATGAGAACTTTAATTGCATTTGGGTTTTTTTATGATGTGCAGTTGTCTACAATGAACTGTGAGACCTGTCCTGAATTTTACAACTGTGACCCTTCTCTCTTTGATTTACTTACTGTGGCACATTTTGGGAAGGTTTTATTATTGTTATTTTTATATCTATACCAATTTTAGCCCTGCCTGCTTTGTATTCAAAGGCCTGTGATAATTTTCGAGAATAATGTTCTTGAGGGTTTCGTGGTTTTTTGGAATATTTGTGTACCTATATCTGTTGTAACCATAGTAGACAAGAACAGCACCACTTGATTTCTGACAAGAATTCACTTTTTTTCAGCAGTATTTAACAGATATATTCGTCATTACTTTTATGCACAAGAAACCTAAAGCACGAGTGCTTACTTGTTTTATAAACTTCACTCTTTCATACTTTCACTTGTTTTATAAACTTCACTCTTTCATACTTTCACTTGTTTTATAAACTTCACTCTTTCATACTTTCAGCGGTATCAGTGTTCTACTATCCACATTTCTCCATTTTCTTGGAAAAAATGAGCTTTCAGCAGTCAGACTTTCTCACATTTTGCAGTGCTTTAAGCTTTCAAGATTTCCCAAGGGAAGTCCTCAAAAAACAAATCACTTCCCTTCAAAAATGTCTAAAAAAGCTTTAGTTTGACATATATGATTCCAGATATTTGAATTACTTTACTATTTCTAAAACTCAGGCATGTGTAAAAAAATTAATCTGCATATTTTCTGTATTAGTCATGTCAATGTGTATTTATTTCATTTTTGCCAGTTTGCCATATTCCTTCCTAACTCTTTTTATAGTCTCCAACATGTTGCCTTCATCTCTCTGTTTTAACTTGTTAAAACTTTAAACTTCTAGCTCGTGTTTTCCATTAGAAATTAGATTTTTCCCTCTCCAGCTCTGAGTCTTGTGACCAAACCACACGTATTTACAGGTTTGGGGTTTTTTCATTCAGCTTCGAGATATTAATGGAAACAATTTTAAAATATCAGACTAAAATTCATGGGAATTATTTGTACTGCGAGTTTTATCTATATTGATACTTAACACTAAAACCCCACTCTTCAATGGAAAAGTGATTGTGAACTTGATTACAGGTTAGTTGGAAAAGTTTCAACACAAATTTTTATAGTTCAAAAAATCCCATACTTACTCTATTGTTAGGATAGCCTACAAAAATTAAACTGAAAACATACTCATAATCTCTTTTAAATACGATCCCTGACAGTACTTAGTTGCCAGACAGTACTCCAGTACTCCAGCCAGTAGCAGCCACCTCCAAATTTATTAGTTTGCTCAGGGGACTTTCCATCTTCTAGATAGATGCTGCATGGCACAGGCCATGGTTATTTTATTTTCTTATACAGTGTTTCAGTCCTTTGCCCCACTACTCGTGCTCCAAAATTTTTAGATACTTAAGCTAAAATAATTTCTAGGTTATAAAATAGATGTTGAAAATATCAAGTGATTCCACTCTGTTCAGAAATGCTTATTCATCATCTTTATTCCCCAAATCCTATGATGTCTGACTCATTCATTTCATCAGTCCCTCGCGGAGAAGAATCAGATCATAAACCGTACAATTATTTCAAACAGAATTTGCTGGAGAATGTGGTTGTAATATCAGACCTAGATGAAGAGAAAGTTCTTCAGCATCAGTTAAGTAAGTGGTAAAGAAGCCTTTACCTCCTCCAGCACAGAAGTTAGCTATTAGAGTTACATTCTTAAAGTGAATAGTTAAAACAACATACTTATTCATGCCAATGTAATTTCTTCATTACAGAGACACTATTGAAGAGTTTCCTATGTATTTATTCCAAGTGGTTATTTGCTTGATACGTCTACTCAGTGTCACTCTGAAAGGTGAACTCCCCATATAAGTGAATTTTTATAAAAGTTCCCTCTGCTTTTACTCCATTATGTTATTTGTATTCTTGTTTTCATATCATTAACATTGGTGTGTAAACCACTATGCCCTAGTTCAGTATTGCAGGTTGTTTTTTTTTTAATGTGAGGAAGTTGTACTGTAAAAGATAATAAGCCAAAGCCTTGTAATGTACTGTTTCAGTAGAGGATTTGGTGAGAGGTGTCCTGGTAGAAATTTCAGATAAAGTTTTAGATCAAACTGATCAAGGATATTGTATAAAAGCAGTTTTTCAATCAGAATACACATTTGGGATGTAGGAGATTTCAGCTCACAGAATTTGACACTTTTGTAGACAATGTATATTTTAGATGGTCAGACAGGGATGCAGTTTGTATTTAGACACTCAGCTGAAGTGTGTACCTGTCTGACCAAATGATGATTGACTTCTCTAGAGCTGTGGCTTTCTAGTTTCATCAGAAATATTTCTGGAAAGGTCCTGCTTGCATTTTGCTTTGAATTCCTGCTTTTCTGGTCAGACATTGTTTCATGCACTTCGGTGTGGGAAAATCACCTTGAGTAGGGGGAATTAGAGAAAACTGGGTCTTAACAGAAGCGTAGTATTACGGAAAGCTTTTTAAGGGTAAAATACAGTTATCACCTTCAGGATGGTTGGCATGCACAGAATCTACATCAACACAGTTCCATAAGCAACACATTGTGCCATCTCAGCAGATGCTGATAGGAGTGGCAGAGGATGGAGCGGGGTGGAGACACCATGGCCAGGCTCTGTTGTGCTTCCTGCAGGAATGGGAACTCAGTGGCAACACACAGCTGATAACCTGCATACCAGTTGTCGCATGAAGAATCCATGAGATGTCCGTGGCCGAGCCAACCATTGTGGTGACATTACTTTCCTCAGATGAAACAATCTCATCGTAATAGTAATGCACGCTTCCATCTCATAGTTACCTGCCTCCGAAGTACTATTACACTTTACTGGGCACACAATACAAGTTAGTAACAACAACATGTATGACTAGAGTCACTCAAGCTCCACCTAAATGTGATGGCAATGGACTAGTCCTGGACTGAAATAAGTCCAAAGCGGGGGGATTGTTGTCTAAACTGCCAGATTACTGAACTCTGATTCAGTGATCACAAAGTTAGGTCAAGCGGATTCACCTTTAACGTTCTTATGAAGGGACATCTAGTCAAGGGAGTCAGCCCTGGGGAGGATGAGAATCAAAGAACAGATAGTGAAAACAACACCATTACCTAAGTTACACAGAAAGAAGCCTTCAAGTGAGGAAAGTTCTGGCTATGAGAGGAAACAGGATGATAAGGTGTGCCAATCCTCTGACATCAACAGAAAATTAGTTGAAAATATGACAATGATAATTGTGGATGTGGGAGATCATGACCTCCAAAACCAATAGAACCCCTGAAAGAGGGCAAAACCCTACTTGAAGAGGGTGCGTAGTTAGAGAACTGAAGCAGTGCTGTCGGAGGATGCGTACTAATTTGCATTAGAAGTGAGAAACTTGTAACCAATCTTGTGTATGATGATGAACATGCAATGTACTATGAAGTATAAAGAGTGGACAGAGGAGGGGAGAAGTTAGGGAAGACTACTTCATAACTTCTGGGATCAGTTGATGGGCCGAACCTATCTTGTCCCCCATAGGGACGCCTACTGGTAAGAACTTTGTCTTATGCATGCTAAATAACTAACTCATGCTAGCCATTATTAGTGATTATAATTTAGTTGTATGTAGTTTGGTTGTATATTGTTTCAAGCTTGTTTTTGCAGACAGTCTCTACTACCAGCAATCACAAAACTTAATTTGTCATGATTTTATATTAATAAAGAGCGTCATTCTGTAAGTTGTTAGTGTGAATCCTTTGTGGGTGCTAGCCGTTGCCCCCAGTGGGTAACACATTCAAATGAAGTGGGAAGACCTGCTGAGGGGTCCCCGTGATGCTGTTGGCATGTTTCCCTGAACCAGGCAGTCAAATTGCCCTCAATCCAGTGGGGCTGTTCAGTGAAGGGTCCCCGTAATGGGACCCTGACAGGCTGGTTGGACACAAGGGTCTTAGCTTTCCTGTGGTGCTAATAGACAGATCAAACACCTGGGCTGAGACAATTTCCCTACCCACCCCCGTCTTTCACATGACACTTGAGCATCACCGGTGTTTGAGTTTAATGGCTTTTCAGCTGTTTGCCACAGGGTCTGAAAATGAAGTCTGGAAAGAAGGGATTTCAATGTTCTAGGTTAAACGGAAGGAAAACAACTATTCTTTTTAATTGTTGGTTATGTAAGCCAGTGATGTCATGTGGTAGCCTATATTTCTGTTTGATCCCATATTACTGTCAATATTACTGTAACAGACATTTAATTTCCTCTCTACAATTATATGCCAGTTAAACTAGATCATACCAACATGAATTTTTTAGACTGCTAGGAAAGATTAGGTGTTACTGAAGTTGGTTGCCTATTACTTATGGATTTTTTCCCCTCTGAAAACTTAAAACAGGACCTGTGTACATTAATGACAAATAACTTATTCAATTAATTTTTTGTTAAGTTTGTGAACTCCACGGACACAAGAACTACCAGTTAGGTCAGCAGTGTTATGAGAGCAGAGACTATGATCACATTTCTGTAAGCTTAAGTTTACAGCATCTCACTTTTTTAAGTACTGACTAGTTTCTGGTTCTACTGGTAAGTTTGTGGAACATTTCTAATACTTTTCTCTTTCCTGAAAGTGTTACTTCTGAGAGCACAATTAACATTTTTTCCATTTAGATATTGTTTTATAGTAACAAAAAATTTTAATTAATTCATGTAAATATGTGGTGCAATGCCAGAACTCCACTAATGAGTGCTGGAGTTCTGTGTCACCTCTGCCTTACTCAGTAGTATATGAATATTTAATGGAACAGCTTGCTTTGCCATATGCAGAAATAAATTTCTTATACTATCCTTATAATAGTGTTTATTGAACAGCAGCTAATGAAGTAAGTTTCATATTTTTCACTTGCAGATTTGGGGTGGTGGATGGGGGCTGGGCACAGAAAACCTGTTTGACAATCAGGACTTTACCTCCAAAAATTCCACAGATATCCCAAATGTGGGCTGAGTAGCTGAAATATTCTTTAAAATAACCTTTAGGAGAACGTTATTAATGATTTTGGGTTCATCCATGAATGTACCTCAAGAAATAGGGAGAACATTCTTGAGTTTGGTGTTCCAACTTCAGGCAATGGTATATGAGTTTGTTTTAATGAAAATTTGCTAATGCTTCAGAAAACTTTGAGCAATGGTGTCTGTGAATTGTCAATTATACCATTATAATTTTAAATGCTATGAAAAACTTGAAGGTTTTCATGTATGTACAAACCACCTGTATTACACTGATGGTCTTCAATTTGCTACTTTAACACAGTGACCTTGATTTGAGCTTGTTATGATCCATATACAATGGAAGTAACATCTGTTAATCATTTTGCACCTTCAAAATTGAACAGTTTGGGATATTTTTTCATTTGCTTTAAGGATATAATTAGGAGTTTGTATGTGTTTTAGACAACAAATATATGTCTCCTCACGAGTTGTGAGAGTCCTATTTGGGCAGGAGTAATTGTTATTTGTGAAAGGCAAAGGAATGCTTTGTCCAAAATAATGTCTGCAGTAGTGGGGGCAGCATGGTCACTTGGATGCAGTTCCATCAGGTCCATTGTCATAAGGTGCCTGCTCAACCCTGGCACAGGGTGGAATATATATGCAATCAGGAATCCTTAGATATCATTCCCCAAAACTCTTAAACAGTTGCATGATGTGTCTTTTATTCTTATCTCACTGCTTTTCACACTGGAACTTCAAATCAGGGGCAGAATATGCCCTTCCAAGCTGATGAAAGTGAAATAATAATTCTTTCTGACCCTTGCCCCATATACCCTCTGGACTTGAGACTTCTTTCTAGACATAGCTGTATGGTGATTACCATACACTATTGAAAAGCTGTCCTCATTTTGGGCAGATGTTTACAAGTACCTAAAGAGAAGATGCTAAATATCTCCTTCAGGGACATGTATATATTTTACTCTAGACTTTCAGCTTATAGCTAATATTGTATGAGCTATTTAAGTGGATGAGATTTTAATAATGATATGTAATTATTTAGAAGAAAACTTTTACAAAGAAACCTACATTTTTACCATGTGTATCTTTCACCTTCAAGAATGGAGACATTTTACTGACGGAAGAAATATGTCATTTTGTAAGGAAGAGCTAGATTTTAGGAATTTGTAGAAGAAATTATGTGCTTCACCTCGAAACTCAACTGGAATGTTTGTCTCCAAAGTATTCAGAAGAATTGAGGTATTCAATATTCTTTAGAGTCACGTGTCCTGTTGATTGAAGATACCATACTCATCGGGATGGGCTTGCTCTTTAGAGCAGACGAAATCGTAAGCTATACTTACATGTCTATTAAAGCTGTTATTCTGACCTTATATGGACTACACTATAGGTGATTGTTTCACAAAAGTGCTTTTAAGCTGGTCATTACTCCTAAAGCTCCAAAAGGACTTCAGTATCTAAACCCCAAACCCATATCTTTCAAATCACTATTCATTTACCCTCTCATTCCCGCTGGCACACAAGTTACTGAAAATGCTATCCACAAGGTTTCCTGTTTTCTTCAGCCCAGTATGGATGCATGCAAGCTCTCTCCAGCCTGACAGCAGCAAGCTCCTCATTTCTGAGGCATGGGATGTATTCTTAAACTGGGAATGGTAGCAGACCTTTTCTCTGAAGGACCTTACTCTGTAGGGTATTTCAAGATTTAACAAGGCTATACCTTAAAACAATCACAGATAAGCAGTTAAGATGACTCTCACATCAGTCATCTTGGATATGAGATCCCTTTCTTTTTCTGGGTGATTTGGGTAGGATTTCAGTTAACTGCTGATTAGGAGAGTAGTTAAAACAGTGAGCTATGGGGTATTTAGAAAGAAATGAGAAATGGCAATTATTACACGGCAACAATGATTTACTCTTCCCTTGAAGTGAAACACCTTCAATATTGAGAAAATAACTAGGACTTGAAGGTGCTTTCCACAGAATTTCCTACCAGCTAATTTAGATGTGTCTTTACCGATTGCTCAAGCTTCTGCATATGTCATCCTCATGCTTAGGACATCTGGTTAAGGAAGCTTTCAGAGTCCATGTCCACCAGCTGTAAAATGGTTACGTTTCAGTGCTGCCTGCACACAATTTTGTAAGGGCTTTTTGAAGTCAGGCTACAAATGCTAACAGATCTGATGTGTTTTCGAAGGTCCTCCCATGGGTGGGAGAGGCCCAGATTTCTTGTACCTTAATGTCTTTAAGATGAAGACTTCATGTTCAAGCATTATATATGGTTCTAAGACAAGATTAGGCTCAAGTATGGAGTCAGGCACAGAATCTGAAATACTTTATCTTGCTCCCTGGCCTGTGTGACTAGGTAAAAACATAGGCTCTGACACACCTCTATTCCTGAAGTGCTGTATAAAGTTCTCAGATACTTAACTGAGTATCTAAGTCCCTTTGTAAGTGTAGCTCTAAGTTCCTCCATTTGAATTTATATCTTTCTATCTTGAGAGCCAGAGGCATCTTTTATCTATTTGCATTAAAAATAGGATTTGAATTTTATTCACTCTAGCCTTCCATCCTGATACAGCTACTTTTGGCAAACACACACTTGCGAAGCAGCATTTATTTTTTCTTCTGGATATGATTTCCTTTGTACTAAGGGATTACATGTCATTTGATTGTCACTCTTATTATCTAGGCAGTTTATTTACTACTAAACTTTATGTAGTGAACAGGATGACACCAAAGCCTTACAAATGACTTTACGTGGCCAGCTACAATTTTTATGGAGAATTCTAGAAGAAATACAGGAATCAAATAATGTATCTCCAAGTGAATAACAAAACGTTGATGTTGTTTTTCAAATGAGCAACAGCTACAGAAGACAAAGGAGGCTAGCACATAAGAGCATTGAATCAAGGGCAAGATTACATGAAATAGTGTTTTAAAGACTTTTATTCTGGGGAAAAATAGCACCTGCTGATTTTTGATGCACTATGCAGACATATTAGAGCAGTTATATTTTTTCAGAACTGACTTTTTTGACTTCAGTAGGATTGCAATATTACCTCTCCACTTCTGAAATATTAGTATATATAGAAAATGACATGAAATTTAGTTACAGCCTCTTTGGATATACAGTATAATTTATTTTAGGTACCACGTTTTGAGTATGGTAACCAGCCATCAAAAATTCAGGAAAACTTGCTAGTTTTTTTGGTGGTTTTTTGGGGGGGTTTTTTTGTTTGTTTGTTTTTTTAATAGGGAGTTAAAGGCTATAACCTCTGATTAAGGATGGAAAGAATAGGAGTCAAAGTCTTACCCATCGTTTATCTTTATCTGGGTTTTTGGAGCATTGGAGCAGACCTTGTGACCACTTATCCAACGGCAGACATATAACTAGGTAGCCTGCAAATCATATGAGCTGAGAAAAGTAACAGTACATTGTGTTCTGGTAGAACAGTTGCATACACCTAAGATTTGATCTGCAAACCAGTGAGCAGACATATCTTTATATAGGAAATTAATTTCTGGCATCAGGTACCAAGCATTGAGTTAGGCTAATAAAAAAAGCTAAGGTGCTTTCATGTTGCTACTCTTCACCAGTAAATTCATAACTACTTCTGGTCTGCAGAATATTGGCTTCTTTTATCTGTGTGCTTGGAGGTAAGGGAGAGAGTTGCTTGCTTGGTCTTATTTTTAAGACTGCAATGCATAATAAGAATTGTATTTGTTTGTAGCAGATATATTTGTTTCTACCTACAGAGTTGATCACAAGTTGAGAGCTTGGATGAGTATACCTGTGTGGTGATTTTGGCTAGGACAGAGTTAATTGTTTTCATAGCAGCTGGTATTGGGCTATGTTTTGTATTTGTGCTGGAAACAGTATTGATAATTCAGGGATGTTTCAGTTATTGCTGAGCAATGCCTTTTCTGACCTTTTCTGTTTCTCAACTCACCCCATCAGCAAGTGGGCTGGGGGTGCACAAGAAGCTGGGAGGGAACACAGGCAGGACAGCTGACCACAACTAACTAAAAAGGTATCCCATACCGTATGATGTCATGGTCAGCCTACAAAGCTGGGGGAAGAAGAAGGAAGTGGGGGATGATGTTCAGAGTTACGGTGTTTTGTCTTCCCAAGTAATCATTACACGTGATGAAGCCCTGCTTTCCTGCCTGCCCATGGGAAGCAGTGAATGAATTCTTTGGGTTGCTTTGCTTGCATGTGTGCCTTTTGCTTTACCTATTAAACTCTTTTTATCTTAGGCCATCAGTTTTCTCACTTTTACTCTTCCAATTCTCTCTCCTATCCCACTCTGGGAGGGAGTGAGTGATCAGCTGTGTGGGGTTTAGTTGCCAGCTGGGGTTAAAGCACAACAGGTTAGGGAGAAGAGTGTTATGACAGATAAACAAATTTTCCTCTGTAGTGTAATATTTTGACTGATCTTGGGAAAGGGATGGCATTTTTCTTCTGATCTAGGACACACTGAACTTTGCAAACATCCAAACTCAGACAGAAATCTGCCTCTTGCAATTATTTCTCTGCTGTGTGATTTCAGACATAAAAACAGTGAATCATAGGCTTCCTGTTAAGATCTTTATAATCCTGTTTCCACAGCTGACAGAAGGCTAGGCCATAACAGCGGCTGATAAGAGATCAGCCTAATAATGTTCTTAGCTTTCTTTGAGAAAATATATTAGATTAAAAGGATTATTGGATACATGTTTGTTAGCATCCTTGGTGTCTCAGTCTAAGAGTTTATCATTTGCATGCTAATCACAGTGGGACTAGAAATACATGTGACAACAGAAATCAAAATTTACATGTATGAGAAAACAACAGCTTCACAAGTAAATACAATATGTATTTATGATAAGTAAATACAATAACTGATGTTACTGCCAGAAAGTTTGGAAAGACAAATGGAAGAAGGGTCCTTTGAAGTACAGAATGCTGATAGGATTCACATTTTTATTTTTTATTTTTTAAGATGTAGTTCTTAATGATTTTTTTTTCTGTCCTTACTCCTAAGCCTTCCCAACATGTGAGTTTCTCCTAGACTTTTACCACTCCCTGGACTTTATTGAAGGAGCCAGAGCCATGCAAAGAAACCTTAAAATTTGGGACTGGGTGGGAGCAAATTCTTTGGTGTAAGGATTAGGAAAACTAGTTTCCATCTGTCTGACAGCAGCCTTCTCTGTAACACTGCACAATAGGGTCTGCCAGAACTAAGTTTCTTGAGGAGCAGTGGCTGCTCAGAGGCTAAAGGCTCAAACAGTACAGTGAATGAAAGAGTGCTTCCCCACTTTATTCCTGAGACTGGTTAGTTATCAGAGAAACCTTGAAATCATGAGGACAGCTTTGCATTCATTTTAGCACATCATGTCTTCCTGTATTGTTATTTCTCTACTGTCTTTGTGATAAAGATGAGTTTAGAAAAAAAAAACAGTTTGTGAGAATTAGAAGGAATGCTGGACTGGGTGATGGCTGAATTCTCTAAATACAGTGGGTCAAATAAAATTGTCAGTGCTGTGGTTATAGCTCAGTCTTATGTCACAAGTAGTGACATATGTCAGTCAGTCAGTGCTATTTATTGCCTGTGACACCTCAGAAAACAAAGCCTAGTTTCAATAGAGTACAGAGGCTTATGTATGGTTTTAAACACAGCAATAATCCCATTGACTTCAGAAAGAGTAACTGAAAGTTCCTATGCATTAAGATTTTCATTTTGATTAGGAATGCACCTCTGAAAATAGTTTTCTGATAGTTCTTATATACTTTGGTGTACATTTTAAAGCAGCCTTGAGTGCATGAACTAGGTCCCTTTCAGATGAAATGGAACAGGAAGACAGACTTTAAAGGTATACTTTAATATAAAACCAACAGTCCTTCTACTGAAGTTTTGCAGAAAATATTGTGCATTTTCATTTCAATTTTAGCTTATATTGACCTAATTTCCCTTTCTCTCCCAAGCTGATCTTTATGACATATTTTTCTTTTCACTTGTTTTTATTTCAAGAATTGAATTTTCATCAGATGAGCCATAAAAATAATGGTTTCCTCACCTAAACTTTGAAGAAACTCAGGGGAAAATTAGTCTGATGAGAAAAAAAGTAAATAATAATAATAATTAAGCTTTCATTTGAATGAAACTAAACAGAGTAGCAGGCTGTTTCTGTTAAGTAATGTGCTTTCTTTTCTACTGAAATTAATACAAGTAATAGTTAAGGATAAATAACATCTTTGCATCTTGTCTGTCAACAAGCTGAAGTATTTTAACTATGTTTATATAGAATGGTTACTACTTCTCTAAGTATGCCTGGGACAGAGAGGGTTAAACAATTGAGTACAGTTTTAATCACTACACAACCACAGCAGGTATTTATCCTATTTCAGTGATTTTTAAACAAATTTATGTGTATCAAAGCAAAACTATGACAAGGTACACTTAACAGAGGATAGCCTGACAAAATGCAGTAAACAACTTTATCCCTCCTTTATTTTCTTCAGCTGTCATTTATTACTTAACTATATAATTGAAATCAATTAGATTCAGTAAGAATTGATAAAATAATCAAATTTGGAAGAAGTAGTTAGATGCTTCCAAAATGGGGGAAAATAAGAGCTCTGTGTGTGCATAAAACAAAAGGACTAAATAAAATGAGTCTATTATCTAGTTGTTATTTAAATGGAACATTAAACTGTTTGGAAAAGGCAAAACTTTTAAAATACTTCAGTAATTTATTGGTTTCAAGTGACCTTTCAGGTACACACAAAAAGCACCTTTCTCAGTTGCTTTTCAATCACCAGACTCAACCTTGAATATTTTGTGCAAGTCTCATGATGTAATACACACAAGAAGAACTTTTTCTATTCATAACTCTCTTTAGGCTGAACTGGTCTGGACCCTCCAGTATCTCCTCACAGGGCCAATGTTCCAGCCCTGACCACCTCGGTGCATGAGAGAGTGTAGGGCCATACCTTTTACAATATACATGTTGATCTTATACAGCTTTCCAACAATGTTTCTGCTCAAAATTAGAAATATTTCTCTCTTCTTTCCTAACTTCATCCATCATCAGTAATGTTGGCTGGTTTTAAAAGTTACTGTATGGAATCTAAACATATTGCCACATGCCTGTGAAAAATGTAGTGCCTTAACTGCTTGGCAGTGCATATTACAATTTCTATTGTATTTTAAGATCTCTGAAAAACTTACTTATTTATGAGGTTGCCATGGGCAGACTGAGTGCTTTATTATTTCAGCTTGGCACAGTTTGGTTCAAATACAAGTAGCCTGGGAATGAAATATATTTTTATATAAAAATTACTAGCTGCCTAGAGATCGCTAACTCAGATGTTTTATATTTTCTATAAAGTAGGTACTACTAGTAGTGAACTAATTAGACACCTCATTTTACTAAAATCAGCTCTGTAATATATGTGCCATCTGCTCACTTCAGTCTAAGAAAAACAGATTGTAATTCAGCTCTGTAATTATTCTACTAACATTTCAGTTAGTTCATAGTTGTCTTTTCTCTGCAAAAGTGCATAAAAATAAAAAAGACATAGTTAAGTTTATTTGAGCAAAAAGTGCTGCTGATGTTGTCACATGAAAAGTCCTGTGCTCATGGATATCCTTCCCATATATTCTTCAAGCCACAATAATCTATATTCTCTAAGCTAGTCTGGAAATATGCCTTAATGGCTGTTTCTTAGTGCCTCATTATCCAGGATACTGATCTCATAGCATGAGGAGAACAGGTTACTTGTATACTGTACCAATTACAGGTCCAGTCAAGGAATCAAATCCAGAGTCAACAATTCATTAAAAGCATCTTAGAAACTATGCCAAAAAAATTATAAAAAAAATCATTGGAAGCATAGGGAGGTATCTACTGAAATAATAAATTCATACAACTATCTGAGACCCATCAGTGATTACAGGCAACCAGTTAATTCAGTTTATAAATCTTTAACCACCTCAAAACCTTCCCCCCCCCCCCCCATATTCCTATTCCAAAGATATTCTGAATTTTCAGAATTTGAGATGTTTTTCTTACCTTTATCTGATTTATTTTTAGTTAAGGTTATACATGCCTTTGTTCTTTTGACAAGTTTGTTTAAACAATTCTCCCACCTTCCTGGTGATTATCTCTTTGCATTTATGGAAAGTAATAGTAAACGTGCTATAGCTATCTCGTGGTTTTCTGCAGTAGACCATGATCCTTTAGGCAGCCTAGAAGATCGGTAGTCATATGTAGTCACATATTGTAGGACAAGTTCTTCCTTTTTTTGTCATTGTAACACAAGTCACATGGACTGATTACAGCCTGAATGTTTTTTTGTGTGTGGGGGTTTTTTTTTGTTTATTTTATTTTTTTATATTTAATAAAACATCCGGGGTGAAATGAAGGTAAATAAAGCTTCAAAGGGATATGACCTGAATTTTGTGCAATATGGAAGTGACTGTTAGTGGTAAGTGATAGAAAAGAGAAGAAAAACCATGTTTATCTAGGAAGTTGGTCTGGTACTTAGTTTGCATTGCTTTTGCATGAAACACAACAGTAAAGTATTACTAGCTGTTTCAACAATGTAACACATGTGAAGAGAGACTTCAGTTAACAGAACTCTTCCAAAAAGTGGTTAGTTTTTCGGTTGTGTGGTTGGGGTTTTTTTTTGGTTGGTTGGGTTGGGTTTTTTGTTGTGTTTTGTTGTTTTGTTTTTTTTTTTTTAAAGGCAGGAAATTTGGGGTTTTTTCAGTTTCATAGCATCTGGAAACTTCTCCTTGGATTTAGACCAAATCCTATGATGACAATTTTATTACTCTTTCCAAAAATACGGTCATGTATTCTTCTTCTACTCTTAAAAAATCTCTGCCCTTACAGAAAAGTTACTTGCATGGGATAGAGGTTCCATCACTTGATTTACATAACAGCATTTAGAGAGCTGACATTTTGTTCTTGAATCTCAGCTTTATGCAGAAGAATGTGGGTTAGTAAATAAATAAAGCAACTTGTATGGTTTAATTTGTGTCCTAACTCTATGATTGTTGCAGTTATTAAAGCCAGGCAAATAATTTATTGAATTGCTTCATTAATCTTTCAGTTTATGTAATATCTCTGAAGAGACAGAGTCTCAAATTTTATGAAATATTCAGCTTTATTTCAGTAATCTCTTATAAAATGTATTACACTGCCATTTTTATGAATATTCAAAATTAAAACTTAATTGCTTGGTAGAATAGATCAGACATATTGGATAAGATGTTTCTCTTTATTTGCATAATATAGGAATTCTTTCTGGAATTTGCCAGCATAAAATTTGGCTGCTACAAATCATTGCAGATAATCAGTTTGAAAGTTTTGCTTGCAGTGTATATTTTGGTCAGCAAAGTTTATCTGAATTGAAACAGTAAGGTGGCGAAAGTACAGTTATAATAAATTTGTCTTAGGCCAGGCTGGTATTGATGGGTATCAGTGGTAGCTACATATGATGCATACAGTTATTTATTTTCATGGAGCTGATTCTCATTTACATCAGCTGATGCCAGCTGTAGCTCTTTATTGCATTTTCCCTCACTACCTATTGATTTTGAATTAATATTCTGGTTGAAGGAAAGCTTTTGCCTTTTGTTAGGACACTTTTACTTTAAATCATAGATGTGCATGGGCATGTACACTCACATGCACATGTGCACACACACATGTGCCTGCACACACACATACACACAATACATATGTATTAGAAATATTTTGTCCTTATTTTTTTATTTAAACATTTCAATCCTTATTTATTCTAGATCATCCCTGCCCTCTTCTTTCACTGGTAACTCTTAAAGCATACTTCTCTTCTGTGGAATGATCTTGGGTAACATGTCCCTTCAAAAGCTTCTACTACAATGTTAATAAAAGCTTTGGTAATATGCAAAGGAAAATAAAGTATTTCAAATACATTAGCAAATAATAAAGAAGTAAGAATAATAACTAAGACTTAAGTCTAGCATACTCCAACAAACTCAAAAGATTGTAGAAGAGGCAGCATCTAGCCTGTATCAGGCAATTCAGGAGTTATATGCAACTTAAAAACAGATACTTTACTGAAGCAGGACAGTTACTTCTAGTTGGAAAAACAGAGCAGTGCTAAGAAAGTATACACAAAATCAAAGCAAAATGTCTCATGAATTTTTCCATTAAGAAAAAGAGGTTACTATCTTTCTTTTCCAAGTTTTAGTCAAAACTGTTTTCAGTATTTAATGGAGGAGGTTAAAACTATGTCCTTTATTTAGAATGTGGCACAAGGAAATATCTTCTAATTTTTATTTGTTTTATTATTTGCCATTTTGTGACAGAGAATTATTTTTTTTAAAGAGCTACTCTAGACAAAACCTTGACACTGGGCACTAACATAATACTCAGGCATCTAACGACTACAGAATAATCAATAGCAAATGCGTGTGCCACCAGCATGAAGTTTTGTAGAATGTGGTAGACCAAGTGCTGTGCAGACATTTACCTCTGGACCTTTAGTCTAACACTTGCCATTTTAAGAAGAATGATGGTATAGAAGATTGGTCTTTAACAATTGTTTTGCAGTTATTGAAGATTCATAAGAGCTTGTGCTTCTTGTGAAGGGTGTGTGTAATTGCCCTTAGTTTTATTGAATCTGTAATCCCATTCAACATTATCTGGTATTAGATAAGAAGAAAGGACAAATATCTTTGATCGCAGTGGCATTTTTATATAAAAAGAACAGCTGATGAGTATTCCATACTTAAAGAAAACAGCTTGAATATAAAAAAATAATTGAATGTATTACTTTAACCTACTACATTTTGGAATGTCCCGAATTATTGATCTTAGATCAATGAGTCCACCATGCACATCACATGTGCTCAAGACCTCATTAAGTATGAATTTTGAAAATTTGCATCAACCAGTGCAGTAAGAACAAAACTGCTTTGGCAAAGTAAAAGCAAATCAGTCTTAATTTGCCAGTTAGCTAAAAGCCCAACTGATGTTTATAGACAATGCATCTCAAGGACAGAGTTCTACCTCAGAGAGATTCCCTGATATCTTTCAGACCCAAAAAACATGTAAGGCTAAGCGATGTAGTTTTACTGTTTACCTGAAGTAAACTTCAGCAGGTAGGGAACTAAAATACATATTTCAATTTTTTTTTTCTCCCCAGAAAAAGGCAGAGAAGAACAAAAAAGTAAACATACTGTATTTTGTCGTAAATTCTCTTGGTTTTTTGCTGTCATAATACAGTTCCAGTCCCATTGCATACACTGTCAACTGTTTTCTGCCCTCTCTTATTTAGAAACAAGGGAACAAAGTGCAAATGGTTGTCCAGGGCAAACAGGTGACATGGGTTACATTTGTTGTTGTGGTAGATGTTTGCATCTCAGGGGCTTTGGTTTTCCTGAGTTGAACAGTGATTTTGAGAACATGACCTTTTTGCTCCAGGACACTTCTCCAGGATACTAGAGATTTAGTAGAAAATCTAGAAAAGATATATATAACTCATTTTTTTGTTGTTGTTTTACAATGACAAAACATAACTTAAGTACCTCGTACAAGCAAGTGTTCACAGTAACTCTTTGATTCATCTGGACAGAAATGCTGTCACACCTTGATTTTTCTTTGTACCCTGTTGTGCTGAAAACTTGTGAAGTGCATATCCTTGTGAATAAAACATGTCCATCCTCTTTCACAAAAAAAGAATTAATTCCAATCACCCATCATTATATACAGTTGAATAAAGAAAGGGTATGAGACTGCTATTTCATGTTGGTATCATGTAAGAGTTGAATGAATATGACGTATCAAATAAACATTATTACCAAAGGTAACTATTATTTATTTAAGCTCCAATTCTGCATATGATTCAAGTTGCCACCACCATGGTTCTTATTCTGACTTTTTGTCACATCAGTAAGAAAAAAAATCTAGTAAGTTAGCAAGCAAATGCTTGTATAAATTGCATGTGAAAGAATCTTACAAGAGCCAAGATTTGATCTCTTATTTGAGAGTCTTTCTGAATCTATTTCTGCAGGAGGTATAACTCTGCTAGTAATTCCTCATACCTGACAGAAATGCTCTCATTCTTACCTTTCCCCTTCATTTCTCTCTCATTTGTCCCATCTGTCTTCAGACAGTATCTCTATTAGCAAATTTTTCAGATTCCAATAGTACTGTTGTCCTACTGTGTCCTGCTGTGCTAAACTCACTTGTCTCACATTTTATTGCTGTATTTCTGCAGCATGCTTTATGCTTCTGAAGCCCCCTGCTTAGCTCGTACTGTCTCACTGAAGATCTGGCAGTAGTGGGATGGAAGGAAAAGTAGAAACTGAGAACTAAACCAGATACAGTGTTAAGAGTATTCACAATGTTAATATTCAAAAAAGTTAATTCAAAAGCTTTCTTTGCATCTTCTAACACACATTACATCTGTTAAAGGGCAATTTCCATGTACACAGAGTCTGTTACCACTCAAGACTGATGTGCTGGAGTACTTGTTCCAAGGAGTTCTATGTAGTGTTGGTTGCATTAAACTTTCAGGATTCTGTGGACTTTCCTGTAGGAGGCAGGTTAAATAATTGTAATAATTACTGAAAAAAAGTCAGAATTTCAGACTGCACATGACAGCTCCTTATACTATTTTTTTTTTTAGTAGAAGTTTTATTTGCAGTTGGATAATATTTAGGAACATTTACCATTTGCAGTATGGCTGGTTTTTCTTAATAAAATAATCTGTAAATTAGTGAGAAATTACCAAGGAAATAAGTATTGTTTCCAAGCTGGTACACTTAAGTGTGGAAGAAGCTTAGTTTAATGACTGAAGTCTTCGGATAAAAATTATTTGCCCCCTCCCACAGCTCCCATTTCTAATTCATGTAGCATAAGATGAATGTATTTTGCTTTTTGACAATTATTTAGAATAATTTAACAACCTCACTGCATTTTGAAAGTGAGAATCAGCAACACATAAATATCGTTTAAAGTAAAAACATACATTGAAAGGAAACTAGGAAAAGAGCCTTTAAATTTGATCTCACTGATTCAGAAATCATTAACATAGGCTGATAATTTCAGATTACGTGTGTCAACCCTACTACAGTCAAAATAAAAATTCTCATTGTCATCAAAGGGAGAAGAATGGGGATCATTGTAAAGTCTAGAATAAGATCAAAACTCACAAAAATAAAAAGTGGATGTCAGCTAATGCACACCCCTTTATATTCACTGTGTTAATCATAGGTATTACACCCAAGAATATCATCAAAGACTGTTAAGGCTCAGTCAGTGATTAAGAAAAGCAGAACTTAGCTTTGCTTATCTAACCTTTATGAAGCTCCAAGACAGCAAGTTATGGTACATTCTTTTAATTACATGGTTACAGAAGTCATGTGCCCTGAAACACTGCCTCACCCTGTGTCTATGTTCCTACAGTGTTATATATACATATATCTATCTATCTATCTATCTATATATATATCAGCTACCTGTGCCTTGGCTTCCTTCCAGAGGGTCACACTGTCAGAGGGTGAGTTGCAAAACAGTTCAACAGCTGTGAATGATGAGGAGATTAAAACTTTAGGTCACAAATTGGAGTGCATTATATCAAAAAACAGATGCATACATTATTGGATCTTTTATGTGAGCTGCATTGTAGACATGCAATGCATACTGCTCAGTTAACCAATGCTCTGTCTTTCCCTTATGGTTCAAAAGGCAGATTAAAGCATAGTGTTCGGACCTTAATTGAATATATATTAATTTTTTTCATGTACTTCTCTGATGCATCATGATTAGTATTTGTGATGTGAGGGAATGATACAGTCCCTGCATTGCAGATGAGGATTTCAGTAGCCAAATGGAAACCTGAAGCACAAACTAAAAAGTTTGGAAGTTTTCTACCTGATTGGTGACTGTATTTGAAACACAAACAGCAGTTTTCTTTTATAGTGTTGGTTTTATTTTAATCAGAGAATTCAACATTGTGAAATTATTTGAATTATGAAAGCACAACTCCTGATGACTTCAGTAACAAAGGTGAATGAATCAACACTTCTCTAATTTATATCACAAGAGAACAAACTACATTGCCAGAAGAAGAGACATGCATTTATTGACCACATGTGAAGTGTGGTACTTGTTGTAAGAGACTGCATCGGTGAGAGCCACTATTGCCATGGCAGGTGTTTGTCTCAACATTGCTATGGCAGGTAAATCACACCATCACCACAGAGAATGTTTATCTCAACATTGTTAAGGCAGGAAGCCAACACCACTGCCACAGCAGAGGTTTATCTCGACACTGTTAAGGCAGGAAACCCACCGACTGACACCATGGAGCAATGTGGGGGGAAAAAATCCTGAGAAACTCAACCAACCCTCTGTGCATGTGCCCAGACCCGGGATCGGGGGGATCCTGGGGTCTGAAGACGTCTGAGGACCATCTGATGGCATTGGGCATGCACACCAGTACCGGGTGGAAGGTATGGTTAAACAGAACAGCTCATGACAACCCTATAAAAGAACGCAACCAACCAACACTGGATGGAACATTCCCCCACTGGACTTAGAAATGAATCAGACTGTTGGGATGCCACAACTCCAGGGTGGTAGCTATTGCTGGGAACTATTTCATTCTTTCTTCCTTTCTTCCTTCCTTCCTTCCTTCCTTTCTTTCTTTCTTTCTTTCTTTCTTTCTTTCTTTCTTTCTTTCTTTCTTTCTTTCTTTCTTTCTTTCTTTCTGTCTTTCTTTCTTTCTTCCTTTCTTTCTTCCTTTCTTTCTTTCTTTCTTTCTTTCTTTCTTTCTTTCTTTCTTTCTTTCTTTCTTTCTTTCTTTCTTTCTTTCTTTCTTTCTTTCTTTCTTTCTTTCTTTCTTTCTTTCTTTCTGTCTTTCTTTCTGTCTTTCTTTTCTGTCTTTCTGTCTTTCTGTCTTTCTGTCTTTCTCTGTCTTTCTGTCTTTCTGTCTTTCTTTTTTTCATGCCTTTCTCTATCTCTCACTCTCTCCTTTGCATTTGCAAACCTGTTGTCAGGCAAATTAAGTTCCTTGGCTCTTAACTCCATTTTGAGTCTTAATTCTGTTCCTGAGAATACAAGCAGAACCTTACTCTAGTCTTGCACCTGTATGCGACAGCTGTGAAGCAAAAAGCTTGTGCTATATATGTAAAATCATACAAATGTTCCGTGTGGATTTCCATTGAATCCAGTCATTCAAGCAGCATTTAGTCATCTCAGTTATGAAGCTTCCTTCTCTCTTTTGTGTTACATTAGCTTACTACAAAATCTCCACCTTCTGCAAAAAACAAGAGATTTTATTGTATTTTCTTCTGATGTATTTTGGTATTGACTTATTTAAGCTAATAGTGATACTAAATCCTCCATGATATATTTCCAGAATGACTACATCTGTTAATAGAACCAGAGCTTTTAGTTGTCTGTTTTTTTGAACTAGGAGAGGAAATTATACTGGTATCTGACAGTCATCCACTGTTCCTTTCTTTTTCTTTTTCTTTTTCTTTTTCTTTTTCTTTTTCTTTTTCTTTAATGAAAATTACTTTTTCCTTTATACATGGTGTACATAACCAAGGTGGTAATGGTTGAAGTAATGAGAGTACATGAAAAATACATTGCCTGCTGTGAAGTTTAATGTCATCTGCTAGTCCAAAGCAAATGGGAAACAAACATTATATGGATTGTTCAGTTTAGTCAGCTGTTAGTAATATAAGAAAATGTCCCAGGTGTTCTGTAGCAAAAATGTTTTTACGTATATAGTCCAGGCAATTAGAGAAGCTATGAAAGACTGAAATATAGTTGGTTTTGCTGTGTGCACTGGATTTATGCAAGGTGGGTAGCACTAGCTTTCATGAGAGACTTCAGCAAACACAAGTAAGCTCACCTATTTTAGGAGGTCACCTACCTTTAGCTAAGTGCAAACTGTGATAACATTTTATAGACTTGTTGTCAGGCAAGTGTCAAGCAGATTTTTCATTAGGGCAGCAAAAGACACTAAAAGAAATAAAACAAATGTACTTCTTGCAGACGAACGGAGGACTTTGTGCATGAAATAAGGTGTTGGATATTGCCTTTTCCTTGTCACTTTATCTAGTTTCAATTCTAATTCTATTCTGTTTCTATTATACAAATAGACTCCCATTAGTTGTACTTCATTCTAACTACATTATCCTTTCCATGCTTCATTGTGTTTCTTTTAGGTAAAATGGAAATAGTCTGGTTCAAACCCCAACTAAATGTAACATTAGGGAGTCTTTGCAGCAGCTTCAAAGGTCAGCTTGGAATAGTACCTTGCAAATTCAAATATATTCTGTTTTATAAAAACAATTGAAATTTTAGATTTCAATCTATCCTGAAATTATTTGGCTTCCTTTTTTTTTTTCTTAGTATTTTCTGTTTTATCTCACATTTTATTTGTTTGTTAAAGTAATTACCATTTAAAAGAGTACTGGAGAAAAAGCATAGAAGAACATCCTAAAGTGAAGTTCACTATTTCCTTCAGAAAATTAGCAGTTAAACTGTGTCATACTCTGCAAGAATCTTCAGTGATTGTTCTGGGATTTATGTGGAGTATTTCTGTTTATATTGGTAGAATTTAGATTCTGAATAGTCACTTCCTTTGTGCTGATTTATACTGATCGTTAAAACCCAACCAAAGCAGATAGAAAAACTACATGTATAGTGGTTTGCCTCCTGGCAGCCAAGTTGAATAGACAAAACCTATTTTTAAAAAAGTATTCGTCAGATCATTATTTCTACTGCTGAGGATATCCTTATCACTCCCTTTTAAAAAACAGACATCATAGAATCAGTTAGGTTGGAAAAGACCTCTGAGATCATCAAGTCCAGCCTATTAAAGACTAATCATAGATTAATAGCAGTGTTGTGTAGATTAAAATAGTAAGATTAATTGATTGTTAGCAGCAGTGAAAACACAGGTGCAGCAGTAACAATATAGCCGAGTTACAAGATACACCTAGCTGCTCATTTGTCCCTTGTTTTGCCCTTTCAATGGTTGGTTTAGCCCCCCAGCCAAGTTAATCAGTAGATGAAAATAAATGTATATGTTAAACAGTAAGTAATAAACAAATAGGCCTGTTAAATGATTATAATAAGATATAAATTTAAGACAAGAATTAGTAGGTAGGCTTAAGTGCCTAAAGGGAAGGTTAAATAGGTTAAATTCTTAAAATTGAGATATAAAATGTAGAACACTAGCAGATCAAAGAAGAAGGATGGATGGAAATAATGACATTTAGTATTTCAAGCCAAGAAGAGAAACAGCATGATCTACATGGTTGACAATTGGATTGAATGATAAGAATCAGCTGATATATGAGAATTCTAAGTGCTTTTTAGCTAACCAATAAGAACAGAAGAATCAAGAGAGATGATGAAACTTTAGGCGGACTCTTGTGATTGGAATTTAGGGATTATGCATTGTTTTAAGAAACCTATATAAGATGTAAAACTAAGAACTCACTGAGGTGGTGGCCAACTCTGAGTTGTGATTAAAGCAAACCTAGAGAAACCCATTCAGCTTGTGGTAATTCTTTAACACAGCTGTTAACCCAGCACCACCAAGTCCATCATTAAACCATGTCCCTAAGCACCATATCAGTGTACTTTTTAAACACCTCCAGGGATGGTGATTCCACCATCTCCCTGTGCATCCTGTTCCAATGCTGCAACACCTTTTCAGTGAAGAAATATTTTCTGAGTATCCAATCTAAACCTCTCCTGGAGCAGCTTGAGGCCATTTCCTCTTGTCCTGTCCCTAGTTATCTGGGAGAAGAGACTGACCCCCACCTGCCTACAGCCTCCTGACAGGCAGCTGTAGGGAGCAATAAGATCACCCCTGAGTCTCCTTTTCTCTAGGATAAACAACCCCAGTTCCCTCAGCCACTCCTCATCAGACCTGTGCCCCAGCCCCTTCCCCAGCCCCGCTGCCCGTCTCTGGACACGCTGCAGCCCCTCTACGTCCCTCTTGCAGAGAGGGGCCCAGACCTGAACACAGGGTTCGAGGGGCGGCCTCAGCAGTGCCCAGTGCAGGGGGACGGTCACTGCCCTGGTCCTGCTGGCCACACTGCTGGGGACACCAGCCAGGGTGCTGCTGGCCGCCTGGGCCCCCTGGGCACACTGCTGGCTCCTGCCCAGCCGGCCGTCACCCAGCACCCCTGGGCCCTTAATTTAGTCAAATGTATTAATTTAAATTATTCTATTGACAACATGTGTCAGCTCAGGGAAGGCTGCTCTTGCACTTGACTGTTGTTATCAAAATAATTCATATTCACACAAGACAACTTCAGTGAAAACAAAATCCAGCCACACCTTATAAGAATCAAGTTTTTTATTTCACTTCTACCATCTGTGCTGAAGGAAGAATATATGGACTATTCTGTCATGAAAAGGCCAACACTTAAAATTTATATTTATAACTAAGAAAGGAAGCAGAGGTTGGTATTCAGGGATGTGTATGAATTAGAGAAGAATTTTAAATTAATCTTCAGATGTATGTATCCTAAGGGTCTGGTAAAATTTCTGTTATTTTGAAGCTTATCACTTTAACCGTGCTGTTAAGCTAGGCCAATGATACTCTTCTGTCAGACACGTTGCCATGCACCAAGCCCTTTTTCTGATTATCTGCACTGTTTACTTTAGTAACTAATGCTGTAGCAAACAGAAAATTACTGTTTTAACAAATATTGATTATTGAGCTCCATATGAAAGTAATGTGGTGAAATTAAATTGTGTATGATCTACAGGAGATCAGGCTTAAAAAAATGTGTGAACCTTTTAAATGTGTTTTGATTCAATTATTAACTTGTGCCTGAATAAGTCTTATGGAGAAGAACAGGACTTCCAAGATATCCATACAAGCCAATATATTAAAGATTGATTTCACCTCTGTTTCCTTGTGTTGTGGTTCAATTCACATTCTTTTCATGTCTGGATATGCTATCTACTTATAAATTTTGTTATAATTTTTATTTATGGCAGTGAAAATTTTTTGATGTTATTTGCTGGTGGCAGTGTCACAGACTGGAAACATTACCTTGCTGAAAACTCACTTGCTGCTTCATCACAAATGTCATGAGATATAGTGTGAGTTTTCTTTGTGTTTTTTATAGTAATAGTTGATGGAGCAACTAATCCTGGAAACCATTTCCAAACATGGGAAGGACAGTGACTGGAGGTATCAGTGTCGATTTGCAGTGGGGATATCATGCTTGACCAACAACAGCTTTTTACAATTAGGTGACTGGCTTGGTGGGTGAGGGGATAGGAGTTCGTTTACCTTGACTTTAGTAAAGCATTTGACACAGTATCCCACAGAATCCTCATAAACAAGCTGACAAAGTGCAGGCTAGGTAAGTGAACAGAAAGGTGGCTTGAAAACTGGCTGAATAGCTGGGCCCAAGGGGGTTATGATGGGTGATACAAAGTCCTATTAGTGGCAAGTCAGTAAAGGTTTACCTCAGGGCCATTATGCAGCCTATCCTGTTTGACCTCATTGTTAATGACCTGAACAATGGGCTTAGCAAGTCTGCAGATCACACATAACTAGAAGGAGTGGAGGGTACACCAGATGGTTGTGCTGGCATTCTGAGGGATCTGGATAGGCTGGAGAACTGGACAGAGAGGAATCACACAAGTTCAACAAAGGGAAATCCAAAGTCCTGCATCTGTGGAGAAATAACCCCAAATATCTGTACACACTGGGAGCCAAATGGCTGGAAAGTGGCTTTACAGGCAGGGACTTGGGGGTCCCAGTGGACATGAAGCTGACTATGAGCCAGCAATGTACCTTTGTGGCCAATACAACAAGCAGACAGTTGGGCTGCATTAATAAAAGCATGGCCAGCATGTTGAGGAAGTGGATCCTTCCCGTCTGCTCAGTGTTGGTGAGACCAAACTTGCAATCCTGGCTCCAGTTCTGGGCTCCACATCACAAGACAGTTATAGACTTCCTGGAACAAGTCCATGCCAGAGACGCAAAGATGATTAAGGGGCTGGAATGTCTATCAAATGAACAGAGACTGAGAGAACCGGGGCTGTTCAGCCTGGAGAAGAAAAGGGTCAGGAGGATCTTGTCTATGTGTATGAACACCCAATGGAAGGGAATGGGATGAAGAAGCCAGACTCTTCAGTGGAAATAAAAAAAATATTTTTCAGTTACACAAAGCCAACAAATGGTCCACAGAGAAGGAAAGACCTATGCAGATTCTGAAAACGTCAAAAGAAAGCAGAAGCAATATATAAATAATCTGGAAAATATTGACAACGTGTTTTGTCCATGTAGCATTGATCACTAACACATTTCATTAATCTTCTAGTATTAATAAAATATACATATCGTTATATCTATCTATCTATCTATCTATCTATCTATCTATCTATCTATCTATCTATCTATCTCTGTAAACTGCAGCATAAAGGCATTTGAAGAACACCATTGACATCCAAAGACTTATCTTTCCATTTCTTTTTAAAGATATTTTTAACAAATGTAATCAAGTACAAATATTATTGTTTGGTTAGTACCAAAACCCAAATAACTGTAAAATAAGACATACGGTTGAAGCTAAAAGTAAGTGTTACATCCTGACAAATGACACAGTTCACACTGCAGTGGTTATGAATCAGATGGTTTATTTCAGGTATCTGCATTTTATGGTGATTGAGAACTATTTCAGTGCTTTAAGATCAGGGTGTCTAAGGTGATTCAATCAGTGGTGACATAACTCATAAAAATTAGAGCAATTCGGAGAATATACAGCAAATTCTTGGAGCTTATCCAGGAAGGCTACTAAGTGTGTTGCACTTAGAATTTCCCTTTCCAGAAATGTGAAAAGATTAGTGATATAAAATAAAAAAACCCATAATTTTTGAAACAAAAAAGGAAATGCACTGCATTTGTTTAAAAAGGAGACTAAAGGTAAAAGTAATTTTCATTTCACAAGCAGACAGTATTGTAGTGGGTTTGCATGGCAAGGTTTTAGTAGTGGGGTGACTGCAGGGGTGGCTTCTGTGAGAAGCTGCTAGAAGCTTCCTTTATGCCTGACAGAGCCAATGCCAGCTGGCTCCAAGGGGGACCCACCATTGCCAAGGCCAAGCCCATCAGCGATGGTGGTAGCAGCACCTCTGGGATAGTGTATTTAAGAAGGGGAAAAAAATATCTGTGCAACAGTATTGCAGTGGAAGTGAGAACGTATGGGAGAAACAGCCCTGCAACCCCCAGGTCACTGTCGCAGGAGGGGCAGGGGGTGCTCCAGGCACCAGAGCAGAGATTTCTCCCCCAGTCTGTGGTGAAACCCATGGGGAGCCAGAATGTGCCCCTCAGCACATGGAGGTCCACAGTGGAGCAGAAATCCACCTGCAGACTGTGGAAGACCCTGCACTAGAGCAGGGGGATGCCCCAAGGAGGCTGTGACACTGTGGGAGGCCCGTGCTGGAGCAGGTTTGCCAGCAGGACTTGTGGCCCCATGGAGAGAGGAGCCAAGGCTGAAACAGTCTATTCTTGAAGGGCTGCAGCCCGTGGAAGGGACACATGCTGTAGCAGTGTGTGAAGAATTGCACCCTGGGGGAAGGACTCATGCTGGGAGGGACCCCATGCCGGAGCAGGGGAAGTGTGTGAGGAGGAAGGAGCAACAGAGACAGCGTGTGATGAACTGGCCACAGCCCCCATTCTTGTACCCCTGTGCCACTCAGGGGGAGGAGGAAGAGAAACTGGGAGTGAAATTGAGCCCAGAAAGAAGGGAGGGGAGTGGGGAAGGTGTTTTTAAGCTTTGATTTTTAGTTCTCATCATCCTAAAATTATTTGAATGGTAAAACATAAAACTGATTTCCTCAAGTCGAGTCTGTTTTGCCCATGACAGTAACTGCTGAGTGATCTCCCTGTCCTTATCTTTACTTGTGAGTCTTTCATTATATTTTCTCTCCCCTATCCAGTTTGGGAAAGCAGCGATAGAATAGCTTTGGTGGGCACCTAGCATCCAGCCAAGGTCAACACACTGCAAGTATATATAAAAATAATTTGCTTCTTTCACCTTTGTGAGCACAAATTTTCTTTCAAGGAGAAAGGACTCATGGGTTGAAAAAGCTGCAGTATATAATAAATGTTGGTATATAAAAAATAAACTGAGCTGTTCCCTAAACAATTAATAGTATATTCAGTTTATGATGAATAATGTTCCATGCTTTAGGACCCTAGTGTGGGGACAGTACCCCCAGAAATAGAATATTTAATCCACAGTGGTTGATTTAGTGTAATTTTCTTGAATTTGAGACTACTTTTGTAAACCATCTTAGGTTGCACAGACTTAATTTTTTATGAAATCAGTTCACCTGACACAAATGTCTATATATTTACAAATGGTGCAGTTTACCTATGTTTCATGAACAATACAACATTTGAGCCACCAAGTGCATTATTGAATAATCAAAAAGTTCAGATTCCATCTTAATGACAATTTTAGTCCTTGTATAGAAGGATATGGGTGAAAGGAAGCTCAAGATACAACAAAAAATGCCAGCTTAGTACTTTTGCTTTCATAGCTCATGTACACTAAAAGCAAGTAAATTATTTATATTCTTTTATATATTTTAGATTCCCTATTGCTCGCATAATTACCTTAATTTAAAGTTCTACATAGCGTGCTCTTTCCCAAACCATTGTCCAAACTTTCATTAGAACACCTCTTTGCATAATCACATCAATAACATTAGCTGATAGGGTTTGTTTTCAGTCAAAAGACTGATTGTAGAGTCATGGCAGACCACAGTTCATTCTGTGGAATGGTAGGAGTCATTGATCTGAAATAATTGACTTAGCTTAAATTTAAATATTACTGAATATTTACTATGGAGTATCAGTCTCATCTGACTTTTGTGCAATTAATTGAGTACACAGAGTATGAACTTCTTATTCTTCACTTCATGTATTAAGAACATCAGTCTTTCTATAGTACACAATAAGACAGGATTGCTCTATAACCTCTCAGTTTAGTGCTTTTATTTGATTAACTGTATAAAAAAATGTAGCCTCCACATTGGTGTACCATTTCCTACCCAGTAAGAAAGATCATATGTACTACTCATAAGAAAAAAAAAAAAAGAAAATAAATCAAAAACCAAACAGCTGCCAAGAAAAATAACTAACCTAGATTTGACTTTATTAGTACAGAGGCTTTTGTTTGGACTAGTTTTGGATATATAGAAAATCTTTTGGAAAGCAGGATTTGTTCCTTCATTCCCACAATTTCATTCTGAAAAGAATTTTCAGAGTTATCAAAGGTAGTCTTATTCCAAAACTAGTTAGAAAATAAGTGTATGGGATTGAAAACAAAACCACAAATTCCTAATTGTTCTTAGAATAATCATATCATTCTGAAGTTTGATAATGGGAAATCAATGAAGTCGCACTAGGAGAATATGACTGGTTTTTTAATACTGACAAAAAGATATTATCTGAAAGTCTACCATCACTTTGATCTTTTAAGGGAAGTGTAAAATCATGATATTAATTATGTTTAATTTTTGAGGAATAGAGCCTTACCATGCAAAAGGTGTGTAATAGATACTTCTAGGAAATCCTACTGTGCTTATGCTCCTTGATTGGTACCCTTTTCACTCTTTCAACAGTTAAAAAAAAAGTGTTTTGAATAGCCTGAATACGTTCCATTTCATTAATGAACCATTAAAATAAGCAATTAAAAATCCTGTGTTAGAAAAATGATACTCATTCAATGTACATTATATTACTGTTAAAAACATGGACCATGTGATTTATTATTTTAGATATGTGATACTGTCACTTTGCAGAGGCAGCCTTCATCTTTATTTAGATATACTTTGTCATATGTGCTATGAGCATGTGTATTTTCTATAAACGGAGATTTTTGCATTTGACTTTTATGAAAAAGTAATTTACATCCTTTTTTTCCTGCATAGATCATTCTTCTCTTTCAGAAGTGTCTTTGAACTTAACATTTACACTGTTATAATCTCCAAGGTGTTAAACTTTCTCAATAACACGTATGATGACAAATTACTTTACGGTTGCTAAAGTATTCCTCCCAGTAGAGAATGCAAATCCTTTAGTTTAAATCTGCCAAGAAGTCTTTACATTTAAATGATGCGACATGTAATAATTCTGTTTTACCCAGACACTGGTGAAAACACAGGATAAATTAATTGGTAGGATGCTAATAAATTTTTAATGAAATATGTGTTCATTAGTATGTCTGCTGTTCAGTACCAGTTCTAACCTGTATCTCTGGTGGGAGACGCTACAGCCTTCAGTGAAGAATGAAGAGCTCTCAGTCTTTCAAACCTACTTCTTTTCAAGTGGCTTTTAACCCTAGAAAGGCAGTGTTAAAGCATGACAGATTTGAGCCTGAAACCAAGCTTCTAAATTGGTGGGTGTTTTAAATTAGTGCCCTTGAGTCATAGCAAGTCAATTATTTGTGATATTATGAATAAAATAAAAAATATTTTCTGACATAAACTGGTATGTACCTCCCACAAAAGCTACTTTTTGAAAGCTTTGATGTTCAGATATCTCATAGAAAGTATTGGGTCACATCTCTGCTCCCCAAACTGGGCTGAGCACATGCAGCTTGGATCATAGTTTTACACTTCTTGGGTCTCAACAAACTGGTGCCCACAACAGATGGTTAAGCTTGCACTTAAAAGATGTTTAGGCAAAGAGGCAATCAAGTACTGCTTTGTAAATCAACTCCGTAAATCAGATCACTAAAAAAAATGGGAGTGACTCCACCTAAGGCCATACAGTCATACAGTCTCTACTTCCCATCTGATTCTCAGGTAAAGACATCATAGCCATTCTCCTCTCTTATCTGCTATCATCTTTGTATTTTTCTCTAGCCTGCTTCTGATCTCCTAACACCAGTTTCATGCATGTTCTGAGAATTACCCTAGTGGAATTCATCTGCAGGCCTCAAATCTGTCACTCTTCCATAGTTCTCTGGATTTGAGTGGACATGTCTCACTCATACTTAGTGGAGGTACTTGAAGGTCTTCTGTTACAGCCTTACAGGAAGACCCTAAAGATCTCCATTGTGAACAAACCTCTTCAGTTTTATCAGAACAAGAAAGAAGGTGGGAATGGAAACCAGTAGAGGCAAATTCTAATATGTTTGAACGGGTAAACTTTGCTTATCACTGGGAGTGGATGTTTGATGCCTGACAATCCTGAATATCCATGCTGAGCAGAGTCAGGAAACAATTTTCCTATGCATCTTGATTATTGATTACTCATCCCTGTAACAAAACCTGGCTAGCACACAGGCAAAATAAAACCAATCCTGCTTTGTGATTCTGGCAGATTATCAACTTTATGTAGGAACAGATGATTCATAGTGTCTTGTGCCTATGAGACAGTGGGAAGCAGGCACTGAAATATTCCCGATGTACAGTGAATCAGACTGTTTTGCACAGGACCATATTGGTATCTAGTCCCTTCACTCAGCAGTTCCTGGCTCCCTGTTGAGCATTAGTGTCAGCTTGCTGCTGTGCAGTGTCTCTTCAATGGGAGCCCAGAGCCAGGAGCCACTGTATTTGTGCAGTTTCAATAATTGCCCATGCATTAAAAATGCATATAGCTGCTTTTTCCACTCATTCATGGCAGTGAAAACCTTCAAACTAGTTTTGGCTAGAGCTATTGTGGTCTTAAAATGTGAATTATTTCTGCTGTACAGGTAAATACAATCTTTTCAAGCAGAATGACTACAGATGACAGTTAATAGCTTGTAGGAGTCACAAGCATTTGGATAGCCCATTTAAAATTCTATTGTATTAAAAGACTCACAGGCTGATACAGATTGCTTCTGACTGCAAACTAAATTATCATCTATCTTCTTGAATTGATTCAAGGATCAGCATGTTTTGTTGTGTTTTTTTCTTTCTTTTTTTTTTAATATCACATTGACTCTACTTTTCTGATAAGATTAGATTTGAGAAATTTCTACTGTTGTTTTACCGCTACCCTTGAAAAATCGATGTTCAAACTTCCAATGACTGAGCTGGAATATAATCCATATATTTCTGCTTTGAAAAAGGAGAAATTAACTAACATCATAAAAGGAACATAAACAAGAAAATGTTTTAAAATCCACTTTTCTGTCCTAACTCTTGCTATTCATGTACCACATTTTTAATGTAATTAAATGAAGCATAAGAAGCCTGAAAGGATGGCTTATGTTCTAGGGACAGAATTACATATGAAAATATTTCACAAGACATAAACAATGCTGTGAAAAAAAATATTCTAATGCAGGCAGGTGATAAACTCATATTTAACACTATGTCTAGGGTTTATAGTGCTTGAAGCAGTTTTCCAAAAAAGCTCTTCTCAAATTATAATTAAGTGTAGTTTACAATAACAATTATGTTTGATGCTATAATCACTCTACACTTGTTACTTGCATTTGAAAGGGTTTCAGAACAGGGATTATGGGGATTTAGTTAGTCTGATATATTGAGGACACTGTAGTATTTTACTTGGGGAGAACTGAACTATTACATGTTCCATAAGAAGATAAACCAGTGTAATTATTTATTACACATCTAGCTGAATTTTTAAGGAGACATCATACATTTGTGGTGATCTTTTATTAATTTCCACACAGCAATAATGAAAATCCAAAAAGACAAAAAGAAGACTTCTTACTTTTCTAATACTTTTTCATTTTTAAACCAATAATGAAGATGCACGCTCATAGACTGGCAATCCTTGCACTTAATAAAGTGCAGCTGTATCCAGAATTTTCCTTATGTAAAGACACAGAAAACAACGGAAAGAGAATATAAATTGTTTTCTTTATTAATTGTAAGGATTATGATTTACATAAAACTTCATTGGTGAGAGTCACTTTATTATACAGCTAAGCCCATGCTCTTAAACAACATAATTTTTCTGTACCTGTGTTGGCCTACCAAAATTAAATATAAGTAGATAGCCCTATTATACTAACTCATCGAATAGATAATTGCTTCTTGCATGCAACAGCAGTATAGAATACAAGTTAAGTTTTCAGTTTGGCTTATGGACATGCATTCAGCAGGAAACAGAAGAGGGAAGAAGATGTGAACTTGATTTCCAGGTATAATAAAAATGTTCAAAGTGAAGTGTAAACACATGTTCTACTGTTTACATAGGTAAAGCTGATGGTTTTGTGGGGAATCAAGCTCCAACAAACAAAGATTATTTAGAAATCTTTACCTCTAAATTTGAAAAATAGTATTCACAAAAAATGTTTGTATTCTATATTAAAACTACAGGCTAGACCTTTCCAGTGTGTGCAGGCAGGACAATGAAATCAACATTTGCTCTACTGAATGTGTAAGTCTGTGAGGAGTTGAAAATGAAACAGGTAAAAATATATAAGTAAAGACTTTAAGCCTTTTTGTTTTACTTTAGCTACTAAAGGAAGGTTCAGTTACATTCTTTGAGCTATTAAAAATTACACAGGTCAATAATAGTGGATGGTTTCTTACCAGACTGAAGTAATAAATCAGGGTGGCTGTGACTTGCATATTAATGCAATCGTTGTACCAAGAACCGTTGCTTTTCTTTTTGTAGACCTGAATTTTTAAAATGTCCATTTTTAAGGGAAAAACACTACATCCTAATCTGAGAAAACTTCTGATCTTCTTGTTTTCTTGGAAAATAGTAAAGTTTTACAAAAGGCCTTGTTTAAAAGCATGTGGTAGCATTTTTTACATGAAAGGTAAATTGCTGACAGTAACAGCACCAAACTTTCACCATTAAACATTTTAATTATACATTATCTCTGTTGCTAAATTGACAGTGGCACAGTGTATTGTAAAATGAGTTATATGCTGACAGTTTAAGAGGACTTGAAAGAAAAGAAAGGCTTTGCTTATAGTACAACTATTAAAGTTCACAGCAGTAGTGAAATTTGTAAGCATACTTTATTCTAGGTTCAGCACATAGTTTTCAAATACAGCAGATGACCCTCCTCTCTTCTCTTCCATGCATTCATATAGCCTTTCATTTAATATGTATATTTCAGTGACATTGTTTCCCAGCAACAACATGAGAACAGCCATCCTTTTTCATGCTGAGTTCTACAGGCTAAATGAGTGAACAGAAAGCAATAATGTATTTAGTCATTGTTCATTAAGTTCCATGAAAAAATTTAGCAGAGGCTACATTAAGGTACAAGCATATGAAGAAGTTATTGCATGGTAGATTAGAGTATGAGTTTATTAGATACCAACTCTTTCATACCCATCAGCTATTTACATATCATAGCCAACTACAAATGCAGATGAGTCACCCATCTGTCATTAAAAAAGCCAGAGCAATATGCCTCACTTTGCAGGAAATACAAACAGCTATGCATCATGGAATAGTTAACTGGTAAAAACTTGTTTGACTTCTTTTTCTTTTTTTTTTTTTTCTAACTTCAAAAGGAAAAATGACTACTTACTTCCTGTCCTGTTTCTGGACCAATTAAACCCACTTTTTTTTCAAGAAAATTTATTACTTTTCCCAATGTGTTTCTGCTGTGGCGTGTTCTGCTCCTTGGCTTTTACCTGATCTTCAATGAAGAGTTTTATTTCTAATCGCGGCACTATTAAGTATGTTTAGTTTTATCTGTGAGAATCAGATACATCTTCACATGAAATTTACACAAAATTCAGATTATATTGCTCTCCCTTTTCAGGAGTGGGTAGTTGTACAGGGTTCTAAAAATTACATTTCAAAAGCTAAATACAATATAAATGCATACAGTAATCATGCTTTCTAGTTAGTCAGTATGAACTACCTGTAACTGAACATGGTACAATTTGAATATTAATTACATTTCTTTCAGTTATAAAGTTTTATAGTATTAATGAGAAAGCAATTTACATAATAAGTGCACAAAGGGAATGTAAGTTAACAAAAGTGTGTATACTGAACATTTCTAAGTCCCTAATGCTTGGCAAAATGTAAATTAATATTGAAATAATAGCTTCCAGCCATCATATGCTGACTAATACAGACTACATTCAGGGACTTAAACCTTAATTTTTTATGTCCCTTGAACGAGAAGAGTGGGTACATCTGAGGGTGAGAATTATAAATAAAGATACTTGAAAAATTATTCTAATGTAACAAGATTGCTGGTGTTTAGGGGTTTGATTTCTTTTTCTTTAATGAAACTTTTTTATAGTGGAAAGACAAGTAAAACTGTATGTAACATTTGAGTAATTGAGAGCTATACAGTTTCAGGCACTCTTAAAGGCACTCTTAAAAAGTGAAAAAACACTTACTGTGTTTTTATTTTAGAGTGAATTGCTTTTCTGTAGTCTTAATTTGACTATTTCAGTAATAACTTTCCATTCCCTTCCCTCTAATTTTCCATTGCTCTCATACTCTGCAGTAGGTGGCTTTACCTAGAACCTCTCTGAGAGATGCAGTGAATTGGTCTAATGCAAACTGAAAGATTACAAAGCAAATGATGCAGCTGGGAGTTTAGCGTCAGTGCAGAAAGGGGTGATACAATAAGACATCTCATCATTTATTTACCTTTGCAAATAGAAGGATGATGTAATTTAGGGCATGAGTTAAAAATGGAGGGAAGTAAATGTTAAGGATAAATCAAAAAAACTTTTGGGGTGGACATGCAAATAATCGATGCACAGAGAAAAGCTGAACTTGTTCAGCTGTGCAAGTGCATGTCCAACCAAACGTTTCCTGTGTTTCTGAACCAGACTTCACTTCCATCAACTGTCAACCTAACTGCTTTTGACTGTAAATCTACAGGTGACAATAAAACAGCAGAATCACACTGAAATATAGAGAGCTAATGATTTTTTTATCTGGAACAGGAATTATAAGGGAAGTAGGAGAGGTTTAGAATAGAAAGCCTCATATAGCTCTTAGAAAAAGTAATTATAAATAGCTTTGGCAGCAAAAATATAGTAGATTCATCTTGCATGGTCCATTCTGCAAACTAGACATTTCATTCTCTTTTCTGAAGTTTCCTGTATATTCTGCACCAAACAATCCTTATCAGGGGGCTTCCATTTCAGCAGCAGCAGATATTACATAAAGACAGAAAGACCGGGATTCGATTTAGTGCCATCTGTCATGCTTCTAGGATCAATGTTTGTGTTTAATAGCACTGAGGCTTGTGCCACTTTGTTGCCCTAGATTTGTGCAATTTCTACATATACATACCTGTATCTAGCTGGCTATGAGTATACACACCAGTTTCCAACCAGCTTCAGTAGTGCTGTCCCAAATTACCTGGATATTATGAAGAGAATCCCATACTCATAGAGAGGAAAGCACTGGGGGTATTAAGGAGAATGCGTTTTCCTCTGAAGTGGGGGACCATGTACCAAATGGAAATTGAATATGGTCAAATGTCACATGCTGTTGTAGCATCTTGAATACTTTTTTAGTAGAATGCATGCTTTAATAACCATAATGCATTCCTTCTGCATTGCTTTAGATGTACTAAAAAGTTTTTTCCAGCATGGAACTCCTGTTTTCTAATACCTTAGTTGTGACTCATCTCACTACAATCTCCAAAAAACAACCCCAAATGCCAATGCCTTTATAAATCCCAAGCCCTCCCACCAGCTGAGACTAAGTTCCATTTAATTTTCACAGAAGGACCTAAAATGAACCTTTAAATAATATTTTGTGGTTAACAAAAACCAATTTTTAGTCAACTAAATCATCTGAACTACTATATGTAGTTACAGAAGTGCAAAACTATGAGAGGATAACTTGTCAGAGCCTCACTGAGGACAGAGGGACTTCAGCATTTTGGTGCCCTTAGGAAGGATGAGCAGGGGTTCTGTAGTGTTTACCTGTCTTAAAAGATTACCACTACTTTTTACTGAGAAGGAAATTTAGAAATTAGTGAGGAACTGTCATTAAAAACTATATGTTGTGTTAGTCTTCCTGCAATAACAGCATCTACTATTCTGTTGTTTATTCAGTTTTGAAAAAAAATATGTTCAGAAGCTCTACTACACCTTCTACAAACTCTGCATTCAGGGCTTGGTTTTTTTTAAATTTTATTATTATTATTTAATTTTTTAAAATTATTATTTTTCAACATTTCATACAATACAATGAAAGGTAAGATTTACTGGTACAGGGTTTACCGTATTTCTAAATAATAGTGTTAAATATTCATCCACACTATTCTAGGGGTTTAATCAGAAAAAAAAATAAAATATTACTTAGACATCCTAAATAGCATATGGCTTCAACTTCAGTGTTTAGACGTCTGCAGAAGAAAGTTATTTTAACAATAGCTAATGTATTTTAATTTCACTTAACTATATAAGGTATACCTTTACTTTGTACTCAGTATTCTTTTATAGGAATTGTTTTGTTTCAGAAAAATAAAGTGGAAGGTTGAGTTGTCATAGTTTGATACTTACTATCTGTAATTTAGTGACATGCTACTACAGCCTGGATTCATTTCACAGAAACTGTTGGTTTTGTTTGTTTCTGAAAAGTGTCAAACATGTATTAGTCATGCTGCTTTAAGTTCTACTTATTTTTGTCTGTTCATTTTTAAACCATGTTCTGTTCTCTGTATTGGCTTTTATGCTAAGCATTTCTACTTTTGTGTACTATAGACATGATATAACAATGTAGTACACAATACTGAAAGAATAGTCACTGGGGAAGGTCTGAGGCTTTTATACTCAAAAAATTACTGTAGTTAGAAAGCTAGTCAACTATACTAAAGCTCATAGGTCTATGTATAATTTTTAATTTTTTAGGTTTTGTTTCTGTTTACAAAAATATCCAAGTTATTTTACTAAAGATAGGAACTGAGACAAGTTTCAGATCCCCCTTTTTTAATTATTATTTTGGTTTTCCAGCAAAACAAGGATTTTAAGGTCATGGTTATTTGAGTGCTGGCTATTGATCTCTGTCAGTATCACTCAAAACACTTTCAAATCCTTTTTCAGCAGATCAAGACAGAGGAATGAATGTTCCAAATATATGTTGTTAGTGTAACTTGGAGAAACCATCATACAGATTGGGAGTGAAACCCAAATGTGTGGCTGGTGATAGACACGTTGAAACTCGATTTTTTTCTCAGGTAACATTTCTTCTGTTTGACCTACTGGCTAATTATCATGATGTTATGAGAGTCACTGCCTTTCACTTGGGTAATAGATAATTTGTGGACAATGGATGAATCCTGAGGTGCTGCAAAGGGTCATTGCAGGATTTTTGCCATAACTGTAGTAATACCAGTGGTCAGGCTAGCTAGTTAAAAATAGCTTCGTGCTATAAGGCATTTACTTTGCCATTGATTTGCAGGCACACTTCCTATGCCACTTCTCTGTCCAAGGTGGTGTGGTGCATTAGCCAGTCTTTGTGCCTTGGAAACTGATACAACCACAGCTGAGTTATTAATTCATGTTTGTCAAAAGGATGTGCATAAACAATTTAATAGTTTTAAGCATCCTTTGTTTATCTGTCTAGAAATGAATAATTACCATGGAGAACTCTTTAAAGCTTTTATGCCTTGAATAAATAACAGTTACAAATAGCTGAGATTCTCTTGTCAGTAACTGATGTCCTTAGTTGTGAAGCCTTTCATATGTTACACGTTTTTAAGCCCAACCTACTTTTAATAGTATTTCAGTAAGTATAACAATCCTGTAATGTTGTGTCAATGAGAAATACTTCCGTCACTGAACAGGAGTTTTCAATTTAATGAGCAGATCGGATCCCTACATGACCATAGACATGCAGTTTACATTTAATTTTAAAACTCATGTATTACTTCGTATAACTTAAAGTTCATATACTGGAAGATTAAACTGGACTCAGTTAAAAATATACAGGAATTGAGTTAAAGTACTCAGTAAGTTATTGCTTTTCCTTTTTTCCTGTCATGCTTTCATCTAACTTCTTTGGAAACTTCATTGGGAAACATTGGCTTTTGCTTTTGTTTTCTAAAGTAAAAAATATAGGAAAGGCCTGAAAACATAAAACTTTATGCATCATGAACCGACATTTTGAAAAGCTCTTACAGTGCATGACTGTCTCCTGGAAGATAGAACTTTATTGTTAGACTTTCATTATTGTGTCTGATAAGTAATACTTGAAGTTTGTTCCTTGAGTTCTGATGTATTAAATCTTTTGATTGGTAAGGAAAGCCAGATGTTTGTAATTTTTACAGGAAGTGTTTTTAGATGCTTTGCCTTGGATGGAAACTGTCTGCGCAAAGAAAGCAGCAGCTATTAACTACATTCCATTCCTCATCATTGTTTTTACATCAGCCTCCTGATGTAGTCATTTTATGATGCTATGCATGAATAATTCTTATTTAATTTTAAAATGTTAATTAGGAAAAACAAGCCTTCCTGTCATTTATTTTGCAGGTAAATTTATTCTAATTATGTGAAAAGAAAATGGTAATTGCCAGGAATAAATGTGCTGTTCTCGTTCTGAGGCAGTACGGCTTTTCAGGCAGGTGAATGAAGCAGAGAGAAACATACTGGCTTTCAGAAATTGAAATAAGTAGGTTTTGCCTATATCCATGTTACTTCATATCTGAAAGCAAAAATATATACATTGTGATTGCAGTTTAGATGTGAAAACAATCTGAAAATATAAGGTTTTGTATCAGGTGCCAAATGTCCCATAGAAGTATCTCTTCCATGAATTTTTCATAATTTCAACTTGAAATCAATGAAATAATTGAGACAATCACATGATTTGGATACATGATTTGATTCAGCCACAGGCTAAAAAGCTGATATAAACTAATTTGATCTTAGTTATAAACTGTTACTTTATCTCAGTGTGTTTTCAGACAAGGGCAGTAGTCACAATTTTTACCGATCAGTGCATAAGCAGTAATACATTTCTTTTATATATTTATGTGTGTGTGTATATATATAGAATATCATAGTATAACATACCATGGAATAGAATCAAATCGAATTGAATAGAATTAAGTAGAATAGAATTGGGTAGAACAGAACAGAATGGAATTTCAGTTGGAAGTGACCTACAAAGATCACCTAGTCCAACTGCCTGACCACTTCAGAGCTGACTGTAAGTTAAAGCATGTTATTAAGGGCATTGCCCAAGTGTCTCTCAAACACTGACAGTTTTGGGGCATTGACCGCCTTTCCAGGAAATCTGTTCCAGTCTGTGACCACCCTCTCAGTACAGAAAAGTTTCCTGATGTCTTCTATTCTAAACGTTTTCTGACACAGCTTTGGGCCATTCCCACACATCCTGTCATTGGACCCCAGGGAGAAGAGCTCAGCAGCTCCTTCTCCACTTCCCCATCCTCAGGGAGTTGTAGAGAGCAATAAGGTTGCCCCTCAGACTCCTTTTCTTCAAACTAGACAAACCCAGAGTGCTTAGCTGCTTCTCACAGGACATTCCTTCTGGCTCTTCCACCAGCTTTGCTGCCTTCTTGTGGATGCATTCAAGTAAATTCACACCCTTCTTATACTGTGGGGCCCAGAACTGCAGGCAATACTCAGGGTGAGGCTACGCCAATGCTAGTATGACTTTTTATGCTGAGGACCTATACTACAGCCAAAGAAAATGTGTAAGAAATGTGATTCAAGATTCACAAATTTCCATCACAGCAACTAACCTTTAAACACAATGAAAAAAACCCCACCCAAAACCAATATGGCAATGCTTATTTCCTATATTAACTTTATTTGCTTAAGAGAAGCTCTCTTAATTATTGAGCATTTTCCATATTCATCTTTTTCTGGAAAACAAAGAAATGCATACATTTTGCTATTCCCAAGAAGCTATAGAGTTGGGGATTGTTGATTATTTTTTTTTTAACTTCTATTTGCATTCCTTTTTTTTTTCTTTTTTGTTTCTTTTGCATTTTTGAATATAGAGACATTACTGCCCTCAGTAACCCCAGCACAAACTTTATTTGGATTATAGTAACATAGTATTGTAACTGAGAAGAGAATCTGGTGTGAAGTCTCCAAACATATCCTATGATTCTATTTGTTTCTGTCTGCTCACTGGATAACAAAACAGACTCACAGTGGGTCCACATAATTTATTTTCAGTACCTTTTTTCTTTTAGGGTATTGTGCAGAATATTTTTTAGAGGTAGGTTAAGCATCTGTTTACCAAAGACAACACTGAAATTAGACATGAGCTGTGTGAGGGGACAGTGAGCATTCATAAAACAATGAAGAAGCAACACAGTGAGCAGCACAGCAAACTGTCTGGGAAGGGAAGTGTGCTTCCTTTTTTTTATGGAGATCAGCTGACCACAGGAAACGCAAAAACATACTGTAGCAACAGGTGGTTTTGTACGTACCTGGTTGAAGATCCAGGTGAATAACAGTGGGAAGGTACAGGAGGAAAGAGGAAAACAGAAGCAAGAAAGGACTGTGAAAGATGTCAAAATATACTTAGGGATTTTGAGTACTTTTGGCATGTCGTGTCTTGTAAGTTATGTCAAGTAGGAGGATAAGGTATACGCAAAACCGTACAACTATACAAGGCAGCTGCTGCAAATACAGACATTTCACTTCTACTTTTTCCAGTTGTTCAGACTCTCAGTAGATGTTTCTTGTAAGCATTGGTGGCTGATATTATATCAGGGATTATCAGTGTCCTCATATAAAATTTGTTACATTACTTGGAATTTCCACTGGTAGCCTAATGTATTTAAAAAAAATACTCAGTCTTCAAGTAAAGATTTTGATAATTTACTTGGACAGGCAAATAGGTAGAAACAATGCTTTGCTGACAAGATGGAAAGAAAAAAGTTTTGAATAATGGACATGTCATTAGTGATCTAAAATTTTCTTCATATTTACAAATTAAAATCTTACATTACATCTCTTTAAAAGTCTCTTTTTTACCTTCATCTGCTATTTTTTATTGTGGGGAACATATACACAAGCCTTCTTTAGCTACACCTAAGCTGACAAATTTCATATTGCAAAATTAACTAAATTAAAAGAAAAGTGAAGTTCTAGGGGTAGACAAAAGGAAAAGTCTGTAATAGAGTGGAGAAAAATATCAGATTTTAAATATAATTATTTCTTATATTAGTATTCCGTCAAAGTAAAAAAAAAAAAAAATCACTGAAAATATTAAAAAACTCATTTCTTTGGCATTTTGTCTCAAATTTGCCCCCGTTTTCTCTTCATCGTTTTTGCTATGTTGCTTGCTTTCATGTTAATGACACTGCTGCGCACCGTGAATTGCGTGAATTGTTTTTCTTCTTGTAATAGCAGCATTAAAATAATCAAGAATAATGGGTTGCCAGGGCATAAGTAGCACTATATTTACCTTATGCTTAGGTTGTTGATAAATGGTTGCATCACATTAATTTAACATTTTATTTAATTTTTCTTGATTTATTCCTAATTGGTTTACTACATCAGAAGTTAGTCATAACAGAATAATTGATCAGTTTCCCCTCCTTACCAGAAATATGCTGGGTTCATATGGTTTGTTCCTGAAATCTGTTCAGAATTATTAGCCCAGCTGGCAAAAAAGAATGGGAGTATGTACAGTTTCTTTAAGGCCAGCCTTTAATTTGACAGGAAAATTCTGGGACTGGCACATAAAAGGTTTAATTCTCATCACCAGGACAGGAGAAAAAAAGGAAAAAAAAAGCCAACTCACTTCTCTCTGTCTATGAAATACTGTGGGATTCCTTCCTAGAACAAGCTGTGCATTCTTGGGTCGTGAAAGAGCAGAGGTCATTGCAGTTTCTCTGCTTAGAGCCTGGTGGTTTATTGCATAGCGCAGTCTTGTAGTCACCTGTTTCAGCAGCTGTTCTTCTGAGGAGCTTTTCTTACTACATAGCTGTTCATAAGAGTATTCCCTTCACCTTAACTAAAATATCTTACCTCTGAAGCATAAGGCTGTGAAATAGGTACAAGTAAGAAGGTAGGTGATATTACAACTCAGAGACTGTATCTTATCAAACAGTAAAAAAATACTTACATAACTTAAATCTTAAGTAACATAACAGCAACATTTATGTTTTAATACTAAGTACAGAAATAAGGACTTATAATTAAAGAAGGTTCCTACCATCTATTCACTTAGTCTCATAAACACGGCATGTATCTCTAAGACCAGATTTGGAGCTGGTATTGTTGGAAACTGGGGGCTGCTGTGGTGGAAGTTTTCTGAGAGACTGAGACAACAGGCAACTCCTATGGCTACAAACATACGCTTACTTCTCCTCAGATATTAAACATTTTATCTGCTAACGATTAAAACTCGAGTATTAAACAAACATACCAGTCAGGCCTTAGATTTATGATAGCTCCAGTCTTACACCATACTGTGGCTTCTGACAGACACTGTGGGATGGTTCTTAGTCTCCAAGTCAAGATGTAGCCTTGAAAGCTCTTCAACATGGGGACGCAAGACCAAAGTGAAAATCTCTCTTCACCATACCCCACTATGTTGGAGCTGGTCTCTATATATACTGTTTCCGTGGAGGAAGACTGGTTGGATCCAAAGCTGTTGGTCTTTGCACAGGCCAGACCACCTTGTCAGTGCTGGTCTATTCTTGCACCTCCATGTCATTATTACCACTTTGCAGGTCGGGTATCCGACTGCATGTTAGAACACCTGATTCCTTCAAATAGTTGCAGGTTGTTATCTAAGTATTACTGTTTTTACATAACTATGCCAAAAAGGCAGGTAATACAAAATATTTCACTTCCTACCTGAAATTGGGTAGTCTTATGATATGTGTGCAAAGCAAACAGGATGATTTGTATTTCTTCTTCAAGTCAAGCAGGTTTGTAGTAATTTGGGTGCAAGGCAAGTAAGATATGTTTCTCAAATATGTTTCTTATACAGGTCTGTTATTTGATATTTTGAGACAAACTCAAAATCTCCCCTTTTCCAATATCAACAGAAGCTCTTGTGGGTAAAGCATCCACACTAAATGAACAAAGAATTTTCTTCAGGTAGTCAACATCTAAAGCATAAGAAGTATCCAGAGGAGGAGGAGCAGATGGTTTTGAGGGAATATAGTTTTAATTAACAGATCTGTTATCCAAACAATTATTTGGGTCCAGAACCAAACCACGTCCTTCAATTTAAAAAGGATTCAGTACAAGATCATTATCAAACTTTTCTCTGTAATGGGGAGTGCACCATTTTAAATATTTCATAGTTTATACTCCTTCTCAGACTCTGGCTTACATCATATATACATAACTTATAGTGACTTATACTGGCAGGGAGATGGTGGTTCTTTGACCTTGTGTAGTAATCACTATGCAATTCTGTTACTTACTACACTCTTTAGTAGACTATTAAAAAATATACAACATAACTACCATAAATGTGATATCAGAAACACTGATGCCTCCATTTCCTCTCAAAGTAAATCATCTTGCTTCAACTTCATTTTACAGCAGAGCATGTGGTGTTTAAGGTAAACCACTCTACACAAGACTAGCTATGTAGATCTGTACTGGTAAGACAGCTACATGCAGACAGTTGATGAGTGTCATGTGCATTTGTGTAACATGTACACACAGACCTGATGCTGCTGCATGTCCCAGTGGTTTTGGTCTCTTTCCTGTGTGGGTATTTCTGTGATTAGAAGGGGCAGGAGGAGAAGCATTTCATCAGTTTGGGGCATAGGCGGGAGGCCGTTATGGAAACTTGTTTGGAACAGTGTCTCCAATCAGGCTGAGCAATATCTTGCTAATTCTGAACGCACAAGTGATATTGTATGGTCAGTCTGCCATGCACAATGATGTTCTGCGCAGGGACAGCAAGCCTTGACACAACGATGTGACATTAAAATCACAAAGTGTGTGCTGTAGCAGTCCACTCAGCCTTTCTGAGTGGAAAGGTGAGATCCTTGTCTGAGTCTCAGGATGGTTAGGACTTTAAATCAGGATCTGGTACACTTGGCCAGCAGTTTGACCCAGAAAATAAAAAGGAACAGAAAAAACCAAGAACACAAATTTGGAATGACACCTGCAGTACCACCATCAGTGCAATGCATTTATGTGACATTTAGGGAGCTATTAAACAGATGGATTGCATATGGATTGTTGCAATCAGTTTGAAAAGAAGCAACATAATAAGACAAATCCAGTGTGTAACTATAATAGTAAACATTTACATAATGTTTCATTTATTAGGCTCTGTTTGAAGAGTATGCAGAGCATGGAGAATACAAGCACTAAAATAGCATGATACAAATACGTGTTCTGGGAAGTGTTTAGTACTTAAAATTAATGTGCATATTTTTCACCTGTTTAATTCCTGTTTTTCTGTTTGAAGTGAACTACTCACAATAATGAGAGCTGATCAAATCATTAGATTTAGGCTAGGAATTGAGAAAACGTGTTTATTGATTTCAGCTTCATTTGTACAAGTCCAGTTTTCAGTTAAAACAACGCAAGAACCACTTGAAATTTAGTTGAACTAAAAATACAATAGGAGAATAACTTAAAAATCTATCATTGAAGATAGTAGCATTAGATGCATTTTACTATCATAAACGGATAAAAAGGGCTAAATCTATTTTCTCAATATTCACATTGTTTAGAAATTGCCATCTTCAAAACACTTTGAAACCCAGATATGTTAAATTTTAATTCAAGGAAAAAAATAATCTTAAATTTTAACATCTCCCAGAGATTAATATGGTCAGATAATAATTTTAGCTAATCTTTCCTAGTTTGAAGAAATTTATGAACTAATATTTTTTGGAATATGATTAATATAAGATGTTTCCTGTAATATTTTCTGCTTTGCTTAGCTGAGTGTTTTCATCAATTTTAATGCAGAAACTGTTAATTTTGGAAGAAGTTAAAACAAATGTGTTGTGAAAATATTTTTCATACTGTTAAGGTTAGACAGTAAAATTGATAATGCATTATATAAAGAGGTTAAGGTAAACCAGAAAGTATTGACAAATGTCTTTGTTACTACATAATATATGAGAATTGAATTCAATTAAAAAAATGATGCTGGCATAAAAGCCTTTAGTCAGCAAAGAAAATTAAAAAAATCAATACTGATAAAGAATAAGTTTTATCAGTATTGTTTCTTTTTAGTTTCTTCCCTTTTTAACAAACAAACAAACAAACGAATTATTTTTATTTTCTTTCCTTTTGTTTGTCTAAATAAAATAAACCAGCATGACAGAAATTCTACTTTTAGGAAAAGCTGTGTCCCCATTCCTATAGAGCTGTTTTTATACTATACGGCAATGCCTATTTATGTGTTACTAAGACTGTCCATTTATTATTTACCTGTACTAATTGTTTTTTTCGCTACAGGTCATATGTCATCCTTACCCAACCACAGACTGCTGATACTTGGGGTTTCATTACTTTTTTGCACCTGTCTGTTGGGGGGCAGTAGGGCAGGAGTTGCACAGGCATCTATCTCTTAGTGCCTGGTGCAGACCTGGATGTGGCTAGCTGTGTAGATCCTGTTTGGTGGGAAGGGAATCCGTGCGATCAGCACTGGCAGGCTCTGTTGTTGAGCCCTAGGGATGCACACAACCAGTAAAGCTGGTGGAGTTGAGGTTAGTGGAAGAAGGAACTGACAAAACCTGAATGCTTGCTGTTGGACTGGCGTAAGGAATTGCAACAAAATTCAGCATCTCCAAACAGCAAACATGAGAAAAGGCAAGTATTTTGGAATTATGGTTGGTTTGGGGAGAGACCACAGTGTACATTTGCAGCACATGAAGTGTCACAACATACACTGTGAGCAAGAGCACAGCTCACCTGGGCAGGTGGCAATGCTGGACATGCGGGCAGGTGGTGGCTTTGGTGTCAAATCAGCCATGGGGGAGTCCTTGATTATCAGAAGTGTGGGTTGGCAGAAAAGCCAGCATCATCCTAGAGGCTCATACCGGAACAGCTTGGATCGTTAGTCAGAGGACACAGCATGTTGTTAATTACTGTGTTAAAAAGAGACATTGGTTCACTGTTTAAAAAGATGAGGCAAGTTTCTCTTCCTGCTAACTTCGAAACTATCTTTGTTGGCAGATTAATTAATGTAACAGATAGCTGAACCAAATGTTCATAAATCCTAATCAGTTTAAAAGTTTCAGTGAGAATTATTTTCGTTCTCTTGGCTGCTATATTCTTCTTTCAAACTCCATAAATCAGGGATAAATGTGTAAGAAGTCCTAACTAGCTTTTATTTTCTTAGTACCTCTAAGAAGGAGTTACCCACCTATGATAAGTAATTTTTCTCACTCTACATCTAGAATATTTTTTGTAGTTACCTGATGTCAAGTGTTTCAGTTTCTAAGTATCAATGCCTTTTCTGTGTATTCTGATGTCTTTCATCCTCATTACCAAAATGGTAACTGAGAAACTGGTGGGATTTTTCTGCTCTGGTAAATACTTTTTTTTTTTTTTTTTTACTGTTCAGCTACTGCTAGTTAAATGCAGAAAAGCACATATAATTCTTTTATTTAAACTAGGATAATAATTTTATTTTTCATCTTATCAAAGTATTAACATTGAGTGGGGGAAGACATATTATAGTATCAGGATTCCATATCGAATAGTAAATTAATGTTGGTTCAAATTAATTGACAAGATTTACCTTTTAAGTATTATACCTTATGTAAAAGGACTGAAGCATTTGCTGAACATTAAGCGACAAGACACTTGCATGATGTAAACTGGTGAGATCAATTTACTGAAATGCCAAGAAATGCCAGCTGATAAGCAGGCATAGAAAGCTTTCATGCTGAGTGCTAGAAAAGGAAAATAAATGTACCTTTGATTAAGAAAGGCTAATAGAAAAGGAAGAAAATGTTTCATTTAGAACAGAAATGCAGATTTCAGAATACAAATAACATTTTCATTATTCTCAAACTTCCAGTACAAATATTAATCACTTCTAATATTAAGTATTAATAATGTTCATTTTAACCTGGTTTTCATCACCCATAAAGTCCACAGGAGAAGAAGCACTTGGCAAAACGTTATCTGCTGAATCATAGAGTCATTTAGGTTGGAAAAGACCTTTGAGATCATCAAGTCCAACTGTTAACCCAGGGCAGCCAAATCCAGCACTAAACCATGTCCCTAAGCACCACATCTATGACAACTATGCATTTTTTAAACACCTCCAGGGATGGCGATTCCACCATCTCCCTGTGCAGCCTGTTCCAATGCTGCAACACCTTTTCAGTGAAGAAATATTTTCTGAGTATCCAATCTAAACCTCTCCTGGAGCAGCTTGAGGCCATTTCCTCTTGTCCTGTCCCTAGTTATCTGGGAGAAGAGACTGACCCCCACCTGCCTACAGCCTCCTGACAGGCAGCTGTAGGGAGCGATAAGGTCACCCCTGAGTCTCCTTTTCTCTAGGATAAACAACCCCAGTTCCCTCAGCCGCTCCTCATCAGACTTGTGCCCCAGCCCCTTCCCCAGCCCCGCTGCCCGTCTCTGGACACGCTGCAGCCCCTCAATGTCCCCCTTGCAGAGAGGGGCCCAGACCTGAACACAGGGTTTGAGGGGCGGCCTCAGCAGTGCCCAGTGCAGGGGGACGGTCACTGCCCTGGTCCTGCTGGCCACACTGCTGGGGACACAGGCCAGGGTGCTGCTGGCCGCCTGGGCCCCCTGGGCACACTGCTGGCTCCTGCCCAGCCGGCCGTCACCCAGCACCCCCAGGCCCTTTCCCACCAGGCCCTTTCCAGCCGCTCTGCCCCAGCCTGTAGCGCTGCGTGGGGCTGGTGTTACCCAAGGGCAGGACCCGGCACTGAGCCCTGCTGAACCTCATAAAAAAGTTAAGTTTAAGAGAAACTTAACTTTTCTTTTAAAAGATACATTACTTGTGAGATTCGAGATAAATTTAAAGCTTTTCCAGACAGCTGAAAGTCACGGATTTGATTGATCTATTTTTCCATAAGAACTTTTTTACTTCCATAATTTCTGTTTAATGTGGAGTATAAGAACACCTTTTGATCACTTTCATTAACTGTGAGCCTTCTGGAGGAATTTTAGTTTTGATAACTAGCAATCAGTTACAACAAGGGGATTCACATAGCTAGGCCATAAGTGTGTATGCTTAGTGGCTACGACTGAAGAATAGTTTTGGCATTATGTGAATTTCGGCATAGGAGAAATAAAACCCCTAGATAATAAAAAAGAAGCTTCAGAGCAGGCTGGTTGTGTACTTTTTTTGACGTTGAGCAGCAAAAACACATTTCTATCTGAATTGAAGCATAGACTAGCATATTTGTAATGAAATTGTTAATAAATTGAAAGTGTTTACTTCTTTAAATCTACTTAGCTAATTGTGATCTATTTATGATAAAACTGCTTATGATATATGCAGAGAAAAGGCATTTCTGAGGATGTTTTACTGAAGCAGTGAAATATCCTTGACTTACAAAACCATAATTTTGTCACAGAAATTACAAGATCAATTAAAAATCACTTTATTTTAGTAGGGCATCTGCTCAGAAAGGGTCTATAAGCGTTTGAGTCAGTAAGACACACTTTTCAATAAAGCATGTCATCTTTATTTACTGATTACTTTTGCACTGGACCTTTAAGGAGTCATACTTTTATGGTCTGTCCTTGAAGAGAAAACCAGAAAATTCCTGCCATTGCATATATTTCATGTCATCCGTTATTTTGTAACTTAAATTATAAATGAGGAACAAATGAAACAATGAAGGGAGACACATATGCCTGACATCTTGTGGTAAAGGAAGCGAGAGAAAGAAACAGTAATTAAAACTTTATTAGTAATAGTCTAGATACTAACATGCTCTGGGCAGTAGGCATACTGCTATACAAATATCTGTGTAGTAATTTATTTGTTAGACTTATGTAGACATTAAAAACTTTGGAATTGGATTATGAAGATATACAAAATTAAAAGTTCCCAATTAAAACCATAAAATATTATATTATTACTGGGCTACTAAACCTGCTCCAGTAAATTAATTTCCATTTCCTTTGTTATATTAAAATTTAATGTGTTAACATTTTCTGTTATGGGCTCAGGGTAGCGGTTCTTTTTTTAGAAAGAGTATCAAAATGCTAAAATTTTTCAACCTGCATAAAATTTTAATGTATTTGCTTTTTTTTTTTTTTTTTTTGTAATTGATACAGGTAGCATTCAAAGATGCACCACATGGCTGAGTTATCAGAAATTAACAAATAATTCTACACACTTATTTTAACAATGATGGCTTGTCTTTAACTCTTCCTGGATGAAATAATAGTTATAAAAGAATGAGAAGGAGAACTGTCACATAAAGTATTGTTTGACTCTAAATAAACTTTCTTGCCTACCAGTCTTGTGGGTTCAGTTCATCAGCTGGTCCAACTGCACAATTCCTGGGGAATCAAACAAATGCATTATAACAAGGGGTTTAATATGTCAGCAATCTCAGAGTGTGGAATGACAGCATCAACAGCAAAAGTTCTTACAGGTTTTAACACTTAAGATGAAAAAGAGAAAAAGATGGTGCAATATTTATTTTTTTCTTTCATAAGTGGATTGAAAATGGAAAATTAAATATCCTTGAGAGAGTTTTTATAATAAAGCTTCTTTTTTTTTTCAGGTGTGTAATCTAACTTTTTCTTTTAATCTATCACAGTGGATGTGACTTTAGATTTAAAGGTATTTTAAGGAGGGACTTGGATAATGCTAGCTGCTTTAGAAGCAATAATAGCTCTTCCCACCCTTTTTTTGTGTGCCATTCGCCAATATACAGAAGAGTGTCTCTGAGTACATGGCCAAGGAGAAACAGCTCTCCTGCTTTTGCTAGGTGAATGTTATTATGATGTAATTTAGTTCATTGTATAGGTAACCAAACATTTTGCAGGACGGAGGATCATAGATATCAGTGCTTAATCGCTTATTTAAGGAAAAAATATACCAGTATAAGTCAAATATATAGATAGATAGATAGATATAGATATAGATATAGATATAGATATAGATATAGATATAGATAAAGTGATTCTTAAGTATTTTCTCTCTAACTTTTGTTCTGGGGAAGGGGAGAAGAAGTAGCTTAGCTTAAACAGGAAGCAGTATGATCCTCACTATCTTAAATTGAACTCAAATTCTTTTTGTTTTCTAAAATAGAATATTGGTTTATTTCTTCTTTCAGAGGCTTGCAGAGTTTGTCTTTCAGAGTAACTTCTGTGCAGTGTCTCAAAGTGTCACTTCTCAGCAGTCTTGTATGCCTACTATCTATTAAAATATTGTTTCTGGCAAGACAGGCAACTGTGCTAATATAAAGTTCTCCATGAAGGCAGGAATGGGGAGACAAAAAGCAAGGACAAAAGATTTTTCAATGTTCACCACTTTCTCCCTGTTATTATTTCTTAGAAAGTAGCAAATGTCTTCTTAAGGATCTAGTCCCTGTTATTTTTTTAAACTAGGCTCTGGCTCTGAAAATCCTTCTAAATCAGGATATGTTACTTAAACGTTGTCACTGTAAAGCATCTTCCTGCAGGGCTTCAGTAAAAGTCTTGGGGACATTCTCTAATCCTGTAGAGATTTTGTTGTTGTTACCGCCTCACAATGACTCTAGCTACCTTTTCCTCCTGCTGCTTCAACACTTAGTCTGTTTTGCATTCTTCTATGACTCTTTTCCTTTGTCTCTGATAATGTGTAACCTCATTAGGTTTTAGCTTTCCTCTTTCCATGTTGAAAGAAATAAAATCTGTCACATATTTGATACCCGTTTTGTTTGGGAAGAAATGAGAAGAAACACTCACAGAGGAACTGTGAACAAAAATGACAGTATCTTGTGACCGCCTGAATTTTATATAAAAGATAGGACCACAATGATCTTTTAGAGACAGTCCAAGATATGGTCAAATATAGTTATGTAATTCCTGGTATTAATTTGGTAAATTATTTTTTACAGTGAAGACTGCATAGTCTTCTGGAGCAATGATTTTGTATGCCCTATTATGGACATAGTCTTCCAAAGAGCTCAAAGAACTGGCCATCTTTCTGGTTACTCAAATATATACTTGTGAATACTTCTGAATGGTTTTGTCTTTTGCCAGGTGAATCATGTAATGATTCACATGCAATACATTTCACACATGCAATATTTTGCTTCAGTGTCAGAATCACATGAGAACACAGAATATTAGTTTGAAAGCTGAAGGCAGTTTAAAAGCAGAGAAAACTTTGTGAAATGGGTGCTCAGAAAAATGTTGCATAATTAACATTCTGCTTATTTGTAGAGATAACTAATAATTAGCTATTTTGCATGAAAAATATGCAAGTCAGATGGTAATTTATCAAAAGAATAAAATTAATATTTACCGCAGCAACCAGTGAACTGTATGAAAAATACTGTTTGATAATACCTGGGAGGAAGAACACTCATAAGAAACACTGTTCACTGGTACATATTGTTCTCAGTTCTGGGAAATTCACAAAGTGTATATTTTTGAACACATATTATACTCTTTTTCATCCTAGTAATGTTTTCATAGCTGGTGAATAAGCAAGATGTTTGTGTTGTGGGAATGAAACACAAACCAGAATTGGTTCTGAATTATTAAATACTAATACTTCTACATAGTATTTGTTATTAATTTATTACTGTTTTATAAACAGTCAAATTTTAGCACTAAATTTAGTCAAATTTAGGAGAAGTGTCTGGAGAATACTGGCCTGTGGTTTTCCCTTTTCCCCTTCCCCTTCCCCTTCCCTTCCCTTCCCCTCCCCTTCCCCTCTCTCCTTCCCCCCACCCCTTCCTCTTCCCCGTCTTCCAAGTGCATTACCCCTTCTAACTTACGGTTTTTTTCTACATATGTTCCATAATTCACTCTTGTTCCAAGGTACCCCTTTATACAAAGTGACTGCAAGACCTTTCACAGATAACTGGCAAACAGTGTACACAAAAAATGGAGGAAGTTAAAAAAAATGCAGTTTTACAGTGTCTCTTTTACAGTGACACTTGTATAAAGGGGAGTAAAACAAGAGGACTCAACTTGCGTCTTACCGACTGGAAAATGAAAGACATGTGATGCACAAAGGGTGGAGTGCCCCTCTTAGTGCTTGGCTGTCGTACCTCCTCACTGTGGTCTGTGGGATACAGAGAGCAGGAACAGGGGTCAAAACAGGAGACTTGAGATCTCTACCAAAGTTAGCCAAGCCCAGAACAAGGAAAGTATGAAGGACACATCAAGATGCTTTGGTTAACTGATCAGGTCCCCTGCCGAGAAAGGATTGGGGTGAATCATGTTTTAGCATGTTTGCTATGTCTCAGCATCCAGTAGTTGAGGTGCTGAAGTGCCTGATAATGGGAAAATGAAAATGAATACCAGCTTGCATTATTTTAGGATGAAATCCCCTGCTAGGTACCAGGCAATCATAATCACCTTGTGTTACTTAACTCCCACTTTACTTACTTAAGAAGTGATTATTGAGTTTCATGCTGATGCTGTCTAATATCACGTCTTTATTTTGTAACTTACTTCTGATAAAGTGAAACATGGCTACCTGCAGAAACACCACTGCTCCATAAATACTGCAGAACTGGACGATATATGAAAACAATCATAATATGATTGATTCTTTTCAAACAATCAATCGAACAAAAACCCAAGAATAATCAAAGAACTAGGTCCATAAAAAATAATTACATAGTAGAAGTCCTATAGTGAATGGCTCACCCTTCAACCAAGACAGTAAATGTAGATGGAAACAGAGGCCACAACTAAATGCATATAGACATAAAGCCCACACTAGCTGTAAAATGCAGAGGAGAAAAGCAAGTCCACACTGCTCAAAGACAACTTGGTAATGGTGTGAATGCCTTTCACTTGCTATACATTTTTTCTACCCAGTAGACTATCCTGCCTTGAAAATCTGTCCTTGCTGTCTTCTGGATGTTTGCTTATAATAAAAACAGGAGAAAAAACATGTTTTAGGAGATACTTTATCAGGTCTTTGGTGTAAATTAGATCTCTCAACAATTAAATTTTATTCCACTGCTGATTAATTTTAAAATTCTGACCCATATAACTTACTCACTATTTGCCCTTTGTTCTTGGTATGTGCAATAAATTACATCAGATCATCTTTTGCCAGCTTCACATTCAATGTTAGGTCACTTGTAATGGCTCTTCTGTTGAGCAGATGTTGAATCAATCAGTGATTTCAGCCCTTTTCTACACTTATCAGCAAGGGAACTTTAAAGTAGTAGAAACATCTTTTACTATTCCATATTAAAGACTAGTACAGGTCACAATCTGATCTTTATTAATAAGGCCATATAGACATATTAATTCACCACTTGACAATATCAGATATAATTTTGCTGTATTTTCCTGTATTTGTAAATGCAATTACTGGTCGACTCCATCACATTTCCTTTCAATCACTCATTTACTAATGCTAAGAAAGATCATCACAGTTCAGAACTAGATTATTCATTTGGTTTGCTTTTTACATAGGAAGGACACATGCATTTTCAGCATAAAATGAAATGTTTACTTTTTTTTTTTTTTTTCAAGTTTAATGTGCAGTGTAAGTTAATTTATCACCTAAATCATCTCTAGTATCCTACTATATGACTTAAGGACTCGGAGTATTCAGCAGTATTAGCAAACTTTAGGCAAGGAATTGACCCATTAGTAGACTAATTCTACTAAACACAGCAGTGCTGAACACATTGATATTTTACCACCCATTTTCTATTTGAGTTCAGCTATTTTGTATAGGTCTGAGGGACAATGGATAATAGTATTCCGGAGAATAATGATGCCTTGTGGGATAACAATCAAGTCAAGACCCCTGTATAACATGTAGATTAGATTTAGTGTTCCGCAATTTTTTCTTCATGAGAACCTATTGGTACTTAAAAGCTTAAATTAAGCCAATAAATGAAACAGAAGGTTGTCTGCAAATGTGTTTGCAATGTATTCAGCAGTATGCCCTTATAACAAACATGTAAATGAAGCTGTGTGTAAGGCTCTGTAAGACGAGTTATTGGTGGCATAGAGGGTGAGAGAGCATGCTTTGCTCCTACAGAGACTAACGGAAGCAATGAAGTTAACTGGAACTTAACATACAATGGCTATCCTGGGTCAGAACAAGCATTCACGGAACAAAGTGCATATCCTAACAGTAGCCTAAAGGAGCTGCAATAACAGGTAACACTGCAAGCAACAATACAAGTAGAGTGTGGCTTTAGTAGTCAAAGGAAGGGCTATTTACTTTTGGAAGTCATCTCTAACTTCATTTTGTGGTTAGAAAGTTCTTCAGGCAAATGCTTCCTTGGCAATTCTGTATATATTGTATACCACAGATTTCAGTTAAATGCCAAGAGAAGTTTGGGGATTATGTGCCAGTAGTGATCAAAGTAGATCTTGATTCTTCTATAGTAGTTGAGTGACATAATTTTTGACCAGCTACATTTCACAACTTTCCAGGAGTTCCTGAGCAGTCATAAATGAAGGCATGGTTATGTTGGTGTGCTAAAAAGCAGAAGCTAGAATGAACCAATCTATGAAATCATGACAGTTTCTTCTGTAGGTACCAAGTGTTAAATACTAAAAAGGACTTGAGTATGACCTGCATTCACAGACCTGGCAGTCAGGTCTTGGAAGTACTGAGAAATATTTTTTTCTCTTCATAGGGATAAATAAATAGTTAAGTAACTGTATAATAAGTTAGTATACTGAGTGGAAAGTGCCAGTATTTGCTAGAAGAGATTGTTTTTGCTAAAACTGAACATTCAGCATGTTTTCTGAATGCCCATATATGCTTTTTGACTTTGAAGGAAGTGAAAGCAATTACTTGAAATATATGCTAAAAGAACAAATGAACTCAGAGTGAAAGCATATGGCAGAAGATTGATAAAAGTGTTTTTATGTTAAATTTCCAGGTGCCAAACTATTCCATGTCAAAATGAACCAACCAACCAAAAATCAACTGAATAGAACTGCTCTTTTAATATCTGCCATGGGAAAAATACAATTACTTTTACGTGTTCCTGTAGGAGAGCTGTGAGTGTGGGAAACTGGTGTAGTATTGCATCACTTAACTGTTAACAGTATTTCCCCAAAATCTATGGAAAAATGGACATCATAAAATTGGGCTACTATAAGTTAAATGAAAGGAAGATAAAGCAGCTTGAATTTGCAATCATATGGAAAAGTAGAAGTAATAACATTGTCTAGAAAAATGAGCAAGTTTCTTTTTTGGAAAATAGCCTTTCTGAATATAATATGGTTTAAGTGGGTGAGAGCTCAGATACAAATACAGCCAGAGGTTGCTGAAATATCTTTGACACATAGGAATGTGCCATTTTCAAATAATATTCCTAAAGTATTTTTCAAATATTTTGCTAAATTTACTAGGGAAAAAAACAAAACAACAGATAATGACTTTTAGAATTATATTTTGATACTGTCTTTTGTCTTTGATTTTGAAAAAAACACTACTTTAAAAACCATAATTTTGCTGTACTCTGAAGTTATAAAAAAAGGCAGTTCAAAATGTATTCATTTTTTCCACCTAGCAAAAGGAAATTTGGTTTTGCTATTTTTTTTTTAACCTAAGCAAAACATAAAAGCTACCTTTTTCCTGCAACACCCAATCAGAGAATACTGTAGAATATCCAGTTTGTCAGAAACAAAGACAACCAAACCACTTTGGTTTTCTTCTTTTAAACTATTCTAAAGTGAAATAAGTCACCTAAAAGTATCTGTGCTCTATCCTTGCCATATGAGTGATCTGTGAAAATTTTATTGGGTTAAATTAATATTCTCTAAAAAAATCTAGAATACTTGTCTTTAACAAATTTGAAGAAAATACGGAGCAATTCATTATGACTAATGAAGTCATATTTACCAAAATTTTCTTTTCTGTTCCACAGCACAGAATAGTTTATATACAATGAACCAGTGCAGTTCCTTTATAAAACGCCTAACTAGAAGGCTCAGACTGAGAGGCTTCACATCCTCCTTTACACCTTACTGTTTTGTGCAAAAATCTGCATTCCAGTTTACTCTGTAGAGTAAGTTAACATAGTAGATTGCTGTTTCCAATACTAAAAGCATCCATAGTTCATACAGCATGAGAAATGAAGCAGAATCTTCCTTACAGCAGGGATTACCAATTCGTAATTCACTGTTGGTCTGTATGGTCACTGTTACAAATTGTTCCCATAAAGTTATTTATTTTTTTACCTCATCACATGTAACTTGCTAATGTAATTTTGGACTAGAGAAGTTTTTGCTCTATTTTTCGGCTAAGGAGTTGAGTTCCAAAGAAAATAAGTAATTCAGTCTCTACTAGGAAGTAAATCAGTTTTGATAGAATTTCTTTCACTAGGACAGAGAGGTATTTGCCAGAAATGCTACAAATCTCTCAGTTCTCTCTATGGGATGTTAAATTATACACATCACAGTTTCTTTGTTAAGAAAATGTTAAAAACCCTTAAGTGTAAATGAAAATCAGACCTCAATAGCTCATCGTTGGAAAATGTGAATATAATTTATTTCTGGAACATCTGGGCCATCTAACTTTTGTTATTGATCATCTTTTAATCTGACTTAGAACTTCAAAATAAGCAAATTTTTTTAAAAATAGTCTCACAGATGTCATTAAGGATAAGCAAAGGGAACCAGCTTATCAACTTCTCCTTAAGGCAGTACAGAGTTTACTGACTTTTGTATTTATCCCTGCATTATTGACTGGTGAGGACAAAATGGAGTTGCATGTATTTTAGTATTTTAGGCTGAGCAGAAATGCCTTTGGCGTCAAGATTTCTCTGTATCATATGTAAAACCAGAAAGAAATTGTATTTCTTGCATTTTTCCAAAAAATTATTTCCCATTAACCTGTGCTGCTCTCGCCTCTTCAATGAGCAATTTCAACTGGGAAAAAAAAAAAAAAAAAGTATGCTTTATCTGAGAAACTTACTAGCAGTCAATAAGAAGATAGTAAAGGGGTGTCAATATACATTTCAGATTTAATCATGGATTTAATGATGGATCAGGCCACAGTTGTGGGACATGTTCAGTATTTCTTTCGGTATAGCTCCTGTATATTCAGCTTAAGCAAGTATCTTGGCTTACAAAACATAAGATGTACCAGCAGTTTCATGATTATTAGGTACCTATTGTCGTTTCAATTGTTAAAATATTTTTATGAGGAAATTTTGAAACACAGTGTACGGTTAGACAAATCACTAATATTTTGGCTAAGAGTTTGTTGCTATGAATAAAAAAAGTCTTTGGTATTTAAAAAAAATATTGCAAATAGACAGTCTTCTTTTAATGCTTCTTGAATTACTCAACCTATATTTGGAATAGAACACTCCATCAGCATCAAACAGAGAAACATCTCAGTGACCCAGTGAAATCAACAGTCCAGCTCTCCGGTAGGACATACAATCCACATCCTACTGACTGTCTTTTTATGTGCTATCTATATAATCTTCAATCTTTAGGATTTATAATTTTTATTTCCAATATTGCAGAGTGTTTTCCATGTAATTCAGTAGCAATAGCAAAAAATGGGCATTATTCTCAGAGGTTCATTGATTCTTACCTGTTTTTGCAAATGGTAAAATTGGCCCACAAGTTTGGATGTGTGTGGTGGGTTGACCGTGGCAGGCCGTCAGGTACTTTCTCTCACTCTTTCTCCTCAGTAGGACAGGTGAGAAAATATGATGAAGCATCTTATGGGCTGAGATGAGGACCAGAGGACTGCCTATGAATTACCATTATGGGCAAATCAGCCTTGACTTGGGCAAAATTAATTTAATTTATTACCAATTAATAGCAGAGCAGAATAATGAGTGAGAAAAAACAAACTAAAAACACTTTTGCCACACTGCTGCTTCTTCTGAGGCTTAGCTTTCACTCCCAACTCCCATACTTCCTCCCACCCTGATTGCTGCAGGGAGATCAGAAATGGAGGTAGGTTGTGGTCAGTTCATACCTCTCTTTTTCCCATTTTGTTTCCTTCTCATGCTGTTCCCCTGCTCCTCTCCCATGGGATACAGTTCATGGGATACAAACTGCTTTAACATGAATGGGTCCTGTCCAGGGGGTGCTATCCTTCAGGAACAGACTGCCCTCCTGTGGGTACGCCACGGGCCACAGCTCCTGCCAGGAACCCGCTGCTTCTGCATGGGCTCTCCATGGGCTGCAGCTTCCTTCAGGGCACATCTACCTGCTGTGGCATTGGGACCACCATGGGCTGCAGGGGGCAATCTGCATCACCATGGTCTTCTCCAGGGGCTGCAGGGGAATATCTGCTTCAGCACCTGGAGCCCCTCCTGCCCCTCCTTCTGCATGGACCTGGGTGTCTGCAGGGCTGTTGCTCTTACATTTTCTCACTGCTCCCTTCCAGCTGCTGTTGTACAGCTGTTTCTACCCTTTCTTAAATATGTTATCACAGAGACACCACCAGCACAGGGCTCAGCTTTGGCCAGTGGAAGGCACACCTTAGATCTGGCTGGAGCTGGCTTTGACATGGGAGAGCCTCTAGCCACACTCAGAAAGCCACTCTTGCAGCTCTGCCCCTCTCCCCAGTACCAAAACCTTGCCATGTAAACACAATACAGCATGTGAAGGCTTCCCCCTACCCACACCCCCCCAAGTTTCTAGGTGATTTTCTTCCATAGTGATTTTTAAAATCCCCACCAGTACCATAACCATCTGTTACGGTGGTTGTTAGAAACTTGTATTGATGTTGCATCAATCTGATGGTGGAAGAAGCTTTTCAAGAGGAAGGTTTTGTGGCTCTTATTTTCCTTGTGCTATAAATCCATGGAATGGAAGGTGATTTTTTTTTTTCCTCAGGAAAGCTTTCATCAATTTATTTCTTCAGACATTGGTAAAGGCTAGTGATTCATGGCTTAAAATTTGATCTTTGTTGTAAGTAAGGCTTAGTGCAATAATTGCTTTAAAGTTTAGGTCTGACGTTTCAAGCTTTAACCTGGCTCTAAGATGCTGTAGAAGATGCTGAGCACAACTTGGTGTGTGTATGGGAAATCTGTGCCAGGGAACAGGCAGGCAGCCACATTTAACTGGAGCAACTCAGCGAGAAATGACTCATTCAAGAATCACTACAATTGTTAAGGAGAAACAAAATGGGGGTAAAAAAACCCTTTCCTAACAAAATGGGGAAAAAATTATTTGCAAATATTGAAGTGACCAATTTTAATGAAAAAAACATTTCAGACACCTTAACTAAGACTTCAGGTTACTATCTGCTTTTATCTAGGACTCTGAAGTTTCACTCAGTTTTGATCAATCTAACCTTTATGACTTTGATGCAGAATATATGGAGTATATCCTTTCACACCTACTAGCTGCATTGCATCCAAAAGCTTTTTCTTGTAGACTTTCTGACATCTTAATTTTAATAGCTTTCCCTGAAAACAATAGGTATAGCTGGGCACCATCAGCAAACCATCAGCAGCTGAGATTGTGATGAGTCACCATTTTTTCCAATGACTATTGGACTATATTCCAATGACTTAAAAAACTCCAAAAGACAGCAGCTAGAAGCAAGCAACTGATGTTTTTAGAGGAGGACAAAGTATAGAAGTGTAGCCATCATCACTTCTGTAGCTTTAGCAGACCAAACTACTTGAAACCATTTAAATTCTATTCCATGTTAAATCCCATATATACATATGTCAGCAGTGCATTGTATATCACAGTTTCAGGGAGACCTGTGCACTGTCACAAGAGGAAAGAACTCTCAATACTTGAGCAGGTGCTGGCCTGGAGACTGGTGTGGATTCCAGTTGTGAAATGTTTGAGATAATAGTTCACATCAATTTTTTTTCATTAATCACACAGATTTGGCATTGGTTTGGTTGAGTATGGTGTGCCTGGGTTTGGGGTTTTTCTTGTTTGTTTATTTGTGTGTTTTTTCCCAAGCTTTGTACTAAGAAAATAGGAAGAAATTAGAAATGCAATTTTTTTCACTCCTAGTTAAATATATGCATGATTATAAGATGCATTGTACGTTTGGCTATCAGTTGTCCCTTCACATTGCATTCCCTGATAAACCTCTTCTACATAATTGGTAGAGATTGCAGAGTCTGTAGATTCTACAGCTTTGTAGAGCAGCTTTGCTGTCTGGACTAAAGATGTCAATCTCAATCCAATTCACTGTCATCATTTGGAGGGACAGAGGTTTACGTTTTCTTACAATTCCTTTTAAAACAGATAAAGATGAAATAATAACAGATTGAAGTCCATCTGTCATAAAAAGATAAATACTTAACATTTCATAGTCAGAAATCTCTGTGTATCAAGTTCATTCCTACATGAATTTCTAAACATGAGAAAATTAGCAGCATCACATTACACCTGTAGTTTTAAAAACTATACTGAACATCATAGTTCATGCAATTCTGGGTGATTTTGTCATTCTGGCTACAGTTGTAGTGAGTGGTTAATAAAATATAGACAGACCTGTGAGCTCTAATAAAAGATACAAGAGGTTTGGGTTTTGGGGGGTTTTGGGGTATATTTCCTACTTCTTTTTTTTTTTTTTTTTTTTTTTTTCTTCTTACAAAGAGCTAAAATCATTGCTGATTTTTATAGGCCAGATCTGGGTTTGAACTATTCAGACAAAACTGTGCAAAACGGCTGCACATATTTCATAATGAAAAACATATTTTCTCTGTTAGATACTAAACTAGTTAACTCCCTTGCAGTCTCTGGTGGGCTGTAAATAGACACTTTGGTAACTGAAACTCTCAGCAGGTCTGAGAATAGCCACTCCTATATAGTTTTGTCAGAAGTGCTTGTTGGTATTATAATTGTAATTATGATGCACATTAACAGTGCAGCTCTGTGATGACTCACTGTAGTCAGTCACCTACACACATTGTTTGAAATAGGCAGAGCTAGAAAAGTTTATGAACTTCCAGCATGCAATAGTTCCTTGTGAAATAATAAATCAGACTTTGTCAGCAGAATGGAGCAATTCAATAGTGTCTCAATTCAGTATCTGGAAGGTGGGGGCAATTCTACTGTTCAGTATACCTGGGACAGGAATGGTGGTAAGAATTAAGAGGGAAATAGTGACTGAAATGAAACATTAGGGAAAAATGCAATTAAGTTCTAGGAAAGAAAGCAATGGGAAACAAATAATCCTGTTTAATATGGTGTGTCAGATGTTTTATTGCGTTTGTAGTTTTAAGGATATAAGCACAGCAAAGACTGTATTTGGAAATCGTATCTTTCATTAACGCTTTCTTCCTACTATTAGCTGGCATATCTAGAAGAATTACATTATATTTCCTGGACCCAAAAGCCCTCCTTCAGGGCTGAACTGTTCACCTTAAAAACTAGATGAAGCTCGCTGAGTACTGCTGTCTGTGCACTGCCTGTTTACATTGACTAGTTTCTTGTAGTTCATGATACAGTTAAAGCTGAGCTGAGGCATGACATCTTGTTCCTGTCAACCACTGTACCACGTAGCCTGGTTGATAAATGCTGACTTGGACATTTCAAAATCTATGTCTCAGTGGCATCTTAGAGGTTGGCTAATTTGACAGGTGCCATTTATTTATTTGTATCAGATGTCAGTGGAGTCTGGAGTAGGGTTGAATCACTACTACTTAACAGCCCTGCACCTATGCCTAGGTTTCTTATTCACAATTCCCAATCTGGTAACTTCCAAAATGCATATTCTCAATGTAATACAATCTGAATTCAGACAAATACTGCAAGTCTGATAGTGCACTTAAACAGCTGTTATTTCAGGCATAACTACGGTTTAAGACACAACTGTATTTCTGTCTCTTTGTGTGTTTTGTTTCTGTCTCACAGCTGTAAATGACCCTGCTTGAGCAAGGGAGCTGGACTAGATGAACCCAAGAGGTCCTTGCTAACCTCAGCTGTTCTGTGATTCTGTGTTCACAGTTGTGTGAATCAGACATGCTCAAGCACTTCTAATAAACTAGCACTTCCAATGACGTCTTCCCATCCTAGTAACCTCATCCTTTGTATAAGATTCATCTTAATAATGGACAATCTTGAATGAAATACTAGAACAGGAAAAATCTAGAAGACTAATTTGCAAGATAAACTGAACCTGTTTTACAGATCTTCAGTGAGCTGGCAATGCTGTACTTCATGAATGTAGATTTTGGCTGGATGTTCTAATTAACAGACATTGTTCAGGTTCTCAAGGTTTTAGTGGAATAATTAAATGCTTAGTTAATATTTCAGGTTACATGAATGCATACTTCTCAGAGCTCAAAAAACTTCTTTACATAAACACATAAACCACTTGTTTCAAGGGTACTATAGTTTTATCTGTGGATTGGAGGTTTATTTCCTTGAGCAAGGCAAGCTCGACAGACTTTGAAGTACGTGTGCAGAACCTGGAGCAATTACTGCAATATTTCATAAAAACTAGCCTCTTTGCAGTTGTGACAGGTAGTTACTCCTTTGCCAGCAACGCACTGAGTGTATAGCTGCAAAGGACTGTTTGGCTTAATGACAGGATTTAGCTGTGCTAAATGATAAAACAGGGCAAATGGTAAAATGCAAGTTTCAAGTGTAAAGTTCTTGTTAATAACACTATTAGAAAGCATGACAAATGTGAAATCAATAAAAGAAGAGCCACTCAGCAATTACATTGATATACAACTCACTTGTAAGGAATATTATAGCATTAGCATTTATTAGATGCTTATAGCATTAGCAATTATTAGATGCTTAATCATGGACAATAAGTACTTGGCAAAACAGTAAAGAATACTTCATAATTTCTTACTGTTAAAGAGTTGTCAAGTTAGCTATTTTGTTAGGTTTTGCATCCTTAATATTGTATTAAGTGAAACTTAAAATGTATTAATGCCCTATTCACTCAAGTGTTTTTGATAGTTAGATACATCTTAGTTCACAGTCTTCAGGAGTCTTGGACAGCTGCAATGAAAGACAGGAACATAAAACATAGCTAAAGAAACTATAACATAATGAGTGGATTTTTGCAATGTATTCAGCATCAGGCTCACTCTGCCCCAAATAATCTTAGTAAGATTTGTTTATAATTGATTTTCAGTAGACGTAGGCTTAAGCCACACGTCAGTCAATTTGGGATAATTCTATCAGATAATCACAGCAGTGTTGATAACAGGAATTACTGACACACAAGCACTCCCAAAATTTGAAGCCAGAAGTAGCTCAATATACAAAAATTCAATACAGTTGAAATACAGCTAACCAAATACCACTGATTATTTTCACTTTGCCTCCAAATGATACAGAAGTTTTGAGCGGTTCTACTTGGTTGTATTGGTTTTCCCTTGTGTTTTTCTTGCCATTCTAGGAGGGCTGGAACATAATGTTAATTAACTAAAGCTGACAATTAAATAAATCATCAAGATACCTGCTTTATTTTTTGATGTATTTGTAGGAAGAAATGATATCTCTTTCATTACACCACTGACCTAGGTGGAATAAAAATTAAAGATTTCAGGTAAATGGTTTCAAGCCTGTAAGAAAAGGATACAATTATTTAATATTTTGACTCTTACATATAGTTGTGGGGTTTTTTGTTTGTTTGTTTTTGTTTGATGGGGGGTTTTTTGGGAGGTGGAGGGATGACAGTGGTATTCAACATTAGGAAGAAGTATTATGCAAGTCAAAGATTGATGAGATTCATTTGGGTCACAAAAGGTCCTCCAGAGGTAGCCAGAGAAATTTTGAATGTTACAGCCTTAGCAGTATACCATAGTACCACTCAGGATGCAAGCTAATTCAAAAAGTTACACATTCTCATGATCTACTAACAAAGGTGAAAAGGGGTTGAAAGAATAACTTTAACATCTAGCTTCCACTGGATTGAACTGAAATAAATATTTTTGTAATGTATTGGCAACATCCTTAAAAGAACGAACAATTTGAACAGTACTTGAAATGGAAGACTGTACTTAATTTCTAATCCTTTTCTGTTCTATTTAAGCAGTAGTTACCTCCCCTGAATCTTATGTATACCTAACAGACACCAGATGCTTGGACTTTACAGCTTTAAAGGCAAGATTACTGGGTTTATAAGACTTTTCTGTTTTCCTCTCCTTGCTTATATCCATATCCATATTCTTATATCCATATCACATATATTCTATTCAAGTGGTTTCATACTACAGGAAAATCAGAATTAAGTTTATAGTCTTCATGTTTCTCCAGAGTAAACAATTTTGTAATTTTGGAAGTGTGTGCAATGGCCTGTTTATTATGGTGAAATCTCAGATTCTAGATTCTCTAGAAACTAAGAAGAAATATTTAAATTGTTATTGAATTAGCAAGGTTTTAGTTTGCTTTTTCTACTTTCATGAATACTCTAATATTATTAACTACTGAATATTTTGTATAAATAAAATATGGATTCAACTGCCCCACATATTAGTATTTAGTCAGTTGGTTTTTAGTAGTTTTAATAGAAGTCCATGCAAGGCTATAAAAATTAAACCACTTCACATTATAGGATTTAAGTAATAACAAAATATATAGTATATCCTCCTGTCTTTGCAACCCAAACCTCGTTACAAACTCTGGGGAATTCTTTATAAAAAATCAAGAGTACTTTAAATCATCATTAAACCTCCCAGAAGTCTTCTGAAAAAAATGAAGCAAAAAATCTGAAATTACTTTCTCAGATATAAGTTCAGTTTCCTCTATATTTTCTTCTTTTCCACCAGCTGAAAGAAAAACTTGTTGAAGTGCAGGTTTTAGTTTCAGCACAGAAAATATAAGGACAAATGTAATTTTTTTGAAAATCATCTGTAACTTACCTTTAAATTTAATACAACTTATCCCATCCTCCTAATACTAAACCAATGTTCAATTTTTTAAATATGTAGTTCCCATGTTTTCCTTATAATTCAATGAAGAAAGAGTAACAAAAGCTACTTCTAGCTGAGCAATTAAGAATTTTAATATAAATCTTCCAGCTATTGCTATCATGCACTTCAATAAAAATTAAGCCATGTAGTAGCATGAAAGTTAAACAATCACATTCTACTCACACAGATAATCCATCCTCTTTACAAATACTGAAAATATAGCAAACCTTTTGATAAAGGTTATCCCAAATTACAAAAATCCAGTGTTCAAAGTTCATACAGCAAATTATAGAGGGAAAAATGGTGTTGGTAATTGTCTGGCCTATCCCATAACTAATGATTACACTCCCTTTTTCTAACACAGAAATCCAGCAGCAGCAACCATGGTGCCCAAAGCCTGGCCCTGCAAACAGTTGAAAAATTTACCTGTCCAATAATAGCATTTAGTATTTCAGTCATATTATAATAATAATGATTGCTTGACATCTGTGTAAAGTTAATTATTATAGTCACATTATGAAATAACTAGTTTTGTAACTATGTGTGCTCATCTTGAATTCTTAACAATAACTGATGGTTCATTGGTTTAGGTTACGTTACCATTACAAACTTTGGGGGGAGAAAATAAAATAAATCTCCAAAACATCCTGTTCTATTAATTTTTGCAACAAGAAATGTCAGAGCTGAGGATGGATTAATATTATCAGGGCAGTATTTTCTTTCATTTACCTTAAATTTACCATCGTTTAATTTAAATAAGGAATCAATGGTTTGTTTAGAAAGTTCATGAGTAAAGAAGAAAAATATTGTCTGTTTTCAATAGTTAAGGGTACAGACAACTCCTGAGAAACTTATTCTAAACCAATATGTTTCAGAATTGCTAAGTCTTACTGTGGCCATTGTTTTTTATTTCTTTCATAATAATTTTGACCTGTCAGTGTATATGGGAGCTTGCTGTATTTTCTATGTTAAGTAGTGTGTGTAACAAAAGAAGTTATGAAGAGAATAATAAAAAAAATAATAAAATGGAGACAGAAGGAGGGGAAAAGTATATTAATATCTGGTTTTTTTCATAATCTAGGTACAGCATGAGGGATTAAATCTTAAACTGCTTAAACTTAAACTGCTATGAAATGATTAATGTCACTTCTTTTAGAAAGTGATAGTTACGTGAATTGAAAAACTCTTAGAAGGTGGCTTTGGAGAAAGGAGGAATTAAAGACAAGCCTAGGACCCTGAGAGATCAGAGCATCTCTTATCTGCTCCCAGTCTAGCCTTGCATTTTTGTTACTTAGGTAAATAGGAAATACAGTGACAGCCTCTGCGGGTCTCTTTTGGAGTATATTAAGATGATACTTGGTTTTGTATTGTTAGTCTTTTGCAAAGCCAGAAAAGTCTTTCCAGCTGGGACTGAAATGTTGTGTATTTAAATTACTGCCCTTTGATTGAAAGAGATCTGACTAGAAAAAAATTGTTGTCTATTTTCTGCTGTTATGAAATACTTTCTCTGCTCTGTTGCACAAGATCACTGCGCATTACACTGCTATTTCTCAACCAAGGATGTTGAGAAAAACTGAAAAGTCAAAACTGTATTTTGAGATATTTCAAGATCTCTGGTAGTATTCTTGGTAATAATATGAAATGAGAGGCATTAAAAATATTTTGAGTGCTGTGCCTGGTGAACCATTTATATTTGTATACTGCTAGCAAATGCCTGTATTTGTTTTTTACACAAGAATGATAAAGAAATACAACCAGCTGTCAAAAATAACTGATAACAGCAATGGGTACTGAAAAGAAAATATAAAAAGCTTTATTACAAAGCTCATAGAGAAGGCGGTTCATTAGGATGTATACTCTGAGATGAGTTAAATCATCTGCTGATGAACACCATCTTGGTGCTGCAAGTGACTGAGAATACAGACTGTACAGAAGTTTAGCATTGAAATGATGGAAGGAGGACTAAGAAAACTATTACTAGAAGTGTGCAGCAAAGCTGGCTAACCATACTAACATTTGATTTTGCTGATTTATTTCTTTTCATCTTTATTATTTTCATTGTTACACTTATTGTGCTGTTGCTTGTGTGGGACATTCTGGTTTTTAAGAATACAGAAGAAAGGGACTGTGTTTTTCTGCACATTTATACTTAGACCAGCATGCTTGAATCCTCCTATGGTGTAAATAAATGATTAGTAGTGTACAAAAAATGAACAGTGATATCTGGTCATATGATATCTGGGGAAGAGGTGACAGATTATGACTGCTAAAATAATCTGGTTTGGTTGATGTCTTTCTGTAATGTGTTCTAAAAAGTGTTTTTTCTGGATTTGGAGTAGAAACACATAGGCCTTTGAATTTATCAAACAATCAGCCATGCATTTTAAAATATGAGGACCAGACTTTTTTAAGAGTATTAGGAATTAATTTTAAAAGTGTTACGTGGCAGCACTATTTCCAAAATGATTAACAAAACTGGCAGTTCCAATTCGGAAGTTTTAAAGTGTCAAAACACTGAGACTTAGAGTGCTTGATAAAAGTAAGCTTATATAGCTTCTGATAATTCTATTTCATGTTATTGGTTTAGCCAATATATCTGTACTCTATCTGAATGACAGACAGAATTCTATTAAAAATTTGTAATAGGTATATTGTTGATGTCAAAGGACTGCTTTGATATAACCTCCTCTTACCCCCACCTCAAATGCAAGTACAATAAATAGTTCTTTTTAAATAATTGGTGTTTAAGTCAGTCCAGAAATAAATCTGATTTATAAGATCACAATGCGAAGAACACCTGATTCTGACTTAAGCACGCAAGTTTCAGAATATTTGAAAGGAAGAACTGTATAATCACATACATTTTATCCATAAAAATGATTTTTGGTGCCCCTTTTATTTCAAAGCTTAAGTCAGTTGAATTGAGCATTTAAAACAGTTTAAGGAGTATTCTGCATAGTGAGGAAAGATTAACACTAGATATTAAATAGGTGTCTGGTTACTGAGGTGTCCATCTCCAGCCTTTATAAGTTGTGCTTGTTTTGTGCTAGAATAGGGTGGAAAGAAGGAGGCAGGAATTGGGTGAAGTCTACTGACTCTGTTATGTTAGTAGGTGGAAGCAGTCTAGGTTGTATATAGGTACTGATTGCAGTTTTGAGACCGAAGAAGATGAAACAATTTTAAGATGGTCTTTCACCACATTTTACATTGGATGGTGCTGCCTTGTAAGAGGAAATATACTTGGCTGACTGAAGAATAAACTCTTTTGGGCTAAGAAAAGGAAAAGAAATGATTCAATTCCTCCTCATCCACATCAGACTTTATTCAACAATTGATTATAAGGAAATATGTTCATTGTGTTTATTTTTATAAATCCATGTAGGATGTTGCAGTACTCAAAATATCTACGCCTTATCTTATTAAAAGATAATATTTTTAAACCACTTCAGCTTTTATAATGTAAAAGTTTCTCACTGTTTTCAGTCTGGTTGACTCCCACTCTTTAGAGCCATTCTCAGTGTTGCATTGGAAGCTTTTCTTCTGTATGAGAATATGATTCTTTCTAAGTGTTCTATGCTGCTCAAAATTGATAGCATACTACTTCTGAGTTTGTGGATTTATCACCCAATTTATCTTTCCTTTTACAATTCAAACAAAATGACTAAATGAAATGGGCTGATTAAAAAAAAAACAACCAACCGAAACCAAAAGCAAATTCCCAAGATGCAGTTCATCTATTATGAGATATTTAACCCAATGACATTATTTTTGTAAAATATCGTGCCATTAGATAGCATTAGTTAAAGCGAAGATTAATCCCATTTTTCAGGGTGGCAGCAAGTAGCAAAGAACCTTGCAAAACAAAAGCATGCAATTAAAATAACAAAAGCACACAATTAAAATAACCACTCTACGCTAGAGCACACAGAGTAAAATGTCTTTCTCTTTCAGGCTGAAATAGGCATTTATCATGTTGAGTAGTAGCAGTGAAAATAGAACAGCGTTCATTCGTGTCACAAATACAACATATCTCACTGATTGTTAAAGTGATCATTACTGTGGAAAAGGTATCAGTGTAAGGAAATACTATTTAGTCATACCACATCACAGAACAAGGTTGTCTGGACTTTGTCCTACAGCAAAGTATTTCATTAGTTTGCAGCTAGATAGGACTAAAACAGTACAAAGAAGTTACAGGAGATTTTAGAAGAGGAAAATTTTTGAACTCGGATTTTTGTACTCCTTTTTCTCACAATGAGGAATAGTGTGAAGAGAAAATGTAAAGGCAGTGTAAGTTGCTTGGAAACTGCAGCCCAATATGTAAAGTCATAAACAGTGAAGAACCTCTTTTAATTGCATTTTAGGAAATCATACTTAGTTTTCACTCGGCATTGCATATGAATCTTAATGATATTTACTGGCATGTATTACTTGTCATCTCTTGATACATCCCATTAAGTTTTTCTAATGAAACGCAAGCTGATGTCCAGTGGTCACGAGAATTACCTATGAACAATGTTACCCTTCTGCGTCCCTGTGCCCTTGTATGACTGGTGGCTAATCATTCACACTGTTGCTGATGAAAAGTAGAGTGACTGCTTTCACACTATTGCCATGTATGTATTACATGACAATACATGTAATGCAATGCATGACCTGTATTGCAAATCTCCTGAACTGAAATAAGTAAAGCTAACCAAGGAACCTTGGATGAAAGCCATCAGACAACAGTGAAATTATCTGTTCCGTGATATCACATTACGTCTGTGGATAATAAATATATATGTGTGCCAGAACATTCTTGAAGCCATAACAAAGGGGTGGAAAAATCTGTTGATAAATAAGGTTGGATAACTTCAAGGTTTTTTATTTTTTACAAAGATTTTTTAATTAGAAAGCTTGGCTTGTTCATTTAAATCAGTCCATCAGAAATACTGTTATATTCAGACACCATGTTTATTAGAATAAAACAGCAGGCCATTATTAGGCCACACATACTTTATACATGAACTGCAAATTAAAATCCTTCTTCTGAATAGTTTAAAAATTTAAATTTGGACTTTTCATAGCTAAGCCTATCACACAAAAGAGCACAGTAGGGATAAACCCAAAGTTGAAAAGTGTGCTTTCAAAGCTAATATATAGGCTACTTAAAACTTCAGATCAACACTCTGAAAAAAAGTATTTATTTGAAGCAAACACACATAACACCATAAAATACAGCCTGGTCTGGGAAGTAGACAGCAGCAGAATCTTTTTTAGGACTTCTGATGAAACTAACCGAAATATTACTAGCCAGCTGATTTGTACTCATATAACCAGGTAAAATAATTCTCAAATATTTTACAGGAAGTCAGCAGACAGAACCATTTCTGTAAGACACCTTGTGGATTCCAAATGTGGACTTTCCCACAGTTTAGGATTTAAGTATGATTATCAGAACCAGTATCACAGGACATACCAGGTCTTGCCTGATCATTATTAAGCATTCTGCAGACCATCATTTGAGAGGCAATGACACCTTGAAAAACTTGGACATTTAGTTCTACTAAATGCAGACACACATTGACTAGCCCAGAATGTAACAGTACAGTAAATTTCTAATGATAAACTACTGCAGTTTTCACAGACAGATGAATTTTTCCACCAAAGTTTGAATTTTAGGAAAGCAATTTCTGAAGGGCAAAACGGCAGCTTTTGGAGGAAAATAATTACAGTATCCATACCACTACTGGATATAACTGCTTTACATAGAGGAAAAAAAAGGATTTGCACATTTAAAAGGTCTAGAGAATAAAATATGTAATACATGACTACGTATTACTTATTCAAAATAGTTTTAGGTGTATAGGTCTTTTTCAGGTCCCCTGGGTTGAGAGATAGAACTTTATTTTCAACTAAAATATTCATAATAGCTTTTGTGATATGGGTATTTTTGAAACAATGTTTTTGAATGTTATGAATAAAGTACTGTGATATAAATAAAAGGTGTATCTATTCTTGTGTGACCTAAGAAGAAAAAGATACCAAATTTCTAGCACTTTCATATGTCTAATGACCACTTAAAGGCATTTAACAAAACTATGTAAGAGTAACTACTCCCATTTGGCAAATTTGGATGTTGCAGAATAGAAAAATGGAATAAATAGCCAGCAAAACCTAGGGTAAAACAAACAAACCCACCACCAGAAAACCTCCAGCAACAGATTCCCCCTTCTGTGCACACATTATGGAGAGTTTTGATTTCTCCCAGCTTCCATGAAATATTTATATCTCTGTATTGTTTTTAAATAATCTCAGACATTTAAGCATCCTCTACCATGTCCTATTACCGTATCAGTGCTGTCCCAGCTGTCAAAATGAAGTAATTTTGTAGAAATTATGTAAAATAGAACGTGTCCAATGATCTCATAGCTAGAAAGGCATGATTTGGCTGTGTTCATAAATTTACTCTGTGAGCAATACCTTGCTTTGATGACTACTTTGCAAAAGGCTTTGCTGCTTGTGGTGTTTTTTTTCTTTTCATTGTTCAAAGCACAGTTTTAATGCATTCCCTAATCTAATTCCTGCTATATACACAAATGTGGGGTTTTTTATTAAATCATGTTTTAAATGCAATTCTTCTAGTGTCTCAAGTAGCACAGACTAAAATTCAGTTGCTACTGACTTGTGACTTGGTATTTAGACTAGATTAGGTTATTTGCATAGTTTGTTTAGGGATACTCAGAAGTAACCATTCAGTTAAGCTTGACATTATGAATATGTATTGAAATAAAGCCTTTAGAAGTTTGTTTGATGAATGTTCTGCAACAACATTTTTGAAAGGAGCTGGTAGATGTTTAAATTCAAAATTATGTTTTGATATCATGCTAATTATAACAAAAAATAGTTTAAAATATACTTTTTTGATAGAGCGAATATATTCTAATTCAGAACATTTTTTCAAGACAATCCATTTGTGAAAAAGGAAGTTCATAAATATTTATTGCTAATAATGTAAGAACTCAGCTACGTGGTGCAGCTAATATAATAAATCTACTGCTCCACAAACAAACTGGGCTAACTTAAATGTTTTGAAGCTTGGCTGCTTTCCCTCAAGCTCAGCTAACCTCAGAGGCAAATTTCAGGGAAGATAGTTTAGAAACAGTTAGTGAAGGCACACCTTCGGAAGTTATTATCCTGCAAATTCCTTGCAGGTCTTGTTGTTCCTTTATAATGGACAATGGATTTGATCATATGGCTGTTCTGATTCAGTATTTGTATATATGTGAAAGATCTGCATGTCTGCTTGTAGTCTGCAGTCTACTGAAGAGCAGACTACGTAAGGTACTATGGTACTTCATAAGGTCATGCTTCTCTGGCTAAGGGAAGGTTATAATCAGGGGAAGCTGGTATACCTGCCCTAAGCAATACTCCCAGGAGCCTTAGCACTGGAGCAGCTAGAAAAATATCTCTATGACTTCTATATACACTTAACAAGGAAAACTCAACTGATTACATGGAGATTTCCCTCTAGAAGTTCCAATAGGTAATTATTTTACAGGAAGTATTCTGAATTTTAAAAAAATATTTGTGAGTAATAAATTATTACACAACTATTTTCTGCTACTTCACTATAATAATAAATACAAATATAAATAATAATAAAAAATGTTCTAAAAACATAACACTAGCAATTGTGGAGAATTTCTGTGAGTATTAAAAGTAGCAATGTTCTGTAAGCTAGTATATCTAAGGATGAACTTGAACAAGAAACCTGAGATCCCACTGCCTGCAGGCCACAGAATACTATTTAATCATTTGTTTGCCTAGTCTGTAAAAACCACCTCAACATAAATTGTGCTGTAATTACCTTTTACATTTTGTTTTACTTAATCTTTCCTTTTCAAAATCTGACAGTCTTTGGGCGTTGCCTTTTACTTATGGTCAAAATTTAGTATTCCACTAGTGAACCAATATTTAAAAGCAAAATGTGTTTGTTTTGTTGATCATTATTATTACATGAAAACTGAAAAAATAGCTGGTCATTTCTGTGAAAAATAATGAATGCTCATTCTAAATAAAATCTAATACCTTCCTTTGGTGGTACCTTTGTGAAAGATGCACAGTTCTATGTGCTGTAGGATCTATAGTCTGATGAGTTATACATCTACACTAAACGAGGCCATTCTCTCTGGTCTGCATAAATATGTGGCTTTGTTAGGGTCTCTTGTGATGTCAGCCTGTCTTAAAGAGCATTTTTGGAAAGGTAGGCTAATTCATAATGAAGAACTGGTATCTGAATTACAGTTCCCCACAAAATGCTATCACAACTCAAGAAGCAAATTTTTGTATTAAGAGAGCCAAAATAAAATGGGTTAGTTTATGTTTCATATTAGATTTACTTTAGGAGGCAAAGAAGTAACATAATGGAAAAAAAAAAACAAAACCAGCCTGAGATGAGCATCTGTCATCTTCGGCTGGAATTGTGTTGATGCAGAAGATATATTCCTAGTTATTGTCTAAGAAGCCTTAATTTTCTATCTATTTTATAAAATGCTTGAGAAGTCACCTGCTTTAAAGTATTTCTGGACAAAGTGATGTTTTTCTCTCTAAAATGGACAGAGTACAGAATGGAAATTATAAAAGTTTAAATGTCAAGGAGTTTTAACTAGTCAGGTTATCTATAGTTTAACTAAAGCAGTTTATTCAGCTATAATTACAGACATTCAAAGACACTTTTTAATTAGAATTGAGCTACTGTAAGACTAAGCACTAGGAAAACTAGTTTGTTACACAGTCAGGTTTTCACTGTTCCTTTGAGGTATATGTTCTGAAGCAAGAAGGGATTTCAGGTCTGATTTTTGGGGTCCTGTTCTAATGCAATGCTTGAAACATAAATGTGAGAATTATAATGCAAGTGAAAGGCTTAAACCCTTAAGTTCCCATTGTGATCTTTTTCAGCCAAGAAAATGAAAACAACCAGGCGTTATTTTAAAATTATCTGTACTTTGTTTGTATTACCTCTAGATAGTTTCACAGAAAGCTAATGTTATAGCAAAAGGAAACCTATAATTTTGTACAGAAAATGTGTAGAAAACTGGCTATCAAAATACTGTAATGAATAAGCCAAAACCAAAACACTTACTGAAGTTCAATGACACTGAAAGAAAGTAAAAAAAATGTCCTCACTTGGCCTCACCCGGCATTGTTGGATCATATTTAGCAGTCTGAACCTGCAGATCACTTTATTTTCTGTTAAGAAGGACACCCTTTCAGAAGTGAAAAACATGTTGCACTGAATGTTTAAAAGGACTGTGTGGAAGAAGCTTAACAGAAAGTGAAAGGTCTAGAGAATGTCACATTGTTATAGATTTGCTAATAAGTTAAGATTGATTGACTTTATTTGATTGATTATTTGATTTTATAAAATTATTTTATAAAATAGAAATATAGAAGGATAAGAAATATATTTTAATGAAACTTATAGTTGCACAGTAAAAGCTGCTATGAGATCTTTTGTACATCCCGTACCAAGGCTAGAAGAATGGGCTAGAACCATTGTTAAAACTTAGGTAATAACTTTAGGGTTTGAAAGGTTTCTTTGTATTTGACCAGTCTTCTGTATGTAGAAGGTGTATTGAAATGTCAGAATATGAGATTAATGGAAACCGGGGACAGTCGACTGGAACAGCTTGTGGTTACCTGCCAAGAAACCGTGAACTTTACTAAAAGGTAATTCCGGCAGGGGGAGATCGCGACCACCGACTCATATACCACCTACCCAAATCGTACCCCAGACCCATTTCTAGACCTTTCTAAGCTCTACTGCACAGAATAGGATATAGGAGGAGAATATGTTAATGATTTACGGGAAATATTATGATTATCCATGAATACTTAATGAATATGTATGAATAAGTTTTATATATGGTGTCTAATTTTGAGACTTGGTGTGCGTTGATCGTGAGAGGACTCGCTCACGCACCCAGCCGTTAATAAAGAAGTGTCTGCTTATCTACATCACATGGGTGTCAATAAGTTCTTCATTCCGAGATTTCGTTAACAACATTACAGAACAATATTTTAAGATTAGTTCAAGAAAACATATCTTACCTTTCTTCATATATCTATGACCACACTTCAGTGTCTGTCTGCTGTTTGAAGTGTCACTATTAGTAATGCTGAATGAATGTACACATGAATGACATGCAAGGTACCAAGGAACTTAATCATTAACATATTAAAATATTTGTGAAAATACTCAACTGATGTTTTATGTACAGAAAACACTAGATTTTCATTATAAAAGTGTTATATGTTGACATATGAGATCTATGTGACTCTTTGGAGAAAAATTATTTTGTTTTACAGTGGTAATGGGTATACATAATTTTTACTTGTTTATTCATTCAATAAAGGAACAAAAAAGCGATGCATAGATTACTCCTTTTGGGGAAATAAAAAAGCTATGTATTTGTCATAAAATGAGAATGGAATTTAAGCACAGCTGAAAAACTGTTTCAGTGCAACATCAGGTGAAGTTCAAGGATGATGAAGTAAATAAGATGTTCTGTCCAAATCGAACTAGACTTAGGAGACTCAGGAAAAATACGCCAAGATCAGGTGAGACAACACGATAACAAACAACCTTACAGTAAAAGACTGTGTACATTGTTCCTCTGTTAAAGTTTCACCATTGTTCTGCTATTTTTTCTATAGCATGTTGCACCCAAACGCAAGGTTTAGATGTTTATTGGCTTTTAATGATAACAACACCACTGATGAGTGTGTGAGGATAACAGTGATCAATTCAGTATGCTTAATTCTAAACAGTCGCACTCATGCAGATAGTAGGTTTTGTTGCAGTCTTGACATCTTGAAGGCAGTTGAACTTAAGTTACTAGGTATAGAGCTTCTATAGGCTATTATACAACTTAGCATGCATAATTGATCATTCATATTTACAGTCTTGAGTCCTCTGCATTTGTACTCAAAGGGCTATATGCTATAATGGTTTACTCCATGTATCTTTATTCTAGTATCATCAATAGTCCATGTTAGATAACAAAAATTTCTTCATAGTGTGTATTATTTTGCTATGTGAAGAGTGTATATATGTGTATATATTTACATAATATGTAAGCTTTCTGAACTATGTATTGTTAATATCTAATGACAGTAATATTAATGTAGTTTTCAAATTTGCTTACTTAAATTTGTTCTGTTCTGCACAAGGTACAATAAGCAAGAGCTGAAATAGTCAATATTTAGAATGTCAGACTGACTTACTACACATAAATATATCTTTAAATTGCAATTTAGTCACAATATTGTACAGAACTAAATTTCACCATCATTTTTTCTTGGGATAAAAATGAGAGCATAAATTCATACAGGAGATTTAAAGAATATTTTTATTAAACTATATTAAAAAAATAATAGAGGGACTGCATGTTTAACATTTGCTCCAGAGTAGAATCTTCAGCTGTACCTGGCACCTCAGCTTCTATGCAGTCTGCAGAGAGCTTAAGAATAGCATGAAGAATTCCCACTTACTGAAAGAAATAACTAAGGTAGCTACTAGATGCGCAGTGTGCTTAAATTCAGTAAAGAAGGAATTTTCTAGCTGTAGTCATGGGTCACTGCCTTCCAGTTGACTTCAAGTGTAAGAAGAGAAACATAATCGAAGAGTACCTTAAAAATACCATCCTGCGTATTTGTTGAGTTTGCATGAATACTAGAAAACTTTTACTATTCACCTATGTTTCTGCTGTGTATCTGCTTAACCACACAGTAGACAGAGAAATATAGAAAAACATGGTTATTTCCCTGTAATTTTCTATCAGATGGAAATGCAAACCCAGATTTCAAGGGACAAGAAGCTACCTTTACTGTTAATGATGGAAGGAATAAGGAGATACCAAAGTTTGCTTCAATCTTTAAGTGGCTTTTTGGGCAAGTCTGCTTTTTTTCCACATCTGTAAAGGAGTTTTATAGAAAATGAACTCCCACTTTGGTTAGATACCTAGGCTTTGGATTACCCAAATATTTTTTTAAGATGGAAATGACAGTAAAACCAGAGAGATGAGTAACCTTACCATTAGTGATCATAAATATTTAATTATACCATAAACGTCCAAATAGCTTGAACACATCACAGAAAATCTTCTCATAGTCATTGACAGATGTTCCTGAGAGGCAGGAGTTTGTTCAAACACTGGTAGGCAAGGCAATACTTTTAACTTATCTTCTGCTCCCCATACAATCCCATTTAGCCGAAAAGCTGTTGGGCCCAGTACTTTCTCCCTTTGTGGCTTTCCAAAGCTCAAAGCTGCAGGCATTCAGAGAGAAAGCTTAGTACCCTGCGAGCTTGAGGTGAGCATGGGAAGTAACGATTTCATGGCTTTCAAAGAACCTTGCACAAGACAGAGGCAGGCAATTCTTTGGTGCTCCCAAGTCAAGCAGTTTAGGGGGTTCTGCTAGCCAAAACTTAGCTGGTGATTTGTGAGTTTAAAAGTTGTGCTAGTTTTGCCTGTGATAGATTTAATTTTCTCCATAGTAGCTGGTATGGGGCTATGTTTTGGAACTGTGCTGGAAACAATGTTGATAATACAGCCATGTTTTAGCTACTGCTGAGCAGTGCTCACACAGAGTCAAGGGCTTCTCTGGTTCTCACCCCACCCCACCAGCCAGTGAACTGGAGGGGCACAAGAAGCTGGGGGAGGACACAGCCAGGACAGCTGACCCCAACTAACCAAAGGGGTATTCCATACCATATGGCATCATGCTCAGCATATAAACTGGAGGGATGAAGGAAGGGGAGAATAAGAGTGATGGTGTTTGTCTTCCCAAGTAATTGCTCTGCATGATGCAGCCCTGCTTTCCTGGGGCTGGCTGAACACCTGTCTGTCAATGAAAAATAGTGAATTATTTCCTTGTTTTGCTTTGCTTGGGAGCGCAGCTTTTGTTTTACCTACTAATCTGTCTTTATCTTAACTCATGAGTTTTCTCACTTTCTACTCTTCTGACTCTCTCCCCCACCCCTCTGTGGTGGGAGTGAGCGATCAGCTGGGTGGTGCTTATTGCCAGCTGGGGTTAAGGGTGCAGACTGGGATCATGGCATCTAACTGCTTGTTTAGAACCATAAAGCCTACACACATTCTATTTCACTCAAGTAATCATGCTCACTGAGTCTCATAAGTGTATCTTGTTCAGTACTAAACCAACAACTGCATGTCTAACAAACTGGGAGAAACTAATATTGTACATATGATAAACTGTGAGAGAAAACAAGTACTACATAACTTATCCACAAGTTTAACAGAGGTGAGAAATACCAGATGTAGAAAGAGATATTAAAATCTGCTATTTACTTTTCCTCAAAGGCTTTGTGATTGATCTTCCTCGATTTGGAAAAATAAATTGTTGGCAAAATATTCAGGCTTTGATACATGAAGAGCTGCCAAAGTTGCTAAAAGCGTTTTGAGTCTCATGAAAGTACTGACAATTTTCTTGATAGGCTAAGTTTTTATTCAAGAATGCTATACACGTGAACAAAGTGGCACCTCTCATGGTGGTACCATACTTCAGGTTTTATTCTCTTCCATCAATCATAAGCAGTCAGTGATCTATTTGACACTGAAAATTTTGTAATGCTAAAAATAATTTTAGAGGGCTGCACATAAAATTCCTGTATGTCTGGATTAACCACATAATCAGCTCAAAAATGCCATAAGGAGAGTTTTGAAAGGTAACTGTAAAGCACAGATATCAGCTACACACAAAACAGAGCCTGGAAGATCCCTGTTTAATAATAATAGGTCAAGAGCAAAGCAGATAATTGTTATTATTAGAAGATAATGGAAGTTAATAGCCTTTTTTTGCAAGAGTCAGTTGGATGCTGAAAGTACTAAATTAGGTCCTATTGATTCCTTGTCTTCATCAGGACTGTGCTGTAACAGATAGGATCATTGATAATTATATCTAGGCTCAGTTGCTTCATCAATACTTTCCCTGCAGTCTTAATTAATGGCAGGAAGGTGAACGGCTCTAAGATTATCAGTGTTCTTTTAAACATTTCATTTACCTGCTTGTGGTGTGAAGAAATTTGATATTTCCAGTTTTATGGGTACATTTCTTACAGATCACATGACAACTAACCCTGCTGTTATTCAGGATAACATTCAATTAATTTCATTTCTGTTTAGTCTTGCTGAATGCTCTGCCCTGCAATTGGCAACCATTTGGTTCTTCTAAATGGCAAAGGTTGCTCTCTGCTTGAATTTTTTAAAGGTATGTTTATGTTGTCATTCTAAAGGTTTTGCTGTTCTGTCCAGGTCAGGCCTCTGAAACTAAGACAGCTGCTGAGATCACCTGCTTTCCAGGTCTGGTTCTAACTTGCTGCATTCTGTGCAGTAAAACAAGTAGCTTTTCCTCCAGCTGGTACATACCAGCAGACTTTAGTACTGGATGAACACCTTCTGTTGTCAGTGAAATGCAGCTTAAATGCAGTCAAAACTGTTTAACAGTACTCTATTCATCTGACTGCTTATACTGTATTCTCACGCCTATGTATCTGAAGTACAGAGTTTGGAAGATCACTAGCCAAGCAATTGGGGTACCATACTCAATGATTAAAGCTGCTCAAAGTCTCAAGAAAATAAATACATTAAAATTACAGATTTTTCTCATGTATCAGTATAGCTGCACCTGATAATCTACATGTCATATTATGTTAGATTCCATGTCAGTAGCAGCTACAGAAGGGCTTTTTTTCTGCATCATCTTCAAAGCAGAAACATACCTACTTTTCATACAACAGCTGTTAAATACCCTTCTGTAATTTCAGAATTCCAGTACACCACTTGCTAAAAAAAATCAGTCCGGAAATTTCCAGTAATTTTGCAAATGAGGCTAATGTCAAGTAAATCAAGTCTTTTTCTGCCATGGAGTTAATGTCCTAGATAATTGTTTTTTAGACCTTCTGCCTAAGCACACTAATAGAAGGAACAGAAGCTGACAGAAGTGCAGAATTTTCAAACCAAAGTAAAACAAAGGAAGAAGACTATGTTATTCTATGAGGAAAGCTTATAATTCTCCTAGCACAAGACAGAAAATATTTATGATGCTGGAGTATATTTACTGTATAGGTGCTACTCACTGCACAGGTATGAAAATCAGTATAACAGCACACTTTGCAGGATCACTCAGATTCTGATTAAGCCAATGAGAACCTGGTCATTAATTTCTGGGCTATACACATGTTAAACATGCTCAGTGTTTTAGTGAAATTAGCATAACTACTCAAGTCTTGTGCTCCATGCCCAGGTATTTAGTCACACACATTGCTAAATTCATTCTTTATTGAAGAAAATGTTCTTATGCATGGTTTTCCCTCCCACATGAGTACTAGCCTTTTAGGGATCTCCTAAGTCACACCATATTGGTGAGGGAAAATGCAGTGTCTAGCTGGGGTAGCAGTGTTTAGTAGCTGTTACAGTGACTGTGGAAAACACATCTGTTGGGCCCAAGTATTCAAAATACTTAGCTTCCACAGCTACTGTTTAGTTTGAGAGGAGATAGGACACTAAATAGCATTAAGACACTGGCTTTTAGTCTTTGTAATTCAGAGGGAAACTTAACTTGTAATAACTCATACTTTCAATATCGCTAAAATAACTGTATATAAGATCCAGTTTTGCAAGACAATACAGTTTTAATCCCAGTAAAACACAAAACCTTGTTGATTATTTCAATTGACACAATATTTACTGGGGTTATCAAACAACTAATAAAGGCAGAAATATATCTGAAGTGTTGGCAGGTATATATTACTACTCTGTGACTAATTTTAATGATATAAATTGGGTAGTGGTCTTGATCTGATATTTTTGGATTGCTAAGTTTCCTAGAGATGAAATCTGTCTGTGACATTTTTAAAAAAATAAATCTGTGCAATAAACGTAAAACCAGAACACGTTTACCACTGAGTGCAGTTCTAAAACTGACAAGACTCATATCTCCTGCTTTTCTGTATTATTGGCAGTGACTTAAAATCAGTAATCATTAAAAACAGATCATGAAAAAAATTTCAATGCATGTTTTTCCATGAATTTGACAAAACTTTTTCTCAAACAAATGAACTCACATTTGACACATTAAGAATGAGATCCAAAGACTTAGAATATGGGTGTAGATGTCTACATTTCCTCTCCCTGGTATTCCCTGCTCACTGACATTTTAACTTGGTAGGTAACTCCTTTGTAGGTGTAAAAGTGCCTGTGAGTATTCCGTTCTTTTTGCACCAGAACTGCTACCCAGGGTCCATAAATTTGGTGACACAGCATCTGACGTGGTCTCAGTTTGACAGGTCAGATTGCAATAAATTCAGTTCATGCCAGCAGAGTAAGTGCCTCATTAAATACTTCTAGATTTCTGTGGATTAAATATTGGCAACTTACATAAGTAGAAGCAGTTAGACCCTTTTGTATCATACCACGGTGGGTATATAAGGAACAAACATGTTTCTCTAACAATGGTTTCTGCTTATTTTAGCTGGACAAGATATTTGCAAAACACCCGTTCGACTTGTGAACTAACAGTTGAGCCATTTAGTTGCAATACCAGTTCAATTATAGTAGATATCATGGTTAACGTGACCAGGCTGGTTTAATTTGTTTGTAAAAGTCCTCAGTACCTCAGCAGGATAAGATAGTCCGAGTATTTAATAGTGTTGTCAGAAGGCAAATTACATATCATATAGATTTAACGTATGACAAATCATGACTGGCATTGAACCCTACACTAAAGAACTTTTCAGTCATAGTCTAGTCTAAAAAGATATATTTCACCTTTAGGTTTTACCTTTTCATATCAAGTACAGAGTGTTATAAGTGAGACATGTAAAATTTGTAGGTACGAAACAGAAATGCAGAAACTGAAAAAAACTCGAGTACTAAATAGTTCTTACGGTGTTACCATTTTAAGTATACATACATACTCAGAAGACACTTGTAGTCTTAATTATCATCAGTTCTGACTATGAAAACAGAGGGTTTACTATATTTGTGAATCAGACTACATTTCATCATGTTCCACAATAATAAAAATGGAGCTAATAATAATTTTAAAAGGTACCTGGAATTAATTTTCTTAACTTAAAATCAAATTAAAGTGACCCAGAATTGATTTTCAGAAAGCCTGCATTTTGTTACTACCATGGTTAAATGCATCAAAAAATCAACTTGATTTGAAGCTGTGATAAAGTTCCCTGCAGTGCTGCTATATTTATATTCATGAAGATGCCATTAGGAGCTAGAATTTATTCAAAGTGCCAGAAGACCTTTAAGAATGTCTTATGCTAAACATGCAATAATTAAGGAGGTCTCAGCTTTTCCACAAAGCTTCCTCATTTTCATTAGTTCAGGAAAGGATTTACAGGTCTTCACCAGAGATAAAAACCATAATCAAATAATAAAAATAGCTCAATGTAGCTGAAAACAATATTCATGGTGAAGTAAATTGAGAATTCATGGGCTGACCTAAATCCAGATTGCCTGAATTTAAGATTGTCATAGACATCTCTGTTACAGATCTGCCACTTGATTGCATCATTGTAAAGTTTTTTTTTTCCATCCGTAAATGCTGTGAGGAGCTAGAACAGCAGGTCAGGTGAAACTTAAGGTCAAGGTAGGGAACTTTAAGGCCAGTAATGATGCTATTAGATCTTGATAATGCCTCATTCTGCTTTTCTCGCACCAGAGTAGGAATATTCCTACCATCTTCGGGTATAGTTTCTTTCTTTTACTTTCCCATTTTCCTAGTTTCTGTTGCTCCCTCAATTATTAGTTACAGTAGGTTTATTCTTTAAACTTCACAATCAACATAGTCCACATAACTCTCCATGGAACAGCCTGAATAGAAAACTGCCTGTGAATAAAGAAATCTATTTACAAAGTCATTAGTTGAACTGCCAGCAAACTGGCCTAAGTGACGACTGGCATGGTATCAGTTACAAAATTATCTAGCCTAAAGGTGTAGTCATTCCATAGCTAAGTATTTGTTTTCAAATGTTCTAGAAAAAGAAGGGCATCTTGGAAGGATCAGCAGCTTGCTCAAGCTGACCCTGCATGAACACAAGGGTTGGAACAAAAGATCTCAGGAGGTCCCTGCCAACCTCAGCCATTCTTTGAATCCATAATACAGGATTCTTATGGTACAGCGGTGGCTTAGCTTATGTTCAGACACTAGTTCATGTGCAGTTTCAGTACACTTTCAGACATATTAGTAAGCATTTTCTAGTCAGTAGATTATAACAGTAATGCCAGGTCAACCCCCAAACATACAAGAAAAAGAATTTTAAGTAATTTATGTGAAGTTTTATTTTTTAACTAGCTCCTCATAGCAAGAATGGAAATAAATATTATGCTGTGGAATGAAACATCCTGGGCTTTTTTGTTTAGTTCGTTTGGTTTGGGGTCTTTTGTGTCCTTTTTGTCTTTCCAGTGCAATGAATTCTCCCTTTCCTTCTACAGGACTCCTTCATATCTTATTGAATAAATGGGATGTATTAAATTGTTCTAAAGTCTTTTTAGAGCCATAGAGATCTCATTTCTAACTATTTTTTCCCAGCTCTGATGCATTTACAATGTGCACTCATAGCTTCTCAACAGGCAGGTTAACCACTGGGATTTTAATCTATTTATGAAATATGACATTTCAGGTACAATAATTTTAAATTACTCCCCGCCCCCCCCCCCCCCCCCCCCCCCCCATTCTGGAGCGGTGGTGAGATTTTGAATATATCCCAAAACTGTGCTCTGTGTAGATATTTAACAAAAATCATGTATAAAATAAGAAATTTAACACACCTGGCATAATAAGACCTTCCTGTGATCAGTTTCTTCTGTTGTATACCACTGCTTTGTCACTGGAGTTAATGCAAAGATGCCAGACTCACTGCAGTGGTACCTGAAGATTTCCCAATGTGAAGGTCTTAACCATGGAGAAATCATTTGATTTACTTCTGTAACAGAACCTGCTACTTACAAGATAGTTCTCTTGAGGCAAAACTGAATATATCTTTTCCCCAGATTTGACCTTTTTCCATGACCTTGTACTCTTAAAATCTCTGTGATTATTATTTTTTCTCTACACCTAGTTTGAATCTTTCCATTACTTATAGCTCCTGTAAAGAAACACATAAATATTTTAGTAAAGTGTAATCTTTTGTATAGCTTCAGCTTCATAATTTTATTTGATGCATGAACTCGTAATATGTATCTTGTATTAGTATCTAAGCTGTTACCCACTCTGCCAGATTTCCCAGCAAAGTGTTTGAATCAAATCAGAATTCTTATAAAAAACCACTTTAAAACAAACCTGTGAAATTTCTGTTCTCCACAGAGACCATTATGTCCAATTTAAATCTCTAGACCTTGTACATCATACTCATGTTTATGTATACGATATGTTACAAAAGTTGCATAAAACCACAATCACCTGTTTTCTTATTAATCTTTAGCAATTACCAGAGGGGAAACCATAACTCTTAATTCATTAAATGTTTTTAAATGCTTTCACAGATGAAGTCCTTTCTTGCTAAGGAGAAGCAGAAAAAAAACAGTAAGTCTTAAACATGCTTTTCTGCTGCTTATAGAAGTCTTTTTGTTGGATATGTACTAATTCAGATTAAGTAGGCTTATGGCACAGTATGAAACAATTCTTAGCCAAACCAGGACTAATAACTGTAGGGGACATGAGAGCTTGCCCATAGAAGAATTTCACACGTCAAGATACTGGAGCAGGCTGCTCAGAGAGGTTGTGGATGGCCCATCCCTGGAAGTGTTCAGGGCCAGGCTGGATGGGGCTTTGAGTAACCTGGTCCGGTGGAAGGTGTCCCTGCCCATGGCAGGGGGGTTGGGACTAGATGATCTTCTCCAACCCAAACCATTCTACAATTCTATGTTTTATTTTAGCGTGGAGATAAGTCAATGATTGGAGAACTTCCCTGGAGTGCTTACATACTGTTAAGGTAAACAAAGACCTGGATGTCATTCATCATGTTCCCAGTGATTGCTGTAACTATAACTGCAAGGTGTTTATCACAACATTTAGTGCTCTCTTTCCCTCCATCGTCGTGTATATCCTTCTCTCACCGGCGCACCTGGAGACAATACATATCTGCATGTCTTTCTCTTGCAGGAATGCTTGGTTCCCTGTTCTTCCCTTCTGTACTTACTGAACAAAGATTTCCAAACCATAATCACAAACTACCAGCAACAGAAAGGTTATAAACTGCTACAGACAGATTTTTTAAAAAGCATATATTGCACCACTCCACCTACAATTCAGATACAGGAAATCACTTTGTGCACCTGCAGCCATTGCCACTTTGATGAGCTTATCTTCTCAAATATTGATAGTAAACAAATGAACAAAAAACTTAAACTAGTGTGTTAGGCCAGTCATTTTATTAAAAAAGCATCTACTTTATGCAAAATGTATTAGAATAGTAAGTATTTTAAAAATACTTAGCAAAACCATCAGTGTTTATAGACGCCAGAGTTCCTGAAAGTATGAAAATGATCAAAAGTGTTTACATCTGGCTATAAACACTGGGTCTTTCCTTTTTAAACAAGATTCCAATATACCCATAAAAAAATACATCATAACGTAAATGTACCATAAAGTCCTCTGATATGTTGGACACTATCACTACTGCATAGTTGTCTAGCATATTGACAGCCTTGAATGCACACATATACAATGAATTATATTAGGACACAGTAGCTCATTGAGACAAGTTTCAAGAAAATTCAGCAATAGTAGATATTTAATATTATGTAGTAAATAGTAGATATTATGAAAGAAAAAATCTTAAGGTATCTTTGATTAAGTGGTCTTACAAACTCTAGGCCAGAAAGTTTGTTGACATTGAAGTTTATCAGTCTGTGAGAAATAAATTTTAAAGCAAGTGTCATATCAAGGGGAACTTCATGAGCTGCTGTTAATAAAAGTGAAACAAACCCTTCTCCCTTCAAAACAACAAACTAACCCATGGCTATCATTTTTTTCAGCAAGTCTGGGAAATTTATGGCAGTTACTATAATTGAGAATGCTTTGATAATTGAAAAAAAAAAAAAAGGCAATAACATTAGGAAAACTTCTCACTAGACTTTTTTTCGGCCTTCAACTGCTTCATGGACTATTAAATAATATCAGTTAATTCACATCTGGAAAGATTAGTCTTTTAATTATATTCACAGTATTCCTTGGGAGAAAAACTCATCTTCATATATATTGAAAACAGTAACAATTATTTTAGCTTACATAACTTTTCTGCCAACAGCAAGATCCATTCATTCACTTCTAATCTTTTGCTTTATTGCAAGTTCCACTCAACTTTAAAAAGCTGGCCTTATTCAAGGACCTGGATTAGGATTTCTGTGTCCTCTATTGAATGCAGTACTCCTATGCAATGCAAGACTCCTTGGGATACCTGAAGAAATTGTACTCAAAACCTAAATAAGATCTGGAAGCTTCTATTATCTCAACATAGTTATTATCCTGAGAAAAAAAAAACCCCAAATTGTTGCTTTAAATTCAGAAACCAATACCTGAAATCTCTCATAACTTTGAAGTGGTTGTTGAAAACCTTTAACCAGAATATATGTTTCATTTAATTTTTTACTGCAGTGAGTTAATAACCATTATCCACACTCTAATTCCAGGCTGTTTTAAGAGAACTTCCATTTACAATCCACCTAAAGAAAATTTCCAGCTCTGCAGATGCATCTGAGATAGAATTGCTCATTATCTTTTCAAGGTTTCAGGGGTTTAAGATGAAACAGGAATCACTGTAATAGTCAGCTGATTTGTGGGAAAGGATCAATAGACTGTGGGAGAAAAAGAAAACACTCAGAATAAAAGCAAGAAAGTAATGTTGGGCCAAGGCTGAAAAAAGAAACAAAGAAAAAGAATTCTTTTTCTACCTGGAGAAAATTATAAACGGCAATAAAGGCAGATGAAAGTAGCGGGTGATCTCCACATGTAAGGGAGTTGTGACACGCATGCAAGTGGGAGAGAGTGTGAATGAGTGAAAATACGAAACCAGGAAGAATACATGACATAAGTATTATTTTCTCTAGCACTGAGCATGGTACAACAATGTCCTCTTAATGCTTTGACCAGACATTCAAACTCCCACTGTGAAAAGCCTGCCTTTTAAACAGATTTGACAGTGTAGACTGTTTTCAGGCCTCACATCACTCTGTGCTTACTCCATTTTTGGTCTGTATGAGAGAAATGGTATGTAGTCTTATGTTAGAAGTCAAGAAGAGATTAAAAGAACAGACGCTTAGTGCTTATTTTAATCATTCTAACTAGCAGCTGTTGGGTTTGGAACCTTTTTCAGGATATTCCCTTTGCGGACACTACTATGTCACCAAAGCAGAGTTCTACTTGTCCAATTCTGTCACATTTGTGTCTCATGCACCCTTGAGATGAGGATATATGGGCAGAAAATAAGTTTTGTATAGTTTGTTTATATGAGCCACACTGAATATTTAAATATCTTGTAATGTGAATGTGAGGTTGTACACAAAATGTATTAGTGTGCTGGGATGTGGCCAATGTTATGTTGCTCTGCCAGAGATAATGGTACAAGATTATTTGCCTTGTTCGGCTGTTGTACAAAACCTGTGTATTTAGGGAGCTTGTATTGGGGGGTGGGGGGTGGGAGTGAGAGTGGGGGGTGTAACAGGGAGAAAAAAATAATTACCTACTTTCATTTGAAAAGCAAGACTGAAACGTACAGGAGAAAAATATAAAGTACTGAAAAATCGTAGTTCTCCTTTTAACATACAGAATACAGTTTGCATTGATAATTTTGTGGTAAGAAAATACATGTCTAATTATTACATAAGAATGCAGTGTTTTTCTTTGTATTTCATTGATAATTTCATTTATTAACTGCCAGAAGATCTAGGCTTTTTATATGTAAGCTTCCCATCTGCACAAAAAAATCTAGGCCACAAATACCAGTACTTGGATATGTGAACATGGCGATGTAAGCAATTAGATATGCAAACATTCTTATAATGCCTTTCATACAGATGACAATAATTAAAACAAGTGAATCAACAGGGTTTTTTCATCTCAGTCACAGATGAAGATAATAGCAATAATGTCTGAACTAAGAAGAGGAAACAAAGGAAACACAGAAGCTGTGTGCAGATTTCTTGCCTTTGATGATTAATATTTTGTTTAGGTGCAAGTATGTTTTTCCAGTTTGTCAGCCCCTAGGAAGATATTTGATGTAATACTCCATAGTAGTACAAATAAAGTTTCCCTTCTGACATTCCAGTAGGCTGTTGAAGGTCTTGCATGAGGTACTAAAGATTTCACAATCTTTTGATGCAAGTTTGTGAAGTTCTGTTGCAGAAATGGATAAAGCATTGTCAGACTGCACTGTCAGAAAGTGCCATTGCTCGCAGATTTGTCACATCAAGAGCGTCTGTTTTTTCTGTGTGCCTTTTCACAATGATAAATTTCATTTCAATGCCTAATCAATCTTTTTTATACACTTGACAAAATTAACATTATTTACTTTTCCTTCTTTGCTTTCTAGATTCCACAAAACATGCTGAGGTGTAGATTCATGCAAAATATACATAAATTTAACAGATATCACAGCATAAATGGTTATTTGATCATTTAGTTTAGTAAATATGGCTACCAATAACTCACAGGTCTTTCATAACTCAGAATTGCAGAGTTTTCCTTTGTGCACAGAATGATTAGCTGTTGTCACTCAGGGACATAGCACACGAGCACTACATCTTCTGAAAGAGAAACACTGTGCTGCCTCTGGAAAGTTTGCATTTTCTTACCCTCCTAAGCTACCTGGTCATTATAATGTAGAACATTTCCATCTGGCATTCTGTCTTTTTTTTAATTATTTTTTCTTTTTTCTTTTTTTTTCCCCTCTGCAAAGATACAAACCTAAAAAGAAATGAGAAAAAAACCCCTCCCAAACAAACCCACATGGTCTTGATATATGGTACAATCGCTCTGGCCTGAACATTTCAGAAGAGAACAAAAAGAAGAAAGTTTGAAAAAACAGTACAAATCATAGCCAACTAAGTCACACAAAGAGCAGCTGTGATGCAGTCATCTTGTAACATGACAAAATTTTTATGTGTTGGTGAGGAAAATAGTAACCTGTCACAACAGTGCTGAGTAAATACAGAATAAAAGAAGAGGTAGAATGTTTTTACACAGTAAAGCCATTCTGAGAATAATGATTTTTAAAAATTGTAATATCAAGAATTGGGACAGGTTCATGTATTCCATGATTTGTAACAGTGTAATGAACAAGGTGATTTAAATAATAAGTTGATTCAAGACTTAAATCAAAAAGAAGCTCTTGAAGTTCAGGAAAGAGAACTCCAATACTTTTAATGGTCACAACACATGTGATCCTAACAATGAAGGAACAGCCAGTAAGTCAGTCGCCAGAAAGTAGGAAATGACAGCCTTCTAAGAAAATGCACTGAATAAAAAAGAGGCTTAGGTCAAGATGGAAAAGCACCTCTTTCTTTGCCTTAATATCTAGACCATCTCAATGACATTTCATATGTTCTAATAAGCATTTCTGAGACATGGTTATGGGAAAGTAGTTCACTTATCCGTTTCCTAGAAACTAAGATACCAACAACCTAAGAACCATAGCAAAGTTTTTCTCTTTGATTGCCTTGTTAGTCTCATAAACTCCAAATGTTGCCCTTTTAAAGGGTTTCCCTGACACATTGAGAGATATAGAAGGTTCCTGATGTTTTGTGACACTACATTTAATAGAAATAGCACAATTTTTTCCTACAGCTCAATATAATTCATAAGGCAAAATTCATTAAAAAGAACAGCACTGTGGCTGAGGATGATACAAATTGCTATTATAAGGACATATTTAATATCAGGCAGTAAAGTTAATAATGAAAACTTTAAGACTTCAGAGAAGAAGCCTTTTCATTCCCTAGCAGACTTACTACATTAGGTCCTTGATCCTCATATAGACACAAGATGCTACTGTATTTATTATAAGCAACACAGAAACCTTATTAATTCTTGATCCCAGAGGTTCACTGCTACAAGAAAATGCATTTTCACAGGACAGTGACATTAAATTTAAGATTATATAATTCAAATGAGGAAGATTTTAATGCCTTATACACAATTAAAATGTCTTAAATCCAGTAGGAGCACTAGATTTTATGCTTTGTTTAGGTGAATCACTGTGACAATCACAGATTAGAAAAGTTACACATAACATTTTTAACCAACTTTTTGACACACATATCAATAATATTTGTTTGCAGTTTACACAGATATGGAGCACATATGAAAACTTGCAATGTAATTTTGCCATATTTTGTACTTTATATTTGTAACAGCAGAATGGAACTGAGAAAAGATTCAGGGGATACAAGAGAAGTGCACAGCTGTATTGAACAGTCTTTAGAGGAGGGACAAGCTCAGCCGTGACAGTAAGAAAGGAATTGTTTAACCGGGGTGGCCTTGGGTGAGGACGGGAGAGGGGCTGTTTTAATGCTATTGCTGGCACATCAGCCATATAGCACTTATGTTATGGTATAGTTCTGTGCTGGTTTAGTCTAGCTAAGGATATTCTTTGGTGTCCTCTACACAAGATTTTATACTTGGCACAGCATACTAGGCTATAATAGGATAAGCATATGTGATTCCATTTATTCAAAATTAATGAATTCATAAATTAAACACTTGACAGCACACACATCAGATTTGAAGTCCTCTTGTAAAAAAAAAAAAAAAAGAAATCTGTTGGTCAGAATAAAGGCTGATTGCTGAATGAGCAACTGTGTTATGTACAAGTCATTCCTCAATACATCAAAAATCCATATTACTGTCCTACATTTTAGAAAATCCTGACAGCTGCCTTAATATATTTTATAACAACTGAAAAAAAAAAGTCTGTGAAGGGAATAAGAAAATATAATATCTCTAATTTTTTTCATTGCATATGAAAATAGTATATGTGAATTTAGTTATACAAGTCACTATGCAGGAAAATACTTAAACTTTTTCAGCATTTTAACAATATTTTCAGACATATATTTGTATTCTTCAGCTTACATGACCATATTTTTCAAGTATACCTTAATATTAAAATGCAGTGTTTCAGAAAATTGCAGCAGCTGCATCCTAAAATAAAATTCTTAAAGTTACTTACAATAATTGATTAAAGAAATATCTGTGATTATGTAGATTTATTTTTTCTAAATAAAAAGTTTTGGGTGCTATTGCTATTACTGTGAGGCTTTAAATTATCCACTAAGTGGAATTCTAAAAGCCAGATTCCTATCAAAGTCAGTTTCATTAACACAAAATACAGATTCAAATAAGAAGTAATTAAAATATCATTAATCAGATAAAATTGATAATACATGGAAGTTACTTAGCCTTTGTTGAACCTGATCAGAGAATAACTACATATATTGGAAATGTCAAAAGTTTGGCATTTAGTACCTGTATCTAAATCTTTCAGCATAATTGGCCTAAACATCTCCATTGTATTCCAGTTTCAGTTCACCAGATGTCTGCATTTTGCCACACAGCTGTATTTTACGTTTGTGTTTTGCTCTCACTCAAGCAATACTAAAAGTTACTTTTCCTTCTGAGATAATGAAAAATGCATCAATAGTCAAAATAAAACAATAAACTGTAAGCAATGGTATTGACAAATCACAAAACCACAGACAGCAAGTTCTGTACATCAGGCTGATGGCACTTACCCAGGTTAAGTGTCATATACATTTATTCGTTCCACTGAAGAAATGTCAGTATCAAACAGGTGCTGGTGAAAGGGGCTAAGACACTGCTTGTGTCTTTCAGTGCCATGGTGGGTGTCCAGGGAGTTACTGAACAAGTGTCAGCCAAGTCAGCTCTGGAGCTGGAGCAGTGTAGCTGCACCAGCCTTGTAGCTCTTGCTCTGGTCACTATTAATCTCTAGGGGCAAAACTGACAGCTGACAGAATTTTACTTTTTGAGGACTCTGGCTAGCATTTCTGAGCTCTGCTACGAAGTACCGGCTTGCTCAAATTAGTCTAAAACAAGGTGAACCAACATGAATTTACAAAGTACAAAGTGTGAGCCAACTCTGATTTGTCTACCATGCCCTGGATTAAAGTAGAGCTATTTATAGCCTTTGCAAGTCAACTTTTCAGTCCTCAGTCATTAAATATTCAGTTTATTACATTAACATTAGTGAACCAACTGAATTCGAGCCACATTATGCAAAAAAGCATGCTTTCCCCCAAATCACCACATCCTAAGAAGGTGCAACAAAGGCTAGGGGGTAAAAAAAATAGATTACAAGCACAGTGACACTCAGGAAACATTTCATAAACCTGATAAATTTTGTAAACTAAGCATCATTTACAGAAGAAAGGAACTACTGCATGGAACCATTTGCTGGGACCTCAAATCAGGAACCTGAATTGAAATGGGATGGCAGGAAACTGTAGTGGGCAGCAGACCATCATTCTCTAAAAATTCTTACTGCTCTTTCTCAAGTAACAAGTTTCTGGAAGTGGATGCATAGTGAGAAATCATGTATTATTAGAAATTTAATCACATTGATAGACAGGAGGTTTATCATATTAGTGACAAAGGATCAAACCCCACATTCATCAGCATGTGGTAATTATCCAGATGGTAAATTCTACCTTCAGATGATGCATTGTAAACAGTTCACTCTTCCAGAGGCAGGGGGAACTATGTTTTCATCCAAAGAGGTCTAAATCTGCAAGTCTTTCTTTTACACAGATGTTGTCTGCTAAAACCTTTTAAATTTTACCATGCCTTTATTCAAAGGAAAAACATACTACAATAAAACTGGTTGAAAACTGAATTATTGTTAAAATTTCTGAACTACCATTTTTGATACATATACATTACATACACTACTATCTATTACTCAATTTTGCTTATAGTGATGATCCTATCATTTCTCTTGAGCTGCAGTATGCCTGCAAAAAGTGTTTGACATATTTTATGAAACATATAGCTGAAATTTGTACACGGAAATGTAAGCAGACAACATAAAGCAAGAATCGAACAACAGAAAGAAATGCAGATTAGTATTGCCCAATTTATGAACAGTATATTACATAACTGAGACACAGCAATTACCATTTAAAAAAATCATTCCGTCTCTGAGTGCAGGTAAGGACAGTGAAGAGACTTTACTGGGACTGCTTCCTATGTTTGTGTCTCTAAGCCAAAATGCAGCAGCTGTTCAAGTCCACATACAGTTTTCCCAAAGAAGCACAGTAGTTCTTTGAGATATCTCAATGTTACTCAACCTTGCCAGAGTCAAAGTCAATACTTCCCTAAAATTTTAAAGTACCAAGCTGTTACCTTGACAGTTTCTCACTTCTTTGCAAATATTCTTCTGTGGCTAATAATGGTGCTTTTAAAAACATATGTTTTAAATACATACAAATAAAACTGTTTTCAAACTTCATCTTAGTCTTCCTTAGTGTTATGCACCAGTATGATATCATTAAGGTGAACAATCCAATATGCAATTTTCTATCTTTTCTTAGCATATCTAATATCAAAATACTTTATAACGATAAAGTTAATAAAAAGCTTAATTTAACTACAACGATCTTTCAATCTTTACACACTGTGCTTTTGAATTTAGATTAATTTTTCCAATACTTATACTGATAAGGGACTGTATAAAACAAGTCCAATGTATGACTACTAGCTAGCATTTGTGAAACAAATTTCCTGTTCAGTGACTAATACTGTACAACTTATTCAGGTCTTTATGATATACTAGCATAACAGTAGCAGCAACAACAACAGCAACAAATCAACAAAAAAAAGGTCCAAAACCCACGTTCTTGACAATATGTGTATCTCATAAAATCTTTATTTTAGAGGTACTGAAAATTAAAAGTCAAGTCAGCAACTGAATCAGGGTAATTTAACTTTTCTATATAGACATGACATTGTCCAAGTTTTTAAAACCCTATGAATCTCCACTTAGCAGAGGAACTAATTTAGTTTTCCTGTACTAAGAACAACTAATTTGAAACAAACAAAAGTAACGCTGTAGAGAGTAGATGTTGGAGCACATTAAAAATGTATTTTACCTGACACTCGGTGGAATGAGTGTTCTTGTGATAGCACACAGTAAGTGCTTATTAAGGAGTTGGTAAATTTACACTGCATATTGATTAGAGTTCAAAACTGGGAATTAATGAAAATTTGAGGGGAAAAAAAAAAGTGTAGAAAGCCTTTGTAATACACAAAGAGAAATATAGAATTGATTTTTTTTCAGTAAAAAAACAGTAAGGGAATGACCTCACAACCTTTAAATGACATGGATAGCTGAATGTTTATTCAATTGATACCCATTGAATAAACAGAGAAATAAAAACATTAGAACTATTTTTAGGAAGAATAGAAAACTCTTTTTTTTTTTTTTTAAGTTATCTTGATTTCATTCTACCTAGTGGAATATATAGGATAGTACCTCTCCAATATGGTAATATACTTTATTTTTTTTTATTAAGACAAAATCTTGGCCATACATAAGAATGACTTAAATCTGAGAAAAAAAGACTTTTTGCCTTAGTATACTTGTTCAAATTGATGGGCTTGCATACATTTCTTAAGACAGAGTTCTTATGGGTTTTAGGACTCTTTTAAGGGAAGACATAATATATAGTTGGTACTATAGAGGAAACATAATCCATCACTCCTGTTTTTAAAATTCCAGAAATATATGAAAGCCATAAAGTAACAGTACTGTATCACACCAGACCCTGGTCTGTGGATGTTTATGTTAATCATTATATGTTAAAGACAGAAGGTCTGGTTTTCACCCTGCAGATTCAGATGTATTACTTTACAATGTAACAATCTCCTCTGGCTTGAAAGAGTGCTGATATCTCTTACCATGAAAGGCTATAAATATGTATTTTCAATGATAGTAGCATTATTTCTCATAAGCAAAGCACAGGGAAACACCATAGCAACACACACACACACCCCAAAAAAAAAAAAAAAAAAGTCAGAGAAATTTGACATGTTGGACCACTTGGAAATTGACATCAGGAGCTCTGCAAACAGGGCATACAAATGGGGAGATGTGTCTGAAAGGAGTGCTGTGACACTTTGCATGGCATCCCAAAGATGCTATCCAACTATCTAGAAAAGACAGGAGAATCTTCAACAGCACATTTGTTGACTTAGGGAATTGTGTTTTAAGCTAACAAATTTGGAGGTAGTGTCCAAGCTGTGACACCTGTATGTTCATAATCAACAGTATGGGTGATTGTACCTACCAGAGCCGTCAGGAGTGCTCCTCAACCCCTATGACAAGAATCCTAAGTGCAGCTGCCTCAGGTGAAGGTATATCAATGCACATAATCTGGGAAACAAACAGGAGGAACTGGAGCTCCATCTGACAGTTATGGTTTCATAAGAACCACAGAAACTTTGAAAACTCATACGACTGGAAACCACATTGGCTACAAACTCTAGGCAAGAGAGGAAGTGAAGAAGAGGAGGTGGTGTTTATGTAAAAGAAAAAAAATTGACTGTATGGATGTAGGTTATATCAAATGCGTTTGGATCAAGATTAAAAGGTTCATCACCAAGGGGGATCTTACATATTTGTTACCAGCCTTCCCATCAGGATGATGAGGCCAACAAAACTTTGATTGCTCAAAGAAGTCTTGAGCCAACAGAACTTGGTCGTCATGGGTGGCTTCTGTTACCTGGACATTTGTTGAAAAACAACACAGCAGTGCACAGGTCATCCTGGAATGTGTTGAGGACTGCTTCCTGCTACAGACATTGGACATGCTGACTAGGAACAGCTCATTGCTATAGTCACCGCTCACATGCCAAGAAGACTTTACAGTACAAGTACCGATGGCAGCCTTGGATTCAGTAATCATGACACGGAGGATTTTAAGATACTAATGAGCACACTGAAGACCAATCAACAGTGGTACAGTACCCTTGGATTTTACAAGAGGCAACCTCAATATGCTCAGATCCCAGCTGTGAGGGATTCCACGCTTGGTGTTCATGATGTGCAAAGAAGATTGTGAGTGTTGGGAGTTATTTAAGAATAGCTTCCTGAAAGCACAAGAACAGTCCACCCCCTTCCAAGGGGAAGAAGGAAGGCATAACAAGTGATGATCCTGGCTTAAAAATGAGGTGTTGGGTTTTTTTCCTTAAAAACAAAAATTGAAGCATACCAGCTATGGAAAGGACAAATAATCATCAAGAACTACAGAAACCTTGCTAGGGCATGCAGAGACACAGTCAGGAAGGCTAAGGCTTAGCTAGAACTGAAACTGGCCAAAGATGACAATAACAACAAGAAAGGGTTCTTCAGATAGGTGAGCAATAAGCAGAAACACAGGGAATACACCAGCCCAATGCAAAGCCGGGCAGAGAAACCAGTCACAGATAATGCTGACAAGGCAGAGGTTCTCCATACCTTCTTTGCCTATGTCTTTACTGGCATAGCTGGACCCCTTATCGCAGGATCAAGTAGCTCGAACAACTCATGTGTTGACCAACCAGGAGCAGAGGAATGGCTTGTCTGTGGACTCTTAAAGTGCTCAGCCCATATAAATCTATGGGCCTGGATGGAGTCCACCCCAGGGTGTAACAGACAAGTGACTGACTTTGTTGCAAGGCCACTGTCTCTAATATTTGAAAAGTTTTGGAGATCAGGGGACACCCATGATGACTGGAAGATGACAAATACTATACCAATCTACTAGAAGGGCTCAAAAGAGGACCCAGGAAACTAGACAGCCATTAATCTGACTTTAATCTTTGAAAAGGTAATAGGACAAGTCCTGTTAGAAACCATAGCAAGTCAGATTAAACAGTTGATTGCGAAAAGCTAACATAGATTTACTAAGGCAAATCATGTCAGACCAACCCGCTCACCTTCTGCAACAAAGGAACACTTTCCATTGACATGGGGAGAGCAGTGCATACTGTTTACCTGGCCTTCAGGAAAGTGTTTAACAACATTTCGCACAGTTTCCTCCTGGACAAACCTGCAAAATACAGATTAGATTGGTGGTCTGCGAGATGAGGGGGCAAGTGGCTAACAGGCCATGATGACAGGTGTTGATCAGTACTTATTATTCAGAATGGCAGCATGTCACAAGTAGGATACCTCAGGGACTTCTGCTGGGCCCTGTGCTGTTCACCATCTTCATAGACAATCTGTATGATGGGAATGAAAAAACCCTTACCAAACTTGCTGATGACAACAAAGTAGGTGGTAAGGTCAAAATGTCGGAAGGGAGAGCCATCCTACAGAGAAGCCCGGGCAGGCTGGAAGAGTGGAAGTTAACAAAGCCAAGTGCAAGGTCCTGCACCTGGGGTGACATAGCCAAAGAGCCCAGGACAGGCTGGGATCTGTGCTGCTTCTGAGACACCTCGCAGAAAGGGACCTGGGAGTCCCGGTGCACAACAAGCTGAACCTGAGTCAGCTGTGCACTGCTACAGCAACACAGTCAAATTGGATCTTGGGCTGCTGCTGCAGAAGCATTACTAGCATAGCCATGATCATCCCACCCTACTCAGTGCTTGTCAGGCTGCACCTGGAGTATTGTGTCCAGTTCTGGTCCCCACAGTTCAAAAAAGATGCAGGCAGACTGGAGAGGCTCCAAAGGAGGGCCACAATGATGATCAAAAGGCTGGAGAACCTGCCTTATGAGGAAAGACTGAAGCAGGTAATGTCTCTTTGCCCTGGAGAAGACAAGCCTCCAGGGGACCTCATCGCAGCATCACCAGATTTACAGAGCAGCTACAAAAGGAATACAGGCTCTCCCTTCTCAAGGAGCCACATGGAAAGAACAAGGGGCAACGTACAACTTGCACTGGGAGAGGTTTCATCTTGATATATGGAAGTTTATTTTTTTCTCCAGTGAGAACAATCTGTCACTGGAACAACCTCCTCATGGATAGGTAGAGTTCTCATCAGTGGAGGTTTTCAAGATGCAATTGGAAAGAATGCTAGATAATCTCACCTAGGTTGTTTTTTTTTTTTTTTCCCACAAAAGGTTGGACCAGAAGATCTTCTGAGGTCCTTTCCATTTTGGGCTGTTCTGATTCTATTCTATTGTCTCCTTGAGTCAGGACATTGGGACTCAGTATGTATGTGTCTCATGAATTAGAAAGCAACATAGTACCTGAATATTATCCCTCTATCCTGTGAAATAAACTATTTAAAGGAAAGTAAACATATGTTCACTCCTTGTTCCAGGCTGTATTAGATTGGAGAAAAGGAAATAGTACAAACTAGCTTATAGTAGATAATACCTCGCACCACTTTTATAACTGTAGCTGTGGTCTGCATTCCCTTTTTTAATCCCCTACCTTTCAAACAAATTCACTCTTTCCAGAAAATTTTCAAAGTTAATTTACAACGTTTTGGCACTTTAGCTCAAACAGTTTTGGAAATACTGCACATATGTGCTGAAGAAGGAAAATCAATTTCAAGTAAAGTACTGTATTCACAGTATTTCAGCAGGGGAAGAAAAACAAAGCAATTACTTTGTTCTTCCTTAAAGTGAAATGACCAAAACCAACTTTGGATTGGCATTATACAACAATATATAGACAAGTGTTTCAGAACCAAATTTCACAAGTGTTTACACCATTTGAAATAACTACAATAATTATTTCCAAAATTTTAGCCGTAATATGTCACAATATAAAAATTTAATAGTACTCATGTAATTCCAAAGTTGTATAATTATACTGGAAGCCTTTAATCCTCATCTTTTCTTTTAGGTAAGAATCCAGTAAATAAATAAAAAAAAGAACGGAAAAAAGACTGAGAGATTCTCAATGTCATGACAGCAAATTTGTGCTTGTTTTATGCTGGTTTCTATGACTACATGTTAATCTCTTCAGCATGGGAGCACCCAAACAAAAAACTAGAGTAGTGAAGCATCTGAAAGACTACCTCCAGCTAGGGAGGATGTGAAGAGACATAAACTATAGTGGCCAGAGAACTGAAGTGGTCTGGAGCTGAAGATTCATAGGTCTGTTATTGCTTCAAGAAGTCCTGCCAACTTTAACAGCAACATTGTTTAAAGTCTGCAAATAAAAACTGTCACATTGAGCGAATCTTTTCTTTGCGGCTGTATATAACAGGTTTTCCCCTCCTTTTTCAGGTACAATGAATGTACACTGGATTACCAGCAGTAGTACTGCAAATAGTATTTGCTAATCATATTTTCTATCCTTATTCCTCCTCTTGAATGCAAACTTTGAAGAGTAGCATGTATGCTGTCGGGTATGCACTGTAAAATACAACCAACGTTGCTTCTTTCAAGTGAATTCTTTTAAAATCTTATTTATTTGAACTTTTTTCTTAGCTTTAAACATTTTTTGCATCCAAAAATTGCAAGTTTTAAAATATTTCTGCAAAGAAACTTTTTTATGTTATATAAGCAATAAGCTGTTGTCTATTTACAAATATTTTCTGTCTGGAGTGTTGAGTTGTGTTCCTTGGTTTTGCTTGGGCCTCATGATTTTTCCTTTCCACCGTCTAGGTCATCAGAAGTTGTAGGCTACTCTATATAGAAGTAAGACAGAGATTCCAAGGGAGCCACCAGAGCCATTTCAGTGGAGAGATGAAGTCTGAAATACACAAGGTAGGTGTAGAAATGAGTGAGCAACAAAGAATAAAGTTGCTTGACAGGCAGAGGGGAGCTTCAGTCTCCCCTGTGAGCTCCCCTCTGCCTTCTGCAGTCCTGGTGAATATTTCATACTTCCACAACATGGAAATATCACATATTTCACATCATTAAAGTATTTAGAATTCACTTTCACCCCATATATCTATGCCAAAGATATGGAAAGCACCATTAGCCCTGTACAGAGCCAGTACACTTCTCCTTCAGTCCCATGTTACAGGTTTACCTGGTCAGTGAAATACAGGTATCTGGCATCACCTTGCCTCATTCTCCCTCTTTCGTATTAGGGAAAGTTTGGGGAAGTAGAAGCTTCAGTGACCAGCAAGTCTTCTGTATTTTAAAGGAGGGGTCCATAGATGATATGGCAGTTCTGCAGAAATCATACCGTACTCATGAGGGAGTTTCTGAACTGATTTTTGGGTTTACCTTCAAATGTTAAGGTGCTTTAAAAGCGAGTATGAACTCCACATTAACACATACCATTCAGCATAGGCACACAGAATTTAAGGTGTACAATTCCTTCCTGTTTGTTCACAAAGGATATGTGCAATAATTATTCTATATGCAAAAATCCCAAAACGTTTTTAGAATTTAAAAAATACCTCTAATTTTCAGATGTTGCATTTTATAGGGACATAATGAGAGAATAGAATGAGTAAACTAAGAAATTTAAGTAATCGAATATACTGCTCACTGAAAAAGAATTTTGAAATCGCCTCTGTGTATTAAGATGGGAAAATATAAGCCTTCACACACAATTTAAGAGATTTAGAAAACAGAAATTGTATTCACATGCATAGTCAGTACAGTTTTTCCAAAACCGAGTCAATATTTTTTCTAGACCAAGGTCATTCATCACCTGATGGCACTTTACATGTCTAGAACAATTAGTCTTGAGAAAGAAACAAGCATTATATGTATTTCCATCCATCTTTTCTGCTATTGTTTCTGCTATTCTGTTGTTAGTCAATAAGCACTGTAGAGTATGTACAACAGACTAAACAAGTCATGCCAGTTAGAGATGCACTGCCTTTCAGTTCACTTGTATAATAAAATGTACTCCACACACTGTGGAATAATAGATGTGCATTACTATATCTACACATGGAGTTACAACTTCAGATACCTTTATGCTTCTCCTCAGGGTCACTTTTTCCAAGGAAATGTATGAAGTGCTGCAAGAACCTGCTGTTTGTAATTCTAAAGGGGACTGACTATTTGCCACGTTGTAGAACATAAACAATTTTCAGACCAGTAGCGAGTAACACACTTCTCGTCACTTCTTTTGCTCCTAGGTAGGTTTCTAAGAAAAACAATTAAATTAAATAACCTTTAAAACATGCCAGATCAATCTTCTGAACAACAGATACCTCTTACAAAACCCCAATTATTTAATTTCTTCATGCCAGGTGGTTATCAAAAGTTAGAATTGAGGACAAATGTCAAGGCTCTTACAGAGCTTCTGTATGCACATTCAACCTCACACAAGATCTCCATGTTTCCCAAGAACACCCAGGCACCCATTGTACTCATTCAGAGCATACGACGGAGCTCATGCTTCCTGAGGGGAAGCCCACAAGCTAAACACTGTGAATTACACATGGAAAGGGAGAGGAAAATGAGGACTGGAACTAAGGACAGTCGAATGTTAATCAATAACTTGTTGTCTGTAGAATAAATACCCACTGGACCATTGACTGGAATATTCAATTATTTATCCTATCCATACAAAGTTTAGACTTAAGAAGGCATCATGTCCACAAGTCCACACACAGCCTTTAAAAATTGTTAGATGATCGTTCTAAAAAATGAGAAGTTGAGTCCTATCACACAGAGCTGAGGGAAGAATCCAGATCTTTTACAACACTTGGACAAATAGGTATCGGAAAAATAGCTGCCAGCAGAAGGAATACCTGCCATCATTTCTAAAGCAAGGCAGAGGTTTCACAGCTCTCTGATGAATCCTTTCTTATCAGGTATAGGTGGGAGAGAAAAGTAGTTGGAAAAGTATAAAAAGCTCCAAATTTTGCTGACAAATTTGTCTAGTATCGTGTACCAAAAGTAAAGCAATAAGAAAAAGCATTCTCCAAGTCTCCTAATCATCATGTTTTTAAAAAGCAGAGATCTTGTTCGATGTTATAGAGTTAATGCATCATTTGCACTGTACAGCATCAAGCTATATAGGTGTATTACTCCCCCTGTTTTGCTCTAGAATTAAGGATATACCTTACATTTTTAGTGATTTTTTGCATTGATTCTTGACAGTTCCAGTCTACATGTCTTTTCTACATGCAGCTTTTGTGTTAGAAGGAGCATTGTTTTATTAGCTGGGCAACAATCTTTGGCATTTATCCTTAGAATGACAAAAAAATATTGCTATAATCACACACTTGAAAAATCTTTGAAGACTCGTTACTGCCAAGGACATACAGAAACCGTAGTACATAAAGAACACATCAGTCAGGAGCTTCTGCACTAAGTGCCGGCTCTGATTTTCTCAAACATAGGCACACAGGCTACAGAGGCCTTAAAAAATCCTACTGTCCTGTTAAGGAATCCAGCTTCAAAGAACCATATGATTCAAGCTGCACTCAGACACAGGCACCTAAACCTCATTCTTCAGAAAATCTTGATTTTGTAGATTTTGAATTCTATCATTTGTAGAAGTTAGGATCCTGGGTATTTAGAGAGTATTTTGGTATCAGGACACTGACAAACCACCTGCAAAGCAGAACCTGTGCCGTAGTAATGTACCTAAGAGCCTGTGTTTTTAGTAATATGCCCAGAATAGCTACTTTCCCCTCTCTTTATAGCTAAAGGATAAATGATTTGAAGGATAACCACTGAATTCTGAAGATCAATAGGCAAGATCATCATAAGATTCAAGAGTTTTGTATAAGATCACACAATATGAAGAGTGAATTGTGGCTTTCCTTTCCTGCAAATACGACAAATCTATCTATACAAGGAATCTCTTCCATTTCCGCCAGCTGGCACAACTGTACTTAAGAATAGAGCCTTTCAGGCAAGGGAAGATGTTTACAGCAGTGTCACTTAGTCATTATAATTAGTTTCTTTTCTACATCGCTGTATTAGCCCATCTGATGCTAGTGTCCAAACTGTGAACAACTTACCATAGTCTTAGCAATTCTCAGCTACAGATAACCCCTGAAACAAGCCAGAGTAATAGTGTTTTGCTAATTGTTTTCCTTCCTTCTAGTTATGGATGACTTAAATTAACTTTTTGAATAAAAGATCTGCAGATGTTTCCTTCATGGGAAATTTTGTGCTCTTCCACATCTTTCTCTTGCAGCCTTTTCAAAAAAGGTTGTGTCTTCATAATCTCTGTCTTTTTCAGTTTTATTTTTTGGCTGCAAGTTGAACAGAGCAGAATTCAAATCTGTGTGCATAAAGGCTGATAGCAATTGTAGCTTAAGATACTACTATTAATATATCTACAAGACATGACTGTTCCACAGTTTCACTAGTTCGTAAGTGGAGGGTGTGTCATATACAAACAGTTCATTAATCATAGAATCATAGAATAATTTAGGTTGGAAAAGCACTTTAAGATCATCAAGGCCAACCATTAACCTAAGACTACCAAGTCTGCCAGTAAATGATGTCCTTAAGTGCCATGTCTACATGTCTTTTACATACCTGTAGGGATGGTGACTCAACCACTTTCCTGGACAGCCTCTTCCAATGTTTAATAACCCTTTCACTGAGAAAATTTTCCCTACTATCCAATCTAAACCTCCCCTGGTAGGAACTTGAGGTCATTTTTTCTTGTCCTGTCACTTTTTATCTTGGAGAAGAGACCAGCCCCCACCTGCCTACAACCTCCTTGCAGGTCCCCTGGTCCTTCCCTAGTTTGGCTGGCCGTACTATTTCTGATATAAGCCAGGATGCTATTGGCCTTCTTGGCCACACTGATGGCTAATATGCAGCCAGCTGTCAACCAACACCCCCAAAGATTCTTTAACATAGTCATTTGTATAATCTTTCCCATCCCCTTTTGTCTGCTGGTAAATTAATATAGCCAGGTGTCCACAGTTACTAATTCAGATTATTTTTTTTGCTTCACTTCAACAAGTGAAGGCCGAACATACTTTTGCTGTACACTGACAAAGAAGCAATATAGGAAGAGAAAATAAAACAGCCATTTTGACCAGACAAACATAGAGAATAAAAAAGAAGAAGAAAAGCCATAGTGGTATAATAAAGGCAGAACAGATGGAAAATGTAACGACTGAGAACTTGAGACTGGTCCAAATCAAATTACCAATCCAGTAGTAAGGAAGTGAACAAATTAAAAGCATCCAAATTTTATGCTGTGTTCTGAAGGAAGGTACTGTTGGGAATTCAAGAAAGATTTAGCTAAGAAAGTCTCTGGCTCTGAATGACAAACCAACTCATTAAAGAAGCCTAAACCACTACTAGCCAAGAAGATAAAAACATCTGTTTCTAAGGCAAGTAAAGTGTTGATCATTATCCCACATAAACTAAAAAGGTGTTTATGTTTCCCGATTTCCATCTTTAACTGTTGCAGCTATGCTTCATTTAAAATTCTTGTTTACACTTTCATTCAACAACCCTGAAGTAGTTAAATGCTTGCAGTCAAGTCAACAATGGAAGAAATCCATACGCAGTTGTAGAATCAGAGTAAGAAGCATTAAGCATGTCGTTGTAGGAATCTCCTGGTAAGCTGTGAAGAAATGCAAGTAGCCAATGATTAAAATGTAGACTATTTTGTGGTCACAGGAGAAGCAGCACAGAAATATGATAGAGTGCTAAACAGACCTCTTGCTTCTGTGCACAGACTCAGACTAAACCCTAATCAGGGATGAGAGAAAGAGCATTGCATAGACATTTGTGTCTATGCTCTCAGGGTCCCAGTTCCACAAACCAGCCAAAGCAGGAGTACAGGTCACCTAGTCTTCCTTGTGTTTAGGAGTCTGTACTCTTAGTATATGATAGTGTGATGCATTGATTTTTGCTGGATGCCATGTGCTCATCAAGCCACTCTAACACTCCCTTCCTCAGCTGGCCAGCATGGAAGAAAACAAGATGGAAAGAAAACCTCATGGATAAAGATAAAGGCAGTTTAATAAAGCAAAAGCAAAGGTTGTGCTCAGAAACAACAGAAAACAGTATATTTTATTCTCTACTTCCCATCAGCAGGTGGTGTCTGATCACTTCCTAGGAAGCAGGGTTTCAGTACGCATAGCAGTTGCTCTGGAAGAAAAATGCCTCAAAAAAAAATGTCTGCCCCTCCCCCTGCCTTTTCTGTTAGCTGTATTGTTGAGCAGACATCATATGGTATGGAAAATCCCTTTGGTCAGCTTAGGTCATCTGTCCTGGCTATGTCCCCTCCCGAGATCTTGCCCACCCCCAGCCCACTGGTGAAGGGGGGAAGGTCAGAGAACAGCCCTGCTGCTGTGGGACGCTGCCCAGCAGTGGTCAGAACACCGCTGTGTTATCAGCACCCTTCTAGCTACCAGTACAAGCACGGCCCTACAAGGGCTGCGGCGGGGAAAATTAACTCCACCTCAGCCAGACCCAAACCAGATAGCACAGCAGCAGTACAGACAATTTTAGGAAAGGTACTGGAAGATTCAACAGCATGGGCTTCCACAGGTCCAGAGCTCACAACGTTTGGGGAGGTGGGAACTGAGGGATGGAAAGGGTGTCTACTACAGGGTACAGCAGTGGGAGTAAGTACAGTGGTTGACAGCCAGCTGACAAGGTTATTTAAATATATATATTAAAATTCTATTCTTGTCTCTCCCAGGCAATCAGCTCTGCTTTACTGCTATTGCACCTTGACTGTGATGTAAGTAGTCCTGGGTGGTGGGTAAGGCAGAATTAACTTGGACAGGACAGATTTCAGATGCCTTTCTTGTAAGTGAAAGACTTCCTGTAACTTCAGCAATTTCATGGCAAAGGTATAGTTCTCAATAAGAAAGCAAGAAACCTATTTATGAACAAAATTTTGTACTGTTTGCTACAATTTTAGATATTCTTGAAAGCAACATGGTTGTCTCTTAATTTTCATCGGAATCCTCTGTAACTTTTTTCTTTTGTTATCTGTATAGTTTCAGAAGATACTATTCACTGTAAGTATTTTCTGATCTGTTCCCCTATGATTAACAAGGAAGATTAATATGCCTGGCAGATATCTTTTAAACTTGAAGTAGTAGTTTTTAGTTACCACTTTATTTTTTGGCTATTGAAAAACAAAATGGGAAGCATCTTGCTAGGGTTATGAAAATCTTCTGGGAGAACATTTTTGTGTTATCAAAAATTTTAAATAAAATCTCTTTAAGATAATCTTTTAAGCTCTGTGGAACTTAATTGTATTAATTATTATTAATAAAACATATTAATAAATATTATTAAAGACAAATACAAATGTATTAATAAAATTTAGCAAATTTGCTCTTCTATGTAATAATAATAATACTTTATCATCAGGACTTTTGCTGTCTAGATATATAATAGGAGTTTTTCAGTGTGAAAGCAGATAATTTTAAAACATTTGATGCGTAGGATCGCTTGGAACCTGTAAAGTATTTTGTGATTTATCCAGTGTTATCTATCAGATACATATGCTGAAATTTCTATTTCATTAGATGACCTAACTAAGCAAGAGTGAAGTAACTTGGAAGTAGATATATACCTAATAAACTGCTCTCAGTTGGCTATTATGTATATCCAACAATGATTTACTGCAAAAATTATGAATATACTAATAAAAATCAAGATTTGTTCACATTGCTTTGAAGATAATTAATGAAAACTGCCACTTTTGCTATTGGGTTTTGCTCCAGTCTAATAATACCTGAAATTACTATTTTACATTTTCATTTATAAAGCTTGTATTATTGGCAGAGCATAAAGAAGTGTTGTAATGCAATTTTATATGGAACAGCATTTCATCATTTAGCAACCCATGTGATGTCATCCATAGCACAGAGTGGACATAACCTCAAGAGCTGCTCAGAGCAAGTGTGCTGGATCTCATTGCCTGGAACTCCAAAGACCCACAGAAGCCTCCGCACAGCAAGTAGTCTACATAATCATTGATATAACGCACAAAGAAACTACCAACCACTGTAAAAAGCAAAAGAAAGAACATCATGGGGAGTCAGTGTTATTTAGGAGATGGGTATTCATACCAGTTTTCCAATATTAGTGTTGCATTGTTTAGGCAGAATGTACTGATGTCGTGAGTTTCCTTTGACAGAAATAAAATACCACTGCATTTTGCACATATCTGTATCTTGGACAGTCTGGCTATTAAAATATAAGAGTTTTGCCATCTGGGAAAGTGGTAGGAGTTGAATGTAATCAGATGAATCTGTCAAAAGGAGCTTATTTTCTTTTAATGAAAAAATGAAAAGCCATGAGAAACTCAGAAAAATTAAGCCTGTAAATTGAAATTGACCCAGATTTTGACTATGGGATCTGCATTGGTAAATGCTGAACCACTATTCAAGGAAAAAAAACATCATCCATACAAGATCAAAGTGTTTACAACCCTGTATTATTGTCATTAAAACTGCATTAATGAAAGGCTCAAATGTTTCTAGCAATTTACCCTCCTAACAATAAAGTAGCAAAGATTATACATTAGGAGCTAGGCATTGCTCAAAGGCTAACTTGTTTTCAATTAGAAACCATGCACATAAACATGCATAAAAGAAGCTGTTTCATTTAGAAACAGTGTTTAGAAAATTGTACTTTGTGATAGCATGGTGCATAAACTATTTTGATCTCTTGAAGGAGAAAAAAACCAAAACAGCTCTGTACTTAGAAGGATATTCAATGTCCTCTGCTATTTAAACCTTTTTCAGTCAAAAGTGAAAAAACACTGTACTCTGCGGAACAGTAGTGAATGAAACAGGTAACCCTGGCATTAGAAACAAATCAGGAAACTTCAATCCTCTTTAAAAAGAAATTTTGGGAAAGTTTATTGGAGAAATGCTACCACCTCCCTTCCTTCTTAAGCAAGAAAACATAGATCCCAGATTTCACAGTAGCTGGGGGGAAGGAACAGGACACAGAAATATGTCAAATCTTGATGTACCTGGTGAATAATTACTGTAACTTTAGCTATAGCCTCATTTAGTTTAGATATTTCACTGCACAGTGCATTCTAGCATACTATGGTATGTCCATGTGGTGAAGCTAAGTGCTGGATAGAGGACTTTCTTTTTAACATTATTAGCACATTGTGGGAGTATGCAATAAAATTAGTATGCCCTAAGGCATGAAATGAAGAATACATAAGATCAACACAATGTCGACAAAATATTTGACTCTTCGTAAGGAAGAGTTGGAACAGATTGGGAACAATTGAAAAATAATGTTGCTTCTCCCGTCTGTAAGAAGGAATCTAGCTTATTTAGATCCCGTGCATCTGAGGAAATATAGGAAAAGATTAAAATGACTTGGTCAGCAATAAAACCAGAGGATCATTGAAAGGGCAATAAAATGGCTAAATGTACTAAAAATGTACAGAAGAAGATTAGCCAAATGTAAACAGATAAAAGCAATGACAGAGTTCATCTGTGAAAATACGATGTGGGCAAAACCAAGTCATGCAGTCAGTTTATGTTTGACAAAGTACCACTATATATAACTAAAGGAAAATCCCAGTTATATTCCTCTATGAAGACAAACAACTTTAAGGGCAACAGAGCTCTAATGGGGCTTCTCTTTGAGCCAGAAGAAAATAGTCTTCACAACTAAACATTTTGATACATTTTTTCTTACGGTTTTGATTGTGAATCTTAGCAGTATTTGTACATTTTAGCACTAAAAAAGAAGTAAATTCAATGAACGCATAAGATTATATGAAGAGCCTTAATGAAATGAAATTGAATTCAGAATTTCTGTTTCTACTCTGGATATTTTATTATTTATTTGACCCTAGCCTTGGCCAGAGAACTATACTGGATTGACTATTGACTGGGTTAGGCTTTGAATGAAGGGTAATTTAAAAAGCACATCTTCCAAATAGACTTTTTAATTGTTATTTGCAATTCCTCAAAAGTTTGTGATAGGTCCAAAGGATCAGACATAAATGAAAGAATGCAGAATAAATGGAAGGACATATACCAAATAGATAGCTAAAGGAAATTTATCTTTCCTTATTTGGGGTTTTTAATATCTGAATATATACAAACATGTTCTTCTCTATTTTAAATGCTCTTGTTAAAAAATGCTTGGTGGAAGGGAAAAATAAGATGCAATCCTACATTATCAAATATAAACAAAAGTCTATGTTTTCAGTTTCCACTAACATAAAAGGAAGAGTTGCTATTAAAAAGCAAAATTACTTTAAATATTTTTCATATCAGTTTGATCAGAAAAATTAATACTAAAAATCTTTTTAATAAACATTTGGAAAATAGTTTTTTCTGAACTTAATATGAAAAAAAATGTTGCTCTGAGTTTAGTGGTAGCTTCAACTGATTGATTCAGAAAGACAGAAAGGTCTTCCAGTCAGGTTTCCTGTAGGACCTATGCATCCACACTTATCTCTGCTGTGAAAACAGGGAAGAAGTACTATTAAAATTCCAAACAAAGAAAAAAAAATATTAAGAAATCCAGAGTAATATCAGACTGACCACACATAAAGAAACAAGAAGCAAAACTGAAAAATAAACTCACATACAACAGCAATACATAAATAGAGAAGTTGTAAAGTAACACTTACCCAAAGTAAAAATTTGTGAGGGGCTTTTTGGTTTGTTTCCACAGCACAGACCACCTTCCACCCCATGAAGGACATTTCCAACAGTTCAAAAGTCTCCATAAATTTGACTTCTGAATCCAAAGGTAAAACCAGCATAAAATTTCAGTACTTCTTTCTAATATTGCTAATGTTCCCCAAATAGTAGTAATAATAATAACAATAATAACAATAACAACAACAATGATAATAATAATAAAAATAATGATAATAATGATAATGATAATAATAATAAAGTAATTGAAAATCATGAATGAAACTATGAACAAAACAATTGACTGAAATGAGGCATGAATCAAGTTGCCCTGTCTATGTGTTTTTGTTTTTGAACTGAATAAAATGCTATATGGAATAATGTTTGTTCTTTAGTTTAATGATTTTCATGTTTGATAAGAATGTATTTGGAGCACATATATAGTGCATACCAAGCAAATCTACATCCTGAGGCCTTGCCTTTTGACCTGTATGGCTATAATGAAATAAGGAAAAAAAAAATCTCTAGGTGTAGTGCAATTGCCATGTCACCCTGGTAGCAGAGCACTGGAAAAGATAACATAAAAGTTCCTACTATTAATTTGGGCATTGCTTATCAGGACTTAATGTACATTATATTTGTGAATACAGATTTTTCAGATAGACCAAATCTTCAATGTAAAAAATAATCTGATTAGAGATGATAAAAAGGACACATTTAGGACTCTAGCCTGTGAAATATTCATCTTCTATGAAAAGTAACTGCGTAAATTCAGGTGTAGAGTTGTTTACACCTGATTTAGTATGTAAGGGAAAGCAGATGAAGATTAAAATGCTGTTTCATTGAACCTACAGAAAAGTAGAATCTTCACTGCAAAAAACAGGATTTTCTTCCCCATACCCCCAACATTTGAGTAATAGTCTTACCAGATTATTTTTTTTATTATATTTTGAGGGGAAAAAAAGGGGTTTTTTTTTCTTTTCTTTCTTAAATAGAAGTAGAACTGTTTCCATGTTTTTGTGGATTGGCATTGGCTGACATTCAAGCACCCACACAGCCAGTCACTTGCTCCCCCACACCCCTTTCCTCTGCTCATTTGTGCATTCTATAAAAATAAAAACATAAACTTCCTAAAATACAGCATTTCATTCATAACAAGAGGCTGAGATGTATTCTGTCATGGATCTGCTGCAGAGCTACTAGTGTTCAACTCAGGGCAGCCCCTGGCTCCCATCCACAAAGGCCCTTCCTACAGTGTTCCCCACCCAAAACCTTGCCCTTTACACCCAATAAATGCTTTCCTTACTATTTTTATTCTAATAAAACCTCTTTTTTCCTGTAAAATCAGATGCAATATATCAAAATAAAATGTATATTTTAAAAAATTACTTTGTGTTTTTTTTAAAAGAAGAAAAAAGCAGATTTTAATCTTAAAAATATTTTCACACAAAAATGTACAGCAGTATTAACCTTTGTGCTGTCTTCATTAGTCTAATGATTTTTCACTAATGCAATAGAAAAAGATGGGTTGCTCTACCAGACAATGAGTTTCTATTTGCATGAACAAATTAAATTAACAATCGAAGAAAAGATAAATGAATAATTTATGTTATATTGTATGGAGTTTCAAAACAGGGTAGATTATTTTAATTCTTTTGAAATGTACATAAATAAATCAATAAATAACCTTTATTCAATATATGGTATAATATAAAGTAAATAATGTGAATATATGGCAAATATTGCAAATAACTAACTTAAAACAGTAGGAGGTTTCAGTGAATATTCACTTTTTAGATTTTAATACAGTTAAATACTTGCTGTTAAATCAGTCTTTATTTTCCCCTCACACAGATAAATTATGCTTAATAGGTGTTAAAGTAGGAAAAGTAAACATGGTAATGGTTGTTAATTTAATCTTTCAGCTTACAACGTGCTTTTTATTGAGATCAGTGAGCAATCATAAGCAACATCAGCACACTGATACGCCTCAGTCAACTTTGAAAGTATTTGTGGCAACTTTACTCTAGAATGTATTTTTTTCTTAATCTTCCTTTATGTGAAGAAGAAAACACCTCTGATGATACCAAATGTGTGTAAAGTGTGTAAGGTATGTGGAGGTAAAATATATACTAAAAAAGTACTTCCTTTTGTAAGAAAGTGAGTCTAAAAATGTGAAGTATGTAGAATGACGTTTTAAAGATGAGGTATTAGCGCACAGTTTTCATAGAAAGTAGCTGTGGATTTAGAGATTTAATCTTCTTCCCCACTGCCTTAAAAGTAAAAAGTAGGTGTTATCAGCCTTTTAATAAGTTAAACATCTTCTATAACAGGCCAAAGAAGAAAGGAACAAACAAAACCTGAAAGCTTAATTTGAAAAGAAAAATAAGTGCTCCTTATTGAAACATAATCTGTGAGATCACAGTCTAAAGCAGTGAAAAAAAGCAGAGTGAATATTAAAATATTTCTTTCATCTTCTTAGAAACATGAATGTCACTGTTCAAGAAAATGACTTTCAGCATCAATCCTGTCAAAGCTTCCTACTATTTTGTTATGGAAAGAACGCATTAACTTCATTTTTATTAGCGCCTTATCAAGGATGATCAAAGATCTTGCTAGCCTTTTGTGACTTATCTCAATTTCAGTAAAAAACACAAAATGAAGAAAAGGGACAGAAACCACAAATCATGAAACAGAAAACTGAAGCAAGGGTCAGCTCAACTCAAAATGCTTGAAGCTATTTAAAGAAACATCATAATTTTTAATTAAGACTAGCCAGGAAATTGCATGAATTAAGATATATGGGGGAAAAAGTATTTATTTTGTAAGTAAGAGTTCTAATCTTGAAACACAAATTTGCATTCCACATTTTAGAATAATAAGAAAAACAGCTTTTTTTTTTTTTTTTAACAATACCTCTGCTTTTGTTGGAAGAAAGTTAACACCAGTGTGATAGGGTTCTTTTAAGCACAACTGTGAAGAAGATGCACACAGGATAGCTAAGGAAACTTTCATTTCTAGAAACACATTTTTAAGCCTAATCTTCAACTTCTTAAGTTAAAGAGTTTTAGAAAATGAGTTTTTCAGGAAAAACTTCAAACCAAACCAGAACTCTGTTTTCCTTTGGACACCATTCAACTTAGCTTGTTCCTTGCCTAGTCATTCTGTACTGGTAAAGGGTGACTTCTTGGTAGCCTATTAAAAACCAGCAATCACAAAAAGTGCTGGAATGGAAGAAGTATCCATGGAAACAGTAGGTTAAAATTGGGTAGTAAAATATGCTAGTACAAAGCTGTGTCTCTCCATGGTTCCTAGTAAAATAAATAAAATAGCGAAAAACTATATAAAATACTATACAACCAGCATTTTGTGACCATATAAGTCTCCAGCAAAATCTGTACTACATCCACTGTCACACTGAGATGATAATTTTGGGCAAAGTGACACTCCCTGAGCTCTGTACTAGCTCCCTTTCTTTTGAAGAAATAATTGCTACTACCACACCAGTTATAAATAGTCCTGTTTGGGGACAGAACAGGAAAGAAAAAAGAAAAAATAGAATCTTCCTCAAAACCAAGCAATAATATATTGCAGTTCATCAGTCAAGTCTCCCTTCTGTACCATGTCATGTGAATAATGAGTAGGGGTACAACATATAAGCAAAAAACAAAAAATCCCCAAAACAGGAACAGAATTGAAAGGGAAAATCAAATTCAAATAAATTTTATTGAAACAAATTAAAAAGAGATTAGGACTTCTAAAACACCATGACACACAAGAAGAAATCCATGCTATCAAAGGGGACTTAATTGAAATACAGACAATCTGCATTACAACTGACACATCTCATTAAAATCAGAAAGCCGGCGGCTTGACAAATTGAAAAAACCCCCAAACACCACAAGCTAAAGCTTTCATTGCCAATCAAGCTGATCCAAGAAAGTAATCCAATAAATTAATCCTGTATTCTCTTTATGTATGCATTTTTATAGTTCACATACTCATTTTATGACAATTCCAGAAACAATTGTTTTATCTTCTTGGTAGAAAGTCAATGAACTACTAATATTCTGTCTAGATGGGGAACTAAGACACAGTGGGGTTAAGTGCCCAGGAATACATAAATGTGATAGTTAAACTCATGGCTCAGCCAGATCCTTTCAAGTTACAGTACAGTATCTAGATCCATGATTTTCCAATACTCCAACCGTAACCTCAGGAAGCTTGGCAAAGTATCGGCTTCTCTGATGACTGTCAGAACACCAGTATTAGCAGTCATTTATAGGCAGGAATAGGAATATTTCTGCAGTCATTACTGGCAGTCTTAAAAGCTACTTGGAATGACAGATTTCTCCTTGTAATACGAAAGCACTGTAACAGCTATATTCAACCTCACTTGACATTTCAAGACTACTCAAAATCATAATGCAAGATATGAGTGGTTTAGATGCATTTTTCTCTACCTTTGATATTTCCAGAATTTCCTTACTGGGAAGAAGAGAGAAGCATAAACCTTCCACATCTTTTTTTCCTAGGTTACAAAATATGACATGCACCTCTAAGGCAAACCGCTAGGCATCACACACCATTGAAAGACAGAAGGTGTCAACTGATCAAGAACAAGGCAACTTAAATACACTTCTCAAATGAAAACAAAAGTCACATAATAAATAAGCAATATAAAATAATGAATATAAAAGACCATATTTTCATTCTCAAAAGACATTTTTGACAACATGCTGTATACTAGTTCAGTCAGACTGTGCCACTTATCTTACTTACCATAGTTTTCCTTTACTTTGCTATATTTTTTATTCTATAAAAATGCAAACAAAAATTTCCCAAAGTACATCACTTCATTCACAGCAATGCTTGCAACTCTGTCAGTGACTCACCAGCCAGCCTGCAGATTTACAAATAAATATTATAAGGATGTTAAATATCCAGTTTTATAACTTTGACACTACTGACGCTTCACTCAATACATAATTATACGTATCTGTGGACACATTAAAATGCACACAGAGAAAGAAGTCAAATTAATGGGGAATAATGGCAATAACATATAGCTTTTGCTTCCTCACAAGACAGATTAATGTTTTAGTTCTCATCAATGACTCATGACATCAACAAAAGGAACATCTAACTAGTGCCTAATAATCTGATATTTCAGGTCTATGTATGGACATACATTAAATCCAGTTTGTCTTCTACCTATCTTTCAAATGGTATCCCAAGCTCATGTATTCTTCATGTGAAAGACAATGTAAATACAAAGAAAAGGAATTTTTGTGGGAATATAATCAGGATAAGAAAACATCATCAAAACCAAGAAATCTGAATTATACCACACTTCATTCTAGGTGTATGAGCTAATTTAGTAAGCCTTTTAAACATAACCAACTCATTTAAATGGATCTAACACTGACTGAAAATAATATTTGACATCTAGGACTCTGAAAGAGCCTTTACATAGAAAGATATTTCATTAGGGTCTATTTTTTGTCGCATTCAAAGTCACCTGGCCAAAACAATATTAACATTTATACAACTAGTTCTATTCTCTGGAAATCTTCCTTGACATGCCTCATTTTAAAGTTTCTGTTCCTTATGTTCTGAGACTAATTAATATTTTTTGTACTACTTAGTAAGTTTTAACACCATGGCTGCATATGGTAAGCTTCCCTAGTGATTATCTATAGCAAACATTAGCAATCTAGTATTTTAGGTATTTAAAATATTTAAAAGCCAATTATAACTGTCAACTAACTGAAAAATGCATCTTAACCTGTATTTTAAGGTTGTTTAAGCCAGTGAATATAATTAATGTAAACTTATCTAAATGTTTAATACAAATGGTACAAAGTACAAAATAAAGTGGTGACATGAAACATTGGGCTATATATTAAATGCAAGGCAGATATATTTGAAATTATAGATTTAATTACTGGACTAGAATATATACCATCTTACATTTAAGTATGTCCTTATACAACATATAGCTGTATTACTATTCATGTAAATCTTACTATTTAAGTCCACTGAATCTCATTTGTGTGTTCAATACTCATAGGACTGGGAAAAAAAAGCTAAAATATTTTTTGATATTTTTCCCCAAACCCCCAGTGAACTTCACTTACAGGATCTGCTAAGTAAAATATGATTAATCTGAAGTAGGGGTCCACACTTGTGCAGTGAGTTTCCCTTACCGTCAAGATGTACAGTGGTTTAAGATTAATTTACACATTGATTTACATAAAGATGCTGAAAATCCCCAGATACTGTTTGAAGGGACTCAAAAGTAGATCAGAAAAGAATTACTAAATCTTTAGAAAATTGTCTTCATCTAAAGTTAGCACTAAAACATTGTCCCTTGTTCATTTTTCTGATAATGAACTTTACTTATTAATAAATGTATTACTTCTCATTTCCTATTACAGTTCAAAAGTACTCCGCCACTCAAAAAGCTGAAAGAGAACAGATTGCAAAGGGCATACAGCTTAAATGTCAAAGGGGCTGGAGAAGCGTGTGCAATGCTGCATTGAAACCAGTCTGTTTCCTAACTTCAGGCAGGACAGGAAAGTTCCACACTATTCGCTTTTTCTTGCCTGCTACTTGTGATAGTGCCGTTCTGTGGCCTCTGACACACTGCCCTTCATTACACTCATCATCACCTTCAAAGCTGGACAAGAGCAACCTTTTTGCAATTTGAATGCTACATAATAGTAAGCTTCTGTCTCAGCTACCAGTCTGGCAGCTGTTCTTACTTAGCACCACTAGACAGTAATTTTATTACACCTGCCGTCACCCATGACCTCTGTGTTTCTGTAAGACAATTGGTCAGCTGATGGTGGCTATCCTTAGTGGCAGCACACACTTGTTTAGGGCTGACCTGCCTGACCACGGCAGCTGCATCTTCATAAGGTTTATCCATCCACTTAGCCTTCAACAGATGGGGGAATGGAAGGGCAGGTCATCTTCATGTGTGTATTGGGTTTAGGTAGCAAGCTTTGGTACTAGAGGGTGCGGTGGGGCAGGAAGGTTGCAGGTGTGACTTCTCTGAGTAGAAAGCAGGGACTGCCACTGTGTTCGATAAGGCAGTTCCAGCCAGCTCCAAAATGTGCCCCATGCTGGTCAAACATAAGCCCATTTTTGATGCTGGTAATAACATAAGAAAGGGTAAAAAAGTTGTGCAACAGCTACAAGAGTGAGAAGTGAGAAAAAAACATGTGAGAGAAACAGCCCTGCAAACACCAAGGCCATGATAGAGGAGGAGGAGGAGGTGGTCCAGGTGCAGAGCAGAGATTGCCCTGCACCCACTAAGGACTGTGGTGAAGCAGGCTATCCTCCTGCAACCCACGAAGGACCACACTGGAGCAGATATCCACGCTGTAGTCCATAGAGGAAACTCAGATCTCAAAATATTCTTTGAGACAATAGTCATAGAATCATAGATTCATAGAATGGTTGTGTTAAAAAGACGTTCAAATCATCTTGTTCCAAACCCCTTGCCATAGGCAGGGACACTGTTCACTAAGCCAGGTTGCTCCAAGCCCCATCCAGCCTGGCCTTGAATACTTCCAAGGATGGGGCACCCACAACTTCTCTGGGCAACCTCTTCCAGTGTCTTTCCACCCTCACAGTAAAGAATTTCTTCCTAATATCTTATATAAACCAGCCTCTTTCAGCTTAAAACCATTACCCTTTGTCCTATTGCTGCAGGCCTGCTAAAGCCCATCTTTCTTATAAACCCCCTTTAATTATTGAAAGGCTGCCCAAGACCCTTCTCTTCTCCAGGATGAACAACCCCACCTCCCTCAGCCTTTCTTCAAAGGAAAGGCGTGCCAGCCCTCGAAGCTTTTCATGGCCATCTTCTGACTCACTTCAACATCCATGTCCTCCTTATGCTGGGATCCCCACTGCTGTTATCATGTTAAAAAGCTGATAAATACATTGTAAACTAAAGGTAAGAAAACTGATCTTATCTTCGGAAATTCAATAACACACACACTTTTTTTTTAATTATTTCTTATGAAACAGAAGTTACAGCTTTATTTTTTTTTTAACACTCATATACTAAACAATTTAAACTGCCAACATGGTAATTGCTGTTAAGAAATAATATTATTATCAGCAGAAATTTCCAGTGAATGCTTACAATTACAAGTACTTTCTGTGACTTATGCAGCCCCCACCAACTCATAATTTTTATTAGTGGAAAAATACCACTTGAACTACTATGGATAGAATGAATGCAAACATATTTTTCCTGCGGTTTTCACCCTTCACTGGATTTTTGGATCACTGGTCTGCTGTATTGCTTACAGCATGTTATATATTCACTTTCAGAGCATTTTCAAGGGCCACAAGAAATTTCAAAGTACCAGGTGACATGCTGCCAGCAAACCATGTGTCAGGAACAACAAGCTTAAACATTTGAAGGCAGTCCATATTTAAAGGCAATCCACATCTTGCTAAAGTCTCTCAAGACCCACTGCTGGCAACCTATACCAAAAGAATTAACATGTACTTTAAAACCTAAGCAAACAAGAATGGTTTGTTATCTTATAGTATCTTGTATATGCTGAACACTAAGCCAGTAATTTCTTATGTCCCTTGTGCTTCTCTTGTACTTTTTGAGAGCCAAAAGCAATAAAACTGCTGTATGGCCCACATATCAAATTTATAAAAAATTTGGCAATTTCTTCAGAAGAAAAAGCATTGTGGATGGAATTTGTTTTAATTCTGAAAATATTAATTTCTAAACCAAAGAAATGTTAAACTGAAAATATGAAGTCACCAGCCTTGTTTCCTACACTTTGAAAATTTGTTTTATGTTGATCAGTCTTTAATACTCTCCAAAACTGGTTTTGGCTCTTTCCTGTAGTGGTTCTTTAAGGTTTAATAGAGATCCCATGCCATAATTTCTTTCCCTGTGAGGATGCTCACATTCCTGCTTCACTTTCTTTAAGGAGGTTGTCTCAGCCAGCTGACTGCTGACAGCCTGACATCTTAGAAGCCAGGTGGGTGGAGGCTGAGCAACACTCAACACTTCACTGTGGTGGTACCAAAACCTCAGCATATGCCTCTTCACAGCGACTGTGGTGAAGCAGCATTTCCTGATTCAGCAATATCTGGGCCAGTAGCTACTCAATTTTTTCATGTGATTTTCAAGAGTATAACAGAAAAACATGAAGCAGATTAATAAAGGACTCTTGAATTTGCTCACTCATAAACATTACAGTGAACTGTACTATATTTCTTTCAGTGCAGTTACTGGTATCACCATTCTTATATTTTAAGTGTTTTGTAATTTATCTTAATTCTTCTGGAAATACTGTAACTGCCAACCATTTGTTAGCCCCTGCTGCCCACCTCACTTGCAAAGGACAGTATGCTGTTCTGGTAAAAGTATAGGATTAATTTTCCTAGGACATGCAAAAATCTCTTATAGTCTGCTAAAAATAAAACTATTACTCTAGATCATTAACACAGATAAATTATGTACAGCCTCATGTATAAAACCAAATTATGACTGTGAAAGTTTGTGGGGTTTGTTTACTTTCAGTACTAGCAGATTTTTGCCTGAGATCCAGTGCATAGAGTTACTGACGTAGAGCTATTGATATCAGCACATAATTAAACAAGGAGCAATACACTAGATCTAAGTAAGATTTTTATTACTATTTTACACACAGAATGTTAGTCAGAAAAGTGCTTTCATAAACTTTCATGACCAACTTGTCTAATCCCTTTTCCCTTACTGAGGAAATACTGGCAGTCCCTTCAGTTATTACTGAGGAAAGACTGGCAGTCCCTAATACAGACTATAGGAGAAGATACATGTCCATAAACAGATGACAATAACATGCTGAAAACATTAATTGCATCAGTTCTTTGTTGCAGTGACAATGAATTACGACAGTGTTATAAAAACCTTTAATAATTGAAGGAGAAATTCTAATTGTAACTGCTCAACAGTGGCAATTTAATGAAGGATTTGTACAAAGGACAAGAATAGTTAAACTGGCTGGAAGCAAGAATGCCAGAGACAGAGCAATCCTTGCAAGGTAGTGAAGTTTCTGTGGGTGATAAGAAACAGCCTCAGCATTGTTTTGTAGCCACTCTGGAATGGCAGCGAGCATTCAGGACCACCTTTGCGGAGCAGAGCTGGGATGTGGGATGCACTCAGGGCTGGGCTGAGTGCCCATGCAATTGCTTTTGGGATGGGTACTAGTGCAAGTGTATATAGCAAATCTGCTTGTGATGCATCTTTGCAGACTCCACGTAGAACAGCATACTGAAGTAGGACACTGCCCAATGAATTGGTCTTTAAAGTTTTCTTTTATATTTAAGCACAAATATGTTTCATTCACCTTGAGGAGTATCATCGAAATGCCCTAACATAATACAAAATAATAAAAATAATAAAAATAAAAATAATAAAATAAAAAGTTAATCTAAACACATGAACCTACTTTTTAGCTGAGAAGATTAATTCAATTTAGGTAAAGTTTGCAGATTTTGAAGACAAAGGGTTGATTCCCAATTCTGAAGAAAACGAAAAAAGCCTGAAGTGGAAACATATTGTTTGCAGATTTTTCTTTAAATTCTTGACACTTTAATATGAATTGAAGAATGAAAATATTAATAGAAAAAAAGTAGGGGAGAACTTTCCTTAGCTTTCCTCGCAACGTAACTTTGTGAAGCTGACACATCATTCATGAGCATTTTGACTAATGAAACATCTGCTTCCATCCACTGAAATTTATTCACTAGGCTAAAAAGTTAGAAATTCTCAATCTTGTTAGCTATGCATAACGGTTAATCAGCAAACTTGTATGAAAATCAGACTCTCAGAGATCCTGCATCTCATGATTTTGCAATTAATTTTAGGATCCCTACTAGCGATGTTTATTTCTATAACATCCTCAAAGTATCTTAAGGCACATGATATGTTCCGTGGTGTCATCAGAAATCAATATTTTAAGAAATCAAAATTCTAAGAAATCAAACAGTACAACATCAACATTATTGTAATGGGGTTTTGCCCTTTCAGTGGAGGAATGGTGTTTGAATCAATGTCTACAGTTTTTGAATAATGAATAATGAAAAAAAGGGTTCAGGTAAGTGCTGTGCTTATTTAGTGACATTTTGTGATTTTTAAGAACATGAAAGGATAAATGTACATATGAATACATGGAAGACAGTGCGGCTTCTCAAAAGTAGTTTCTCAAAAGGTCTGTGGAACTTCTATCTTTTAGATTTTTTAGGTTTAGCTAGAAAGAGCCACATATTACTATTTAAACATTAGCAATAACCTTGTTTCAAGTTGGAGTGGGACAAGGTGACCTCCAGTAGTCTTTCCATGTAGTGCTTTTACGGTTCTATGGAAAAAATCAGGGTTTTTATGAGAAGTATTCATTGGTTCAAGCTTTAATAGAAGGTAATGCATTGGGAAAGCATAGAGATGACATAAAAAATATGCTAATACTGAAATACACTGCAAATAGAACATATGAAGCTGATTTATTTAAAACACAGTAATTGCAGGCCATTTGTCATGTAAGCAAGTGGAGAATAAGCCTAATGCATTTCAAACACAGAGAATTTCTAAAGCTCATCACAGTATATTCAAAGATTGCTTCCAGTTAAACTAGTAGAGGCTTAAGGATTGTTACAATATAGTCTTATATATGAATAATTAGTGCATTCACCCATGTTCTCCAGCAAACTCAAATACTGTTCGTATGTAAAAATAGTAAGTGTGCTCTTTACATACAGATATACCCTGCAGATATATGTACATATTAAAAAAATGATTTAATGTTCAGAAAGCTACTGTAGAAAGCTCTAAAATAAATATTTCAATGATTTTGTCAGTCAAATTCAAAAAGTACAAATCTGGCATCCTGGAAGCAAATGAAAAAAAATTTCCATCAATAACGCAGCAAGGCCAGGATGACCTTCAATAATAATTCTGTACTACAGGCATCAAATAATATGCTAGGCTTCTATAGATTTCCAGTAAAGAAATTTCCAGTACAGGCATTTTAGAGCACATACTCAAGTGTTTTTTCCTAATACTTAAAGTCTCGTACTGATTTTGGCTGGGATGGAGTTAAAATCATTCACAGTAGCTTGTATGGTTCCATGTTTCGAATTTCTGCTGAAGATAGTGTTGATAAAACACAGATGTTTTAGTTATTGATGAACCATGCTAACCTGGCACCAATGCCTTCTCTGATTCCCACACTGTCCCCCAGAGCAGGCTGGGGTGCACAGGAAGCTGAGAGGGAACACACCCAGGACAGCTAACCCAACTGACCAAAGGGATATTCCATACCCTATAGTGTCATGCTTAGCAGTTAAAAGCTGGGGAAGGAGAAGGAAGAGGTGAGTATTCAGAGTGGTGGTGTTGTCCTCCCAAGTAAACCTTTGTGCCTGATGGAGCCCGCTTTGGGGGATGGCCCTGCAATACACCTCCCTGACAATGGGAAACAGTGAATGAATTCCTTATTTTGCTTTGCTTGCCAGTGTGGCTTTTACTTTCCCTATTAGACTGCTTCACTTGAACCCACGTGTTTTCACCCTTTTACGCTTTGGATTGTCTTCCCCATCTCACTGTGGGGAGTGAGTGGGAAGCTGTGTGGGGCTCAGCTGCTGGTTGGAGTTAAGCCACAGGAAGTTGATCTGGAAAACCTTTGGAGAATCAGGCATCGTGACCTAATCTTACTGTAAAGATCAGAGAAGTCAGGTGGGGAAAGGTAGCCCATTCTACTTTGAATTTGTCATCTCTGCCCAAATTTATGCTAAGTAGCAATCGGTGCATCAGAAGATATAATTTCCGATCTGCTGCAATATTTTAAACGTTTACTTCTATTTTAAGAACAGCTTTCAAACTGGAGCATACCTAATTGTAGTAAGTTTAAAATCAGACAACTGGAAATTTTGCAAGTATGTGTTCACCTTTGGACTGGCTTTTTTTCTTTTTTACTCATCTTTTAAACTGATGCAGACCTGGATGAAAGAATAACAGTTATAGCTAAATGACTCAGAAGTGAGGACTACCATGGCCCCTTGGAAGACAATGGATGTAGGATGAAGACATGGAAGTGCCGTAAAGTCACTTTAATTTTCAGTTCCTGTCTCACATGCTAACATATCTGCTTGTCAAATACTAAACTTTCATAGTGATAATATGGAAATTGTAAGAATCTATATAAACTTATACAAAATCTACTGCACTAGGAAACATGGCAAAGTTCAAAAAGAATACTTTGGGAAATAAAAGGCCATTAGAGTAATTAAAAGAAAGTGTCTTAAGGTTTGTCTGATTTCATGCAAAGTCAGACACACATTTAGTTGAATGATTACATCTTGTAGGTAAAACCTACATTTGTTAGTTTCACTCCTGCTTTACCATGTTATTAGATGTTGCACTTGAAACAAATGTTCGGCTCTGTACAAAACAGTATGCTCTATTAACGTACTACAATGTTATTACAATAGAAAAACTGGCTTGAGTCTTACTCTGTATTTACTTTAAATAAATTTAATGTTTCCATTTTAAAGTAATCATCCTGGGAAACATATAGCTGTATGTTTCCCATTACCATTACCAGTTCTGTTGAAAAACAAAATGCTAGCTATTAAGGTAAGGACAAAAACAAATTTGAGTATCACCGCTCAGTGTGTGTGTGACATGCTAGTCTTTAATTATATGCTGTTTCTATTGAAGGACATCTGCCTTGTTTTAGGAAACTTTGAGTAACTGCCTAAGTTCGCAGATTTTAAAAAGCAGAACATCGCTTCAGACCTTCAATTTCTTTGGCACTTCACAAATCCAAGTTCTTTGACCATCCATAGAGTTCTGTAAAATTCATCTGGATACATTGCAAATAAATTGCGGATAACTATCCCCTCTAACTACTAATAGGTGGCCATACAGACAACAGGTCTGGGGTTCTGATGACTATAGCAACTTCAGGTATGCATTAGTTTCTGGAACTGTTATATCCCCAGTATAATAGAAGATTCAGCTGCTTACCAATAATACTCACTCGTTGCCCTCATATTACAGGTCTTCACACTTCATATATTCCTAAGGCAGTAGTGCTGATATATAGGGTAACAACTTCTTTCAAATTGCCAAACTGTACTAAACAGCAGCCCTAGAACTTCTCTGCTAAGAACTCTTTAAGCAGAATTAACTTGACATCCACAAACTATTCTGAAAACAACACATTTGTAAATTTGGAAGAGCAGCTGTGATAAGGCAGATCTTTGAGTCCCCAGAGTTGGGACTGTATTGATAAAGTGCTGTAACATACAAATAGATCCTTTAAATTGGCTTAACACTGTTTTAACCCATATTTTGATTTTTCTTCACAAATCAATTGCATGGACATGTAAAAAAAATCATTATAAACTCATTCAAATAACTAAATTCCATTTTAAGACACATTATATTATGGGTGCAACACCAGAGGATATATCTAAAAACAGGTATTGCAAAATATTGAGCACATTAAATTGAATTAAAGATTTAGTCATGAAAAAAGCCTCTGAAAGGGAAAATTGTGTTGCATATACATCAAATACCTTGAGATAATTGTGCTGAGCATTATGAGAATAGAGAAATCTTTACAGCTGAAATAACTGCAGTAAAGTTGATAAACTGCCAAGTGGGATCTAATAAAAACTACCTCCAACCCCCAAAAACAAGTCCATCAGTGTTTGTGCACATGACAATATAACATCCCTTTGATATCACAAAGCATTTAATAATTAATACGCATTTGAGAAACAGTGGAAAAAATTCTGAGCAGTTGCCACAAAATTAGAATGTTATCACAAGTAAATCAATGAACTGACAGTTTTCATTAAAAAAAGAAAATAAACACCATATATAAACTTTGTGTGTTTTTCAAAATCTATCTTAATATGCTTAAAAATACTTCAAAGAGCTGTAGAAGAAAGCACAAGCCATGAGGAAAATGGTTGATCAGCTGTTCTCATGCAAATGCAAAAAGGGTAGAAATCGTAATAATGCCAGTTCCCAACGTAGGCTTAGACTGAGTTACTACCCAGGAAGAATATGGCATATAGAAGTGTAAAACCAGGAGGAGGAATTTTTTAAAGGTGTGGCTTAAGATGCATCATTAGAAAAGTTAAGATTTTGGTCTTCATTGAGTAAATTACTCAGTTGTTTTTGCTTGTGTTTGAAAATAAAAAGAAATCAGTCCAGAAAATTGCAAGTGAGGTAGCTATGGTAGATGTCCTGAAATAACAAAAATAGCCAGAGGTGACATGGGGTTGTTCATTTTATTGAGCTGTGAAATTGCTTGAAATCCAGTCTGTTAGTCACCGAAAGAAGTTAGGGTTATTGGTGTCTCACCTGGCTGAAATTTGCAAGTGTTTAGTTATAAAGATAGATTAGGAGTATTAGACTGCCTGCAAGGTTACGAGCCACTGCACGGTAAAACAGATAACAATACAAGCATGTCTCATTCCCAGCCTCTTCCTCCTTAAGCTGTGTCATGTCTATTTCTGAGATAAAAAGTATCTCAGACTATTGGTTTATTAAGGTCATCTGCTACTGGCACAGTAATAGCAGTGACACCTTCAACCTGAACACATACCTGAGCATCTGATCCTGAATGGGAAAGCTGTACCAAGTGAGGGCTTGGAAGAGAGGAGAAGGGAAGACACTCAGCATTTTGTATCTGAGGTCCTAATGCATGTTGAATGATGCGTTTAGGCTCTTTCACCACAATAAGTACCAAAAAACGTCAGTAAGTTCGTGTATCCTTACCCTTTAATAAGTGTAGGTAAAAGAACCAAATGAGATATTCTCAAGCTAATATGCTTTTTACCAATGTGTATTGCACACAGTAGTATCATTGCACACAGATTGTGTGTTTCTATTATTTAAACCGCACCAATGAAATGCTATTCTGCATAATTTCAAAAGTCGGTGAAACACAGGCTGCTAAGTCACACTGATGCTTCTAGCCCTTGAGCTATTAAGCGCTTATTTGCATGTTCATAACAATTAGTTATACATGAACTATATATTCATGTATTTCTGTGCAAAAGCATAATTTTAATTGGCTGGTCCATGGTTGCAGTATCAGATTTCTGAATTATTTTTTTGCTGGGGGTGTATATAAAAAACTGCCAATCTGTGTCAACCAGCCGAATATTACAATAACAACATGCAAAATGGATGTGTGAACTCAAAAAAAAATCATTAAAAATACATTTTTTCTGCTCTAGTACCACAACATGAAATCAGAATTCAGGGTTTTTTCTCAGCTGTCACTTTCCTACAAGGTGAAGAATCCTTGTAATGATTCTTTTTTATGTAAGAAAGACATAAATTCAGGAAAATCATATTAACTGAAATTCATTATATAGTTTATGTTACCTACACTACTCTTATCCTACAAATTCCTTCTGAACATTCACTTCTAACATAGTTGAAAGAAACCACTAATAGTATTGCAAGAGTAAAAGAGATAAAAATTTTAATTTAAAATCAAGTAGAAAGATTGATATTAATTATATATATAAATTAGCACTACCTGAGGGGATTCTGGATGTTCAGTATTTTCCCTTTACAGTTGCAGTTAGAAAAGGATAACTTCCGGTGAAGCATTCCTGCCAGCCTTATAGAAGCTAGCTTGTTGGGGTATGGTAGAACAGCTGCTTATCATATGTATATATTCTCTATTACTTTTAAACAATCTTTTTAGTTTTCCCCCATTCCTTCCTTTTTTATACTCATGTCACATTTGATTTCAGCTTGAACTTCCAGGGTGGGGACTCTACCTTGCGTTATCTCACATCTCATTCTTTTACTGAAGAAGCCTTTGAAAAATTACCAGGAACAGAACAGTGAAACTCTTGACATGGTAATAACCTTCATAGCTAGAACCCAAATTACTCCACAGGCAGAGACGCAAAGTCTGTCCTAAAATTGTGTCTCACAGATTTTCCCAACACTCAGTTGCTTCTCCCTTTTCTCAGAACAGCTCTTTACCAGTCTTTCACACACATCATCATGCCTGGCTCCCTTTTGTCTCCTTTTTGTATGAGTAAGCAGCAGTGTATCCTGCAACTGGTTTTAATTAATGAGTTTATTGGCCAACTAGTGCACATGGCTGCTGCCTCTTTCAGGTGATGACAACAGACTTGATCTTGAGAAGAGTATTACCCATTACCCTGCTGATTTCCACAAGATAGGATAAACTTAATAACTCAGTAAGAATTGTTTGTTTAGCTATCAAGAAGACAAAAGAGTGTAAGTGCATAAAATTACTTTTTTAGGAGGCCGGGCTAAGAATAATCCTCCTCTGAGGAGAATTTTTTTCTTTTGTCAGTCAAGAGTAAATTAGTAACAACAGCTTCTTTTTTTGTTGTTTCATTTTAAATCACCTTGACAGGAAAGTGAGTTGCAGAGAGAAGGATTGAAGAAGGAATTGAAGTGGAGGCCCTTGAAGTACCCTACAAATATTAAACTAAATGTCTTTCTCCACTGTGCAGCTTAGCCAGCCAAAACTTTGTATTTCAGTTGCTAGATTCATTGTAGTAAATGATTAGCTTTGAAGGTAATTTTCGCTAGCAGCAGTGACAATGAGCTATAGCAATGCTTGAAATACTTATGCCATCTGGCAACGGCATTGCTTTTGCAAGAGTAACCTATCAAAGAACACATGTAAAGGTAAGTAAAGTATTCTGCATGCTTAATCAAAACAGTGGTGTCATTTGGGTTGACACAATGCATTTACCTTTTTAATCTGTAACTCCTTTAACACTCACTTTAGACTAACTAAAAGTAAAGAAGTAAATAATTGGTCAATGATATATTTTTCAATGCATCGGTATGACTATTAAAATCTATATGGTTTAGTGTCTGCACTAAAACTGAAGTAATCATGGAAAAAACCCAGACATATTTAGTAGAGTCATAAATGCAATATGGTGGTACATAACAAATTTCACAAGTTAGTCTAGCTTTCATGCTGGGCCATCTGATTTAATAAGTATATATAGAACTTCCATTTTAAAATCTGCCAATTTCAAATTTAAAACTAACACTACAATGTGTTTCCAGCCATGAAAAATGTGAAGAAATGACATCCAAGTGTTTAAAAATATATTCTTCAACACTACAAATCACAGAATAAAAAAATAGTCAGGGCTGGGAGGAAACTCTGGAGATCACCTAGTCCAACTCACGGCTAAAACAGGTTCACCTAGAGCAGGTTACACAAAATCACATCTAGGAAAATTATTTATTATCTCCAGAGAAGCAGACCTGAAACATTTCTGGGCAGCATGGTGCAATGCTCTGTCACTCTCAAAGTAAAAATGTTCTTCATATTCAGGTGGAAGTTCCTGTGTTGCAGTTTGTGCCCATTGCCCCTTGTCCTGTCACTGGGCACCACTGAAAAGAACCTGGTCTCACCAATCCTCTTGGCACTCGCTCTTAAGATATTTGTAGACATCATAAGATCCCTGCTCAGTCTTCTCCAGGTGAAACAGACCCAGCTCTCTCTCTCAATGTTTCCTCATAAGAGAGGTGCTCCAGTCCCCTGATTGTCTTTGTGGCATCCTTCTAATCCCTCTCCAGCAGTTCCCTGTCTCTCTCAAACTGGGTAGCCCAACACTGGACACAGCACTCCAGATGTGGCCTCACCAGGACAGAGTGGAAGGGAAGGATCATCTCCCTCAACCTGCTGGCCACCATCCTCCTAATGCCCCCCAGGATCCACTGGCCTTCCTGGCAACCAAGGCACACTGCTGGCCCATGGGCACCTTGCTGCCCACAGCACTCCCAGGTCCTTCTCCACAGAGCTGCCTTCCAGCAGGTCCCCCAGCCTGTGCTGGTGCTGGGGCTGTCCCTCCCCAGGGGCAGGAGGACCTGCATTGCCTTTGCTGAACTCCATGAGGTCCCTCTCCACCCAGCTCTCCAGCCTGTCCAGGTCTCGCTGAATGGCAGCGCAGCTCTGGTGCATCAGCCACTCCTCGGGTTCTGTATCAGCAGGCTTGCTGAGGGTGCGCTCTGTCCCTTCATCCAGGCCATGGATGGATACAGGTCAGTATTTCTAAATGTGAAAGTCTGCTTTAGATTATACTTTAAAACAATCATATTTCCTATAGTTTCATTTCAGTCTTACCAATTAAGCACATCTCATGACCACTTAGCAAGAGACTATTTTTTCCCCATTATCAGTGTTTTAATTACAAACAGCTTTAGAAGTATGTGACAATGTTAATGTATTTTAAGTCTTACTCTTCAGTGAATAAAACCCAAATGTAAATATTTACAGAATTTTCACTAGCTATAGATACAATTATGCTATAGATAAAAAACAAATACTGAAGTTATAAAAAATGGGCATCAGTCATGTTATGCTTTAAGTAGACAGATTCACACAAGATTCATTAAACCGAGGTGTCTTTCTGTGAAATCAGAAATAATCTCCATGTTCCAAGTAAAGGGTTTCAAAATTATGTCAAATGCAGCTCATCCCAAAAGGAGGTGGAAGATATCATAACAGACCCTTTATTCTGTGATGGACACTTTTTAAATTGTATAATTGGCTCATGTTGCAAAATATGCATTTAATAGCCTTCATTATTAAAAAAAAAAAAACCAACAAAAAAACAACCACTACCTTGACTTTAAAACTATTTCAGTTTTTGTTTTTTAAAACATTTTCTCTTCCACCACTAAACCAGCAAGATGTATGTATTTAGCATTCCAGAATTTTTCTCAAGTAAGTTTTTTAACTAACTTTGGGGACCCAATGATTTTTAGATCAGCACATCATCATCTGTTCCATATTTTAGATCAGTTTCTGTTCTGTTTTGATCTGCTCTGTTCTATTGAACAGCTCTGTTTATCCATGTATCCATGCTTCCAAAGGCAATAAAAAATCCATGACCTCTCCAGATAGTTATACTTTTAATCATTCTACTGCCAAAATATTTGAGTGCACGTTAATAATTATTTGTTAGATTGAAGGCACAAATGGGGAAATACAATTTCCATAAAAAAACAAGGAGTTTTGGTTTTCATTCTCTCTCTCATTAGCCTACATGTAAACAAAACAAAACCAGACAGCTGCATAGGTGTTATATTTACTCTCTTTTGCAAAGTATTTAGTGGTAATTTTAGCATTACGTGACTGATAGAATCTAGTTCTTGTGCTTCAAATGATATAAATTGTCAGAGGCAATCAGCTGTCTTATTCCCACTTGTCGCTTTCACCAAGATTAATACTCAGCTCTTTACAAGCCACAACCTGACAGAACTGTAACTTTCCCTACTCCTGCAGGCACTGGCCTGACTGCCTGAGCCAGCACTGGTTTAGATCCTAGTTTCTCCCTAATCAGTTTTTCATTTGCAGGCTGCTTTCTTTCATCGCAGCCCATCAGATGGGCACCAGCACCTCTGCACAGTCACATGAAAAGCACCATAGCTGCTGGCACAGGAGGCATAGGAGTGTGAGGAGAAGCAGGAGACCCATGGAGAGGGGAGGGACATTGTTGAGGCCAGGGCTGGAAGGCACTTTTGGAAGAAGGCACTCCATGAAGTAGGGACAAGGTATGTCCTGAAGTGATGAAGCCCAGGGACAACCGGCCCTGGTCAAGGACATGCCCAGAAATGGACTGTGGCCTATGAGGACCCATGCTGGAGCTGGGCCACCCCACAGGCTCCACACAGAGTAGAACAGAGAAAACAAGTATGAAGGAAGGGGCAGTCAAAGGCAAGAGCAAGAGGCATGGAGTGTAAGGAAGAAGCCATGTCATGCTGACCCCACATCCGCCATTCCTTCACTTCAGGGCCAGACTAGCCTGGGGGAAAGCAAGGGGAGTACAAACAAGGGAGGGATTGAGACATGTTACACTGAAGCTAGTTTAAGGAAGGGCAGAAAACATATTTTCTTAAGATGTTTTTGGAGGTTTTTTTTGTTGTGTGTGTGTCTGGGTTGTTTGTTTTTAAACTGTTTGCCTTTTTTGTTTTTCACGATCTGAAGCAGTAATTAAAGTTAATTAGGAATAAGTTAAATTGTCCAAGTCAGAATGTTTTGTCCATGACAACCTTTTAAGAAACCTTAGGACATCTTCCAACCTCAGTGAGTAGCCAGAAGTTCCCTTATTTACTGAGTGGAGACTGAAAACCATATTAGCTGTTTAGCCTGCATTAATGTGCTCGTATCTCAAAATTTGTTTCAAGTTTCCAGGCTGTCCGTGTTTGCTGGATAAAATTGACTGCATTGAACTTCTGCATGCACACTCCAAGTCCTTTGTCTGTCTTCTTACAACAGCTTCTTCTTCCTTCTTCCACCTTAAAGTATCATGTCCCTCAGGAGGGAAAAAACCAAGATCCAAGTTTCATATTTACACAGAATATCCTTTCTAAAGCTTTCTAGACACAATTCAGCCCAGAAAAATCTCTTCTTGTGAAAGGTGAAAAGATGCCTTCATCGGAACTGAAAATTTGGGAAGTCCATGTCATGAAGGACTCGCAAACGAAAAGAGCTTTATAAAGACTCAGAGTTACAGTCATTCATAGTAGTGACTACTAGCCACTTATTAATCATGTGATGTATACACTTCATAAACTAAAATATTAGAGTTACCAGAAATACGGTATTTTATAGTCAAGGTCAGAGTTAGAACACTCTGAGGGTGTTGATCAATGGCTTTTACCCAGGCTGGCATACTCTTAAAAGCAAGGTCCTTCAGGGATCAAGCCCTGTGCTGTTCACCATCTTCATAGACAATCTGTATGATGGGGATGAAAACCAAGTTTGCTGATGACAACAAAGTAGGTGGTAAGGTCAAAATGTCGGAAGGGAGAGCCATCCTACAGAGAAGCCCGGGCAGGCTGGAAGAGTGGAAGTTAACAAAGCCAAGTGCAAGGTCCTGCACCTGGGGTGACATAGCCAAAGAGCCCAGGACAGGCTGGGATCTGTGCTGCTTCTGAGACACCTCGCAGAAAGGGACCTGGGAGTCCGGTGCACAACAAGCTGAACCTGAGTCAGCTGCGCGCTGCTACAGCAACACAGTCAAATTGGATCTTGGGCTGCTGCTGCAGAAGCATTACTAGCATAGCCATGATCATCCCACCCTACTCAGTGCTTGTCAGGCTGCACCTGGAGTATTGTGTCCAGTTCTGGTCCCCACAGTTCAAAAAAGATGCAGGCAGACTGGAGAGGCTCCAAAGGAGGGCCACAATGATGATCAAAAGGCTGGAGAACCTGCCTTATGAGGAAAGACTGAAGCAGGTAATGTCTCTTGCCCTGGAGAAGACAAGCCTCCAGGGGACCTCATCGCAGCATCACCAGATTTACAGAGCAGCTACAAAAGGATACAGGCTCTCCCTTCTCAAGGAGCCACATGGAAAGAACAAGGGGCAACGTACAACTTGCACTGGGAGAGGTTTCATCTTGATATATGGAAGTTTATTTTTTTCTCCAGTGAGAACAATCTGTCACTGGAACAACCTCCTCATGGATAGGTAGAGTTCTCATCAGTGGAGATTTTCAAGATGCAATTGGAGAGAATGCTAGATAATCTCACCTAGGTTGGTTTTTTTTTTTTTTTCCCCACAAAAGGTTGGACCAGAAGTTTGTCTGAAGGCCCTTCTAGCCTATGTTGCTCTATGATTCTATGAAAACTCCTAAAATGGCTTCATAAAGTGATGAGCTGTACCAGCAAAACAGGTACTGCTGGTTTTTCCTGTAACATCTGCTGCTGTCAGTCTTTCTGAGAGACAAATCTGAATGACTCCCAAACTATGATACAGCTTGGCAAAGGGCAGTGCAAAGCACCTGGAGTCACACAATCTCCTTGACCTAGGAGCTTTTCATACAACACAGTTATGCTGACTTAATAGAAGACAACCTTGATCTTACTATTTATGACCCAATCTTTTCAGTGCCATGTAATCAGCTAGCCTGTGGATGCCTTTTCCTCTTTGCTGCTATCCCTTTTACCACTACACTGCAAATCTATGAACAAACAACACAGCAAACAGAATTTCAATTCAGTATCTCTTAAGGATTCATATGGCAATATAAAGACCTAGAATATGCAGATCTGAAAGGTTTTTGTTTGTCTTGCTCTACCAGAATGGACACAGAGTAGCTAAAGGACAAATACAACCTCTAGTCTTTATTGGGTTTTATTCATAAACCCTGAAAATTATTTAAGAATATTTCAATTAATGCTGTAAATAAAAACTATGAACACTTAACTGAAGTAAACCTAAACACAGAAAATCTGTTGTTAAAATGTGGTTTTAAGATAATGAACATTAAATTAGGAACCCCTAGGGTTTCAGTGTTTACTTTTCATCACAAGTACTGCATACTCTTTCTTTGAGCTTGATCAGCTTGGTCTGGGTATTTTTGCTTGTTACATTCAGATGGCATTGTCAGTCTTTTCCAGACCATATGATTTATTTGCTTTAGTAATATTTACTCGGCACAAAAACCTAGTACTTGCTGGTATTTGAAGCAGACCATTTAATGCAACATGACAAAATTATAGCAAACATGAAATCAAGACCATTTTGGTGATGTATTTGAAACAATAATAATAATAAATTCCTAAGCTTTCTAAATAGGCACTACAAAGTTTTCACTAAATAAAAATACCAAGCATTTGATAAAAATGACATGCCAGAAGGATAGGAATACAAATCTGAATTTATTTGAGGAAGGAAATACTTTACAAAAAGAAAAAAGCAGAAGAAAAAGAAAAAAGGAGAGAGAAACAGTTAACATGGCAGTAAGTGAAGTAACGGCCAGCAGAGCCAGAAGCACCTTGTAAATAATAGATCTCTGAAACATTGATAGCTATTTAATAATCAATCTGGAAGCAAGTGACACTAAATAAATGAAAGCTGTTTAAAGAAGAATAATCAAGGCTAACGTACAATTGAACAAAATGTGGGATTTAGATGCATTTTCAGGTTATTCAGCAGTAATAAATGAAATGTAACATAATGAAATGGAGGGATTATGAATAAACACTGCTGCTATCAGACACTCAATAACAGCCCAAACAAAACCTTAAGTTGTAGGAAATTGAAAAGGATGGGAGAGGAAAAAAACCCAAACCATGGCCACCTGAAACAAGTGCAAACAGAAAGATCTGCCTCATGGGTTATTCAGAGGTCATCACTTTAGGCACCATACCATATTCAGGAAGGGGCAGGAAAACACCTATTTGAGAAATTTTTAACAAAAGCAAATATTGCAATGGAAAAAAAGAAAAACTTAAAAATAGTCTATAATTTTCTCATGGCTAGATGCAAAGGCTTTGTTAGATGTGGGAAACACAGATCCAGATCTTTATTTGTACAGAAAGCAGAAGCAGATGGGGAGTCTCATCCAATCTACCTGAAGTCAAATTTGCAAGGAACTTTACAATGGATACCGTTGCCACCACCAAGGAAATCACTGACCATCCTGTTTGATAGATTTCCTCCCCTTTGGGAGTGTTACTCCACTGCAAAAGATCTCAGTAATTTTTATTATTTTTTTTAAAGCTATCTTGGCCCATATAAATGTGAGTATCTATGCACACAGGGACAAATGAGGTGAATAGGGAAGATTTGTTTTACATATCCCCGTATCCCCGTTTAGATGAATAGGGTTTGGTGTGGGACAAAATCAGATGGCAGGCATTAGAAAACTATAGAAAAGTGACGTAGATGACTATTACTTTATGTGGAACAACATAAGAGATACACAGCCTTAATGACAAAGAAATTCATGTCAGGATGACATCATAGAAGAAGGGAGCAGTCTGTAGTCTCACTCCTATGAAAGGAACTCATTACCAAAATATGCTGAAACCTGTGAACTGAAATGGTGGATACCGGTTTGTACAAGAGATGTTATTGCATGCCTCCTTAACATAAATGCAAGTAAAATATATGATTTTTAAAAGAGTGGTTTCAACCCTAACTTCAAGTAACTCATATAAATTTTGCAGTGTGGTATGTATTCCTACAGATTTTGTTTTCTAGCAGTTATCTTAAAAAAAAAATAAATTCTTAGGCTGTCTATAAACATAATAATATTCTGTAAACTGGTGTCTGCAGACTCCTAGAAGTCTGTGGGGTACTTCCAGTGCTGAGTTTTCCTTGGCAAGGCTGTGAAAAAAACAATTGGCTACTTCTTTTGCCTACACATTTCTACTGGTGTTGGTGGTGGATGTTAGTCGAACAAAATGCCTTCATTATGGCTACAGGTTTTTTGCCATGATTTCCATCCCTTCTGATTTTTCATTGCAAGGTTTTACAGATGTAAAGTATTTTATGAATTATTTTCTAAACTATGATTCTGTACCTTTGCCAATAAGAGATGCTCTCCAGGGGGGTTCTCCTCTTAATATTTTTTACATCAGTTGGAATTACGCACAGCTTAGATGATAGAATTGGAATTTTTTTATATTGATTACAGTATAGTACATAATTTGATAAGTTTATGGCTAAGTAAGTTAGCTTAACCACAGTTAGCTTGTGCCAGAATAATTACACTGGGAAAAGAAAATGCAGCTGATACAGTGAGTTAGAAATAAAACAAACTAACATGTTCAGGTATTAAGGTTGACTGTAAAAAAGAAAAGCGTGCAGATTTAAAACCTTAAGTTAGAAAATGCTAGAGGGGAAGGTGTATGTTTCCTGGTAAACTGCTTGGACAGGGATTATTATAATGCTTAATACATTTTGGTACTGTGCCATTCATCAGCTCTCATTTGGTATTCCCGATCTTGCGTGGTAAAGTTGTGAGAGTAACAAGGATGTCACTGCTATTTCACATAGTTAAATATGGTTCCACCTCAGTTCACTGGGGTCAGTCACCACGTGGTGAACAACTTAAGTTCCTTTCATACTGGAATGTATTCAGGCCTGTGACCTGTCTTGTTACTGGCCTTGTAACGTACTAAGCCTCAGTACAGTGTTTAGATTGCTGAAATATAAACTGGAAACTGTGTAAGGCGAAGAACAAATTTTCATAGTGTGATGTTTAGCAAAGAAATCACAGCTAGGGCTGGAACTCCAAGCATTACCACATAAAATTAAAAGAATCAATGTACAATACAGTGCTAATCAGAGGAATAATTGAATTAGAGATTTATGAATTTTGATGGATTGTGCCATTCTAGCTGTGTGATTCCTCATGGAATGTGGATGGGGTTTGTATGAAGAAAACTCGAGAAAACACTAGAAGTACACGCACTGAAACAGAGATAACAGTTTCTTTCAACATAATCTTACTGATAGATAAATTCATTACTAAGCATGCTGGCAAATGTTTGGTCAAAGATACACTGGAAAATGTGGCTTATGTAGAATAGCTAAGTTGAACAAAAAGAACAATTCCTCCTTTAATGTTTCCAAATCACTCTTTGATTACCAGGAAATCAAGATGAATTTCCATTTCTGTGTAGTTTATGAAATCTTTAGGTCGTCAGATCTCAGGTAAAGCTTTGACAAAGTTTCAATGTTAAGAGCTCATGTCAAGGTTGAAGAGACATTAAAAACCTTCTAAATCTAAGTAAGCATCATAACAGTTGAGGGATCATATTGCTTAATTTAACTGAACAAGAAAAATAAAACAAAATAACTAAAAAGGAAATCAGCTGGTGAGTATGCTTAGGCAAGTAGTGCTGTGTAATTTTAACGACAACTACATGACCAGTTCAAGTTCAGGCAATTCTGCTGAACAAATTGTTCATTTGTTACAGAAGGGAAGCCAACCCTCTCAAAACTGATCCTGCTTCTTGTGATTTGATGTTGGATACACAACTGTATTGCTGTTTTTTGTATTTCCTTGTTTTCCTTAGCCATTGAATAATAACATATAGTAACAAAAGCTACTAAGCAATATAGTAATAAAATACATAGGTTTTGTTCAGATTGTATGTTGCAGTTGTTATAGGCTCTGTAACTTAATTAATGCAATGTTTTGTGACTCTCCTTTAGGGATCAACCTCCTGGTTTTTGCTGTTTTCCCTGTACATAATCCAGCTGGCATGTGTAAGTAGAATGCATCAGCAATAAAACTTAAAAAGGGAAATTGTAGTATTTATGCTAAGGATGGGCATAAAATACATCTTTCAGCTTCTTCTCATCTCAGATTTAAAATTCCCTCTTTCTTCTGCTCCATTCCACGAAACTCCCTCCTGCTTGTAATCTTTCACTCTTGGTAAACTCATTATCCACTCAAGTCCCACCTGACAGAAAGCAAAATTTGAGAAGACAGTTTTTTCTCTCAGTGACAACTCTTTCAACATTACTAGTACATACAGCAAGAGGGAAGGCATCCATGCAGTTCAGTAGCATAAACTTCTAACAAGCATAGGTAGGTAAACCATACACAGTTCACAGACATTCCAGTGAGTAATGAATGGAACATTGTTACAATCAGAACCAAAATGTTTGTTTGTTCCCCTTCTGAAGATACCTGCAATGCACTCTCCAGTAAACACCAAAACTTTATGTGGACATTGAAGAATATTGACCCAGAATGAAATTTGTAGTTGAAATATTTACACTGAAAAGGTGATTTTATAGGTCATTTAAACAGAAACAAACACCCCATATTATACTTATATCCACTTTAAGGTGGTCTTCATAAGGTTAGCATTTAAACAAGTATTTAAATTATTGCAATGAAAAGTTTTTAACCTGTTTATAAGATAATTTTGCCCAATACAAAAAAAAAAAAAAACAACCAAAAAAACCACCACAAAAAAACCCCAAAAACAACAAAAACCACCACAAAATACCAAACAACTAAAACTCAAATCCAAAATAAGCATTTTTGCAGTAGCAATGTATTTGATCACAAGCAGCAAAGGAAGCTCCATTTTGTGAACCAGTTGCCTGCTCTAAATAGGTTGGGCAGACCTGGTCACAAGTCTTAGCAGGGTTCCTTGCTGCTTGACTGAAAAATATAATATTCTCTGCCTGGACCTAAATGATAGCTGACTTCAAGACTATAGCAATCAAGCTAAACTTTCACATATATGCAATACTTACTAACGCCATTTAAAATATTCAGTGTCTAAGTCAATCCATCCTTGAATGTCTGCAGTTATTTGTAGGGCAGGCAAACATTCAGGTGTCAAGGTACCAGCAGCTAATTATAGATTACTTTAGCTGAAGCCAAAAATGAGTTCTTATTCTGCATTTTAAAAACTTTATTTGGGGGAAGGGAAGAGCTTTCTACACATTTTTGAAGTGCTATCAGTTAGCAGTTTAAAGTGAAATGTAAAATATACTTTGCTCTCTCCCATTCTTTACCCTTCATCCCTATTCTATGTTTAATGTTACTAGCAAAATAAGACAAACTAGAAAAGTAATTACATTTAATATGAATGAAGAGCTGGGGAGAAGCTATGATAATAACGAAGTACAAAAGCAACAGGCTTTCAGAAAGCTAATTATTTTGGTAGATGATCTTGATATTTAGTTACAGAATGATGCATAAAAACTGCTTTCAATTTTTACTATAGCTTCTCTCCTACCCCTGAGTTGACATTTACTAGCACAATCTTTCCCACACTCAGGTTGATGGATTAAATAGTGTTATTTATTACCATTTTAGCATAAACAGCAACCTCACCATTAAAGCAGACCTGCCTTTCCTCAAGGGAGTAATTTGTAATTTAGTCTAAACATACAGCTTTTTGTTCTGGACTTGAGATTATTGCTTATAACAAGACTGCCCCACTGGACTGTAATTCTGAATTTATTGTATGTCCTCAAGAAAAGAATTTCATTTCCTAAGGGTCACTGATGTTGCTGTTAAGCCACAACAGACAAGAAAAGAACAGCATTATCTGTTAAACAGACATGCTGATTTGGATTGACGTCAATCTGTAGTTGTAAAATAAATTATTTACTTTATATCAGGTGTTTTTATTATGAAAGCAAAGGAGGCCAACAATGACAGGCACTGAACTGGATATAGAAAACTCCAAAGCTTCAAGGTACAACAGTATTTATACAAAGCTATTTGGAAGAAGTTATCTTTAATTCATTGTCCTGCACGTTGTTTGTGTTAATAATTAAGGCCAAATAACTTCATCTCCAAGGCAAAAAGGGGAGTAGTATACATCAATATATTTTAAATATTTGCTTGTCTGATGAAAGCTACAGTTTGTACAATTATTTCTGTAATGAGGGGAAAATGAATTAATACTGTGAAAGAATTCTTCCATATACTGATCAAACTGACAAAAAAAGACCAAAGTCAAACCCCATGTATTTCAATTGAATGGGTTACCAGTTGTTAAGTTTCTAGTTTAAACTTGTATCCAGCAAGATGCAGGTCTGTAACTACAGACATGAATGGTGCCCCTGGTTTAACTGACTGAGAAAGCAAACCATTTCCAGATAAATAAAGATTACTCAGTGGTGGAGAATGGCACAAGAGCATAATGATTATTTCTCCCCTCATCTTCCTCTCCAAATTACAGCTTGGACCCCAGCCTTGTACAGCTATAGTATTTTCCAGGTGAAGAATCACCCTTTCTGCATATGTCAAAACCAGTAGAGAATCCAAGATAGTATTTCCCATATATCAAAGGCTGACTTTCCTGAACTGTGAATCAGAAGATGCTCTGACTAAAATAAACAATTATTTTAGGCAAAGTTTAGATGCCATGCCACTAAGTTAATAAAGTTGTAAGATAGCATAAGTTTCATATAACCCATACACAGAAACAAAATTCACATCTAAGTAGCATTTATCACTCTGTCACCCATAGACAACATCTTCAGCAAACTTGAAGTAAAACAAAAGCCAATCATTCTGTTATCAAACGTGGCCACAGAAATAAGAACAATGTCTGAGTGCTTTCTGACAGCTAGTTGTTTCCCTGAACACAGGTCCATTTTATCATCTGAGACTGCCAGAATCTTTGCTCCAGCTGGTGTTTAATACTGCCCTGTCTTTCCTTGCAGATTTTTTTTCCTCTGGACAGTGTTGGTTGTGGTCTTTCCACAGATGGTCTGTTTCAATGGAACAGCAAAACCATTACAAGTTTCCAGCAAGGCATACACCAGAATAATGGGTGTAAATTTAATATATTAATTCTATTTTACTAATATTATTGTATATACATTTAATATTTTGTACAGGATGCCTCTGCAGCAATGTAATAGTGAAAGTTGCCTCACCATATCATGCATCTAACCTCATTTTTATCTTCTGTATTCCTAGTGTATTAGCATAGTACTACTGAAGTCCTTAAATTAACAAATTAAGGCAAATCAAACAAGCACATGATTCAGCAGTTTTATTAGAATATACTCAAGACTGAACTAATGACTTTACATTATAAATCTATCCCTCTAAAACATGGCACCTTCAGTTTGCTTTTTAATTGAAAGAAAATTCTGTCAGTACTGGTTTCTGCACTGTTTTGTTATTAAGAAAGTATGAAATCAAGCTTAAATATACCACAACTACTTATTGTCAACTTGCAACCCAGAAGCTGCATGCAAATAAAATTCTGCCAATGGCTGAAAAAGAGTATGGCTTTTGATAGGACTTGTCACTTGCAGAATACAGAAGTGTGCGAACATTAATTCTCATAATCGTTCTATGAGTTAGGTAAATATTATTTGACAGAGCTAAGATTCAATATCAAGATATCTTTCCTTAAAGTCATTTCCAAACACATATTTTCCTGTCAATCTCTAGTACTGTTATGCAAGCCCTTATAAATAAATTTATTTCATGAGAAGGTAATGAACTCATGGAAGTTCTCTTGAACTCAACTTGAGAGTCGCTTATGGAAAATATACTTGAGAGATATCATGTCTTGACTTACTAAGTGCGTAATGAAGAGTTTTAAAGAATTGAAAGCAGTTTCAAGCAGGAATGGAGAACCAGCATGTTATCGTAACAAAACACTAAAGATGGTATTATTTCTAATGTCTGTCTCCTGCTTTCCCCCACATATGTAGTTTTTATTCTACCTCTTTGCTTCTTCTCCACTGGCCTCCCCTTTCCGTTCTCATCTCATGCTTGTTTTGTGAATCGCCACTGAAGGCTGAAATAAATATATATGCTGATTCAAAGACATTTCTCTGGGTCTGAAGTGTAAGTACTGCTAAAACAGTTTAAAGAGTGGAGGGGGGAAAAAAAAGGAAAAAAAAAGGAAATCCAACCTTTATCTTCTCAGCCACAAGCAGCTCCAAGACCAGTGTATTAAACAGAAACTAAAAGATATACATGAAATTCTGAAATTTTTTTAAATCCATTTGTACATTTGAAAGCTGATTTTTGTTGATTGTGCCATTTGTCGGTTTGCAGCATTTACAAAGATTCGAGGTAATTACTGTAGAAAGGAATTGATATAGCTGGCAATGATATAATGAGCGACACTTGAATTTTTCAGGGATATGAAGTGTGAGTTTAGTGGGTTTGAACATATTGACAGCCTTAGATAACAGAAGATAAATGGCCAAAAGAGAACACACGGAGCTATATGGAATTTTCCTTTTTTTTTACTTACCAGTGTTGATTAGACCTGTACTGGAAAAAACAGTTTTCTTACCCATTTAGTCTTTGGCTTTCCAAACTCTTTTAACAAGAGTAGCTGTAAAGGTTGTGCCGACATCCATTAATTCTGGAAAGAATCTAGTGTGATTTTCTCCTTTCTACAAACCAGTGAGGAATATAGCAAATGTTAGGATGTAATACATTCAGTCAAAATTAAACAATGAACTTCTAAATGCTTTCTGGTGATTTTCACTACTTGAATGGAAGCATTATTACTTCTTATAATTTTAGATGATTTTTTTTTTACTTTGTAATTCCTAAATAGGCCTTAAAACAAAGCAAACACTCTGTTCACATAATTCTTATACAGCTTCTACACTCTTCTGCATATTTTATACAGGCAATGCAAAAATACGTGAAAAAAGCAAAAACTGGTTTATATCTGTCCCCATATGGTAACCAACCTTTCGTTCATTGCATAAAAATAAAATGATTGAGAAGGAATGGAGGGAAAAAATTATTATACTCTATATGTACATACATAAATGCCAGAGTACATTCATAGGAAATGTGTAAAAAAAGAAGTAGCTTTTTACTGATGCCATTTTAAAAACTTAGTGTAAGAAGCCTGAAAAAACTAAAAAGAAAAGCGAAGTGAGCAAGAGAGTATTACCTGTCCCATATTTGAATGTGTATGTGTATACACACACATATAGACACTAATAAGTTAAAATGCACTGAGAGGCCAATCTTTGGTCAATCATATACTAATTAGTAACAGCTCATGGCATCAAAACATGATCACTAATTCAAGCTGCCATGCATCTATGACAGTAAGTAAAATTAATGTTGATATAAAAAAATCTATAATGGGATCAAGAAATGCCGTAAGTTTTACATCACCAAGACTAGATTTACTTTGCAAGGGGAGCTACAGTTATATATCTGTAGCAATGAAAAAAAAAAAACACAGGAAAGTGATAATATAGTGGCAGCTTATACATTTATTGTAAAATAAAATATACCCATCTTTCATCTAAAACTGTTGGTCAGTGATAGTGTTCAAAAAGAAAGGGCTTACAGCAAGTTCAAAATGGAAGTGAAATCCTACTCCCTTCTCTTTACTATGCTGAGCACTAGGTTGTACAGGAAGAAATGGGTATGTAGCAGCAACAATAAAACGACTGAATGCTAAACTGTTTTACCATTAGCCTACAAACCTTTATAGAAAAAATTCAGTTAAACCTCCTTTTATAGAGGACAAGCTTGCTACATTACCTACCTCAAACTTAGCTGCTTTCTTTTTCTTGTTTGTTTGTTGTTTGTTTGGGTTTGGCTTTTTTTAAAATAAATCTGTGGCTTCAGATTACTAGCCATGTAGAGACTTCAAGACATTAAAACCGGCAAGTATGTTATGGAGGTCTGAAGAAACATTGCCCATTTTTTTATAAGAGGACAACAGGCAATAATTCAGTAGAATTTCTGAGTGCAGAAAATTCAAGAATCAGTGGCATATTTTAAAGAATCCAGAAAAATAAAAAATACTTAAGTCAATCAATTAGAAGCACAAAGCAAGATTTTTATTCTTCAGAATTGTAAACAGTCAAGTGAGATAGAAAAAAAACTTATTTGAAAAAGTCAGATTTTCAATAGATACTTTAAATATTATTATTTATTTATTTTAAAATAAGATTATGATCCTGCATTAAGAGAGAATGGGGACATATTTCCTTTACCAGGGAAGAGGATATTAATAAAGACAACAACAGAACTCTACTCTCGGCCCCTCCAGTCTAGGTATTTAAATGTATTTAACTAAGAAAAACACAGTACCTTGAAGGAGTGCTAACATCACATCCTTGTTTAGGAAGGGAAACATTGTAACTAACCCTATGCCCATTACTCTGTCATTTCCTGTGAAGCCTGGGCAAAAAGGCAGATGAAGGAAGGGTGACAGAAAGTTGTTACTGGGTTCTGCTGAGGGTTTAGTGCTTAAAGATGCTGCAAATTTCCACCCGCAAACATAAAAACAAGTTTGCCGTAAAAATGTGATACCAGCCATTGGGATATGAAATACAAATGAGGCAAGATGCTCTAATTAATTTACCTAGCATTTTCCAATATATCACTGTAAAACCCAGCTTTAAAGAAATTGCTAGTGTGAGAGCTGTTTGATAGTCAGTAAGAGGATTTCAGTATTTGAATGGGGAATACAGCTCTCATGTGATTGCAAGGTGAAACAGCACTTCTCAGATAATTTAAGAGTTCACGGTGTGTGAGCGTAACTCAGACATACCCAAACAAGTGTTTGACAACAGTGCTTCAGAACATGGGAAAATAGCTATTTAGTTCTGCAAAAGAAACAGCTCTGTTTGTTGCAGCAGTGATATACTGGTTTTCAATTATGATTGAAATTCCCATGTTAAATTTGATTGTTGCTCTTTCTGATACAATTTCTCCATTGCAACAATGATATATGCTAGAAGTTTTAAGAAGACGAGCGTAAGTTTACTGACTGCAATTAGAAATAACCAGCCCTCAGAGAGTTAATTTCCATGCTTTTCCAGTGGAGGTGTCTTTATTCCCAAGCACACAGCATATGCAAAAAGATAAGGCAGAAAAGCAGACAATCTTATATGTAATTTCATAGTAATATCCCCTCGCAGAGCAGTCACACTGCCTCACTGAGGGCTCAGCCCACTTCAAGCCAACACATGTGTGAATCACAGACCTTTTTCCTTGAACACCCTGTGCATTCCCATATTGTTGTATTTGCCAGCAATGGTATTCATGCACCCAATGAGCTAGATTTGAGGACTATCTGGCTGAAAGGTTTCTTTTTTCTTTTATCAGCTTAGTTTCTGACCAAATCAATTTCCTATCAAGCTCGCCCAGCAGCTGCATGAGCTCCTTTCAGTGACAACATACAATTATGTCAGTATAAGCAACTGTGGAACCTCAGAGGCCTAATCCCTCTGTATAACCAAACAAGAGTCACACCAATTAAGACCTGACCTCTTTCTAACAACTATGATATAAAGAGATAGCTTAGGCTTCTGAAATGGATATACTCTTGTAGCCTACCTGAATGAGTCTCCCTTTTCACAGAAACATCTCTCACTCTCTTTTTGGACTTAAGTGCTTGGCTTTAAAAAAGGTGAGCACTGGTCGCACCACTATTTCATCTAAAAGTGCATTTAAACTTATTAAAGAGAAATATTCCTTGCAGTTTATTCAGATGGCATCTTATTTTTGAATTAGAATGAGTCAACAGAAGTACAAAGTTTGCAGGTGTTCATTACCCTGTAAAAAACGGTAGAGTTTAAAATTATTTATTCAACAATGGATATTTTTTGGCATGAAGATGACTTTAAAAAAGGCCTTCTCTTGTTCACCAATTTTGTCAAAAAGACGGTAAAGATTTTCCTCTTGTATCTTGTCTTTAGAAGACTAGAGTTAATCTAATTCAATATTTTTTTCCTCTGACAAACACATAACCATTTCTTGTGCTGTTTCAAAGAGTTTTCAGATTATTTTATCAGTCTTCCTTTATCTATAAAGATAATTCTCCCAGTGTTTCTCTTTTCCTTCCTTCAGTCTAATGGCCCTACAATTTCCTAGGAAGACTAGGTCTTCTAGATCCAACTCATTGTAGGGGACATTCCTGTACTCTTTTAGCTTTTCCATATCTTTCAGTTGTGGTGCCAAACTGCTTTCCCTATATAAACAGTGGTTTGGCATTACTCTGACTTGCAAAAACCAGGAAAGACAAGTATCATAACACCTCTAACATTATTTTTTTAAATCCATTTATAAGACACTTTAAAATAGGATATTTTTTTAAGTAATTTGACCTTGAAGCAGCTCAATCTTGAAAGGAATCCCTTTGCCAGACATCACTACTTTCACTTGGCACCTTTGAAAGATGAAAATGCACCTTAAGTGCCTGAAAGGTATAATTACATCTTATGCCCAGCTTGTAGATCACTTCCTTGTATACACACCCAGGTCTGGGGACACAGCTATATGGCATTTATTCTGCTCTTTAACAGTTAATAGAAGTTACGCTCAAGTAATTATTTTTGCAGATGTTATCTTCATGCACAGGAGAAGCATTTGAGACATAGGAGACAGATTACAACAGATTCCAGTCAAGGACATCTGTGTCGTAACAGCTAGCTAGTTTTCATGTTGCTATCCATGTCATTTTCCACCTCATCAAGGGAGGGTGTTAGCTGAGTACTGAATAGATCCCTGCTGGACTTGTAATGTTACTTTCATTCTCCCTTCAGAAGTTATGAATCCCTATCACAGAACTACTTGAGCTCAGTTAACAGCTTCGTACTAGTAGAACCTTTCTTCTACCCTAAACTAATCTGGATAACAGGTCTAAGAAACATGCAGATGTGTGCGTAGAAAACAATCTGCTTCAATCTGACATGAAAAAAATTCTGAAAAGAGAAATAAACTATTGTTAACTGTGCAAACAGCATTTTTCACTCACAGCAACGTTATCACTAGGGCAAAACTACTGTTAGGTTATACCCTGATTTCAGAGAGTAATTTAATCAGTCAGCCTTTATTTTAAAATTATTGTTAAATACTGAAATAAAACTTACTCAACTTTAAGTGCCAAAATTTATGAGACAAGACAAAACACGTTCCTTAGACAGGAAGAACTGAGATTATTTTTTTGCTAAGGTCAAAGAGTAGAGAAATCAGAAGCTCAGTACTCAGTTTGCAACTCTATAGTACTTTCTCCTGTGTGTCAGGGTCAAAGTAGAATCTAAAAATAGGTTTCTTTGAAAAAAACCCCAACTGTAAAATACAAGTGCATTGGTTTTTAAATCATTCATAAACTAAATAAACCCTGACACCACAACACACCATGTCATAAACTCAGCTTCTACACCTGGGAAGTTCCATGTCTACCCAAAAGGCAGTTCCTCAAAACTGAGGTACGCTAGATACTAACATGAAATTTTAATTCTTTTCTGGAGTATGTTGCATCAGAGACCACAAATACCAATCTGAGCAGGTTACTTGTGAAATACCTTGTAGGTAACAAGTAAATTCAGAGAACTGTTTTCAGTATGAGAAAACAACTGGTGTTTCCATTTCCAACAGTATGCCTTGGATCACTCATATTTTCCTCTAGGGTCACATAGGGTATGAAATTAAATCTAGCTATGACTACTAGGAGATAATCTGGAAAGACCGTCCTTCCTAGGAGAACACAAACCCGCTATCTCCACCTAAACAATGGGGAAATGAATAAGACATCAAACAGTGGGCACTTGTTATAGACCAAAGCCCTATTAAACTGCTGGACGTAAGTATACGAGTTCTCAGGCAGGAGATAAACAGCCCAAGAGAAGAGACTGGAAGTCATCCAGTTGTTTTGTCTCTTCACTACTCTGCAGTCCCTCTATAACCTCCCTAAGACATGATAGGCAAAATGGCAAATCATACCCTGAATGTTAGCCACATATATCATAGAAGCAGAACCAATAATCAGCTGTTTCCTGAAGCTGAAAGAATAGATAGAAGCTATAAGCAGTAATAACACTGTAGACCCAATATTCCTAAAAAATGTCCCCCAACCACACCAGCTTTCAATAAAACTAGCATGTAGTACATTTGTTCTAAAGACAACATTCTTTGTGACACCTCAAATGCTTCATACTTCTTAATTCGAATTTTTTTGTTAACTCTAGTATATGGTGTCTTATTTAGACACATTGGAAGATAATCCTTCAGTCTTTTAATCACAAAGATTCACTCACTTTAACACACTTGAGAGGTGAAAGAGTATCATAAAGTCTTAGCTGATCACTATTCACCTTATCCAGAGCTTTGAAAAGTCATACAGAAAGTGAATAGTTTCTGATTTACTGCAGAAAGCCACACATAAGCTGCCTTTTGAAGCAGTAGGAGGAAACACAGAGACTACTTGGATAAAAGGAAAGAACAAACTCAGTCTTTATTTCAGAAAAGAAGCTCTTGGAGACACGCATGTCCCCATGCACAGTGTATTGTCCCTTGGAGTCACACATTATTCATTCATTCTGTGAAAATAACTGGCATAGTTCATGTAACAAGAATCTGCTTCAAGGCCAGCATTCTTATTCCATTGTCATTTTCAGCCAGACAACATCTTATTCCACAGAAAGCCTTACTGCAGAAAATAAGAATACCCATTTAGTGTGCAAAATGGGAGCCAGTACACTAGAATCTCTCATTTAATAGTTGTGTGACTTCCACATTCCTCTAATTTATACTGATTTCCTTTAGTAAATCTATGCATAAAATCAAAATCTAAGCAGAAAACCTGTATTTCTTCTGAATGTGCCGTAAGTATTGCAGTTTAACTTCTATATTTGGATATGATTTGCAATACCAATGTAGATAGACAATGTCTACCATGTTTCTTTATAGGGTAGAAAACAATATTATACAAAATCCATTCTATGAATAAAATCCCCTAAAGACTACAGATTTGAACTATTCCCAAAAGCCATAAAGCAGCATTTATATTTTCAGGCTTTGATAAATGCATTTTCCTATTGCCCCAGTTTGTATGGCATTTACAGTTTGAAGCCATTTTATGGAAAACATAAGCCTATGCTATCATTATTCAGGAAGTTTCCCTATGGAAAGTCACATAGCCAAAGCAAATGTGTAAATAAGCAAGAGTTATTCATCATGCAACTAAAAGTGAAAATAACAATTTTCAGATTTATATGAAAACCACAATACAGCTACAGCAGATAGGAAAACTGACAGCAGATATACTGGCAGCGTCTGTAAACATGATCTTTCAGGAAGTAAATATACCTACATCAGATCTGAAATAATTACCATGATTAACATACTTCTGCTTCCTTGAACAATCATTAATTTACATGAAAGCTTTGATTCACATAGAAACCTTCCTACTGTTTTCTCCGAAAAGGCATCAGTTACATCGGCATTGCAAAAAATTGAGTTACATCATTTTAGAGGAGTATCAAATAAAATTTTAAACCCCTGATAAATACATACACAGTTTTTAACTTTTCCTTACAAAGTATTAATTTTTAGCATCCTTTGCAGTGAGGAGTTAGACTGACTTGTTTTCAAATCATAGTTCTATCACGGAAGCAACACCAATGAATAAATAATATTCATTCCACACTGAGAAACACAAGATTTCTATTAAAAAAAAAATATCCAAATTAGTTTCTTCATATGCTAAATAGCAGTAGGAATTACAAATAATTTGTCGCAAAACCACTTGCCAAGTAGGTAAAGTAGGCATGGTGGTGCTGAATCTCAGAAAACACATCAGGATTTTGGCATTTTTGAACAACACCTGACACTGTAGAAAGAGTTCTTTAGGGATATGAAATTTTTCAAACACAATTTTAGAGTTTCCATCACTAACAACAGTGATAATTTACTACAGAACCACTGAGTACATATGGCAGTTTGCAGTATCTCTACGAAACCAAGATACATGCATAATTAATACAAAAGTACTGTCTTCACTCTTAAGTATTGTAGTAATATATTTGAGGTACTACATACTTTATTTACAACTCTCTCAAACCAGATATACTCTAAGCAAACAATTTTATTATCCTGTTAGGTTTCCAAGTTAATCTGCTCCCTTCAGTTACATCTTCTCTCTTCCTGTTCCCACTAAACCCAGTGTCATTTAACAGCTGCCTGCATTTCATTTCCCTGCTTATGAAAACTGGTTTTGAAAGTTTAATTATTCATAGACACTAAGCTTGTATTTTTGTGATAAATGGGTTGTAATCTCAAAAGTCACCATTACTCTGGTGTCTATAAAAACAAACTGCGATCTGTCATTTGAGATTTCAACCCATCTTTGAACAGTGCTTTTTAACCTATTTTTTCAAGAAAAGTAGTGGAGAACATCCTTTTTTGGTAAAATACATTAGATCTCTGCAACACATTATTATGTGTTTTTCAAAAGAGGAATCCATTCTTTTCTCTGCACTGCAATTCAGCTGGCAACACAGCTTGCAATTTGCATATTTCAATGTGTGTCGTGTGATGCCTGTTGAGACAACAGAGCTTGTGGTAACTAATGTGAAATTTATAAGAAAGAAATTCAAAACTGGTTTAGGTACTATGTCTCTACCATTACCACTGCCAATGTTTTTCAATTATATTTCTAAATAGATATCTTCCTTTTTCATTGAAACAAATAAAAACTAGCAGAAACCAAGAAGCAAAATACTTTAAAAACCTCACTAAATATATATGTGATTTAAACTGCTCTAAAGGTGCAAATTCCGCTCCCCCAAACCAATCTCGAAGTAAACAGCCTTTTCCGCATTTTGCCATGGAAGAATGTGGATAACTGGCTAGCTGAAAAGGGTCACATAGACATAGTCCAGCTGGCTGGACAAAATGCACATCGTTCTCAGCTTATCTGAAGTAAAGCAAAAATACACTGTCTTTGGTTGTTCTTGTTACACAGTAACAGGAAGATTTCGGGAAAAGAATGTTGCAGGTGGGAACAGATAACTACAGAAGAGAAACTAGGGGCGGGCTTGGTATTTAGGAACAACCAATAATGAGCTTAACTTTGTAATATGTATGAGCTAATTATAACAAGGCATAAAAGGTGACTGTAAGTACAATAAACGAAGTCTGCTGATCACTCATATTGAGTGACTGTGTCCTCCCTCCGTCGCGACAGAAGAATCACTTCAGTACTTGAATTCACCTAGCCTAAGACCTCTTTTCATGCACCTCCTTACTGTAGTCTCTGAGTAGGAGTGGAGAATTTTCTATCTTTAGTGACTCCAAACAGCACAGAACAAATAATTTGTCAATTTAAGCATATTGGATCCATGCTTAAAATTGCATAAAATATACTACAAGAAATTGTATGAGCATTCTTCTACTGCACAGATGTACCGCAGAATAATTCTTAAAATAATCACAAAAGTAACAGCAAAAACTAACATAGGAAGCCAGAAAGCAAATTCATATACCTCAAATAATTAGTTTGATAACAAGAAACAGGCACAAAATTATACATCAAAATTGTAAAATATTTTACTGACAATGTCCTGTTTGATTGTAAGAAAGTGACAGAAATCACAAATGTAACATAAAACACAAACATTCCGCCCCCGCCCACTTCCCCAGTTTCTGGACATTTCATGAAATTGAAGGCTTAGAAAACTGTTAAAATACTGTGTATTTCAGCACTCACACTTTCTTCAAACCCAGGGTCTTGCCTGTAGTGGCTTATATATTTTATATTTGCATATTGCTTTATGTAGCACACTCTAATTTTCTGATTACAGAAGTAAGTCAGAGAGCAGTCAGAAATCTCATACTTATGAAAGCTCATAGGCAAAGATTCTTGAGCATTATTTACTTTAAAAAGAATTCTTGTAAAGAATTTCAGCATGTACACATTCTTTAAAATATTGTTTTAAAACAATACAAGTGAAGCAGTAATTTTCACTTTTAACTAATATCAAGTTTCAGTTAATAAATAATTTAAAAAAACCTTTAAAATATCTTCTGTCAAAGTTCAAGTTGTCAAGATAAATGTAGGCCTGCTACCCGATCTGCTTTTTAGTTGACTAATAGAAAGGTAAGCTGCATATTCACTTTCTTAAGAATCCACTTTTTTTGCTTTTCTACTCTTTATCTATAACAGTCCATGACCATCATTGTCCAAAGTGAAAGTCTGATAGTATTTAATCTGCAAGAACAGAAGCATCCTGATGACTTATGGGCAGAACTAAGCAGTGCTCACCAGCAGGGTAGAATGAAAAGGCAACTCTCAAGTCCTTCTACATGGAACTCAGGTCTGCATGTTGTTTTCATATTATTTGCCAGTCTATTATTATTGTCCGAATATTGTTTTCATTCCATTCATCAGGTTTTTGGCCAACTTTAATGGTAATATTTCCCTTTATTCCTATCCTCTTTATGGAACCTACTGCTGGGATATCACCTGTAGCAAACAGGATCACTAATCAAAACCAGGGAAAAAGCTGGAGGGAGGAGGTGCTCCTTGGAAAAACAAACATTTCTTTATGCCTGCAGCTGAAACAACAAATATTGGGTCAACTGACTGCTCCAGCTTCATTAAGTTAATCAGGTAGACACGTAACAGAAAAGTTTTTGAACTCTTAAGAGCAAAGAGAATATTAACAGAAGGAGAAGAGTGTAACTGCACTTGTATCAACAACTAAAGACACCATCATGCCATGTGAACAGTCCTCAACTCTCTCAAACACTCAAGAGTACAACACTTTGGAAGTATTGAAAAGAAACAAGCATTTTATTCTTAAGATGAGTTTGCTAATCATCACAAAAATTAGGAGAGTAGTGCAGTTAGCAGGCTCTGAAGGAAAAAAATCAACTCTTGCTGCAAGTAGGTAACTGCACATGTTAATACTAACTGGAAAGGGAACTGAACCCAAGAGACATTGCAGCATATTTCCTCATACAAAAATACTTGTCACCAGATACGCAATTTGTTCCCACCCAAACATCCTTTTCCATTATTATAATAATGGAATTATATTATAGGATTTCTTGCAAAGTAATTTGGAAGTTGACATACAAAATCTTCAGCCCTGAGAACAAAAGAATTCACGATAGTTTTTCCAGCCCTCCATTCAAGCTGAAAATGATGCCAAAGAACTTGATGTTTTCAACACAGATGAATGTGCAGTGGCTTGCAAATGCCCACTCAGTAAAGTATGTGACTGTGCACAAGGTAAGATCATGATTTTATTAAAATGTGGAACACATAAGGTATTGCCTTATGTAACTTTGCATAAGAAAATTACTACAGGTCCTTTATCATGCAACAAGAAATTGTAGATCCTTTTATCAGTCCAGAGAAGATTTCTCTCTTTCATATCAGTGGTAGGGAAAAAAAGGGATACTCAAAAAAATCCCCAAAGGTGGCTGGCTAATAGAGCTTCGCTTTAGGGACAGGGAGAGGGAAAGTGGTATGCAATGGAACCATTTTTAAGTTTACTAAATGTTAGGTACTGATGAATTAGGGTTTCTTATTACAGATTGACTTTTTTCACCTACTATGAAAATTCAAGGAAAACAACTGCCTGTTGCTTTGTCCTAACTGCTGATCAGTTAGCAAACCATGAACTCACCATGGGATATTTTTGCAGGCTGGGGTCAATACTGTAGGTTAGAGTATGTCAGTTCATGCTGAAGCTTATTTGCTAAGTCATGTAGAAGCCTATTTAAGCATATACTCCACTTCTCCACTGTAATTTGGGGCTGAGAAAACACTTCTCAAATAACACTGTAATTTGATTGAAGCACTCAATTTGGAAGCATAGGCCAGAGATATTTCATATCAAAACTAATTTTATCACATATAAAATTTCATTTGTTAATTTTGCTGACTATGCTGGTTTGGTTTCATTCTTTTTTTTTTTTTTTTTCTCTTCCCCCTTTATCACTGTATAGAGGGTGGCATCTTTTTGGTGTGGAATAGACTTTTGTTGGCAAGACAAATAAATACCACATTCTGTTAACATTTCCCAGACTTTCCCCATTCCCTACATCTGCCTATTTGTTCATGATCTTTTTTCCTCTCCACCACAGCAGAATGACAGAAGCAAATTCAAAGTTCCTTCAGGAGTGTATTTAATTGAAACCACAATGAGTGAGGAAGCACTTCTCCTCTAAACACTATTTTACACTATCTGTGGAGCGTCACTGCTCTTCCTGTGAGATGTGAGATGAGAAACACACTGCTTGGTGATTTAGTGCTGCTGCTTGGTGATTATAGTGCTAATCCCAACTGTGTGTTAGGAACCATTCAAAAATGAAGAATGCAGATATACAGATAAAATACCAATTCAACATATATAATTCCACAGGGAACAAAAATACCCTAGCAGAACGGTTGAAGGAGGAGACTTGATGTTTCATCTGAACATTATAGTTTTTGTCCAGACACCAATTAAAACAAAACACTCATTCTCTTACTCATTGGTTACTAGTCCTGGTATTAAGATAACTCTCTCCTTACATTTTGTTAAACCCAGATGCTCAGAAAAACAACAGGAAAGGTTAATTTCAAATCACAATCTTACAATGAATAGTGAAATAGAATTTGCAGACTCTCCCATGGAAAGGCAAGGGCAGCCATCTGGCTTTAGGATGAGCACAGAAAGCCAAGCATACGGAATAGATGCATTAAGCACTGTCTATACACACCTGTTACATTTCAAAATCCAATGTATGACAAAAAATTCACCAATAAATGTACTTGTATGCACAAATTATCTATGATATCAGATTGTCCTATACAATTTGTCTGGGGGTAGAATTATTAATGGGGGGAAAAAAAAAAAAAAAGCATTCAAAACATGTCAACAAGTGTGGCAATAGAAAAGTGTGGCATCATTCTCTTCCAGAGTAACAAAGAAATTCTCAGGTTTTCAAAGTCATCTTTGATGACAGAAGTATAACAAGAAAGGACTGTCTAATACAGTGAAACCCTGAACAAGTCATGAAACATCTTTTCAAGAGTTTGAGATAACTGCTAAGACTATGTACACAAAAAAAATACAATGTGTAAGTTACATTGGCATTTTAGCTTAAAGCATTATATCTTAACCTTATATCTTTATCTCTAGAATTAATGATTTGTGTTTAGTCAAGAGCCTTTGTGACAAGCAAAGAGAACCAAAATAGATAAAAGAACATTTTTTACTATATCAATCCAATAAAGAATTATTGTAAGCAATGGAGATGGCTAACAAATAACTGTTTCTATCTGTATATCAAGTACTGCATTTTAAAATAGGAAACTAATGAGAACATTTCTTCCTCTCTACTTTTCACCCCAAATAATTGAAGTGAAGTTTTCCTTACTTCCCATATCGGCAAAATGCTATTTTGACCAGTTTTCTGGTGTCAAAACTGAAGAGTGACTTCTTATGGAAGTATGTAAACATTCCAGTACAGACACATACGTTTACACTATCTCATTGTCTAAAGATGTCTAATTGTTATCTAACATTATGTGAATTTTCTTAGCTTCATATACCTTTAAGATGTGGCCACCATCTTGTTCCCTTTTGTACAAGAGCAAACCCAGTAAGCAAAACACTGGTCTGTAACTAAACAGGATTAAAGAATAGAGACAGAGCTGTAATAGTCACATAAAATATGCCACAAAATAACATAAGAATTAAGAAAAGAGTTTGAATTCAATTAATAGCATTGTTCATAGTAAGAGCTGCATGTGTTGGCCAGATAATACTTAAAGCAAAAAAATAAAAAAGAAAATGAAGAAATCTCTATTTTTGAAGTTCAGTTGCCAAAAGAGAAAATTAAAAGTCATAAGTAACTGGAAGTACTCCAGGTAAAGCAATGTGAAAAAGAACCACATCAATTAGCTAAGAAACTAGAAATATGAGAGATAAGGTGTTGGTAGGTAGGGCTTGGCGTCTGGAAGATGTCGCGCTGTACGGAAATATAGGGCCCCCCTCCGGATAGCCAATAGCTTTTAGCTTATGACGTAAGCAGACGGAAGTGACATTGTAAACCTAAGCTATATAAGGCCGCGCCGCTTATCAATAAATGCCATTTGCCATCCACCACATTGGTGTCTGTGAGCTGATGGACCGCGCAGCCTGGGGTTGGCCACCGTGCCGTTCCTGAACCAGGTCACCACGCGCCTGTGAAGGCAACAGTAAGGGTAATCTGATTTCCTATGATTATTGTAGGTCTATTATTTAACCATTAATCCTAGTGTAGGAAGCACATATTATATAATTCTTGGTTTTTTCTTCTTTAGCTCAGTATATACATGGGGGTGTGGTGTCAAGGGGATAGTTGAAAAATTCTAAAAGTTCATTTGAAAAGTACTTTAACAAGACATGCCAATGTCTGGTTGGTGTGAATATAACTGCTAGGATTGAATTTTTTTATCGGATGTCAATAGAACCAATGTACACCATTGCTGAGGAAATGTCTGTCTCATTACTCATGCTATACCTGCATCTGGGGCAATTACATTTCCTCTCTATCCTACCCCCAACTTAATCACCATTTTAGATGATGGCTTTGGCGGCCATGCAACCTTTGCAATTTCCCGCTTCATGAGAAGCTGTGAAGCCTCAGAGCTGGATCCCTAAGCACAAAAGTAAATAATTACCCAATTTCCAATTAACCTTGTTGAACCAAGATAAAATAAAATATAGTGCAGGAAGAATCCTTTACCTTCTCTGATTGCACATGAATTCCAATGCTCTACTCAATGCTCTACTTCTATAACTATATGTCACATTTTTGTACAATAAAAGTCAATGTCCTTTATCTTGTCCATCTTGATAGTAGCAAAATAGTTACAAAGCTGGCAAAACAGAGAAAGACTTACTGACTTTCTTTTAAGGCATTTTATGTGAAGACCCAGAAAAGAATTTTAATTCACATTATTTTGGCTGCATTTAGATAAACTTCATCACATTTCATTAGCTTTGCCCTTCTGTTTTGATTTCTAAAATAGTGTGGCCAGCAGTACTAAGGCAGTGATGATCCCCCTGCACTGGGCACTGGTGAGGCCGCACCTCGAATCCTGTGTTCAGGTTTGGTCCCTGACTGCAAGAGGGACATCGAGGTGCTGGAGCATGTCCAGAGATGGGCAACGGAGCTGGTGAAGGGTCTGGAGCTCAAGTCTGATGAGAAGCCACTAAGGGAACTGGGGATGTTTAGTCTGGAGAGGAGGAGGCTGAGGGGACATCTTATTGCTTTCTATAACTCCCTGACAGGAGGCTGTAGGCAGGTGGGGGTCAGTTTCTTCTCCCAGATAACAAGCAATAGAACAAGAGAAAATGGCCTGAAGTTGCACAAGGGGAGGTTCAGATGGGATATTATGAAAAATTTATTCACTGAAAGGGTGGTCAAGCACTGAAACAGGCTACCCAGGGACCTAGTGACATCACCATCCTTGGAAGTATTTAAACATGCATAGATGTAGTGCTTAGAGACATGGGTTAGTGATGGACTTGGCAGTCCTGGGTTAAAGGTTGGACTTGACAATCTTAAAGTCCTTTTCAAACCTATATGATTCTATGATTCTAAAAAAGTCTGTGGTTTTTCAGTCTTGCACCATGATCATGAATGGAAGTAATGACATTAACTTCAATACTTCACTAGTTTTTCAACTTATTTCATATATTTTTCCCTGATTTTTCAGTTTTACCCAAAGCCATGTCTATTAGCAGACAAAACTTATTTCCCTTTAATGAAAAAAAGTTATATAAAGTTGTTAATCCCTGTACATATTTATCATCATCACTGATCTCAACCCTTAGTAAGCCTATGATCTGTACTGAAAAGGACACTAAATAAGAGCATACTTACAAAACACACCAATCATTCTCATTGCACATAAAGTGACCTCATAGATTCCCCTGAGAGAGTCAGTAATGATGGTTCATTGACAACTGGTGACATTAAGTGTCATGGAAAAGCAGTAAAATATTGACTGATGGTCTCCTGGAAACCCTGACTTCCCCGTAAAAACTTATTTATAACTACAAACCATGTAATCCAAGGTCTTTATATATGTGCTACCTATTAATCAAGGAGTAGAAATTCCTTTCATTGTAGAAATACTTCCTTCGCTTTAGCTTTCTGGTCTAACTTGGTATCTATTAGATACTACACTGCTGAGGAACTGTAGAGGAGTTATAGATGACTGAAGCTGTGTTAATTAACATTGATAATATACAGCTGTGGGCTGGCTTCAGGGGCGGTGGGTTGAAGGGGTATGGAAGAGGAGCACTGGATGAGGAGAGGCCCGAAAGAAGCGAAGGGAGGAAAGAGAGCACCCTGGATATAAGGGAGACAAGGAGAGGCCCTGGGAGAAGAAGGGGGCCTAGGTAAGGAGAGGCTGGCTAGAAGAGGAGCCTGGAGAAGGAAAGACTCTGGATGCAGCAGAGGCAAGAAGCAGGGTGGACTGGCCTCTAGAGGGTGAAAAGACAGCCTGGACAGTAGATGAACTTTTGAAACCTTGTTGGGGATTGGTGTCTGTGCTGGGGCAAGACGCAGGAACTAGTTATTGAAGTTAATCTGGTATGGGATGGTAAAATCTTTGTTGCAGCCCGCTAGTTTTGATAGTGCTGTGACACTATACCAAACAGCATGCACTGCAAAGTTTTACAGGCAGAAGACAACAAATCACAATCTGCATGTTAAAGCAACAATTCTGCTGGAAAGCACAATTTTGAAAGTATATTTATTCTTGTATTGCTGCATAACTGAAGTGCTTGTCAATAGAAATACATAGCACTCAATTTGCTAAGGAAGTATCACTCTTAAGCAGTTGCTTAAAAGCCAGTGTATGACTGTCTTGCCAATTCCTAGTTTCTATCAGTTCAAATCACGTTAGCATTGCAAGTTTTCTTCCTTTCAATCAAGGGGGTTTACTGCTGGCATTAAGCTGGTGTTTCCCTACCTACCCTGCTGGATACCTGTAACACCAAGATTGCTAGCAATGTGGTCTCTACAAAGACAGTGATCAAAGCCACCTAACCCTGAAGCTGTTCTCCACCAAGGACTTTCAGACACATAGGTGGTATCATGAACTGCAACTAGTGGTGACCATCTGTCTGTAAGCCCCAAGTGAATTCAATGTAAACATGAACCTTGCTTTCTTCTTCTGAATAGGTATAAAGTACCACAGAAAGCACAACAAAATACCAATCATCTGGGTAACCTAAAGGACAAGTTAGTAATAACAGTTTCTACATATTAGATGAGAAAGCATCAACAAGATATTTCCTCCTTCTTTCATTCCACAGCTGACTACACAACCAGAGTTTTCATTAAAACAAGTATTTTCTTCTCTGTGCTTATTGTCATCATCTTCAGTTATGCAAGCCAGACACAGAAACACATGCGAAGTGTGGCTATCTGTTTACCACATACGGCAGAGAACAGGCAACAATTACATAACTCCACTAATATAAGTAATTGCATAGCATCAGAAATAGGGCCTTAATATTTAAATTTCAGAAAGTTTAAGAGGTTACGTAAGTCACTTTGGATCATGCTAAATAATGTTCAGAGTGAAGCAGTGGTTTCATCTGAGCAAAAGTAGGGAATCCCCATCTTCCACAGCTGATTACAAGCATTCCTTCTAGTGAGTATGTTAGAGCTACAGTATGAGCAGAAATTCAGAAATTTGTATTTCAGAAATAGTTCCATAGTGCCTGCAGGACTTTAAAAGAAGAGGTGGCTCTTAACACGTATCTGCAGCTGTTTAAATGCAATAGTCTTACCATTCACCTCTTACACCAAAAAAGTTGGGGCACAGTACTTTTGGAAAATGTACTGTTAGCAGAACTGATACAACAAAGCATTTGGAAATGATTCCTAAGGATTTACATCCTTTGTCATTACAGTGTTGCCTTTTTCATTGCTATAAATCTATTTCTCCTATCATCTGATATTTCTCAGATATAAATGAGTTCAGACAAGACACATAAGGGCCTTATAAGAAAAAAAAAAAGGAAATAAAGCCTTTCAATACATACCTTTTAGAAACGTATATATTACTTAAAATATAAGGTGTTGCTGGTCAATAACTAAGGACAAAACACAGGAGATATACACATCATTATGGCATTAATTTCAATAAAATTTGTCTTTTGGTTATAAAAAGATTAAACTTGAAACTGTTAAACTAAGAGCAGAAACTTTTTTATCTGCTTCCTTTCACTTTTCAGTTTTTCTTTTTTCCTTAATTATCCTAACTGTGCTGTTGTTTTGCCCATATGTCTGCTGAGATAGGTGAGAGTTAATATCTGGTTTAAAAACAAGGGGATAGTTAACATCATAATCTTTTACTTTTAACACATTGTCTTTCTACAGCAGCATACCTGCTAGCAGTTATTGTGACAGGATCATTTCCCAGATATATTCAAACTCTTGTAAGATTTCTTTATCACTAACACATATTAACTGAGCTCTAAAACAGAAATATCATGTGAAATGTAACATAAAAGCAAACAACCAGAAGTTCACAGTTAAATAATAAACACGAATCCATTTCCTTATAGGTCTCTAATGTACTTCAAGTCATCTGCCTGTCTTGTCAAACAGGTTATTGGAGGACCTAGGAATAATCTAGTGCTAGAGCCTTACTCCAATGTAATTCCTTCTGTATTTGTACCAAAAATTGTTTCAAAAAGTTATCCAGCTTGAGTTATCCACATGGATGCTATGCAGCTTCCTTGCACTGTATCACAAGGTAGTTACTCAGTTGAGCAGTCCTTTATTGTATCATCCAAACTTAGTTTTGTTATTTTTCTAAAACTATTCACCTTTAATTACATTTCAAACAACTGACAAAAAAAATGACTTGTATATAACGAGCTCAAGTAATGCCACTTTTATTAGTTTAGGCAGCTTTCAAGTCAGTAAAGCTATTTACACATTAGTAACTGGACACGTAATGAACATCAGCCCTTCTTCCAGTACTTGCACACACAGGCCAAGACCAGTTAAAGGCCCAGCTCTGTATTAACTGTCTTGGAATCAGACCCAGGTGAGAAATCCTTCATTTTCAGCTATCTGCTTATTACAAGAATCCAAATCTTTGTGATTTAAAAGTAGGTATACATGCAAATGGAGCAAAGCTCTCTAAATAGCTTCAAAGAAAACTAACCAGAGTATAAATCTCAAGACCTTTTAGAGCATAATTGCAATATCTGGACTGATGCAGCTGAAGATGGAAAAACTTTCAAAGGAAACAGCTTATTCCTGTCCCCTTAGCTGGAACTGTCAAATTCACAGAGAGTCATAATATGAGATTTCATTAGTTCTCTTATCTAAGGAGAGAGAAGTACAGAAGTTAAGGCTGGAACATATGACACCACAGAACCTATATATAATGAAGGAGGTTGCCTATTTGAAAGTATTTACTTCAGTCCCTACCTATTCAGTTTGTCACAATTACTTTAAGGCTAAATTACTCTTTTAAATTGTCCTATATGTTTCTTTCTAGTCACAAGAAGTCAAGATGTCCTGATTTAAAATACGTGTAGTGCCTAAGATGTTTTTGGATAACTATTGTCACTGCTTGCTAACTGCTATAAACTCAAAATTTTGAAGAAAAAAAAATTCTTAAGAGAAAAAGATATAGTCCATACCATATTTTGTAGTAGTACTATATTCAAGTATTTCCAAACTGGGCTGTGATACAGGGGGTTTTGGATGTAAGCTTAGACACGCAGAAGAATAAAGGTTATCATGTATTCTTTTAATTTAAAGATCTCTAGTCCAAGGTGTTTCTTGATCTGTTCTCAAGATTAAATTTATTCCACTATTATGCTACATGCTGTACTTGACCTTTTCTGTTTGTTAATATAATGTTAAAAAAAAAAAAAGTTTGATTAATTCCTGAAATTTTATTCTTGTTGATATACCTGATACTTATAATGTTTTACTTAAAGTTAGAGCATTCCGTGCTACTGAGTAGCAGCTATGTGAGCACCCTGGGAATTAGAGAGAACATGGTACCATTGAGTTCAACCGTAAAAGTGAGTTCATAATCAGTGTCATAAAGTAAGGAAAGAAGAGGAGAATGAAAGGGAGAGGAGGAGGGGGAGGGGGAGGGGGAGGGGAGGAGGAGGGAGAGAAGGAGGAGGAGGAGAGGCGAGGAGAAGAAAAAGTTCTTATTTGTAGTGGGTAAAATCACAGACAGGCAATATGTACGGAACAAATTATAAGATCTTCAAATGAATTTAACAAGGAATGTAAATAATTGCACATGTTCAGATAAAGACTGTAGGAGTTTCACAGAAAAAAAATACGTTTCAGGATCAAATGCTAAGTAAAAAAAGTGTATACTTTGGAGTAATGAAAGCAAAACAAGAATATCAAAAGAATACATTATCTCTTTCCATAACTCCAGCATATGAATTCCCAAATAAATGATTCTTTTTAGTCTATTTGCTTTCTGATCAGTTTTAGAGAAAATAAAAGATACTGTAATGATCTGCTAGTTACACATTTGACTCAGAAAAAATGGGAACAGATGTGGCTTCTTGAAGCCAAGATTAATTGCACATACTGACATATAGCTTGAACCATATACACCATTTTGATGGCTTCTGGCCTGGTTTCAGCTGAGATAGAGTTAATTTTCTTCTTGGCGACTAGTGTGCTGCTGTGCTTTGGATTTGGTGTGGGAAGAGTGAGGTGAGCACTCTTTTTGGTTTCAAAGGCCTTGCCGGCTGGGGGGCTGGATGAGCACAGGAACTGGGAGGCAACACAGCCAGGTCAGCTGACCTGAACTACCCAAAGGGATATTCTGCACCATGGGACCTCATGCTCATTACATAAAGGGAGGGGGGTTTGGCCAGGGCCAGCCGATCATTGCTCTGCAACTGGCTGGGCATCAGTCAGTGGGTGGTGAACACTTGCATTGTGCACCACTTTTCTCCTTTCCCTTTGGATTTCATTCCCCTCCCCTTCTCTGTCTTCATTATAACTATTATTGTTATTATTATTGTTCTTTTGGTTTTTATATTATCTCAGTTGTTCTTATCTCAACCCTTGAGTTTTACATTCCTTTCTGACTCTCCTCCCCACCCTCCTAGGTGAGGGGGGAGCGAGCAAGCGGTTTAAATTTAATTAATAATTCTATTTTATATTATATATAAAAATTATATTATATAAGATTTAATTTATATTATATGTGTAGTGTTAATGATTATATTTTTATAAGTATATATAAATACAGAATTTAATAATAAAATAACTTAATTACCAGCTGGGCTTAAACCATGACAGTTTCCACCTCCAAAAAGGAGGGGTAAAGATTAGAGATCAGACATACACTATCTGTTGTGCAGTACAATGCCTGGCCAGATGTTGACTCAACTGAGGATGCAGATAGTTTTACACCAAAGGAGGTCCAATGACAGCCACCCCATTCCATCCCCTCCCTGGGGTCTCCACCCCTGTGAACAAGCTCTCTCCACCTTTCTTCTGCCATCACTGTACTCATCTGACCCTGTGGGGAAGTTAGCTAAGGAGCTAAACTAGAAGAAATTTAACCCCATCAAAATCATGGACTTGTTCAATGCTGGTTTAGCTTCTTGAAATATCTTGATTGAGCACCACAAGCTGCCAGGAAACCATTAGGAAAGTACTTAATCAGAAAGCTCCCTTCAGGGGCAGACAGCCCTTCCTTTAAGCTGGCATATGAACCTGTACCCTAAGCAGGACTGTTGATCAGGAGATTGCAACACATGTGCGATCAGTTAAGGAGTTTTGTAATTTATAACTCATCATCTCAAGGCAAAGCCCATGACTCAACTGCAGTACAAGAGAGGTATATCTTAGGTTAGATGGAAGCAAGTTCTGTTACAATTAATCCTTTCATATGCAGGATTAATTTTTGAAATGTATTTTAAGTTAGCAAATAAAAACACACAACAGAGAGAAATTCTTATTCAATTTTTTTAGGTCAATTTGTAAGCAAACTTTTGTTATTCACAAAGACATTACAGTATCAACTTATTTCTTGTGTTTAACATGTGCATCCTTCATAAGGAGGGTGCTATTTCAGAGTGTGACCTACATTAAAAAAGGAAGAAAAATGGTATAACCACTGTTGCTCTCCCCTCCTCCCCACTGCTATAGTAATACTAGATGGCAGGTTTCTGGTTAAAGTACCTTACATCAGTTCTGTTGCATTAGTTGGGTTGCCCTGTTGCATTTAGAGACTATAATGAGTCTATTTCTGAAAGCAATGATGTTTTAAAGAAAGCAAAACAATGAACCCCCAATGTAAGAAGGACATAAACCTGTTGGAGTGAGTCCAGAAGACAGCCTTCAGTCTGGAAGGCTAAGAGAGCTGATGTTGTTCTGCCTGGAGGAGAGACAGCCCCAGGGAGACCTTAGATTGACCTTTCAATACTTAAAGGAGGCTTATAATAAAGATGGAGACAGAACTTTTAGTAGGCCCTGTAGCCATAGAACAAGGAGTAGTGGTTTTAAACTAAGAGAGTATAGATTTAGAAAAAAAATCTTTACTATGAGGGTGACAAGACACTGGAACAGGTTGCCCAGAGAAATTGTGGATGGCCCATCCCTGGCAGTGTTCAAGGCCAGGATGGATGGGGCTTTGAGCAACCTGGTCTAGTGGAAGGTGTCCCTGCCCATGGCAGGGGAGGAACTAGATGATATTTAAGGTTCTTTCCAACCCAAACCATTCTATGATTCTGAGACTTCTACATGAGCTAATCGATAAGTTCAATTACAGTTTTAAACCTTCTTCATCTGAAGTTGGATCATCTCAAACAAATAAAATAAAAATTATGGAATACAAGGCAACAGCAGTTCCCCCAGTTTTTCTGCTTTTATTAATAATGAGGATATTTAAACATTTTTGATGGGGTTTTTTGAGCATTAGTGTCAGGTCAAACGTTAAAATTTTGGGTTTAAGACAACAAAATCTGTTTCATATAATAATAAGATTAAAGACAGGATATTCACCGTGCTTTGATATTAACATCCAATAATTAATTACACAACTTTATCACACAAATTGTAACAAACTTTAAATAATCTGTGACAATTTTTCTTTACATAGCTGAGGACTTCAAATCGGAATGAACCTGAATAAGGTTCATCGGATTCAAAACAACATTTAGCTCTGCTTTCTGCAGAAAAATATTCTGTCAAGGGAGAAAAATTACAAAACCCACACAAAAGCAAAAGAGAAATCCACATCATTGCCAGTTATGTCTCCCATCAGTTTCAAGTCACTGCTGATTGTGAAAATGACAGCAAATATGACAGTGAGTGGCAGTACTGCAAACGATGAGAGGTAATGCAGTCTCTTAAGGGAACCTTTCTCCCAAAAGTGCTAATTTTACATTTTGTTTTTTTATGTGAAGTGGCATCCAAATACACATACTTCCTGTGTGTTTTGCATTGAACAAAAGAAGAGGAAAAAAAAACCCCACAAGCCAAACACAGAAGTGAAGGACAAGTAGAGCCTTCTGCCATAAAATCTGAAGTGTAACACAGCACAGACCAATGGCAGGAATGATTTTTATACAGAGATCTGATGTTCCTCTGCAGTCTATTCTCCTTTTCCCCCATTAATCCCCCTCAACTATACGCTAATGAAGCCAGTGTCACTGGTTTTGTGAAGTATCATTTAAACCAGGGGTCCTCAAACTACGGCCCGTGGGCTGGATACCCCCCCCCCCAGGGTCCTCAATCCGGCCCCCAGTATTTACAGACCACCACCCCCCGCCCCCGCCGGGGGTTGGGTGGGAAACCAAGCAGCCGCAGATGACTGCCTGCCACTGCATCCGCGCCGGCCCCTGGTTAAACAGTTTGAGGACCCCTGATTTAAACTGTTTAAAGGAGCTCAACATAGAAAATGCATAATGTTTTTCCATCCCATCTGTATCTCTACAGTGTTTATTATATTTCTTATGTATTGCCTAAATTGGACTGTATATCTCTGTCAAAATGAAGACATTTGTTTTAAATTATGTCAAATGTTCTTTGGACATCATAACATAAATCATGCATGGAAATAAGTGGTTGTTAGAAACGAATATAAATAACAAAGTTGTAGCTATCAGCAAAAAAATATTTAATCACATCTTATTCCCTCATTATCACGATGTTGGAGATGGGGGGAGCCATTATACAATAGATTACTCAAGATATGTAAGACCAGAAAGAGATAAAGCAAGACCACACAAAAGAAGGATCTGAGTAGTTCAGGCACTTAATTGGTAGCAAGGGAGTTCTGAATTATCTGCTCCCAAAACTGTTTCTAAGCTTGTTTGCTCCTAAAATTAGTATAATGAGAGTTTAAATTAGGACAGAATCATAGAATCTTTTAGGTTGGAAAAGACCTTTTAGGTCATAAAATTCAACCTTTAACCCAAGACTAACAAGTCCATCACTAAACCATGCCCATAAGCACTGCATCTACCTGTTTTTTAAATAACTCAGGGGATAGTGGTTCCATCACCTCCTTGGGCAGCCTGTTCCAATGTTTGACAACCCTTTTGGTGAAGAAATATTTCATAATATCCAGTCTAAACCTCCCACAGTGTAACATGAAGCCATTATCTCTTGTCATTTGTTATCTGGGAGAAGAGGCCAACCCCCATCTGCCCACAATATTAGGTAGTTGTAGAGAGCAATAAGGTGCCCCTTGAGACTCCTCTAGACTAAACACCCCCAGTCCCCTCAGTGGCTCCTCATCAGACCTGTGCCCCAGCCCCTTCCCCAGCCCCGCTGCCCGTCTCTGGACACGCTGCAGCCCCTCTACGTCCCCCTTGCAGTGAGGGGCCCAGACCTGAACACAGGGTTCGAGGGGCGGCCTCAGCAGTGCCCAGTGCAGGGGAACGGTCACTGCCCTGGTCCTGCTGGCCACACTGCTGGGGACACAGGCCAGGGTGCTGCTGGCCGCCTGGGCCCCCTGGGCACACTGCTGGCTCCTGCCCAGCCGGCCGTCACCCAGCACCCCCAGGCCCTTTCCCACCAGGCCCTTTCCAGCCGCTCTGCCCCAGCCTGTAGCACTGCGTGGGGCTGGTGTGACCCAAGGGCAGGACCCGGCACTGAGCCCTGCTGAACCTCACACAACTGGCCTGGGCCCATCGCTCCAGCCTGACCAGGTCCCTCTGCAGAGCCTTCCTGATAAACAAACCTGAGATAAATAATCCTGACAGCAGTTACTAAAGCAAATAACCTCTCCATCTTGCCTAAACGTCCTCATTACCAGAGTAGAAAGTCAAGGAGAAACAACATAATTCTTAAATCCCTGGCACCAAAGTTTACCTTCATTAAACCTGAACCTACAATTCAATAGTTAGGAGTCATGGACTTGGAGAGGAGATCCATGCTCAGAATCACAGGAAGATGGAAATGTCCTTAGTCAGGGATCTGTGGCCTAGAGATGAATTACAGTGAAATTCTACTTTACTAGCTCATTCCAGGCTTAGGTAGGGGAAGTTTTTGTTCCATTGGAGCAAAATATGTAAACACTGGAATGTGTACTTTGAATTTAAAATTTTTTAAGGTCAAAGTCTAGGGCATGTTGCTTAGGATTTTTATTTTTTTTTTTTCTGAGAAAAATCTCTTTAGAAATAACCTTTATATATATAACATCTTTTCCCTGTGGCTGTGCTTTATCTACTGTAGCAGAGCTAACTTGTTCAATATTCTTTTCATGAGAGGTGTTTACCTTTTTACATTTCAATGTAAACCTGTTTCTTGCACAGTTGTTGTTAATTGCTGTCCTGCTCTTTCACTGAGAAAGAGCACTCAGGTGTTCCTCAAAGCTCCTTAGAGCTACATCCACTACCCTCCAAAGACAAAAAAATTCCATTTACATTACAGCCAAGACACATGCTCTTGCTATGCTGATAGCCTCTTACTGTATTTCAGAGCACACCAGCATGTTCCCAACTAAGTAGTATCAAAGGATGTTAACATCTACAGAATGCCTCATCAGAGCCTGTCATAGCAGATCTCTTCTCGTCCCTATGAGATTTTAAGAAAGTTATCCAAAAAGAAGCACTGAAGCCCAGCAGCTTGCTTGCTCAGTGGTTGCCCTCACTTAAAACAGGATAGATAGTCTATTTATCCATTTAACTCCAAACAAAGGAAGGAAACAGACCAAGACTTCTATCTTCCCTGACCCCTACCCCAATGAACCTCCATTAAACTTCCTTCCTATTTCTTATCTTTGCTGCCTGCACTTTGGTACAACCTTCTCCCTGCTGTACTCCTCACACCAGCCTGCCCCTCCATAAGGTACCTGGCCACAGGCAGCTAACTCAGTGCAAAGGGAAGGGTTAGGTGCCAGGTACTGCTTACTAGTAACTGCCACGTGGGTGCTTTCTGTCTTACTGTGGGGAGCCTTACTTCTTTTGCTGTCTTCTCAATACTCACAATGATGCAAGCATATACAAATACTGCAAGTCCTCAGTTGTATGCACACCTTAATATCTTCTTGCTACATAATTATTGCTAGATTTGAAAGTTTCTTCACCTATATATCAGTGGATCACAATACCCTCTAGCTGTTAAAACAGAGATCACAGAAAGCCATTAATGGCTTTATGATATTGTTAGGGCATAACCATCAGCACAATAAAGGAAAAAACAGCAAAGAAAAAAGCTCAGAGAAAAGATTTCAATAACAACGAAGGAGGATAATAATGAACAACAGGAATTAATTGTACTAGAAATCTGGAGTGAAGAAAACCATAGAAAACATAAAGTCTTAAAAGCAACTGTTTTATACTCAGAATATTTTGTAGTCTGAATAGTTTGATTACCATTGATTTATTATATGTAACTTTATTCTGAATATACAGTTGACACGTAATGTTATAGAGCCCTGTATCTTCTCATTCATGGATTTCTAATACTATTTAGACCATAATTAAGGGAATATTTGGCAGCAGACCAATAAAAGTTTTAAAGCATGATGCTACATACATTTTCCTGTACTTTGTAGTCAGTGGCATCGATCCAAATTAACTGTAATAAAAATGTAATAGCCAATAACATATTCACGTTTAAACAAGATTTACTAAATCATGTTTGTGTTGATTATAATCAAAATATAAGATCTTTAAGTCCAACAATTTTTCTACATACTAGGTGTATGTGGTAAGATGTATACAATTAAGTGGTTTTTTTCCAGCTTCTTCCATGAGTCTGTGACCCTAGTCTGTAGAGTGCTATATTAAATGATAAACCAGCTGTTTTTCTTGAGCCTCACTTCTATCTTTTGGTAGACTTTTTGATATTAAAAGTTACAAGAAATATCTGAATTCTTAAATGTAATAGCAGAACAATCCACAAAACTATGCATTTTTTTTAAAAAAAAGTACTTGGGTTTTTGTCTTTGCTTTGTTTTGCTTTTGTTTGCTCTGCTTCTTTTTTCTTTTGTTTTAAGTTTTAGAATGATTGTTAGTGATGCCAAACATCCATTGACTCTGTTCACTTTACAGCACAAATGTTGGTGGTACCACCTCCTATTGGAAGCTAATTAGTTTTGTTTCAAACTTGCTTTCACCAATTTCAGGGCACCCATAGAGTGAAAGGAAGCTTTGGACTGAGCCTGGCACATAGAAAAGCAGTGGACAAGGGCATTTTATTCATGTTCAAAGAGGACAACAGCATCCCTGTAAAATTTCTTAAAGAGCTTCATGTTATCTGAATAGTGAATAAAATACATTGAAAAGATCCCAATTTGAGAAAGATATGCTGTCATTTCAAATAGATGAGTTTGGAAATCAGTCAGGTAAGTGAAGAAATCATTTCATCTTCTTGTACATCTTATTATGCCATTCATAGCTGATGTTTCAAATCACAGACATGGTTCATGGTTGAAGCATGTGGTGTGTGAAAGAAAAAGGGAGAAGGAGCAAAGATTTAAAAACTAGACTTTTCTCTTTTTCATAATTCACATCATGTTAATTTTTGTCCTTTGTGAATTCAAACATGATTCTATTACTAAAGGGAAAAGCTTAATGCAATGAATCTAGTGAAGCTCCAAACTTGCATACAAACATTTTTGGTGGAAAGAACAGACACATGACATTCCTTTCACTGTCCCTCCTGAAGGTGAACTGTAATGTGCCTTCTATTTTTATTTCCAGTCTCAGAGTTTGCCCTTTAGATTTTCTTGACTATTCACCCTTTCTTTCATCTGAAATATACATAATCCTCTGTTTTGTCTCAGGAAAAGAAATAAAGAAGATGGGTATCACCTATATTACTTTAAAGTCCTCATTCCTGAGAAAGCATATAATAGTGTTTTTTGGGAAGGGTTTTTGGGTAAACAAGAATGAAAAAATGAAACAAGATTATCTATCAAATGAGTTACTATAATTCCTTTCTTCCCATGTTAGCATGAGAATTTCAGATAGTGCATTTGATGGCACAGAACTAAGTGCAAGAGACCATTTTGCCTGTAGTCCAACAGGACCTCAACCATCTTGATAGGATTCAATCAAGAAGGCAAGCTGGGATGTTTCATACATATGCATATATAGCTAACAGGTGAAAACTTAATTTCCAAGGTCCTTAAGTTAATAAAGATTTTCATATTTTGCTATCCATTTTCCAATGTAGCTTTTGGAACTATGTTGCCAAGATTGAATGATGATACAATAAGGTGCAGGTCTTATCCAGAGTGTGATTCACTAACCTCGCCATCGGGAACATCAAAGAATAGGAGGAAATTTCAGCTGATTCTAGGAATTCATCTGGATATCGTTTGCATTGATGCACATGGCAGTTTCATAGATTTTCAGATTTAAATGCACAGCTTTTAGTCATTCATGGAGCTTGGGGTGCAGCAGAAACTGGTGTGGAAAGCCCCATTATTACTGGCTGCTGGGCAGGTTAAGTGCAGCATTACTTGCTAGTTCCTAGCTGCTTCCACTGTAGTAAATCCACTGGCCATAAAGACTGAGAGGTTGTCTAAATTGTGTTTTCTGGAAACTACTCAACAACATGTTCTCTTATGAACAGCAAAAGCTGCCTAATAAAAAATTATATGCTGGTCTGGGGGCTGGAAGTTATCCCCGTTTTTTCCAGGTTACAGAAGGGATTGATTCTGTATGACACACTCAACAATATTTTTTGGAAGCAGTCAGGATAAATTGGTTCCATTGTTGTCACTGGCAGTATCAGACAGAGGCAGTAGATTATCAAATATACAAAGCTTACCTGGAGAACTGGAAATTCTCCTTGGATAGACTTGGTTTCAAGACAAATCAGAGAGGAAAGGGGTGTGCCTTACTCATAATCTTCCTTAGACATTTGCTATTGGCCAATGTCTGAAACAGGATACTAACTAGCTAGACCCTTCCCATCTTCTCTCAAGCCACAGTTTGATTGGCTGAGATATGCATTTCTCTCTATTATATGCACCAGGACATCTCTAGAAACTTGGAATCAGAATGATTACCTTCTATAAAAATGGCAGAATGGAAGCCAGCAGTAGTGGTAGGAGCTCTTTGAGTCAATTTAGTTTCAATTTTAATGAGATTTGAATTCATTCCTTTATATTAACCATGGAATCTCATACCAGTATCTCAGCTGGAGCCTAATTTATATCTGATTTCTGTTCTTCATAGTTGTCCACGTCATTTTTCTTACTAAAATTTTTTGTTTTCCCTCTTCCTCTGGCAGGAAGCATTCTGCATAGCCTTCAGTCAACAAACTGGACTCACAAGACACCTGAGAAAATCCTGAAGGAACTGAATACGGTCACTGAAGTTGAAGGGTGTATACTACAGCAATAGGAATGCCATGGCATGATTTGGAGTCAAGTGATGTCTAGTGCATTCCTTCTGGCAGACAGTGCCAGCTGCCCGACTTCCTAATTATATATTTAGGGAAATTTTTTTTTAAAGTATTGTTTTAGAGCTGAGAGAAAATACAGAAAGTCATGTCAATCCTACGCACCTCACTTAATTCTCATCTTGTCTTTTGTGATGCTGCTTAGGCTGTTGGTATGTTCCTCTGCCAGAAAGGAATGTGTTTCCAGAACTTTTAGGAAATTTAGCAGCTGACAACAGCCAGTCTACAAAAAGGAAGCTGAAATAGAAAATTAAGATATAAACCATGCATAAGAGCAAAGGTATTCATGGTCAATAACAATAATGATCCTTTATCAGAAAACTAAGTCTGGTATTAGTCAGAGGAAGCCAGAAGATACGGTTCAGAGGTATGACGTGTATACAACTGGGCTGTAAATGCCCTACATAATGGCTGTGCAACATCAGCCAGCTAGCCAAAATTGATTTTTAACTGGAGACAAAATGGTAATAGACTGCTGCATCAAAAACTGTGCACAAAAACTGACATGCAGTATTAACACTGGGAGGTGAACTGGGAGACCTCTAGCTCTGAAGAGAGCAGGCAGATACCTCCTCTATACGGATCCAGATTTCACCCCAGTTTTTAGTCATTCTTAAACATGTGTGAAAAAAACCTAGAGAAACAAACTAAGTTTACAGTAATATGACACTTTGCTCCTAGAAATAAAATGCGATTAAAGGAAATATAGCTAGTCTGAAATTAAAAATAGTAGTCTGTCACCCTTTTGTACATCAGTGCCCATCTTATTCATCCACTGTGCTTGTAGTCAAGACTCTAGATACATAATATATATGAACATATTCATTAGGCAGTTTTCATTCTCATAGGAAATAAAATCTTAAAATAAGCTAGCAATAGTATTCTTGAAATAAATTATATCTATTGAGAGAGTAGTATTGCAGTCTCTGAAGATCTCTAAACTAATTTACAGTGCTTGTCTGGTTATCAGGGTTTAACTGATACACTTTTTCTTCTATAATAAAAGCTGTCTTTCTACTGTGGATCTAGTTTAGGTGTTTTATAGTTAGTCTTATTTATATCTGTTTTCTCTCGCTAAAAAACTCACCCAGAAACCAGCTTCTCTAATCCACTCATTGCTTGGGGTTGTGATGCGATAATCCTTTCTAGGTGTTACAATACAGAGGATGTTGCCGCAGATACTCAGTAGTTAATTTGTTATCATATTTTAATCACAATTAATTGCTAATTCCTTGTTGAACATTGAAAGTTAACTGTGCATGTTATTTCTGGACATCTACACTTTGTCTTAAAATCATCACAGTTGTAATACAATAACTGGACTTGTGATGATATTTGAGAACACTGAATCAGCTTTCAGTCCTATCTTCAGGCACTGAAATGTGTACCTAAAAAACCCCCCTTGGGATAAATGAGTTTTCAGAAGACACTGTTTCCTTCAAGTAACTTCAAGATAATTTTATAGTCATCTGTAATTCAGAACTTTATCTGGTTGACCAAAGTTATTTTCCTTTCTTTTTCCAACAAAATTAATTCCTTTTTCTGACTTCAACCAAAAGCTTACCTAAATTAAAATGTCTTGAAAGATTAAGTTAAAAAAATTGCTTCTTTCTCTGCCAAAACAGGCAACAACTCCTACTCACCGATTTATTGTTATCTTTGTTGAGTTTTGTACCAGAAGATGTTTTCTGGCTTGTCACTCATCGGGAAGTATCAAATGAGCTTCCTTATTAAAAATACAGATTGAAAAAAAAATTAAAATTTAATATAATTTATTTTTTAAATAAATTTTAAAAATCCAACCTATGTTAAGAACAAACCAAGATTAAGAACACAGAAAATATTTTATATATAAATTAAATATATATATGCATGAGTTATTGAAGTAAATGATGTGATGAGGTTTTGCATCCATATCTGTTGATGCATACTTTTGTAGAAAAGAAAAAAACAGTACAAAACCAGCAGAATAGTGGTCAGATATGGATTATAATAGTAATAGTAATGGATTAAAAGTCTTTTGAAGAAGGATAAAGGATTGTGATATTCATATTGTCATTGCATAGATTGCATGCTGAATAATACTGCAATTTTGATGCTTATGAAGAAGGGAAACCTTGCCATCTTCAAAAAGCAGGTGGTCACATTTGAGATATATTATTCTGAGTTACATTACAGTATCACAATTCAGTTTTACAGACTGAAATTTATATGTGAATATTAAAATATTTATTGTATAAAATTAGAATATCAAACATAAATATTTATTGTACTTATTTGGATTATAATTTGGTTTATAACAATGCTTTACTTATTGCTCTTAAGAAACAAAGTTTAAAAAAACTGAAAATATTATTTTTGAACAAGACAAAACCAATGATGGGATCAAAGAAATAATTTACCCCTTTGCATCATGTACTCTGAGTCCCTCCTTTCTGAGGTGTCCAACATAAAAAAGATGTCACAAATCCAGATCGGAAGTGAGGTCAAAGGGGTAAAGCAAAATGAAATTTCACTCTGGCACACTGAGCTACATTGTTTATTTATTGAGAGAGAGACTAGGAAAGTGCAGGACTCAATATATAAACTTCATGAAGCACAGACTCTATAAGCAATTTTCACTTATTTTACAGAGGTTTTTTAGCAGTCTGACTTCATTGACCCTGTTTCTACTGGATTAAAATGTGTAAATGCACCATTTAAGTAAGATTTCTGAATAATAAGGTAGACTTTTATTTTGAATGATGTTTTGTGATCAAATCCTATCAACCTTTTAAATATATTTTTCACAAAGTACATCAAGCTGTACATAATCCTCTCAGGAAATCTCATGTGCTAGATTTTTTTTAATGCTTCAATGTACTGTGAAACAATAATTTAAGAATTGCTTTTGTGCTCTTGTGCATTACATAGATTACTATAGAAACAAGTTATGCAGACCTTCAATCTTCATCAAGAAAGAATAACCACTTTTCATGGAAATAATTTAGAATTTATTCTTTCTAGGTTGCATTTCTATAATATTTAGAAGCCCCAGAAGCCCCAGTATTGGCTTTACATATGTCTCAAGTAGGCAGCTCTGTGTAAAAGTATCCCTTGGAGAATCCTGAGCTCTCCAGTCCTCTGGCCAAAAAGCTCTTCATCCTCCACAGCATTGTCTCTCCTTCCCCCACATATTTATTGCCCTATTCCTTCTTGTTTTCACCACATTGGGGAAAAAAAATTATAAAAATCTGTACTAGCTCTTCCTAGTCTTTTTGTTCTGTTTCATTACAGGTCTTTTTTCAACTGAAAATGTTTACCAAACTTCACTTGAATTTGCACCTTTTTGCAGTAGCCTTCTCAGTTTAGTTTTCAGAAGTCAGACCAAGTTGTCATGAAAAAAGAAATAAAAAGAATAAAAAACAAAAAAAAACCCTCTAGCTTTAATTTTGAATGAAAGACCTGAGTAAACTGGACGAATGACAGTTTTTAATTTCTTCTTTAATTAATGACCTTGCCTCTTTTCTTTTTTTCTTTCCCCCCCCCCCCCCTTTTTTTTTTGCGGAGGGGTTGGGGGAAGTTTTCTGTCTAGAAACTAAGCACTGGTGTTAGGCAGGAGATTTCTAGAGGAACACATCATCATTCTTTTCAGCATGAAATAATATGTATCAGACAAATCAAGTAACAGCCAACATACATCCTGGGCTATGGCCGTTATCTGTTTCTCCACTGCATTGCAAGTAGCGCAAACCTGATACTGAGCTGTGTTGGCAGAATAGGCACTTCCTATTTTAAAGTTTGCTTTCCTATTCAGATCCCAGTTAGAAGAAAATCACCACTAAACTCAGACACAAGATCCTATAGATTTTGCAGTGTCTGCTAACAGGAAGTTTTAATCCAGGCCCAGCATACATTTCCTTATGGAGAGTTAATGAACAAAACCTCATGAAACAGGATTTCTGATGAACCTCTGTTGCAACTACAAGTAAATCAATTCACACCTTGTGGGAATTAAATATTATCCAGGTTCAGAGCTTGGTGCATAGGTTAAATCCACTATTGTTTTGGTTTGCTCAAGTACTACAAGGAAAAGCACTATGGAAAAGATCATAAATAAATAACTTTGTTCTGTAATGGTGCAGCAGCTGATTCTGTTATAGCAATTGCATATGCACCCTTTAGAATTTAATCACCGATTTTTAACACCATTTTAATTGATTGTTAGGAACTTTCACCCTTATTTTCCCTTATTATATTCTCTTGCAATATTGCCAGATTTGTTTAAGGCAGGGTTTTTTACCAACATCCAACCAATATGGTACTCATCATGTGTCTGGTAAATAGTGTTTCTGTTCTGAAACATTTATAACACTAAAGCTCTCTCAGTACTTAATGATACAGGAAAAAAAAAATCCAGAGTCAGTAGTTCAAATGAGATTGCAACTTCCCCTCCTTGATATGAAGAATAATAATGCAATAATGAAGGTATCACAGAAAATTCATTTCCTGTCTCCATATCTGCTCAGGAGATAGGTACTGACTTTATGAACTACTAAGAATTAAGGTAGCAACTTTCAAGTCTTCCTGGAAGAAATGTGGCAGCCTGCAACCAACGCCAACTCTCCCAGCCTTTCAAGACCTTAGTATCTTGCAAGTAAACTCATGGTGCACACTTTCAGAAGGCAGGGGACACAAAATTTCATACTTTTTTTCCAGGATCTCCAAGAAGTCTGACTTCACCAATCAGTTGCAAGGTTATGAAACCTTCAGCCCACCTCCCCTCCTAACCCAGGGATGCCAACTCATCTGCCTCATAGTTCCTTTTCCTTTTCAGAATAACATTTTTTGGTTATTTACTATAAATGTTCTAAAGGAAACGTAGATATATTATTTTTTTTTACTTTTGAAGCATTTTTTCTCTAATGGAGTTTTCTAAAGAATGGAAACTAAAGTTTTCGTTAAAATTTATTTCGTATTTTAGCAGGAAAATACATTTATTCTTAAAGTGTAAGCTACAGACCCCTTTGGTTTTACTGTTCTTGTGAAATAAGTAAAAGATTTCATTTGCTATGTTATGCTAGGCTTTACCCTATAAAACTTTGATATGACTATGTAAACTATACTTTTGCAGAATTTAACAGCATTTATTTTTAGAAAGATAGATTAAGCATAACTTAAGTTGGAAATAAACTGTTCCATTGTTCAGCTCTGTAACTGGTTATATATATCCTGAAAATCTATCTATCTATCTATCTATCTAAATATATTATGTTATAATTTTTATGTGTGTGTATATATATATATATACACACACACAGGGTTTGCTATAGTTCTCTAAAACTCTATATACATAAATAATTATAGTTTATGTTGTTTCATACTACTGCCATTCATGTAAGACACTGCAGGAATCAGGGCACTTCATAGCATGTAACCTTAATCGAGATGCCCAACTGAAGGTTTAATTTTTACACATTTCAATAGAACAAGCATAGGTTGTGCTTCCTCAGTGACTTCTATGTCAGAAACACAAATATCTAGCAGGCACAAATACAACTTTTATCATGGAAATGGTTTAATGTAACTTTGTTTAAAAGTTATATTTTTTTAAGAAGGAGTTTAGGTTACTTCCAGATCTTGAACAGTGCCTTTAATTTCAGATATCGTCACATATTTCTTAAATATTCAGACCAAACACTTTATATATTAAAATGAAGAAACATCTTGACATTTTTCCTAGTTCTTGGACTGGAACGAGATTTCAGAAAATAATCTGACAAAGATAATTTTCATGTAATGTTAAATGTTTCAGAAGGTGAGATGAAATAAATTATTTGAGCACAGTCGTCAACTTTTCCTTTTTCTGTCTCTTTAAATTTGGAGATGTAGCTGCAGAAATCATGTCTTTAAAGAAGGTTATCATCAGTGTTGTTTATACAGATGAGGATAGTAGCTACTGTGTGTTCAGTACAATGACTTCAACTTTACATTTTTTACATACCCCGATATTATTTTTAGGTTGCCCAATTTTTCCTTCTTTCCTCCCAGAAAGTCATAGTGTGGACATTTGGGTACAGAGAAATTCTTCCTAAGAGCTTCCTGCAACAATGCATAAGTAACTATTTGTAAGTTCTTATTTTGGAGGCAGAATTTCTTTTCCTAGAATGTGCTTCTTTAGTGAACATTCCGGCATATATCTGAGGTAATTTTGAAATGACAGTTCATAAAGGGAACCATAAAACATACCTGTTCCTGCTGCCTCCTTACCACACACCTTTCTAGTACTTCCACATTCCAAGACTTTTTTTCTTTAGGTTATATAAAAGGAATTTTGTGTATGCAGTTTCATGAAAAAGAGAGAGGGGTGATAAAACTTCTCCAAACTACTTCCAATAGTTTTCCTGCTTATTTGTATGAACATTTTCAAATCATGAACTAACTTAACAAAAAATATCAACATGATTCAATAGTAGGGTATTTAGTTGATATTTCTACTTTCCTTATGTATTGAGTGGTGAGCATCTTTAGGCTAAATGTTCTGTTTATCCTCCAGGGGCTTGATCTGCTCATTTATATTTTAGCATTACTACTTTTATGCTGAAATCTTACCAGTTTTGTAATGGAGACAGAATTTATGCAAGTTTCCCTAATTGTTGCCTGCAGTGCTTTCAAACGGATATGAAAAGGTCTATGGAGCATTTACTAAAAGACAGAAATTGAATTATAATTTTTGAACTGTAGTATCTCTGCAATTTTCAATCTTAACCTCAATTTTTTGGGAAGAACAAAGTTCATTGAAGTATGCTTCTGAGGTTAAGTACAAAAAAAGTCTGGTGGTAGGTCACAATATAAAAAATCTAACTTTTTTTTTTTTTTTTCTTTTTGCTCATGCTTCCACCTCCCCTCTCTTCTGTGAGAATCTGCAAGATAATAAGCCATATCCTTACACCATGGGCTACAACTAGAGTACCCATTTGAGTAGTAAATATGGTGAAGCACACTTTGAAGAAAATGTGGTGAGTCACATATCTTGTATTTATTAGGAGTGTAAATGTTCCCTTGAGAGACAAAAGGGTTTTTTGTGTGTCATTGTGTGAACCTGACATGTAAATTACTTAAATGTTTGTTTGATTTTTTTTAAGGCATTTATAGTACCAGCTCTAATGTAATGATTTTAACAGTGTACGACGTCTCATAGTGAAACAGATAGAGTTGAATTATTTGTTGTAACTAATTTTTCAACCAAAAGCAGTACACAACTAATTTGAGTCTCTAAACTATTTTTCATACTAAATTTATCTGCATTTTTTTCAGCAACTAATAATTGATTAAAAATCTTAACTTGTGTTATTCTGTTACTTGATTGGGTAACATCTGTTTAATACATATTTGGGATTTTTATATTCAGTTGAGTAGTCTTATAACTTTATTTTAAACAGCTTTTGTAAGAAATGGTGGCATGTGTGCACTGTATGTATCTGCAGGAGTCTAACTCCATGTCTTTGCTTCCTACAAATTATTTTCAAATCCGTTACTCAATTTCTGTCCTCTTTTATACAGCTGTAAATTCAAAGACATTGTGTTCCAACAATTTCCATGAAAGCTAACAACCGGGTAGAATGAAATCTAAATTAAATCTACAGAACAGTTCAAAAATAATGTTAAGTAGCCTTAACCAGAAATTAGTATTAGTTATATAAAATAGCTGATCCGAAATGAGAGCAAAGTTACTAGTTATGTGAGTTTTACAAGTTCTGCAACTTGTTACAGAAATTGAATAATATTTCTTTTTATTAAATCAGAGAACTTTCTAGCATACAGACTTTCAAGACTGAAATGTCAGATTCAGAAACTCTTGAGAAGAGTATGTTAAGAAAGTGAGCTGACCAAAAAAACCCCACCAACTAAAACCTATATAAAAGTATTATCCAACCTTTAATTACATAATTGTTTCAGTCTGAGAGAGGAACACCATTTGTAATCATCTACCACAGGTGATATGAAATTACAAGTAAGTGACTCCAAGTGACCCTCAGATTTTATTTTATTTTTTAAAGAGAAAAATATGTTTTCCAGTTTGTAAGATAATCATAAGATGGCAAAATTTTATTTACAATTTACAGTAATTTGTTTGGCTACAATTTTTGTGCTGTGAAATGTTACATCTTTATGTTTGAGACACAAAAAAGGACTATGAGCTTCATAACTTCAGTAACAGAAAAAATAATATGAACTTCTGTTTTGACTGGAGAAAGTGATGAAACCTTGGGATGCTTTGCACATGAGAATGCATTCATCATAAATACTGAAGTAGCAGATAGGAAAACTATTTTTCCTTCTGTATCAGATCTGTGATGGGATATATTTATGAAGTCACAAAAAAAGAGGTTCAGAGTAGAAAGATATAAGAACCAGTAACAGAAAATTGTTGTGGGTGATTTCAACAATCATTTTTACTCTAAGGTGCAAATCTGGTAAAGATTAAACGTTAAAACTAGACTGCCATATATTATTATATATCTTATTTTAAAAAATGCCAGACAAATGAAGTCCTTGAACTAATACTCTCTAGTCAGAAGGAAATATATCTGACAGAATTTGAGGGTAAATAATCACCATTTTCATCAACCTTGGGGAAAAACACAAAAGCAAAGCTGGAAGTAACGTTCAAAACTTCGAATCTGTAGCCCCATCTATTGGCAGACCTGAAAATGTTTCTTACTAATATGTAATGAGCACATACAGCTAAAATAAGAGAGAAATCCGATATTTGGGCCCTGGTGAATGGCTGACCATACTGGTAAAGTTCAGTCCTTACGGTACTGCCTCATTAGAGTGTTCACTGGGAGCTGAATCTCTAGAGCAAGTGGGGAGAAGAAACAAATGATGCTGGTATTGAATGTACACTAAACATTCTTGCATAGAGCAGAAGAAAGCTAAACCACACAGATCCATACCTATCGTTCTAGTAGGAAATAGAGAATAAAGGACCAGGATCACAAACCACCAGGGAAGTTCTAGTGATTTAGAAAGCTCTTGAATAATACGGAGCGTAGAGGCTGGTGGCAGTAACCACATACTGGCAGCCTTCTCAGTTTCACCCAGGTAGAAGTTGTTTCTCTGTCCTGGCAGAATAAGAGTAAGAGACTGTTTTAAAATAAATCAGAATTTAAAACTTGTCTCTAGAAATCATAACACACTGTGGGAAAAAGGTGGGAATGGAATAAGATTCTGCTTATGTCGCATTCTGTCCTTATTCTATGTACCACTTTTGACAGTATCTATAATTCATGTGTTTTTTTGAGGTTTGTTCAGCACCTTATAGAACCAACCCCAGTATGCCAAAATCTCTTGGGAGATGTTGGCATTGTGACACAGATTGTTCACTTAGGTTAGCATGCTTCAGTGACATTGAGAAAGTAGCCTGCATCTTGTGACCTGCTGTCACTTCTGTTTCTTTTTTAAGACACTGAATTTGATGTATAAATAAGATGGAAAATAAAACAAAATAAAACAAAAACCTAAAACCCCAAACAAGTAAGGCTGTGTCTTTTCAGGGAATGTCAGCTGAGAAGTGAGACTACTTGTGTGCAAGTCTCTGATCCAAATAATATCTCATTTCTATTTACAAAGTGGAATAGTGTCCAGAATAGAACAATGGTAACAAAATAGACTGAGTAATTCATCCCAAAATACCACCTAGTCTGATGATAGCAGTCCTGGTTTTTGAGTGGATTTAGATGTGGGGTAAATACAGGTCCTGTACACCAAACAGCTGCCTTAATCCACCGGCAAAGTAGTTCCTTCTCCTTGAACATTTTTCTGACTAATGCCTAAACCTGGCCTGTCATTCACCTTTTCCTTTTACTTAATTTTCCTGGGTTTGCATTTGGAAAAATATTCTAACTAGAAGTTAAATATTTTATTTAGAATAATTGAGAATTTCACTTGCATCAAGGAAGAATTCCTAAAACCCTTATTTTCTGCAAGAGAAATGAAGACTGATTTGTGAGAGTTTGGACTGAAAAAAAAATTCCCTCCACCCCCAAATTTTCAGTTCAGCCCTGATTATTCTCACAGGTCATTCAAAGAAGCTGTCTCAAAATGATCTGAGTCATTAAACACTGTCTGCATAGGATCGTCTAGATGAAAAAGAGTCTGGATCAGGACATTAACCTGACTATGGTGAAAGAACTATGAAGTGAGTCCACAAAACTGATGAGTTCTCCAGTAAGAAAAGCCATTTGTAGAATACATTGTGAAGAGCAGCTACTTTTAATTCTCTTGTCTGTTACATTACCATCACAAATGGTAATGCTGCCCTACATCCTTTAACCTTGTTGCTGCTAAAAAGTACTGCACCCAAACATTTGGTTTGACCTTTCTGCTCTGCCTTACTTGAAGCAGGACTGCATAAAAATGGAACAAAATGGAAAAATGCTTGATTAGGGTTCCAGCTTGTTCATGTATTGTAATGACATTTACAGTTATTGTAATATACTTGCTTCTTTTGAGAAAATCTAACATTTTAAAATAGGAAAATCAAACTGACTAGAGCAATGAGGAGAAAAAATGAAATAGAGCTAAAACCAAAGTGCACAGTGAAATGTCATGCCCTGCAGGCAAAGTCTATTCAGAATCATAATTTTGTTAGAAAAAATGAGAATGAGAAAGTTTAATGGCAATAGCAGTAGACTGAATGTGTGAATGTGCATACTCACAATCAAGAAAAAAGTCAGAAGTTGCATAAAGTTAGTAACTGAACACCCATATACACAATGATTCTTATTTCCAGATTTATCACATAGAATTTGTTTATTAAGCAAGTTCTCGAGAGAATAACAAGTAAAGATACATACACAGAATAATCATGCACACACAGATGATTCCAGTGGGTAAGGAACCACATCATGAATAGAAGCATTTGACTTCAAAGAAAAATGCCTTGAACATAGTGCATATGAACTGACATATTTTATGCACTGAGGAAAACTGACAGGATAAGTCTTATTCCTTAATATATTTAAAGAAATATTGTTTAAAATATGATTTGCAATGACACCATTTCCAGAACAATCAATTTTTCTTTTTGAAAATTCTGCTGTATTGAAAAAAATTAAGTGGGTGTGGATTTAGAAGACTGCAGATTATGCCAGCATGTAAAAGGTGGTAGTTTGCTTCATACATGCAAGATACTATGAAAACATGGCTCAAAGTAAAAACAAATATAATGTGTAATCTTTTTGTAGTAAGTTTTTGTTACTTAAAAAAGCCCCACTTTTTATTTCAGATAATCAGTGTACTTAAAAATATAGAAAAATATATTAGGAAAAAAAACCACAAAACAAAACCAAACATTCAAAACTATTTAAAACCAAAAAGTTTCCTACTATATATATCAAATCTTCCTTGCAAGAATCATAAAGAACAAAAGAGGCTGGGGTTTTTATATTTTTGGGGTTTCAGTGTTTGTTTTTCTTTTAATTTGACCAAATGAAGTTCACTTGATTAACCTGAGTTAAGTGTATGTACTGGTTGGAAAAAGAAATAAAAGGGCAAATGGTTTCCCAAGTATAGCAGCTTGAGATCCAAAAGACTTTTAATCCTCCCAGTTTACTCAATACTGCCTTTTTCTTCACCATAAATACTTTAACCATGCTCCTTTAAGACTCTTCAGCACAAATGGTAAAAGATGTGTATGTGGAAGAATGTATCTCTCTAGGATGCTCTTTCAGGTGAACATTCTTAGAAGTTTTCATTTGTTATATGAAATGATGGAGTGGTGTTTTGTGACACAGAAGGATTCTGGGACAGAACCTAAAATCTAGGGTCCATTTTCAAGAAACAAAACATAAATTAAGGAAACAGCAGTAAAAATGTTTATGAGGGAAGGCATGTGTGTCAAGTTACTGGCATTAGCTGATGCTAATAGCTTCTAGCTCAGAGCAGAATGTTTTAAGTCATTTATGCACACCTTTCTCTGCCTTCCTGAAAGTGATATTAAATGTAGCATTGTCAATGCATTAATGCATTTAGGAGCATGCCACTGTCACGATATTTAATATTTGTAGCAATCAAATCACCTTTGTTACCACCTGTCATTACCAGTTTTGATTTTCCTTTTCTACGCCTACAGTTGAATTTACTTTTCAGTTGGGTTCATTTACTCTGCATATTTTCTTTAAGTTTGTATGGCTCTGGCCCTAGGACCACTTTCCTCAATAAGAACTTAGACTTATATCTGATTTGTTTTCAACCCCAGAATAGATATTCCCTTTTCTGAGGCTTTTATTTCCTTCAGAATTCCAGAATTGGAGAATTGGAGTTCATTATTGCCCAGCAGAAAGCTAGGTTTTCTGTCTGGGTATATTAAAGACAATTAGATTTTTCTCTGCAAATACTGCATTGTGTTTTCAGATATCTCATTCATCTTTGCACCAGAATCCCATTTATGGGTAGTAAGAGACATATTATTTTCAATGTGATATTTCAGTCTCTAGCTGTTGGATTCATTTATCTATCTGAACATTAGTCTATCTGTAAACCTTATTTACAGTACCAATGTCTTTATCTAAGCAAGTTCCCTCAGGCTACCTATAAACACCCCTTGTCACTAATGTAAACTGAAGAGAGCTTGTAGGGCGATATTCGTCTCACCATAAGGCAGAAGTGTAAAATCACATGAACTATTGCTGAAAATGGCTACTTCTCTGTATTTACTATAGGGAACTTTTAAGGTGAGTAGCATAGAATTACCTTAGCTACTTGAAGTCAGGCTTGACTTTTTTTTTTTTTTAAAAAAAAAACAAACAACAAACCACAAACAAAGTCTTTAATCTTGATTTTTGCAAAATAGCAGATCTGTCCACACATTGGACTTGGTTTTGGCTTGTGTTTTCTTCTGTGACAGTGAGGTGTTTTATACCACATCTTTAAAACAATTCAGCAGACTTCTCTGTGGACTCTCATTTTTTGCCCATTTAATTTTCTTGGCAGATTTGTGTAGATTTGTGGTTGGGCAAATGAACTTGCCTTATTATTCTCTTGCTTTTCTTCTCCCATTTCCAGTGTGTCCAGTTTCTGTTCCAGAGCCACATACCTTGCCTTTGTGCTCTCTCATCCCAGAATTCTCCAAATATTGCTTTCTTAGCTTTGGGATTCAACCCTGATACTCCATTACAGATTTACAAGCACTGTACAACTACATTTCTGGCTCACAAGTTTCAAACATGCTGCAAAACCTTCAGATTTTTGTTCGTTTTGTGTTTGTTTGGGGTTTTGTGTTTGGAGGTTTTTTTAATGTTAATACTAACATCTGAAAGCCATAAAGTTCTTGTGCAAGGGTAGAAGAGTCTTTCTTCCTGTATTATAAAACTTTTGTCTGCTAGGTGGCTTCTCTTCTTTGGTCACCTAAAAGACATACATAATATCTTCAGCTGCTGACCTAGACGTCTTCAGAACAATGATTCATTTCAGGATGCGTGAGAAAGACAAGAGGTGTCTTTTGCCTGATCCTTCCAACGTCTTTTTATTTTAAAGATAGATTTTTCTCACTGCTCAAGATAGAATAAACATGTATGTGTAATCTAATGTAATGTGTAATGTAAATTGTAAACCTTAAATGTTAAGTACTCTTTCAATAATTATGAATCCCTACATCTCTTATACCTGTGTCTTTCACAGTGTTTTCTGTTTCATTTTCCATTTTGATCATCTTTCCTTATTAATACCATTAAATGTTCCCACTTTGGATATTTAACTTTTTTCTGCCATATTTTTAGATATAGTATTATTTAAAGATTAGTCCTTATTAATGCTTCAAGCATTGTGAAGCAATATGAGTCTACTCTAGTAAAGCTAGACTTTTTAGGTTGGGTTATAAGAGGTAGAGTCATTTCGCATGCCCTGCAATTCAGTTTGAAGATACATTGCTTTAGAAAGCAATGTATCAAAAACTTTAACAGGACTGACATTTCAAACTCTTCAGAAATAGTAAAAGAAATGGACCTGTTGGAGCAAGTCCAGAAGAGGGCCACAAAGGCCATCAGAGGGCTGGAGCACTTCCCCTGTGAAGACAAGCTGAAAGAGTTGGGGTTGTTCAGCCTGGAGAAGAGAAGGCTCCCGGGAGATCTTACTGCAACCATCCAGTACCTAAAGGGCACCTACAAGAAACCTCGAGAGGAACTTTTTATAAGGGCATGTAGTGATAGGAAAAGGGGTAATGGTTTTAAACTGAAAGAGGGCAGATGTTAGGAAGTTGGGAAGAAATTCTTCACTGTGAGGGTGGTGAGACACTGGAACAGGCTGCCCAGAGCAGCTGTGTGTGCCCCATCCCTGGAAGTGTTCAAGGCCAGGCTGGATGGGGCTTTGAACAAACAACTTGGTCTAGTGGAAGGTATCCCTGACCATGGTGGGGGGTGGTGGGGGTGGTGGTGCGTGGAAATAGATGATATTTGAAGGCCCCTTCCAACTCAGACCTTTCTATGATTCTGTTAATCCACTTTAAGTGTTCCCCACTGTGTATAAAACTACAGTCAATTTATTTTCACTTGGGAAAAAGGGCCACTGCATTTGTTCTGATGAGAAATGAGCAGAGATTCATAATGTAAGATCAAACATGAGTATCCAAAATTTGCGGATTTGGGTATTTCTTAATAGTCTAGAAAAATATGTAATATTGTTATTATCAATTGAACTAAGATATATAAGCTCAGTAAATAACAGTATAAAATAAACCTTAGAAAGTGAAGCTTCTCTTAGGAATCTGTTGCCTGAAGAGTCTAATTATGAAAAAATTATTTTCAGGTCAGATAAATTTTATTTTAGACATTTATTACTTTACGACTTAAGACATCTTAATTTTTTAATTGAAATTGTGGAAGATGTATATACATTAAACCAGGATATTTTCTTTTTTCTTCCTCATTGTTCATTCTTTCTTTTGAAGTTCCCCTCTTTCTTTAATTAAAACTGTATGAAAGCTTGGTAAAAAAGAATAACTTGGATATTTTCATGTCCACCCTAAAAAGTTACAACCAATGAATAAGAGTTCACATTGACACAGAAAAAGTGAGCATAGAAGAGGCATACAACCTACCAACTCTTTGACATGTGATTTTCTGATCTCTTGGAACATGGAAACAATGCATGTATAAGATCAAAAGAATTTCAAAATCGCATGCTATTTTGTGGTCCAGCTGTTACGAAGATGACTTCAGATTTCAGACTGTCTATGCCTTGCTCCCTCATTTTCATAAACTTTCTGAATATAGCAAAATATAAGCTTAAATACTGAGACTGTAATGTGAATGAAAGTTCTCTTTGAGCACTTTAAATTATTTTTTCCTACTTTTTCACATCGTAATTTTTTTGTTTATTAGAGACTAAATTAAATAACCTCTCTCTGGAAATTCTGGTGAAAGCTTTTACTATGAATCAAGCTTGGCCATTACCAGGAATAAAAAGTTTATGCGTGTCTGGAGATACTGCCCAGTATTTCATGATATACTACTCACTCATTTTTTTCTATAAAACTTTTAAAATTATTTTATCCTGTAAGTTCTGGATGCATTAATTCATTATACTCTCAAATTGCATGGCTGGTAAATGCTTTTTATTAGTTATTGCTTGCATGTCTAAATTGCACACTTGTTCCCTGTCAGGAACGTAGCAGTTTGTAACAATAGCATGCTTAAATAAAAGAACTCCTAAAGGGAAAGCATAGTCATTGAATGGAATCAGTTCACAGAAAGAAATGCTTCACCCTCTTGTTTCAAGAAGCTGAGATTGATAGTATTATTATAACTACAGGTCATCTTTTCTAAAGGAGTAGTTGCAAAGCTAATGAGCTAGAATCCCAGAGACAAATTAGTTTGAGGTAGACTTTCTTTGCCTCTTTCAAAGTTTACGAATGTGATATAAATTACCTATTTTATTAAAACAAGAAAAAAAAATCATACAAATATGGCATTAGACTGGTGACAATTTGTGAATGAAATTCTAGGTACAATTTTAGGCCAGGTCCCAAGCCCCTTCTTTGTTCCCTTAGTTATCCAAGATACCCAACTTCTCCAAGCAAACCTACTAAATTTAATTCGAAATCTCACCAGCCCTAGCTGACATGTTGAGCTGGCTGTCAGCTCTCACCCTCAGTAATACATGAATTGCTTTTTCAGGAAGCAGTTGCCTTGAAAATCCACCACTTCTGATGCACCAAAGTCGCTTGAACGGCAAAGAAAGCCAAGAAAAAGAAATTAATAAATAAATGCTTATCAAATAAGTCCTAAAACACTGCTTCAAGAGAAATAATGCATACAACACTATTTCATCCTTTCCAAAGCTATTAACATGCCAAACTTTGCTATTTTAGTCATACAATAATGACAGACTGACTAATAGTTACATTTGTAAGTGTATGGGTCGATTTTAAATTTGGAGTGAATGTCAAAAAAATAAATAAATAAATACCCAAATGTTGAATAAACCAACCAAGGCACTATTTCTTCCACTTCAGCTCAATGCTACCCTTACAATCATGACAAACAGCTGGTGGGCAGGCACATGAAATAGTCAAAAAAATTTTGTGGATTTTCTGAATATAGAAATAGGTGCTTGGCTATGTCATTGACACCAAGAAAACAGTATATTTAAATTGATTCTTAGTATACATTGGTCTTTTGTAATATTTCCTCCTGTATTCTACAAATATCTCTGAAACAGTTTCATGTTCCAATAAAGAAGAAACCCTTATGACGGTGGCCGGGTACTCCTCTGTTCAACATCCCAGGTCAGTACAGCAAAAGGAATCACTGGTTTCTGTTTACCCAGTGAAGAACAGCTAATGGATGCCCTCCTGGGCCCTTCAAGCTCCAGACATAAATGAGTACTGGAAATTTAAAATAGCACAGTTTGAAATAACACTTGTTCATTACCTACTAGACTTAGAATTGTTTTACAGTAGCTAGAAGCATCTGCTTCAAGAAAAGATCAAAAGTTAGGTCTAGGAAAAGTAGTGTAAAGAGATATTTTCTTTTACACATCCATTTTTTAGTCTGTTCTTTTATGTCTAATTCTTACTTTAAACTGCACTTCACTTGATACATTGTTTATACACACAGAATTGCTCCCCCAGCACTCATTCATGCATCTGCCATAGCTTAGTTCCTATAATCAGTCAGTGTCAACATGTGCCAACACTTTTATAACAACTGACATTACTGAGAATAAAGGAAGAAACAGACATAACTGAAACCCGTGTTGTCGGATTATTCATTATGGCTATACATACTTTGTGGAGAAGTGTAAAAAAACCACAATTGCACTATCCTAGTTTATGAAAGCAGCATAACCACCTTGCCCAGATTCATGTATTTGCTTCTCCACATGCCACTGTTATTTCTGTAGGTGCATCTGTCCTCCAGCCAGAAACTAAGCCCCACACTCACCCCATCTGCTGGTGGATGGGAAAGAGAACTGGAAGGGTAAAAGTGAGAATACTTGTGGGCTGAGACAAAGACAGTTTAATAAGGAAAGCAAAAGCCATGTGGGCAAGCACAGCAAAATAAGGAATTAATACACTATTTCCCATTGTCAGGCAGGTGTTCCGCCATCTCCAGGAAAGCAGGGCTCCATCACATGTAACAGTTACTTGGGAAAACAAATGCCATGACTCCAAATGTCCTCCAATTTATATACTCGGCATGATGTCCTGTGGTGTGGAATACCTCTTTGGCTAGTTCAGGTCACCTGTCCTGGCTGTGTCCCCTCCCAGTTCCCCATGCTCCCCCAGCCCTCTCACTGGCAGGGCCTGAGACACTGAAAAGTCCTTGACTGAGTATAAACATCACCCAGCAACAACTAAAACCATCAATGTCCTGTCAACATTGTTCGCACACCAAATCCAAAGCACAGCACTGCACCAGCTACTAAGAATTAACTCTATCCCAGCTGAAACCAGGATAATTATAAAGTGACAGCACAAGATTTATAAACTGATTAATGCAGGTGGTGGTTTTTTGCCACCTCTTTGGACTCTTCTACTTCCAGTGTAGGTTGGATTATTCCATGACAAATGGTAGGATTGTGCATCCACCCCCAGGCCAGTCAGTTCAAGGTGTACTGGACACCCCTTCATGTGAAAGCAAAGAGTGGCCTGCAGTCAGCTTCCAACAGAATTGAGAAAAACACATTTCCAGTATCAATTGCAGCATACCAGTTGTCTGTCTTCATATTGGAGCTCTGGCATGTCTGGTACGGCAGCACTCAGCTGTGGCAAGACATCCTTCAGTCCCCAATAGTCCACTGTAAACCTTTATCCTCCATCAGACTTTTGCACTGGCCATATGGGACTAGCAAAGGGTGAATAAGTCTTGCGAATCATTTCTTAGCTCTCCAGTTGATGAATCAGGTCACAGATGGGAACCAGAGAGTCTTGGTTGGTGTGACCCATGGTAGTAATGGGCACCTGCTGTTCTCCAACCCACAGCAAGCCCACCATGGAGGGATCCTCCAAGAGATCAGGCAAGGTAGTTGTTTAATCTTCTCTGTATTCATGGTGGCTATGCCAAAAGCCTGTTGATACAGTTTTGGGTCCTTGAAGTACCCCCTCCCAAGGTAGTCTATGCCAAAGACACATGGGGCCTCTAGGTCTCACAATAGGCCTTTTTTCTTCTGAGTTCACATCAGCTTCCAACAGAAACAACTTCTGGGATCCCCCTGTCACTCCAGAAATGCAGATGAGTTCCATGCCTTTATACCCTGATGGCACTGGCGTACCCTGTGCACCAGTGTCTAACAAAGCCTTTTACTTCTGTGGATCTGATATGCCAGCCCATGGAACCCACACAGTTTAGTATTTCATCTCTTTTCTCCAACTGGTCAGAGAGCCTCTATCCTGTTCAGGGTATTCACTGTCTACACTGCCAGACCAGCAGTCCCTTCACCAGAACCAAGGGATGTGATCTCAGTGGTTCTTCTTCTGCATCTGGGGGATCACTGATTGCCCTTTTACACTTCAGCAACAATTAAACTGGCAGCCTTCTTAGCATTTGTCTTCCCCTCAGTTTGCATACATACATGGGCTTCCAGCTTAAAGGTGTGCTTACCATCCCACTTCCTAATGCCCTCCTCCTGATCATGCAGGAGGAACCAGAAAGTTTCATGCAGAGTGTGCCTGGGGCTCCCTTTCCCTCTCATCAGGACTCCATGGGGCACCCCCATCAGCCAAGGTGCTGTCCCAGGGAACAAGGAGGAAGAGAGTTTTTCTTCAAAATTCAGAGCCAGGAGATGCCTTCTCCACAGCTGGCATATCAAAATCTGGGCAACACATTGTTGTCAAGCTGCTTGGAAGCTGATGATGGTGCATTTTGGACCATCTACCTCTACATGGCCCAAATACACCAGCTACCAACCAAATCTTTGGAGATCTTGTTGTTTTCTAGGTCACCATAGATGACTTTTAGCACCACTAATTAGCCCAGATACTGGATGCCTTTCTCAGTGATAGTTCACTTCCCTTGGTAATTCACAAGATCTTCCTTGAATGGGTTATCTTGCCTTCATGTTTGACAGGAGCTGCCTCCAAAGACTGTAAATTGCTACCTCACTAAATTCATTGTCAATTTTCTGGCCCCTGGGAAAGGATCCCAACGGTTGGGCTTCCTCACATTCTAATTTCTGACTCTTGGCCCCACTATCCCAGCACCAGAGCAGCCAGGCAGCAATATGCTCACCTGGCTGACAGCTGTAATCTGTGTGTCTTGAAGTTCTTTCAGGGTCAGGAATTGGGTAGTTTCCCCCTCTTGGGTCATTTCTTTCACTTCTGCCTCCCTTTTCTTTGCTGAATGACTGGCTTCCTGATCAGATTCTTCCTCCTCCTCCTCCTCCTCCTCCTCCTCCTCCTCCCTTACTAAATGGTTATATGGACCCATCAATCTCCACATCCACTGCTTCTTTTTCACTACTGGGGTGATTACTGTATTTGGGTTTGGGTCCCTGTCTCAACTGTCATGTTCTTGGATGTAATTTGGATTCCCCATCTCAGTCATGGCATCCTCAGAGTTGGTCTGGGTCCTTGTCTTAACCACACTGTTCTGATAGTTAATCACTGATAGTTAAGCACTGATAACCACAGTGCTAGAAGCTGCTGCATTTTTATTGGGGTAGGCAAGGCACCCTTCTGTCAGGAGGTGTATAAATTCAGTTGTGTTACTTGCCTGTTTAGGTATAAAATCCCAGGCTATGTGAGGTGATTAGTGCCCTAGGCACCTACCCAAATACTTCCACACACCTGCCACCCAGGGACTGGTCACCTCAGGGCATGAGTTGTCTCCTTTTACACCAGGATGACACCAGGTTCCCCAAACCTGATGATAAGCTGATAGTGTTAGTAGTACAGCTCACATAAGAGTGAACAAGGATCTCGGGAGCCGGCACTACAAACCGACCTACATCCATTCTAGATGAGAAGAGGGAGGTGTATCCTCTCACCCTCTCCACAACACAGCTACCCCAGAACAGCAAGGGCATCAATGCCAGGGCGAAGCGCATAGCCGTTGTTTGTATTAGCATGTTTACGAGCCCAGCAAAATAAAGAGCTGAGCAGTACAGCAGATAAACTCTGTGACCTGCACAAAAGCCTGCCAGTTAGTAACTACTATAGCTATAGCATGCTCAAGTGAAAACTGTCATTATCTCAAGCCTCATATTGGGTGCCAAAAAAGGACCGTGTTGGGTTGATCTTTGCAGGCTACCAGCTGCCCACCAAGCCGCTCTCTCACTACCCCTCCTCAGCAGAACAGAGGGGAGAAAATGAGATAAAAAACATGAGGGTCAAGATAAGGGCAGCTTAATGAATGAAAGCAAAGGCTGTGCATGGAAGTAAAGCAACAAGATTATTCTCTGCTTCCTATCAGCAGGTGATGTCCAGCCAATTCCTGGGAAGCAGCATCCCAGTATGTATAGTGGTCACTTCAGAAGATAATTGCCTTAAAAAAAATTAAATGTTTTCCTCCCTCCTTTTCTCTTAGCTTTTGTTTATAAACTTGACACCATACAGTATGGAATATCCCTTTGGTCATGTTCGGCCAGCTGTCCTGGCTACAACCCCTCCCAATCGCTTGCCCACGCCCAGCCTCCTGGCCTTTGCTGGAATGGAGAGACAGAACTGATGCCGTGCAGGCACTGTTCATCAGCTGCCAAACATTGTGTTACTAACACCACTGTTGCTACAAAGCAGAGCACTACAAGAGCTGCTATGGGGAAAGTTAACTGCACCCCATCCAGACGCAATACACTTTTAAAATATAGGGCTCCTGTGGGTTGACATCTCTTCAGATGAGGTCTACAAGCTGATCTGCTTGTAAAGCTTCTCATCACATGACAAGTGTTGCAGCCCTGACAACATCGCTGACCATCACTTCAGTTATTAGTGTCTTTCCTATGCTGGAGACACAAAAGTGCACACAGTATCTAGAAATGATTAATTTCTTCCCATTTAGTTGTTTCACTACTTTTTTTCTAAATCCAGTGTCTTTTTCAACAGCTATTATATCTATATTTTCACAGTCATTATGATAAATAAGTAGAAAAACAGTGCCTTTCAATTCTATTCCTATGTACCTAGTCATAGAATCATAGAATCATTTAGGCTGGAAAAGACCTTTAAGATCACCAAGAACATTTCCAACTTTTTTTTTTTTTTTTTTTTCCTACCCAAGTGCACCAACTGTTTAACCTTGCCAATTACACTAGTCTTTAGGATAAAAGTTGGCTGGCAGTTATCCTGGTCAGCTTGCATCTTCTGAATTATAACATAGCATGAATTTTCACCTAAACTTCATGGATTTCCTCAGTGTTCCAGGATTAGAGAAAGTTAATTGCAGACTTTGTCAGCTCTCTTTCAGAGGTCATTTATTGAGATTTTCTGTTGGTAGAAAATGTTTAACATCCTTCTTATTTAATAGAAATGTTCAAATTACTTTTTAATCCTCATGGCAGTATGAGTAACTCCAAATATAGGACATGAATAGTTATTGAATAATTTAAAAAATAATTCTTTTCAATTTTGTCATCTTTATAAAAGCATGTGTAAGCCATTATTATGGCATACATATGGTATGATTAATTTTTTACCACAATATAACTTAAAATAGCCTTTATAGCAGCACCTACAGTCAGCTGTTCTTTGATGTCTTTACAATAGCTGACGAAATTTCTCAACAACATGACTTTTTACAACATCACTATATATTTTTGCCTTTCTCCCCCCCCCCCTCCCCCCCAAGTAGTTAGATATACTTTTTCTGACTTCAGGAAAATTATTCGCGAACCAGAATAAGGTTCTGGACATAGTTCTTTCCTCTTATGCTTTGCTGAGTCAGGGCTACCTGTCTACATGAAAAATCGAAGATTTGCCAGTTTTCATCTGTAATTTTCTATTTTTCTTTCACTGGTGACAAATCCTATTCAAGTTTTCATGTAATTTTATTAATTCTTTATTTGAATAAATTCTCATGTAATATCAAATATGTGTTTTCCTTTGTGTATATGTAGTTCCACTCATTCTTTGCCCATCTTGAACTTAAAGGAATCATGATTTTTAATCCCTAAGCAACAAGCAACTTTCAGTTTGGTGAATAAATAATATTTCTGTATTGTTACAACTGTTAAGATGCTACTGCATACAGTAACTTCTTGTTAGATATTATGTAGAAACTTTTAGCTTCTTTAATTATTTCCTAATGTCTACGTGAAAGCTTCATGTTTCTTTTTCAGCTGCAATTTCTTGTAACAAAGTTTTCTTAAAATGCTAAAGAGCAGGTCTGGAATGAAATATTCAATCAATATTCTAACTGACAAAATGCCTTAAATGAAGCACTTGACATTGCTGCCACTCACTTGAACACACTCATCAGGATTCTTCGATGCTAAAATTATCAACACAGTAAAAATTAAGAAGATTCTAACATGACTGCATTATTACTGTCTGTAGTCACCTTATTCTATCCAAATGGACATAGGAGCAGATACTCTAATACCTGAGTGAGATTCAATCAACTTTTAAAATTGTCAGTTATACCACATTTATTCTCAATGATGAAAACACCCAATGCCTCTTGCTAACATACTCCAGGCATTGGACAGGAACAAAAAAACAAGTTTTTCTGTTAAACTCTCCTACCATCAGCTTGATAGGTTTGCAACACCCTAAATGTGTTAAGCATGTAAAGCTAAGTTATGTATATATATATATATACACATTTATTTTTTTTTACACTTCTAGACGCACATACATACACACATCTGCATAAAACTTGTTGGTGATTTAACACATTCTTTAATGCTAGTATTGTCCCTTCCTCCCTCCACCTGTGAGGATGCCAATTCTCATAGCATAATGAATTCCAGTGTTCTATAAACCCCATTTCTCAGTGTGACTCAAACTGTGCCATCAATTTTCCCCATATTTACTGCCTTCTTCCTTTTGCTGACAAAAATAGCTGTTATAAAATCATCTAGACTTTTGACTTCTTCTATGCCCTTACAAATAACATTTTGAAATGTCCCATAATGTGTGTATCTAATGATGTGTACTGTGACCAATGTGGATTTCTCAGATAGTGCAAGACAGTTTATTGTCCTCACTGTGAGGAGACAAACACATGATTAGTTTTGTGACTGTAAATTGCCAGATTCTCTAGACAATTTTTTCTGATTACATAGTGGCCATTGACATTTAGTTACCTTATTAGCATGGCTAAAGAAAAGAAATAGTCAACGAAACAGTTTGCAATTATATTACACATATTTACTTGTTGGCATTAATACCTATATTTCATTAAAAGGAATAAAAGCACTGAAACTACAATTATTTCCCCAAAGAATATGCTTTATATATATTTTAATAATGGAGGAAAAGGAAAGGATTCAGGTAGATCCTAGTCTGTCAGTTCAAAGTCTTGCCAGTTTAAAACACTATTTGAGGGGGATAGGAACTATTCTTGACTTAGTGACTTTCATACAAGCAAGTCAGTAGCAGCAGTAGTAATATTTTTAGTCATAATAGTGGAATTGAGTCAGGAGTACCTTGTAATACTGGTTGGAAGAGGGTGCCACTCTTACTATAGTCCAATATGACAAGAATAGCACTGAGAAAACTTACACAGGTCTGCCTTTTCCTGCTTTTTGAAATTAAAATAATTACACACACACACACAAAGAAGACAGAATAAAATAAACAAACAAAAATAAATCCCCACAACTAACAAAATCAAGCAAAAAAACCCCAAACTAACCAACCCATATGACCCCTAAACAAACGAACCCCAAAACCAAACAAAAACCCCACAACCTATATTATTTTAAATTATGCAATAATTCAGGGGTGTGGATTTTTCTAGAGAAATGCAACAAGTAAGTGCTGAAGTAGTCTGTAGCCATGGCTTTTCACAGGAGGAAGTAAGCAGGAGATCAGCTGAGGAGGATTTGGCGTAGGTGCTAGAAGTGTTACAAGGTTTTTGAGAAAGAGGCTACTGAAAGTCAATGGTGTTGCTGGGGTGAAACTAACACTTCAGCTCTGTCAGTTCTTGCTTTGTTACTTACTTTTTGGCTTTAAGTCTAAAGCCTGACAAAATCAACTGCCAATCAAATGGTTACTCCTGATCCTTCATCTTAATTCATTGCTTCAAAATTTGAAGTACTACTCTATTGTTCTTGTAAAATAGACTCAAACCATGAAATCCCAATTTCCTCTATGATGTTTCTTTCACCATCCAGTCACTGCCCGGATTAAATAATAACAAAGACAACAGCAATAATAATACCATAGAACTAAGAAGTAAAAAATGAGGTTTCTTGACAAGAGAAACTTGACACAGTTAACAGACAATTTACACACACACACACACACACACCCCTTTAAACCTTTGAAATACTGTCTAATCCTCAGTTAATGTATTCTAGATAGCCTACTTGCCCCCTTAATGTAAACTGATTTCTTTTAATACAGAGGTAGTGATACAAGCAGAAAAGAATAGAAAAAATATAAAATATATTGGTGACCTTGTTCTGTCAAAAATTAATAAAACAATAATTTAATGTAATAGAATATTACATTTGCTTCCAAACGTAAATGTGGAATAAGGGTGAAATACATGAGGACTACGTTGACACCTGCACCTGTTTATTCTGATTACCACTAATTAGCTATGGAAGAATTTTCCCCCTTAATAAGCAGAATTACGTAGTTTTGTGAAACCATTGTCATATTTTTCCATTTATTTCTTCTTTGAGAAGTGCATGAGATATGAATAATAGTTATATTACCCACTGCTGAAGCAGGCAGTATTTTCATGAGGACAGAGAATGTCCTACGTTTAATGCATACTCATTTCCTTGCTGCAATATGCTTTATTGGTAACTTGAATAGCAAATCTGTTTAATCTTCAAGCTGTTGAAGGTTTTCTTTTTAGACTTTCCTTTGTTCTTCCCCATAAATGCAAATGTTTAAGGGACAAAGCAAAGCATCATTTTGTAGGTGGAGCAAAGGGTAGAACCTTCTGCTATTTATTAAGTAGCAGAGGTGAACTGAAAAATAAGAGACAGGTGTTTTGAGCTTACTGGTAAATTTTGTTTTACTTGGAATAACATACTGAGTTAAAAAGCCATATCCTTAATGTTTTCATTGCTTGAGACTTCAAGTCGATCCTGCTCTTGAAAATTACTCCCTGGAAAAAAACACTCTAAATCATTATTTTCAGTTAGGTAAAAGAAACTAATCAGATAGTTGAGAAGAGAGTGTTGGTGAAAAATTAGCCTTTTCACTTGTACTGTGGATTCTAGGCAACATAGTCTAACACTTTTCTTTCTTTCTGGGGAAAAAACAACACAAAACAAAACAAAACAAAGCAAAAAAAAAAAAAACCCAAACAAAAAAACCCCCACAAAACCAGTGGAAACCCTCTGCAAACTCTATCAGATCCTTCATTATTGCTCATGATAAGCAGTATCACATTTTATAAGCACTGAACCTCATTTGAATGTAATGTCAGAGATAAGTTATTCCATGTGACTAAGAAACCCTCTAGTGATTTAGCCTGCATTACTCGCTTACCGCACTCTGCTCCTATCAGACATGCTGATGCTGTTTATATTGAGTAAAGGAAGGGAAAGGGTTCTTCAGTTTGACTAATAGGTCTTTATATCTGTACTTTAAAAAAAACAGATAATAGATGAAGTGCCCAAAAATAAACCTTAATCTAAAGAAAATAGTATACAATAGAGCTGAGGAGTTAGGATTAATGAGGTTGATTTATGGCATGAAATCTTTTTGCTGTTCTTAGATTAATAGAATCATAGAACAGTCTGAGTTGGAAGGAACCTTCAAATATCGTCTATTTCCATGCACCACCACCCTCGCCCCCCACCATGGTCAGGGATACCTTCCACTAGACCAAGTTGTTTGTTCAAAGCCCCATCCAGCCTGGCCTTGAACACTTCCAGGGATGGGGCACACACAGCTGCTCTGGGCAACCTGTTCCAGTGTCTCACCACCCTCACAGTGAAGAATTTCTTCCCAACTTCCTAACATCTGCCCTCTTTCAGTTTAAAACCATTACCCCTTTTCCTATCACTACATGCCCTTATAAAAAGTTCCTCTCGAGGTTTCTTGTAGGTGCCCTTTAGGTACTGGATGGTTGCAGTAAGATCTCCCGGGAGCCTTCTCTTCTCCAGGCTGAACAACCCCAACTCTTTCAGCTTGTCTTCACAGGGGAAGTGCTCCAGCCCTCTGATGACCTTTGTGGCCCTCCTCTGGACTTGTTACAATACATCCACGTCCTCCTTTTGTTGGGAGCCCCAGAGTGGAATGCAGTGCTCAGGTGGGGTCTCACAGGAGCAGTGTAGAGAGGAAGAATCACCTCCCTTGACTTGCTGGCCATGTTTCTTTTGATGCAGCCCAGGATATGGTTGGCTTTCTGTGCTGCAAGCACACATTGCCAGATAATATTGAGCTTCTTGTCCATGAACACCCCAGCATCTTTCTCCTCAGGGTTGCTCTGAATCCATTCTCCACCCAGCCTGTATTTGTGCTTGGGATTGCTCCGATCCACATGCAGGATCTTGCGCTTGGCTTTGTTGAACTCCAGGAGGTTGCACTGGCTCACCACTCAAGCATGTCAAGGTCCCTCTGGATGGCATCCCTTACTCCAGCGTGTCAACCACACCATACAGCTTGACGTCATCCACAGACTTGCTGAGGGTGCACTCAGTCCCAGTGTCCATGTTGCTGACAAAGATGCTGAACAGCGTTGATCCCAATATCACCTCCTCAGGAATGCCTGGTCTCCACAATTACTTCATAATAACAAGATACAAAATCACAACCTCATTTTCCCGGTTCTTTCCTTCACTATTTTTCACAAAGAAGAAATGAGAGGCGCTTTGTAGTATTTCACAAGCAGCACACTGCTGTTTGAAAGCACTGATTTTGAAACTGTACTTCATATTTATTGTAACAACAGATTAATAGAGGAAGTTAGATGATTCATAATACTGAAACCTCCACCTTGTAGTATCCATAGGTAATAGAATTGCAGGGTCATAAAAATGCTCCTTGGGACTTTTGGATGTTATCTAGTCCAATATCCCACCCAAACGAGAGTAATATACAACTAATCAAATAAGCCATAGTTTTGTAGAGATGATTGAAGATGCCACAGCCTCTCTGGGTTGCCTGGTCCAGCACTGTACTTACGTCTAAGATGATGCTGCCCATAAATTTTCTGGGAGTGTCTTCTGCCTCACAACCCAGCTCATCATTGAAGATACTGAACAATACAGGCTCTATCATGGACCTCTGGGGTGCTCCCACTTGCAGCTGCCTGCCAACCAGTTAAGTAATTACTGAGCCAATAATAACCCTTTGAGGCTAGTAGGCAAGCTACATTTCAGCCTACCAACAGTCCATTCCTCCAGCCTCTAATTCCTCCATTTTCAAATGAGAATGTTGTGTAAAATAGCGTCAAAACTCTGGCTGAAATTATGTTACATCTATTGTCCTCCACCTACATAACCAGTCACAGAAGACTGGGCTGGTCCAATGTGGTCTTTGTAAAGCCTTGCTGATTGTTCCTTATTGTGCTGTTGTCCTTTGCATGTCTGAAGAAAAATTACAAGGGAACGTACAGTGTGATCCTCCTGTGGTCTGACTGACAAATGCACAGCCTCCAGGTGTGCTGCAATGATTCCTGCTTTGGTTGCTTGCCATTGTCTTAATTGTGTTCAAAGTTATTTTTCTAAATAGAAGTCTGATTTTTTAAAGCAGATTATGGTGAGATTAACAGAAGATACTGAATCAGACAGTGTATAAGGGAAAGCAAGATGATTTGCAGGAAGCATTTGAGATTCACCTGCAATAGAACAAACAACAAGCATGAAGATCCCAGTCTCTTAACATGTTACCAAAGACTAATGAACTTGCCACAGACTGCGTTCTGTATTGATTATTCTAGTAGTTATCATTTCTTATTGTACCTTTGCAATATTGTCAAATAGAATTAATAAAACCTGTCTCTTAATTTTAAGTCTTCTTTTTATAAGGTCAGCCTGACAGCTGGAGAAAACTTTTGAAGTTACAGGAAGAACCTAAGACAATCATGTTGTGGTTGTTTTTTGGAGTATAGAAATATAAAGAAAAATAAAAATGCATTTAATTTCAGGGAATTTGTCATACCTTGAACTTCATTATTGACTTTAGTTGTTTGTAATAATAAAAACTATAATCTCCTTATTAACTAACAAGGATTTTTCTACGATCCTCTAACTTCACCAGAATGATGCAACTCCTTTTACATTGTAGAGTTCTGACCCATGATAACTGCATCACACTCATAAAAAAATATTAGAACAAAATCTTGACAAAAATGAAGAGAAGCGTTATGAAAATTCTTTGTCTTAAATGGTAGTTTCAGACATTTTCCATTTTTAAGCAGCAAAATTACTGAAAGTCATCCTGAGAGTGCTGTAAGGCATAACAGCGATTTTATAGAAGGCAGTTATGAAGAAGCCACCTGAGGTTGAAAAACTAGTGGAACTGGGGAAAAAAAAAAACAGAATACTTTCTTACTGGCAAAACTGCAAAATTTTGTGTCCATTAAAACAGAGGAAAGTTCCTTCACAGTTAAAAAATATTTAACAAACACTTGCCTGCCTAAAAATGATCAAGGAAAAAACACCTTTAAGCATTTCTCACATCAAATTTAAGCCTGTATAGAATTTATTCATAATAAAAAGAATTTCTAGGCCACAGAGACTGATTTCTCATGATCACTTATAAAAACTTTAAGGATTTTTGCTATTTGAATTAAAAACACTGAAATCATAGCAACTGAGAAAAAATGCCCTTGAGTACAAATACTGACTCCTATATTCAATTTAATACTTGAGCCACTCAATGGGTAACAAGATTTTGAAAAGAAATCTTTGACCAACAATTTATTCTGAAGCTCTGCTGTACAAAGTAGGCAAGTCATTGCTTTTCAGTATATCATTCTAGAGACCGGAAAAAGATCAAATCTTCGCAACATGACTAAAAAATTATTTTTACCATGTGGAGAGCTGTCATGGAATGAAAACTTGACACACACAAACAGTAGAGAATATTATGTACAACTATTAAAGATAAAGCTTAATTTAAAAAAAAAAAAAACCTCCAGATTTTATAAAGCTCTAATTAGCAAATGAAGACAAAAGGAAGAAGCAGAGACAACACAAAACTTTTCCTACAGCATTATTGAACATTGAAGATTTTCTATCAGTTCATATGAGAAGATGAAATATGTAATTGTTATGTTATTTGTTCACAGTCCACAGTCAATTGAACACTTGGGTTCGAAAAGAAGTTTTCACCGAATAATATAATTCTGTCTCATCCTAATAAGCAAAAGGTGAGGAACAGCAGGATTTTTAAATCTACATGTCTCCTAAGTTTTTATTTGCTGATCACGAAAGAAATAGTTTGGAGTGATCAGCAAAATAGAAACCCATCTTTTTACTTTTTTAACATATTAATAGATGTTTGCCTACAATGCTTTACGAGCAAATAATTTTTTTTCTAAAAAAACTATTTCCAATTTCTTCCAGAACACCATTCCTGCTGAAGATACTGAAAATTAACCAAACTTTGCAGCATTTATAAATCAAGAGTAGAATCATGCTGTGCTCGGAGTGGTTTCTAAAGGCCTTAAAACCTTCGACTGAAAATGACACAGACACAGGATTAGTGTGTCATTCTGAACAGGAACTTGAGGAAACATTGTTTGAAGCTAGAACATGAGTTAAGGGAAGTAAAGAGATTGCCAGGATGAGGTCTCCACCATGAAGAGAACACTCACAACTAAATCAGGTGTTACAAAAACTGTTTATCATGGTTATGAGATTAATTACACAGGCTATACAAATATTTCAGAGAAATGTCTGAAATATCAGATGAAGATTTACAAAGTTAAACTAGAAAAAAAATCAACTGCAAAAACATTTCAGGAAACAAATCAGATTATGAAAAGCAGGAAACAGAGGTTCTAGAAATGGCAATGTATTTATATAAGCTGTCTTTTAGCTGAAATTGTCCACACTTGTCATTACTGTATCAGTTAAGGTAAAATGCAATTACATCTCACGCTCTCCCTCAAGCTTTCTCATATCTCTGAATTAAAAGTAGAGTACTTAGAATAACCCAAAATTCTCCAGGCTTGCAGAGGATAGTTTACACTGCAGAGGAATCCAACGTTTTTCTAAGGACCCAAAGCAGCCAAAAGGGTATGCTTCTGTCAAGAAGTAAAAAAAAACAACCAACCCCTCCCCCAAAAAAAAACCACCAAAATTTTTACACATGGTGTTATTCCAGAAATGTTACAGGACACAATGGAAGTAAGTTTAATGGAATATGAACTAAGACAACAGCTGGTTTTCTCTGCATGTCATAATGAACATGCAGCTTAGAAGAGCTCATTCAACTAAATGATACATCTTTCCATCTTAAGATTTTTCTCATGAAAAACTATAAAGGAAAACAGAATATAAAGATTGTTTCTGCAAAAAATTACAATGGAAAAAATTATGCTACTACATAGGCACATCTTGAGTATTGTTTTCCTCCTTCCTAACTCTGAAGAAAAAAACCCACCTTCCTACTTCTGAAGAAAAAAAAAAAAAACAAATCAGCATTATGTTCTCATTTTGATTTTGCCCTGCACTGGCCACTGGTGAGACTGAACCTCAAATCCTGTGTTCAGGTTTAGGCCTCTCAATACAAGACAGACATTGAGGTGCTGGAGCGTGTCTGAAGAGCAGCAAAACTGATGAAGGGTCTAGAGAATAAGTCCTATAAGGAACATCTGAGGGAACTGGGGTTGTTTAGTCTGGAGAAAAGGAGGCTCAGGGGAGGCCTTATAGGTGTCGGTCTCTTCTCCCAGATAACTAGGGACAGGACAAGAGGAAATAGCCTCAGGTTGTGCCAGATAGAGGTTAGTTTGGGTTTTAGGAAAAAAAGTTTTCACTGAAAGGGTTGTTGAGCACTGGAACAGTCTACTCAGGGAAGCAATTGTGTCGTCATCCTTGGAGGTATCTAAAAGATGTGTAGCTGTGGCAGTTAGGGACTTGGTAGTGTTAAGTGAATGGTTGGGCTCGATGATTTTAAAGTTCTTTTCCAACCTAAAGGATTCTAGGATTCTATGAAAGAAGCCCTTAATAACTGACAGATTACAACACAAACTAGTGGGGGTTTCATTATTCATTGTGATCCGTGTGGCCTGGGAGCAGCCTTGTGTTAAAGGTCCTGGTGGACAACAAGGTTAACATGAGTCAGCAGTGCGCTGCAGCTCTTGTGCAGCAAAGACAGATCAGATCTTGGGTTGCATCTGCAGGAGCATTACTAGCAGGGATAGAAATGTGATTATCCCACTCAGCACTTGTCAGGCTGCACCTGGAGTACTGTGTCCAGTTCTGGTCCCCACAGTTCAAAAAAGACATGGGCAGACTGGAGAGGGTCCAAAGGAGGGACACAGATATGATCAAATGAAAGGAATTCTAGCAAAGCATTTAATAACTGCAATGTTTAAACATGTTGATTAGAAGTGAAGTGCAACCAGTGTAAGTCAAAATGTCTCCATTGTTTCAAGAAATTAAAAAATGGGGTTCCAGACTTCACTGAACACTGATCTCCTAATCAGTAGGCCTGCTTCAGGGTTGGGTCTAATTTTAAATGTGATAGTGGGCTTGACATGGACATAGCAAGTCTCCCTGTTTTCTGTGAACAAATTATCACGTTAAGCATAAGGTCAGTGCAAACATCAATTCCAAGGTGAGAGCAAAGTTCCAAGCAATACATCACCATCCACATTATTTTTCTTTTGTTGGTGTGTGTAATTCTGGTCTTCAAGTTTTGATTAGAAATAGGAAATATTTGGTAAGATTAGGGGCCATAATATAATAATTAGCTCAGACTCTTCAAATGCAAGGATGGTATCTGAAATCTTGACTGAATTCCACCTTTTTTTGTCACCTACTACAACTAAGTAAAAATTTTTGATTGCTTATGTATAAAAGAAAAATGGAAATCCTATTTATCTTTATTATCTCTATCAGCTACTAAGGAAAATATAAGTAAATTCATGTAAAAAGAAAGCTAATTGTTGCATAAACCGTAAGTTATGTGCTTATGTATCATATCTTGATGTATGATGTATTTTGTGACCCATGTCTTCTCCCTTGACAGCTACAGCTGTTTCTGGAAAGAGAAAGAACTCAGAATTGATTGGAGACATATCAGTTGTTTTAATAAAATGTAATACATTATAAGGGAGGTTTCAGTATTCTTACTAATAACATGGCTATTATTTAACTTTTATAAAATTTATTTTGCTGCATTACTGACCTTCTCCTTACTGTCCAGTCATATGAGCCCATGTGGAATTTGAAACCTAACAGGAATAATTGTCTTTGAACTTTACATTGTTTGACTTTTGTTCTGCTATTGCTTTCATATTTTCCCTCTCCTTTCATCTGCATATTCACAAGCTCCCATTTTCTCTCTCTCTCAACTTTCTGACTGTTTTTGTTCATGTCACACTAACGTGCTTTCTGGTTTTCTGCTAGATGATTGCAGGAACAAGGAAATAATTTCCTGCTTCTTTATGCACTTCATGAATTGGTAAAGGAATTTTCATCTATAGTCAGAATAGCAGAAATGGATACTGCTTCTTCCTTGTAATTTGATAACCATGTATATTGAAATCTATAACATGGAGAATTCCTTCCTGATCTAAAAAATACTGTGTTTATCAGAGTGGTAGTGATGTGGGGGTTTATAAGGATAATACAAACTTGTAAAATAGGATAGGGTAAAATTCTCAAATATCTTCTGCATGAAGCCACTTCAAAGCAATTATAAACAAATTCAGTTTCAAAAAGATTGCAAAGCAAAAATTACTGAACTGTGCTACTCTAGTTAGGAGTAAAGAAGTGTGGTGGTTGGTGGGGCTTAATAATAGATAGTTTCACTAAATAATAATAGTTTTTACTTTCCATAGGTATATTTTGTATAAGAAGAAAGAAAAACAGCAATTTGCCACCTCAGACTACCTCTGATCATAATTTTATGGTTTTATTTACATTGCTAATATAAAATATTATATGTACTATGTTCTTATGCATTTATGACATATAACCATATTTGTACTACAAGTGGAATTCTTTTAATTACTTGAATGAATAGCTTTTTCACATTGCTTAGTTTCAGAATTACTTTGAGATCTTTATGAAGATATATAATATATTTTAACCTAGAAAAATACATGAGATATATTCCAGGCAAATTTCATCATACACTCATTGCCACTTACATAGTGGTTGTGGAGTTCTGAATAATCATACCTGATTTTTTGCTGCATTTGTGCTTATGCAGGGTTCATACTCAGACAAAGGTAGTTCAATAACTCCTCCTTACCATTTTTTTTTTCCATTGGTACACAGAATCCACACAAACAAAGGTTATTCAGAAGTTGTAAAGCATCAGGCAGTGTTCATTGTATTACATGAGAATGTCTGAATCAACTTCATTGGGTTTTTAATCAAGTTTTATTTACTTTTCGTTGTGTTATAGACATCAGTATCTACCATACGTCAGAAGAACAGATGATTAATTTTTTTCACTACTAACTAGTCTTTGATCAGCGTGGCACAGTACACTAGCAGCAAGAGAGTGAAAGAGGTATTTGTTTCACATAAAACTAGTGAGCTAAACGTTACCCCTGCCAAATTTAAGTAAATAAAACACCTGGCTGTGCTGGTTTTGGCTGCGACAGTAAATTTTCTTCACAGAAAATTCACTTCACAGTAGCTGGTATGCGGCTATGTATGTTTTATGTTAGAAACAGGGTTGATAATTTAGGAATGTTTTAGCTAATGCTGAGCAGCGCTTGCACAGAGCCAAGGCCTTTTCTGCCTCTCATTTCACCCCCCCAGCAAGTGAGCTGGGGATGCACAAGAAGTTAGGAAAGGACACAATTGGGACAGCTGACCCCAACTGACCAAAGGGATATTCCATATTATAGGACATCATGCTCAGCATATAAATCTGGGGGAAGAGGAGGGAGGCGGGGGGGTGGGGGGTGGGGTGGGGTGGGTGTAGCTGGAGTGGTGCTGTTTGTTGTCTTCTCAAGTAACCATTGTGCATGGTGGAGCCCTGCTTTCCTGAGGATGGCTGAACACTTGCTTGCCCATGGGAAGAGGTGAATGAATTACTTGGTTTGCTTTGTTTGCATGTGTAATTTGTTTTACTGATTAAACTGTCTTTATCGCAACCCATGAGTTTGCCAGCTGGGTTTATGCCACGACACTACTACAGCCAGATTGTTAACTTTGTAAAGAATAATGCTACTGGGAAATACATAAGTAAATAAATGAATAAGTAAAGGCAGGCAATCAAATACAGGATTTTTAATTGTTTTTATGAGATTTGAGGATTATGCTTCTAAGGATTCTTTGAGAAAAATAATGAAATAAAAATCGGCAGCCATTGTTGCCCTTGCTGCTTTGCATCAGCCATGTCAAAATGCAATGAAACCTTGTTTAATATGGATTTTGTCACCTTTTGTAGAATGCCTCCATCATTTTCTGTGTGTTGTGGTAATTTGCCTGGGAACTTCTGTCCCTTCCATCAGCCATTTCTGTATTTGCCAATTCACATTTATTTTTTCACTTGTATGCTTGCAATTGTTGCAAGTTGACCAAAGTTGTCAGATTGTATGGGGCAGCTGCATTTCCACACAAAAGCTTTGTGAGCTTTTAAACTTCAGAATCGCTCTTTATAATTCCTTTTCACATAACACAAACTCAAAGCAGAATAAGATGAAGGAAACAATGTCCCCAGGCAGACAAGACATTATAGTGTTTATTAGTGTAAATCTCATGAAAGAATGTATTACATTCTAATGGTGGTGAAAATTAACCTAGCCTCATCAGTTTTTTCAAGGGAGTCAGAATAAGTTAACAGCTACACCCCTGTTCTAACTGCCCTCCTTGCTTCCTTTTCATTTTCTTTGAATCCCAAATATACCTTGATACATGAGTATTTGTGTCTCACAATTTGTTTGGTATGTCTTTGATAAAAAACAATCTTTGTTTCTCTCTACAAACAAATGTTCTGAACAAGAAGATCTACATCAGTTGGTGCAAATTTCCAGTCAACAGATCTAACATATCAGTGTGGTTTTATGTGTGCCTGGAGCATAATAAAATCAAATTATGTCACTTCTGCTTTTTAGATATCTCCTCTCAAAAAGCTGCAGGCATGAGGTTTCTAAAGCATAATCAGTACTTAACACCCAGCTGTGAAACTTGTTTGTTTACCTATCTCCTCCACAAATACACAGTCAGGTCCTTAACAGGCATCTTGAACACCCAGTGCAGTTTGATAACAGAAGTCCAGCTACCCCAAGTTTGGTATCTACAGGTTCTGAGGCATTTCGATGAGTTCAGTACCATAAACAAATCTTTGCCCTCATTTTGCTCTGGGTGAACTCCCTAGGATGTTAAGAGTCCAGGGACTGTTGATCAGCCTATTGAGCATAGCACCGTACACAAAAGAGAGAAAATAAAAATAAAAACAAACAATAACAACAACAATTAAAAAAACACCAAACAAAACCAAATCAAATTAGAGAGCTATCAAAAGACTATCTTGAAATAAATTTGCATTAATTTGTTCTTGATAAATATTCAGGTTCATACCTGCTTTTTATTTTGAGGAGGAGAAAAAGGTGTTGCTAACTTTCAGTCTTTTTATTCAACCATGTCAATGAAATATAGGAAGAGCCTGCTTCTTGTATTTTCTCAGGATACTTTTAGTCAGTGTAATTTTTAATTAGTTCCAGATGCACATTTCTTACCAAGGAAAGCAGGAAAGATGGCGTCTTAGATAACCGGTCATAGGAAGATATTTTGAATACTTAGACACAGCTGATATTCAACATACAGTATGCTTTGAAATTAATAAATATGAAGTCCTCTTACTCTGTGCTATTCCTATGCAATGACTTTCAGGGTACATTGCACTTTAAATAATAAGGTTTGTGTGCATAAATCCTGAATTTCTTTGAAACTTGCCTCTAAGGAACTGTTGGCCTTTTCCATGTAGCTCTGCAAGTGTAAAAGACTAGAGTCAGCCTCAGGGCCTCTCTGAATAAATAGCTTTTATTCAGCCTCTGGGATTGTAGAATGGAATAGGTGTTCTACTGAAATGCAAACAGCAGTGGCCCACTTCTCTTTACTTCATTTTGAAAACACTAATTCATTTGATCCGATTGGCGTTGGGAGTCTTGATTTCCCCTATGTGGTTCACTTAATATGTTTTTCTGTTAAGCTTCTTATGATGGGAGCATTCGACCTGTTTTCTCCAAGAGGATAAACACGGCAAGATTAATCAGAACACAGATATCACCAGGGCTCTTTGCTGACTCAGCAGCTGAGATGTCTGCACAGCTCTGTGACTTAACTCTGAGACCCATGCCTTTTTCCCTTCTCTGCTCAAGCCTTTCCACATTTACATGTACTGGATTCATTATAATTGCAACCTTACCCTGCAAGGAACCTTACCCCTAGTGAAATCACATAGTAATAAGAGGAAGGTTCATACATATTCTCCATTGCACTTATTTACTGAAGTTTTCCTATCTATGAATTAAGCAACACAAACTGCACCCTATGAAGCTATTTTCATTTCTTGTTTTTTACTTTTACTTATATTAACGTTGGAGTTTCTATGTCTGCTACGAACCTAATGAAACCCAGTGTTCTGTATTTTACTGTCTCTGGTCTGGTGAGTGAACTGTAATGTGTTAATTTTTATTTTGCTAGATAAATAGTACTGTGCAGAACTGATCAGTTCAAAAACTTTTTCTCATTATTGTTATAATGTGCTATAGAGTCTCACACTGAAACAAGGGGGTTTTCTTCTGCCTTTTCTGCAGTCTGAAGAATGGCCCTTTTTTACCTTATCAAAAAGATGAATATCCAGAAAAGGTTATGACATATTTTAGGAGATTAAGCAAAGATTCTGAATTAATGTGTTAAATCTATTGAAAATATTATGTTCTTTTACCTTTTACAAAAAGCTAAATCACAATAAATGGACTGGAATACACTAGATTGTCTCTTAGGAAGCCCTGCTTTTTAACTGTCCCTGAAAATACAAGCAGTTCCTTTCCTTCCTATCTCCCTAAAACAGAATGTGTAAAAATACATGCAGCTGTGGTATGTTTGAAGACAAGTCTTTGCCAATTTATTTCTATGAGTTTCTGACTTGTATGAATGAACAAGAAGACTAAAGAGCAGAATGCAGGCTGTCTGACTTTTAACTAGACTCAATTTATGCCTCATACCGATGACCAACATATAAAATAATACAATTGCTTGAGTTATTTTTGGAAAGAAGAATGTCACACCCAAAGCAGTTTTGCAAGTTCACAATAAGGGATGGTATATGTGCATAAGAAATTTCTGTACAACTATTAAGGTTTCTTCAGAGCTTCTTTTCCTTCCCTTTGAAGTACAGTCTTCCTAGTAAACTTCCAGAATTACCTACTGTAGGACAACAACTGACTTTCCCAACTCACTATAAAGAGGAAAGGGGATCCATTTAAAGCTTTTACATATTTCTAACCACTTCACAAGAACAAAAGTTTTACAGAGTAACAAAAAGGCCAAGGTTTAAGTTTATGGAATTTTCAATTATACTGCTGATACTTTTGAAGATTTATTAGTGCCATGAATGGATGTTCCCAAGATTCTTCCTTGTGTAACACAACTTCTTTGAGAAGGGACTTTTAGACTCTGCAGGATGAACGTATAGCGTAGCTGTCAAGTATAGGGAAAAAATATCAAAAGACATATATGCAGTGGCAAACTGAGCTTTAGATATTACCTTTATAATTAAACTAGCCTCAGTTTAGTGTCCACAAACTGAGGAGGACACAAACTTGGGAGGGGAGGGGAGGGGAAGGGAGGGGAGGGGAGGGGAGGGGAGGGGAGGGGAGGGGAGGAGAGAAAAGGAAAAAAGAAAAAAGCAAAAGAGGGGAAAAAGGAAAAAAGGAAAAAAGAAAAGTCAAGCATTGTTATAATTCTGGAATTACAAGTGGCTAGCATAAAGCAAAAACTATGTACCATCTCTAGAGTATGCAATGTCCCTGATTGTGTTAGAAGATCCTATACATGCGCAAATTGTCAAGATAAGCTACTTGAAAACGTATGTCTGTACATCAGGCTCTGAAGTAGTGCAAGAAAAAAAAAAGAAAAAAACCCAAAATAATAGGGAATTTTTAGTGCACCATCTCCTAGGCACTGTTATGTCAGTGTGAAATCCTCACTGTAAGTACGCATTACAGCATAAGCAAAGTGGAATATTACAGTATAACGGTTTTGCAGATGTGTTGGTTTGATCCCGATTTTTTGAAGTCTTACAATACACTGTGATTTAAATATTTCAGTGAAAATCAGTCATGTTGAAGATTGGAGAATATGGGCCTTAATACTTACAATACTTCCCCCCCCACACCCACCCCACCCACCCCTTTTTTTTTCCCATTGTTTTGGGAACATACAGACCTAAAATTAAATCCCTTTCTGCCATATAGGGTTATGAAGAGGCCATCAAAGTGTGAATTTAATACAGTTCAGCTGTTCACAGATAATAAGGTAATGGAATAGACAAAGTGAGCACATGCCCTTGCAAGGAGTGCACACCAGATGTGCAGAGGAGTCCTCGTATGCCATACCCAAGACTTACGTATATGTGTGTGAGAGTGAGAGAGAGGAAAGGAAATAACAGACAGAAAAAGAGGCCTAGGCTCGTCTTTCCCTTCATAACATGAATCATTACCACTAGGTAATTCAGTGACTCAATTCCTGCTCTATATTCTCTAGAACTATAAAAGCTTTTTCTTATTTTTTTTTCTTTTCTTCAAAACTAGCAGTTTTCAGTGCTAATTGTCTTCAGATAAATGTTTGGGTGAAGACTTACCAGCAAAGAAAATAGTATGGCCAAATATTAAAGTTAGTTTTTCAGCTTAGTTTAATTGCACTCCAGGATTTATTTTTTTTTTTTTTCTTTAATTTGCTGATAATTCTGTAGCAGAAATGGGTGGAAATAAAAGGAGCTTGCTGTACTGTTAGGTGTGCAGAGCTTCGAACAACGTATTATACCAAGTTTCATCTACCTCTACCTGCTGTTCAGACAGGATTTGAAGAGATTGCGCGTCTTAACAAACTCAGAAAATACTCCTATGGTCTGATTTCTTTCAGATGGCTATTATTTAATGCCAAAGAAATCTTCTTAAATTTAAGTTAATTTACAGACATGCACACTGTAATCCATTGCTCTCAGAGTATTTTAGTATACCTAAAGAATAAGAGATATGACGCAAACCACTAATTTTCTTGAGATGCAGCAGAATAACACCTCTGTGTAAGGCCTATCATCATAAATATTATTTTATTTAAGTGTCTTCATTGAATACCTTTGAATTAATATTTTGTGACTTCGTGCTCTTACTTTGCACAAAGCAGTCTCCCATGCTAGCAGAGAGTTCAGTGTGAGCAAAGATGAAATCATTATGGGAATTACCCTTTTTATTTACCTGGATAAAACTGTCCCAGGTAGTTACATGAACATGAGTATGTGAAAATCATTCTGTTTTCTCAGGTTCAACTTATGAAAATTTTACTTACCTTAGTAACTTTTTAGAAGTTAAAAGGCAATATCATATTCTTATCACCATGTCACAGAATGCTAGACTAGATGAGCTGTTTAAGGTGGCTTGTTCATTTCGGGACGACCTTTTTAGATTGATTGGTTGACATTGCAATTATATTGTAATAGATTTTCTGAATGACTATCAAAAAACATGTCAGACACTCTCCCAGTAAATTGTCATGAGTAATATGGTTAACAGTGCTGAAAGGTCTACCGACATATATGACAGTGCTGAGATTAATGTTAAGTTTTCTTAGATACCGTGATGATTTACAGTGATATTGACCCTAGAACAACAACAAAAAAGAAGTTTCAGGGGTTATAGTGGTGTCATATGAGGGACAAGAGATATTTTTTTTAGAATTAACATTGGCTTCTTTTGGTTTAGGTGTTTTTTTCCCCCATGGTGTGCTTTTGGCATACTCTTTTCTGGGAGTTGATCCATCAAACAAGTAATTTTATTTATTTAATTAATTATCATATAATTTATTCACTCATGAGAGAAATAAGCTGTGTTTTCTACTCCATCGTTCTGACTACACAATATTTAGTCCTTTACAACATTGATGGTGGCCAGAAAAAATTATAAACAAGGATGAAGACTAAAGCCACAGTGCTGAGTGTCACGGATTTGATTGAAACAGCTTAATCCCCTTGCAGTTCATTAATTAAGTTGTTAAATAAACCTTGATACAGAAAACTGTTTCAATCAAATCTGTAGATGATTTTAAACTGAGCAGACATAAATATAATGGGGAATAAAAATACCAAAACAAAACAAAAAACCAAAACAAAACAGAACAAAAAAACCCCACAATAACAACAAAAAAACAAACACCAACTCAAACAAAGGAAAACCCACCAACCAACCAACCTGGAAGAAATTAGCAGAAAGAGAAACCACAGGCAGAAGGTCAGAAAAGTGTTAGGATGTAAAAGGGAAGACAGCTTTCTAGGCCATCAGAGTCAGTCCTCTAATACTGAATTTTTACACAGAATCTACTTAGTAAGTTTTATCCATTATCTTGCTATACTAGAATACCGTCCCAGGCTGTTAGAGCTTTTTATACATCACATTCTTTCATTCTGGAACATTACAACTGATGGTTAATAAGAGGAACATGGAAAAGGATTCTCTGAAGGAAGTGTTTAGACAAAATATTAGATAAATGTTTGTAGAAACATGAAATCAAAGGAGCATAATGTAACTTAAACCCCAAACTGATATTCCATATAGTTCTCTTTAATAAGTCGTCACTGTTTAACCTGTCATATTAATGTGAGAATCTGAATAGTTTGGTACATGCCAAATAGAAAGGAGTGGAGAGCAATAGGTATGAGAAAAGCTCACTTAAAAGCTATTTAAGACACTAATCTCTCAGCATGAAACCAAGAAAGCATCAACATGAATAGAACCAGATAGCTTGGGAATGAACTGAAACGTAGTTCAAGGATGAACAGTCAGAAAGAAGCTTGCACACAAAAAACAGCCAGGATAAATAATACTACTAAGATAATGTTCAAGAATTAAAATATGTGAAAACAAAAATTGCAAGTTCAGTTTCAACTTTAGCTTCTTCAGTATATGTATATAACCTGTAACATACACCGTAATAATCTTTGCAATTGAGCTTTTTAAAAATTCTGATTATATGTAAATGTTTTGCTTGATCTGAAATGAATATAATTGAACAAATCTAAGTCAATCAGAAATGCATTTTAGAATTATTGTTGGGCTTGGTTTGACTGATGACCTGAAAACTTAGTTGTTCACAAAATCCAAGAAAATTGTTCAGTCTATCCACCTACCCAAAGAATTGCTTTTAGTTTGGCACAGTGCAGTTTTCTACTAGAGTAGCTCTCCATTTTCTATGTGTGATAAAACTTAGATTTGTTTCCAGAAAAGCTGAATACACAGCTGCCTTCAATATTTTTAATGCCAAGAAGACATTTTTTTTCTACCTCTGCTTTTTCATCCACAAGCACAACACATCTGTGCAACTCTGTTAAGAAGTGTTGCATATTTAAGTTGCTAAGTAAAACCACATGTATTTCCCAAGGTGTTAAAATGGAGATATTTCTGCAATAATAACTTCAGCTTGTGGTCCCAGGTTGCAAAACCAATCAGTTTTGCCACTCCTGTATTTCTTGAAGATATGAATCTGAAGATATAATGTGTTTCTTAAAATAAATAGAAATGTTGTTCCTAAAAATATATGTGATTTTCTTTCATGTGTGGTATTTTAAACAAATGAAGTCCAGTAGATTTCACACCTTTGGTTACTCTGTAGTATCACATACTTATGAATAAGGGAATAAAAGTTCACATAGGCATGTGGTTTCCTACATGCTATTTTCTAATCAGTTACACTGCTGGATTGTAATTCCCCTCTCACTACGAAAAGTGAAGAAAGAAGCAGCCTTCTGAGAAAGTTTACATACCAAAAATGCCAGCAGCTATGAAATCTGCCAGTATCATCCACTGAAGTCAGCTCTCCGAAACACCATGCCAGTGTCTAGCTAGTCACAGCCCACGGAAAGTAAGACATGAAGAAAGACAAATCTGGCTGTACTTGTGACTCAGGCAACACAAAGGGATTCCAAACAGCTGGCTAGCAAACAGTTGTAGATTACGGACCCCCAGAAAGGTAACCCCTCACTCTCAGCACCGAGGAAGGCCTTTTTCTCCCCATCATAACACAGCACAGCTGTGTGCCACCACCACCAGGGCCAACGGGGCCCTGTGGGGATGGGATGGTGGACTGCAGGTTGTGGTACTCAGGCTGACCTGTGTCCTGAGGATGCACTGGGGCCCAGATAGTGTTGTCTGATTGCTGCTTGCTGGCTTGTGCTGTCTACAGCATCACTCACCATGTGGTTGACAATCCCTGTTTACCCCTGTTTGGCACTAACAACTGAAGCCCGACTTTAAAAGATGCTTAATTCCTGTATCAAAAGCAAAAAAATGTGCTTAGAGTTTTAAAAGAAATTAAACGTTATTTGCTGGAGAGTATTGGGTGAGTATTGGCTAGTTCAATGATGAAACCAAAGCTGGAGTCTTTGGAAAACATTGTAATCCACTACTGAGCTGTTGGGTTTTTGTTGTTGGTTGTTTTGTTGTTTTGTGTTGTGTTTTTTTTTTTTTAATGAAAGTCCGCTTTACATCATAACAGCAAGTTGTATTATGTTTTTCTTTTTATATTTTAAAATGCTTTGCAAAACTTCTAACACAAGCTTTTCTGTCAGTTCAGCGTTTAACTGTTCTGAAAATGAATCAGCCTTTGATTTATTTAATATTAATCTAAGCCTGTGTTGTAACCAGAAATTGTGTAAACCTTCAATGGATTTATTCATAATATATGCTTAGACACACTTTACCATCTCTTCAGACTAAATATTAACATTTTAAATAATACTGAGATATAAAACTGTTGGAAACCAAACATAGGGAAAGCGCTGACAAGGATTTGCTGAGACGGGAGTATGTTAAATAAATAAAGAGCAAAGTGTGTGAGAGAAGAATTATGTGTCACAATACCAGCTGGGAAAGAAGGGGAAACTAATTCAGTGCTGATAAAAGTAAAGGGCTAGAACTGATGATATGTGCAATGATAAATATGAGAACACAGCTAGTCTTCACCAGAAGAAAGCTGGTGGGGTCGCAAGTGAGTTGTGGGGGGTCATGGGAGGAGACTGCCTCTGCTACTCTTCTAATCACACAGTGAGCTAAAATAACCAGCCCAACACAGAATGTTTCATTTTCTTTCTTGCTTGCCAAGTTACTTCCCTGCTCTTTTGGGGACAGGAATCAGATTACTATGTGATCAGGTTAGTTCCACAGAGAGGGTAAAGTAAGGTGGGCAGGTAGGAGAGAAGGAAACAGGTCACACATCTTTCATTTGAGAAAAGCTGCTAATTTAGCACAAGTCATCTTACAAAAATATACCCTCAGGGATTTGCTCTGAAAACCTCTCAATAGAAGAGCCAGTCTACTCCTGACATGCCTTGACCAAGGAAGGGCAGGATTTGCACAAACATACTTATGCTTGAATTTTAAAAATTGCAGAATTTTGTATTTTGCAGGGTTTTTTTTCTGGTAGTAGTAAAACAGTCTTCTGAAGACAATCTGTGACAGGAAAATATAGAAGTAGCTACTATACAGTGTTCTGTGAGCATTTTTGTCCTTTAAGTGGAACACAGCCACTTGTTTATGTTACCAAAGATTGCTGCAAATAAAAATACACCAATATTAAAGACCTTGTAAATAGCACCACTTCTTTTAACATTAATATAGTACTTACTAGAAGCTAGGCAAACTGGTTCAGAATATTTTAATAACAGGTTCACACCTGAAACCAAAACCTATGTGATAGCCAGATACATGCAGTGGTCTCTGAAGAGGCATCTTCTACTATCAGCCTTTTCAAACCTCAGAGTTCATTCTGGACTAGCTTTACTTAAGGCATTCTCAGACTAGCCTTTCGAAAGTAAGTCACACAGCTTGGGTTTACTTTGACTAAAAATTCAATCAAATCCAACAGTGTCTTTGACTCAGTGGAGCACAGATCTGGGTCAGAGAGGTCAGTGGGGTTCTGCTGGCTGCTATGACCAGAGGTCAAGCTGCTACAGGGACAAAGGCAAAACCCCCATTGCTGGAAAAGTGGAAATGATGGATATAACTCATGTGGAACAAGGTGAAAGGTAGAGCTGAAAAGATTATTTTAGATAATTTTCCAGGACTTATTTAAAATACTTTGTAATTTACTTACTTTGATGATTGGTTTAAAGCATTGTTTTCATGTTCCCAGTTAACTTGGGATTGTAAATATATCACAGAACAAGGATAAACAAATATTTTTTCTATTTATAACCATTTTTGTTCACTGTAATTTTGCAGTAAATGGTTGTCATGTGAAAGTAGTTCTTCCATTTGAAGACGACAGTTCTTCATATATATCTGAGTTTCCTTCTTGTCTATTTTTAAGTACTGAAATAGAATTTAAAGGAATTATATTCCCAATTTGATTAGTTAAGATTATGAAACAACCTCTACTGAAATGGTAAAAATGCCTTACAGGCTTTTGTAGAAGGCAGACATTTTTAAACAGTTCATTGAAAGCAAAAGCTTGTGAATTCTGAAGCTAAACTTTTTTCCAAAGCTTTCTAAGTAGAAAAAGCTTTGCATTTCTTTGCTAATTTCTGTCAGAGTTCATAAACTTGATAATTTCTTAAGAGCTGCATGGTTTGTTCAAGACCTGTGAATACTCCACAAAATGAAGAATTCTGCTCAAAACTGACAAATGTTAATAAGAAATCAATAAAAAATTGACATGAAAATTTCAGATGTATCTATTGAAAAATTTAGCTGTATATTTTGAAATGTTGTTCCTCTTCCCTGGTTCATTTTTTACCCTCTTCCCTGGTCCCAGTTTTTTACCTTACTCTGCTTGTAATGGTATCAGTAAGTAAAACTGCCATGTGTTAGTGATATCACCTCCTAATAATCCAAAAAACAATCAGTCCCAGGAATCTCTCTGCTGAAAAGGTAGGATGACCCATCTGAGATTGTTCCTTCCAGACTCCCAAGTATACACCTTTGAAGTGACAGATCTATGTTTCAGTTTCTCCTTAAGAAAGCAATCCATGACCCTCCTCCAAGACTGTTCTCATTCATGTATCTGGATTATTTTTACTCAGCTTTTAGCTGTAACACATTGCAGTCCCCACAGAAGTGGCATTTTCAAAAGTTTTCCCTGAAAATGCTGTGAGTGACCGTTGGGAAGTGGAGGCACATGAATGACTTTTAAAAACAAAAAGCGTGAGTATCTGCCAAAAGGTGCACAGTCCTCCAAGAAAAGATTTTAAACAAGTGAGTTTTATACACAAGCTATTTTACCTATGCTTGTTGGTTTATTTCATTCTTTATGCAAACATGCATTGGTATTTATGCCCATGACTATTTTGCAAGCCACATGATGGACCACTTGCTGCAGAATCAGTACTTGATCTTGCAGAATCCCAAACTAGCATATCCACACAGATCAAACCAATGCCATGTCAGATCAGATCTAGATTCAGCAAATGCACATTAACTCAAGAATTACATCTGAACTAACAATCCCCAAGTCTCAACAGGGTTCCAGAACTGTAACATCTCTGCATCATGTCTAAAGTCAACCTAGATTACACCTGACAGCTTGGTGCTTCTGCTTTATGTTGCCGTGTACTTTCCAGGCTATGGTTAGTACAGGTGAAGTCCATACCCCCCACAAGCACTCACTGACATTATGTTGCCAGTTTGTCTAGACTTCATAAATCTTCTTCCCATATTCTAGTTTAGAGGACTGTTTCTGCTTAGTTAAACATAACCTCTTTTTTTTTTTTTTTTTCCCATGACTTGCCTGTGTATTGCCTTTAATGAAGGAGTAGCTGAGCAGCAAACAACCCACCAAACTGAATATGCATACAGAAGCAGGCATCATGTTCACTAAATCATGTTCACTAAAATAAAACTGGTATTCCCTTGTCTGTCGTCACACAAATTTACCATTGTCATTATCATGCCTTCCCACTGATCAAATTAATCCACATTTATGATAAAGAGCCCTCACCAGAGGCTTTTTTTCAATTTTTCCACCTTTCTCACTGAAGGAAGCTGATGCAGATGTCAGTCACGGCAGAAGGACATGAACTACCCACCTAACAGAATGTATCAGTCATTTGAAAAACAATGATGTTGGCCTCCTAAGGCAGCAGCATTCCTGGCAGGTAATGGTGCATAATGACATGCCAGTTGTGGCTGTTCAGGGTAGGCAATTCTTAGTAAGCTGAAGCTCAGCTGCATTTTGAGAGACAAAACTCTCCGTTAAACACTGCGGAGAAATGCACTTCTGTATTTACATTGTACTACCCATACTACTGCAAGCAACACTTGGCGATGTAATGTTTTCTTCTGGCCTTCTATTTCATACCGCGCCATCTTATCTTCTCACAGACCACTAAAAGATACAAAGCATTACTTTCAGATGCTGAGTTAGCTCATAACATTGATCAAAAGATTTTTGGTTAAATTTAGTTTTGGCAGCAAATTAACTTAGGCACAAATTTCCTCTAGAACACCGCTGGGATCTAATTTGATACATCTAGTGACACTCTGACATCAATACCTGGGAAACATTTCCGGTATCTGGCACATTTTCCTAGAGCTGCAAAGACTCTGAGATGGTGAAGGGTTCCTCAATTCATTGGTATTGCAATATAACTATTAAATGCCTTTGAATAGTTAATACAACATAAAGATGTGACAAGACTGCATTCATCATCTTCCTTTTCCTCTCCTCCCTTGGAGCTAACTCTGTTCTCTGCAACCCTGAATCTTGCATTGGTTGCTACTTGAAATGTAGGGGCTATATGACCCTGTTTGTTTGGTCAGAATGCTTTTCTTATGCCTCATACATTGATGTTACTTATCACGCGAAAAGCTCTTGCAGAATGTATTTTGGTTTGCTACACGACTCTAACTCACTTGTAATTCAGAGAATATAGCCCATTCTGTTAGGGATTATGTATCTATGTTTCAATCAGATAAATGTAGCCTGCAAGTTCAACATGATTTATGGAAAGTTGTGTTTATAATGAATAGTCCTGCTAGGGAAAAATAGATTAAATTGTGCCCTAAGTTACGCAAAATTCCATCAGTTTATCTTGGTGGTTCTCAGTGCTAGTCCAAGCATAATTTAGGATAATTTGGGGCATGATCCTTTGTATAATTCAATATCTCTGTACTGGTCTCAAATCACCATTTACAAATGCTCATTACATTAAAATATACTTCAGATAAAGGAAAATTACCATATAAATAACTTCCAGTCCTCATCCCTCTTCCCATTTCCTATCTACCTTGGCTTTTTCTTATTATATTTACATACAATACAGACTACGAAACTTAAATACAATTTATTACTATTTTTATGTGAACTGATTTTATGCAATTTGGTTAAAAATAATAGAAATAGGTAATGAAATAGGCTGGTAAGGACGTTCTCACTGAATAGTCAAGTCTGCCTTCTTTTCCATCTGAGCACTGCAGTATTTTGATATGAAAGTCTAAAAAAGCGTACAATAGCATCACATAATTTTGGCAATTGTTTTGTTTGCTTAAGGGACAAAAGAGTTTGATTTGTGTGCCAGGATTTTCTTTGTTTTCTCTATTAATGTTGAACCTAGTGACTTCGGTGAACAAAAAGTCTGGATCCTGTAATTAATTAGGAAATGTGGCATAGGTTAATTTGTATTGACAATACCTTACTGGTATTCTGCCAGCTTAATTTCTTTTGGGATACATTGTTTGAACCATAGCCACACTGCAATCTTCACAATTTGAGATGCTAGGAAACAGGTTGATTCCTAGGTAAAGAAACCAGCAATGAGTAGTTCCCAAAGGATTACTGTCCTTTCTCTTCTTACCACCACCTCCTTCACTACCTGCCTAGCAAGGTGGCTGCAGCACACACTGTGTTTCAGTTGCATCCCAGGACTGAGCTGAGCCATACCTCTGGGCAACAAAGCAGATGTCACATTTCCCTCTCTACAGGCCTTGGAAACTTCACACCATCAAGCCCGTTGCCTTATTTCAGATTTGGCTGATGGTTTCCCAGAGTTTAAAAAGTGACATACGGAGGCACATAACACAATTTCACAGGCCTTGTTTCCTCAGAGAACTAGGCAGGAAACCAAATGAAGAGCATGAGATTCAACTAAAATAAAATAACCTGTGGAATCATAGAATCTGTATGGGAAAGCTGAATCACTGGAGACAGACTTTAAACAATAGATGAAGAACATGAACAATATGTGTGATTTTCTCTCAAGGTTTCAATAATAATAAAAAAGCCTAAAACTATACTCACTTAAACCTACACAGATTAGCATGTCATTTAGAGGTCCAGCCAGACCTGTATTTTTCTGAATTACTGCTAGTTGCTTTTTAATCTATGGCATTTTACGCAGAGATTTAACAGATGGTTTGGATTTTATCTAAGCTGTCGTGGCTGGCTGCTACATTGAATACAACCCAAAACCTGCAATAAACACATCTGGATTAAAAAGATCAAACATTAAGTAAAATAATCTGAACTAATGCCTGTTCTGCTTGGGTTTGTTGAGAAGCATAAAAATAATGGGCATGAAGGGCCTTTGATTAAAGTCAGGACCAGCTACCTGATTCCCTGTGACGTCTGAAAACCAAGCTTCTCTTTCCTTTACCCTCTCCTCCTCTATGCCACATCCTCTCCCCTCCTGGCCTATAACATATGATCTAGTACAATAAGACAGCTGTTCAGAGGTCTCAATATGATGAAAATAATTTTACTGATTTACAGGCAATATGCTTGATTTTAATCAAAACAGACACAAAGGCATTGCTTTAAATTCATTCCTGCTAAACATTAAATTCCAGAATGATATGTTTTAGGTTGTGTTAACACATAGAACAGTCTCAAAAGCAATATCCTTCACTGAAATACATTTACTAATAAACACAAAGGAAAACCAAATTTTCCTTCTAGCTCTTAATGTTTTTTTAAAAAACCCGTGGTATCATTATGAGGTCCATTCACTATTTTAACAGAAAGAACTAAAACAGCTAACTTCCAACAATTTGGATTAGTCTTCTTATAAGTACATGAAGTTGTACTGAGCTTTGTCCTCAAAGCACCAGAACACTGGGCAAAACTGAATTTAGGTGCAGTGTTCTGACTTCTTGCCGTAAGGAATAACGGCATTCTACAGATACTAGAACTTTGGCATGTGCATTGCTCCAGGAGACATAGTGACCACACAGAATCCAAAGAAACCAAACTGTTTGGGCTTAAAATATACTGTGCTTAGTGCTCAGTGGTGAAAAGTCTGAAAAGCTGCAGTCATAAAAGTCTGAAAAGCAGCTAAGCTGCTGCATATTGACATTCAAAGTAAGCTAGCAGAGGTAACTGAGCTGCAGAAGTTCCTTGCTCCCAAGAATAACAGTTGATGTTATATCTGGGGAAATCTCTACTTTAACAACTACAGAATTAGAAGTCAATAAGAACTCTTCCCAAAGCATTCTTGTAACATGACAGGAATAGCATGTATCGGGATGAATCATTCATCCCTTTAGCAAGTCTGATGGCTACTACATAGCAAACCAGTTGATTTATTTCTTTAAGCATTTTGCCAATAACTTCTTCTGAAGTTTCTGTACTGAAGGAGAAAAGAAGCCTTTTAAATACTTTAATTTTGGTGGAATATACCATTTCATAAAGACACACCAAAATGGATGTGCTGAATATTTGTTTTTCAATAAGAAAGAAAAAGTCCATGTACTATAAATATGGTAGTGGTGAACAGTAAAACCTTCTTTTGACAGTTCAGATCCCAAAAGGGAGACTACTTGATGGACACTCCTTTTCCTATTTGCATCTTTAAAGCAGCTAAGCAATTTTTAACATGAAAAGGGATATTAAACAATTATTCTACATTGCTTAAGCTATCTTAAAATGCAGTTCAGCAGCTGAAATCCAGGAAGCATGCCAGCATCTTATAATGAGATAACATTGCACAAAACACCAGAAAATACCCTATGGATCACTTCTTTGAGATGATATTTCAAAAACAGTACACTGGCTGAAAACACAGGCTGATTTTTATGCTCTCACACCATACCAACTGCCTCTGCCTCTTTCCTTATTACAGTGATAGTACAAAGTATCTTGGCTGCAGTCTGAGATGACAAATTTTATTATAGTTCCATTGTACACTTACTGCAAAGCCACCAGTACTTTACGCTTTCTTTTTTTTTTTTCCTCTGTAGAGGTATATGATTTTTCAGTTCTATTAATAATCTGTTAGAGAAATTAAGGGCTCAAAGCCAAAGAAAAGATAACCATTGTTATTACACCAAAAGATTTACTTATGAACATAATGGGTTTTAAACATGAAATACACACTTTTTAACAGAAAGATGATGATGTCCTAGGTTAGTGGAGTAGTGCATTTAAGAAATACATTGTAACTGCACGCAATATAATTTCAATATTAACAGCACTGTCAGGCTGCTTAAAAACACTTAATCAAAAAAAAAAAAAAAAAGAAAAACATAAAGCCATTCTTTAAACAATCTGCAAGGCACGCATTTGACTGAGACAAGAGATGCATGAACCTTTTAGAGCTCTTTGTTAACAGCTGCCTGTGGCTTACAGGTAGTACAGATTCTTCTCTGTAGTAGTCTTTTCATACCGACTCTGTTCAGTATAGGTGCAGTATGTTTTGGTATCCACTGACATCAAAATATCACTGACATTCAGGTCAATGAGTCCATTTTGATTACAGTCCTTTTGCTTTGTGTAGCCAGCAAGAAAAACACCTATCTGGGATTTATGCTGTTGAGCACTGTTGAAGGCACTTGTAATAATCTGTCAAAATAGAATATGCATTTCTTCAGCCATCAGGATGGTGCATTATTTGGAGCTATAGTGGAGTGAGTTCTGCTTCCAAATCTCCCAACGACTGTGGAAATGTCACTGATCCAGAGGTGCAAACTCTTACATTCAACCTAGGCATGGATTTCTAGATGTGCATTACTGCCAGGATACATTAGTTTTTAAAAAGGCAAAATCAGAGGGTGACTTTGAAAGTCTTCCAGAGACAAAACCAGATTCACAAGTTAGCCAACATTCATTCAAGTGAACAGACAGGCAAGAAGTCGTTTCTACATAGGCTGCAAATTAAATTCCCAGCTTGACTCATATGTGGTAGGTATAGTACACGTGTAACTGCAGCTAGCATGAAGCTGTTATCTTGATAAGCTGAGCAAAATTCATTCCTGATTAAAAGCTTTTCACTAGATAAAGTTCAGCAATAACCCATGGCTCAAATTTTATTACGTTGGAGACATCTTTTACCCAACAGGACCTGGAAAAATAGAAGGCTTTTCCTTACAAGGAATGATTAAATAGAATAAAAAAGAATGGAGGAAAAGAATTATTTTCTTGGTGGGTAATTTGTAAATATGCAAAAATTCTGGGTTCTTACAATAAAGTGAATTCGCAAAATAACTGACAGCAACAATTACGTACTTTACACTTGTCAAAACCTACACCAGAGAAGGATTTTGGTATTTTAATCCGCATTCTAATATGACTTAATGAAATTAGTCTTGACAAAATTAGTCTCCAAATATTTTCGTGTAGCATGAGGTTATTTTGACAGTAGTCTGACAACAAGCTCTGGAAGTGTGAGAATTTGTTCTGTTTACATCAAAAGCCTGATATTCAAGAAATTAGAGCAGAGGGTTCTGTCATGTTTAAACTGTTACCTGTGAATGCAAATTTATATGGTTTCTTGAAGATGATGCATACAGAGTGACACGCTACTTAGTGGTGCTACATTGCTGGAAGGCTTTTGTGCACCTTTGGGACAGTCAAAGTCAAATGACTTTTACAGCTGTGACAAAATATTGAGCACTTTTTAAAGAATAAAGTAAAGGAACATTCAATGATATAAATACAACTGAGCTAAAGCCAGAAGAGTTTTTCTTTGACCCAGTATTTCCTTATCCTCTTTTTATATATAGGTACTCAAGATGCAGAATTTATCTTACTTAAATTTCTATAATTAAGACAGATGGAATCAGTACTTCCTGAATAGCCATCTTCTGTGTTGCAGGATGGTTTAAAATGCTGTTGTTGGGATTTTTTGCAGGTTAGGCAAGTGTCTTACAAAATCTGTGATGCTGTTTGCTCTTCTTCTGATACTCCTTTCTCTCATTTGGCATGTAAAAATACAGAGATAATAAACACAATAATAATAAAATCTGGCATTCACCTGTCATTGTAGGAAAGCTGAATATGAGAAAGAAATTAGTACTGATTTATTTCCAAACAATAATGGCACAACCACCTTCTTAAATAAAATTCAATGTATTTGCCTTCAGTATATATTTAGTCCTACTGAGCTGAAACCAGCAGTCTAGTTCCTATATGGTATATACATTGTGAAATCAGATGTATATATTAAGACTCAATGCCAAATTAAACTAAGCAATAGTTATTAAGTTAGAAAAAGAACCTAAGCCTGTAAACAAATACTGGGGTCTCAAAGAGCTTTTCAAAAAGAAATAAATATGATGATATCCTCAGGGTTTTATTCTGGTAGAACTGACATTCAAGAAAAGTTCTGTTTGTGCAGACAGGCTTGCCTTGCCGTTTTACCTCTTCATTAGCATTCTAAATTAAATTTATTAATTTAATTGCTTTTCCCACTTGGCCATATATTAGTGCTGCCTAAGGTCATCTTCCTGTTCTGTTCCTGGATGCTGTTATTGCTCTTCCATTTATATAAGCACCTCCATGCATTGAGTCAAAGCCTTTGTATCCAGAGTATTTGAAGCCATGAAAAAATTCATATTTGGCTTCATTTTAGACTTATTTTTTTCTTTTAGGTCTGCCCTAAATGAAGGCTGTTAGCAAAATGATGCATTCACCAAGGTTACTCCAAACCACAATAAAAGTCATACTTTATTCTGTGACTGCTTAATGATAGCACTGAGCCTTTGTAATTACCCCTTAGAGTACTTATTTCAATAAGGGAAGTTGGACCAAGGGAAGCAGAGACGTAAGAGTTATTTGCATGTATTCTTTGAGACTCCCATATTCTGGACAGTCAGGTTATTCTACTGCCAGGTGCTTATAATACCCAGCTCATTGCAGGTTTGTATGATACACATATGTTTTATAAGCAGACCTTTCTTCAGGACAGTGAACTACTGCGACATAAATAAGGACGATTTAAAAAATGTAACCAAAATTTAACGCACTAAAGACACCCAAAGAACTGTTTAATATAAAATTCTGCCTCCTGGAGCAGGTGTTGCTGGGCAGGAAATTACTCTCAATTGGTCTCTTCTTCTTTCAAAAAGATTTGTTTTGTACAAAGTGAGCTGTCTCAAAGATGTTCCACCTCCTAAGAAATAATAATAATAAAAAATTAATAAAATAATAATAAAAAAAATCCCTGCTGCCTGGTCAGTTTTCTCAGAAGGCAAGGAAAAATGTTGAAACAAAGTTTTCTACATCCTGGACATAGCCATAGAAGTTGCGTATATTCTTTGCAAGAAATACTATCTCTTTAGTTAGAATCATAGAATCATAGAATCATTTAGGTTGGAAAAGACCTTTGATATCATCAGGCCCAACTGTTAATCCAGGACTGCCAAGTTCATCACTCAACCATCGCATTAAGCAGTTAACCTGTGCATTTTTTAAATACCTCCAGGGATGGTGATTCCACCACCTCCCTGGGCAGCCTGTTCCAATGCTTCAACAATCTTTCAGTGAAGAAATATTTTCTGAGTATTCAATCTAAACGTCCCCTGGAGCAAGTTGAGGCCATTCCCTCTTTTTCTAGTTGCTTGTTACCTGGGAGAACAGACCAACCCTCACTTGCCTACAGCCTCCTGACAGGGAGTTACAGAGAGCGATAAGGTCTCCCCTCGGCCTCCTTCTCTCCAGGCTAAACACTGCCAGTCCCCTCAGCCGCTCCTCATCAGCCCTGTGCCCCAGCCCCTTCCCCAGCCCCGCTGCCCGTCTCTGGACACGCTGCAGCCCCTCAATGTCCCTCTTGCAGAGAGGGGCCCAGACCTGAACACAGGGTTCGAGGGGCGGCCTCAGCAGTGCCCAGTGCAGGGGGACGGTCACTGCCCTGGTCCTGCTGGCCACACTGCTGGGGACACCAGCCAGGGTGCTGCTGGCCGCCTGGGCCCCCTGGGCACACTGCTGGCTCCTGCCCAGCCGGCCGTCACCCAGCACCCCCAGGCCCTTTCCCACCAGGCCCTTTCCAGCCGCTCTGCCCCAGCCTGTAGCGCTGCGTGGGGCTGGTGTGACCCAAGGGCAGGACCCGGCACTGAGCCCTGCTGAACCTCACACAACTGGCCTGGGCCCATCGCTCCAGCCTGCCCAGGTCCCTCTGCAGAGCCTCCTGCCCTCAGGCATGTCAACACTCCTGCCCAAGTACATATCATCTACGCACTCACTGAGGGTGCACTTGATCCCCTTGTCTAGATCATCAATAAGGATAATAAACAGAACTCGCCCCAGCACTGAACTGGGACCATCACTTGTGGCTGGCAGCCAGCTGGATGTAACCCCTTTTACTACTACTCTTTGGGCTCAGCCACCCAGCCAACCTTTTATCAAGCATAAAGCACATCTGCCCAGGCCCTGAGCAGCCCGTTTCTCCAGGAGAATGCTGTGGGAGATGGTGTCAAAGGCTTTACAAAGGTCCACATAGACAACATCCACAGCCTTTCCCTCATGCAGTGAGCAGGTCACCTTGTCACAGAAGGACAGCAGGTTAAATAAGCAGGACCTGCCCTTCATAAACCCCTGCTGGCTGGGCCTTATCTGCTAGTTTTCCTGCATGTGCAGCATGATGGCACTCAAGATGATCTGCTCTAGAACCTTCCCTGGCACCAAGGCCAGACTGACAGGCCTGTAGTTTCTCTGGATCCTCTTTCCAACCCTTCCTGCAGATGGGCATCACATTGGCTGACCTCCAGTCTTCTGGGACCTCTCCAGTCCTTACAAGAAAGGCGTCTTCAGGAAAGTGTCTCTGTTTTCAGGAAAATGTTTGGGCACTGACAAGAGACTCCATCCACCCGTATGTTGTACTTGCAGGGCCCACCCTTGGCAAATAATCTGGATAACACCACCTTAATTGTTAAGAGAAGAATGTTAGCATAGTGTGCATGTGAATTGAATACATCTTAAATGAACATGTTAAATGGCAGGTAACTGTCAGCTGAATTAAACAGTAAGGAAGGAATTAGAGACTTTAGATGCGATGAAGGAATCAGCCTGAAAAGACATATAAGAGTAGTAAGAATGTACATAACCATTGGGAGAGACCTTGGAGTGGAAATAGCAGCAATCAAAACTCCATATGTACCTAGACTTCATATACTGTCACACTTATACAAGGCGTTCTCCAGAGTAGAGTATTTCTATTAGATTACACCTCATTGTGTATTCTGGCTTCTGTCAATTCATTTTGAAGCAGCCACCTTCTATATCCTGTATTCATCCATAAAGATACACATTATTCCTCGGACTCCACCAGAGAGGTTTATTTCTATGTCGATGGAAGACCCTAGTTACTATGTGTGTAATTTTCAATAATGTCCTCATATTTATCATTCTGAAATGTTGTTAAATAATTTGCCTTTGCCTAAAGCTTTGTTTGTCCCAAATGATTTATGGGTTTCTCTGAAGTTCTTGAGTTCTGGTATGTGAGACATAGGAAAACATGTTCTGGACAAACTGGATACGGATTTAGAGGCACAGGAATCTTTTGTATATGGAATAATAGATCTCATTGTGGATTTGAATTTCTGTTAGCCTCTGAAAAGTTACTGAAAGTCCTTTTTAAGACATGTCCTTTCTGTATTTGTAATTGCCAGATATCAGAAAGTTACACTTTCTGGACCGATTCTTTACCTTTAAAATGCATGAAACTATGATGCTTGGAAACACATTCAGTTTCTGGTTTTAGTCCAGATGCTTCAGGAATTATGTTAGTCATGTTTAATTGTTAAAAGAACAATATTTGTCCATATAGAGTCTCTCTGGTTTTCTATTTTTTTTTTTGTTCTTTCTTCTTTTATATTTTTAACATAATCAGAACATTCTTTGAATATCTGGCCAGAATCACCCATATTGTCTCTGCAGGAGATGAAATGAGTAGTAGTGACATTCCTGTAGTGATACCAATATTGTATGAGGCAGGTACTCCAGAGGATCATTCCTTACAAAGAGCAATATGAAAACTAGTGCACTTGCAGTAAACCAGATGCTTTGCAGCTACTTCTCAGAAGATCCAAAGTAACTTTTATTTTGGGAAGACACAAATCAATGGTAGTTTTAATGAAGGATCTAAGAGAATGTGCTGTTACTTTGAGAGTCAGCTGCCATTATTCTCCTGGGCTTATTGAAGGCTCAGGGGAGACCTCTGCCCACAGTTTAGAAACTAGGGTTGTGAAAGTCTGTGGTGAAAAAAAAAGGCAGAGGTGTGTGATCTTCTAAGGAACTCTAAACTCAGCAGACACTATTCTTTCCATTGGATCCTAAGGCATCCAGTAATTTAGGGGCCTGGTAACATAGCTATTCACTAGTAGATAATAGCACAGACTTCCAAGCAGCAGAACACTGATCCGGGGAAAAATAACTTGATTAAAGGCCTGTCAAGCAAATAACTTGTCAGTCTCTGTGCTGGCTTTAAAGGATGTTTCAGTACCTACACAAGACCTAGCATTTTTTCATTTACACTGGAAGTGAAATTTTCTTTATCTGTTCAAAAAATAAATATCATATGTTCATTTCATTTGGCACTTACAATAATTTAACAGTGCTTGTGCAGTGCTAAAAAATGTCTGAGTGATTTGCATATGTCATTAGCTCACTAACCCCATTCCTCCAAAAAGCATTCTTACCAAAGAAATAACTATTATGGATTCCAAGGACTAATTACCAAGGGATTCAGTGCTTCACAGTTATAATAAGACTCTCAACTCTAACTGATATTGAACATATTCTGTCTTCAGCTGATCATGATTTATATACAAGCACTCGCTGAGAAGTATTTATTTCTGGAACTGCAGTCTCATGAAGACTTAATAAACAACCTTAGCAGCATTCCTAGATTGGATATCGGAAATGGACAAAAAAAAATTTCTTATATATTCTAAAGGAAAGTCACCCTAAATTTTGCACTCTACAATATTATTGATTCATTAATGTTGCCTGAGGAATACTCCTTTCTGCGGTGTGTACCATGTCTAATACTTGATTCCAATACTTGTTGTCATTCCATTCTTCAGCAAGATATTAAACAAAATGAATTGCCCTTGGCAAGACGACAATGAAGATAAACATCAAAACTGCTTCAATCAAAACTAAACCCAAAAGTATCTAAACATGCAAGTTCTGTGTCTGCAATCTTTGTGGCTCCAAACAATATGTTATCTAAAAATTTCAAACATCACAGTTGTACTTTTTTGCAACATCTACTCCAGCACAAAATATGTTCGTTTAAATATACATTTATATAAAAAGATTAAATAGCAGTGTAACAAAAACTGGCATGATATTATCTTGGTGGCCAGCTTTTAATAGGGAAGTAGATGATTCAAAATGGTTGAGCAAGTAAAACTTATTTTGGTTTAAAAGAGAAAATAAAATGAAAAATGGATAAATGCAAAAAAAAAATTTAAAAATACTACTAATAAAAAAAAATCTGAGCTCTGATTTATACCAAAGCAAAAATAACAGACAAGACTTCATGTGAATAAAACTGGCCACTCACATTAGCTGATGTAAGTGATCTTTGTACCTGAGAACCTAAGATTTCAGCAAAATAAAACACTTTCAATATATTTGTACCAGAACATTAAAGGAGATTCCAGATATCAGAATAAATAGTAGTTTAAAAAAGCATTATATTTAAATCCCTAATAGTTAAAATGACAATTACAACAAAAACAATATTAATATAATAATATAAAAATAATATAAAAATAATATAAAAATAATATAAAAATAATATAAAATAATAATAATAATAATAATAATAATAATAATAATAGTAATAGTAATAGTAATGACACCACCACCACCATCCCACACATCCCTCCGGTAAAAAAAAAATGTTTCTATGAAGACAAAGCTGTACATGAAGACACAGCAGGAGACCAGCAGGTGATGACTATAGTCTTTATCCTTCTATATCTATGTAATAAGTACACTTTTATCAAAGACATGAGCCCAGAGGGCACAAGAACAGAATGTATTACCTCTGCAGTTCATGCATTTGAAACTGCCTATGTTCTTTTTGTTTCTGCCTGGAGCCCCAATCTTTCTGTCCTTAGAGACATCATTAAATTGCATTTCCTGTTTCAATCAAAATTAAAATATTATCCCTCAAGCATTATACCAATGCCCATTTCATACTAATGGGGCTCTGAAAAATTTTAAGACATCCTTTTGCTTAGAAATATTCATAAATTACATGTTCTGAATAAATACATCTGTGTGTCTCTGCTTTGTCAGTACGGTCCCCCTAGAAGAAAAATATACTAGTTGCTAGGGTAAGTTCTAGAAAGAAGACCTATTAAATATTAGTGCAGAAAAGCAGAGATGATAAGCTAGCAGTATTTGTTGGAATCTAATGGATACAAGAAGCATAAAGTTACTATCTTCTGTTTATCTGGTTAAAGTAAACTTCCTTTTAGCATCAGTGTGGTTTCTGATCACAGCAAGTATGATGGGACAATTACAATAAATTATTTTTTCCACTATGTCTTACAGAAGTCCTGGTAAAATCTAGTTTTTCCTAAATCACCTTTACTGTTTATGCCCAGTGAATATAGCCATACATTACTGAACTATTTTTAGATGTGACCATGAATATTGGTCAAAACTTATTTCAGTGATCTCCCTGAATAAAGAAGGATTCATCTTATGTAGCTTCAGTTAACTTAAGGTTGAATGTCTAATCTAAATCAGCTTCCCACCTGTTTGTGCTTCATGCCAGTGGAAGGAGGTTTATCCAGAATGTACTTCTAATTCTCATATATCTCAATTAATGAGAAAGAAATATTATTTGTTCTTAGCCCTTTCCCCACTCACCTCACTGAAAACCTTCCAGGAAGCAATGGTCCTGGTTCTTCTTTAATTCAGGAATTACCCTACAAGTAAGTTGCCAAACAGACATTAATTACAGCATGTGCTGTTGACTAAAACAAAAAAATAGTGGTGAGGAGAAGTGGTCTCATTTTCATTTAAGTAAATTCTTTTGCATTATGCTGTCAACAAAAAGCAGAATGAAAGTGAGAACAAATTCTCTTTATACCTGTGGCAGGACATACGTATTTTCACTCTGCTATATACCTAGTTTAACTGGAAGTCGTAACTGAGTCTCAAGCAATTTCATTTTCTTCTGCCCTTCATAATGATTTTGTCCACACAGATGACCATCTACTCTCATATGCATAGGGGCTGAGCACAAATGAATTAGAAGCACATTCAGATAATGTGTTCAAAGGGGTTCTGTGCTTGCCTGTATGACAGACTTTTTTGGTCTCAAATGTTCATTCAGCAAAACAGGCAATGCTCAATGTTTGCAAATTTCACATTCTTTTAAGCTTTTCTACAGTGTTCTGATTACAACTTTTATATATTTTATAAAATCTGACAACCAAAGATTTTCTGCTTGAGTCATCCCTCTGTGTCAGGTAGCCTCTTTGGTAATACATGTGCAGTAATGAGCACAACATGGCTCTCTTAAAACCTGACAAGTACATCAATAGTATAACTTTCACATTTACTTTTGGGTTCTCTCCCCTTTACTTGTTACTTGCTCCCAGTTGCTTACTAAGTTAGTAATATTTACATTCCCAGCCTCATATCCCATTTATAAAAAAGATCATTTAGGTCACTCTCCTGCCTCTGTGCTTGAACAGCTGTGCATAAATCTTTCCTGTCAGATTACTATATGCTTCAAGACTTCTGAAGATGAAGACTGTGAGACATATTCCAATGCTTTTCTGTCCTGAGCTTTCTCCTGATAACCAGATTGAACAAGTCTTCATGCCATTTGGCAATTACTTCTTGTTATCTTCAGTTTCACAGAGCTGCTGCTTATAGTAAACTGAACTGGTTGTCTTCACAAAGTACATGGTTAAAGACTGCTGAGGGAACGCAGGCAGTAAAGAAGAAGCAGAGGAGGTGTGCATTTTGTAAAGGAGATCCTTGAATGAGTAGAGACCTGGTGTGAAACCAAGGAGGTGTCTGTAGACATTCTCCAGGTCTAGGTCAAAGAGGGCGCAACCCTGATGATGTTGTGATGGAGCTCTGTTACAGCCCACCTAAAATGACATCTCTGAGGCTGCCTACAGACAATCAACAGGAATCCCCTGAGCACAACCACTGGTCCATATGGATGATTTTGACCACCTGGACATCTGCTGAATAGGCAACATAATTTTTAAAGTCACTTGAGAAGTGTCTAGAGGGCACTGTTTACGATTTCCTAATGCAAATGCTAGAAAGGACAGCCAAGGAATTACTCTATTTAATCTGCTGCTTAGTGAGGAAGAAATGGCTGTGACTGTGATCACAGATGGCAGTTAGTGTTGCAGTGACTGGGAGAAAACAGACTGAGATTTGGAGAAAGGCTGAAAAGGTAAACTGTGGACTGTAGAATACTGCTGGCTTAAGCCCCTTGGAATCTCCTCAAAGGGGCACCCAGAACAGCCAGCTGACTTTTAAAGAAAACAGTTGTAGCTCAGGAGCAAACCATCCCTTTATGCAGAAAACACGGGAATTTAAACCAAAGGCCAGAACAGCTAGGCAGAGAACATCTTAAAGAAATGCCAGAAGAAATCATGCAGGAAGTGAAAGCAAGGACAAGAAATAAAGGAAGACTATAAAAGCATTATTCCTCCTTAAGGATAAAAATCATGAAGACCAAACCCTGATTAGGACTAAAATTTTAGGGACATAAAAGGTATCAAGAAGGGTTCTTACTAGTATGCTAATATCAGAAGGACGTTCAGTAAAAATAAGTGCTACTGAATGGGAGAGACAATTTACTGACAGAAGACATGGAAAAACCTGAATTATTTAATGCTGGCTTCACCTCAGTCTTTGCAAGCAAAGTCTACTTTTTAACTTCTGCATGTATCAGCCTGGTTTTAGAAAGAGGCAGATAGGAGATCAACAAGTTAGGGACAACTTAAAGAAGCTGGACTTAAGTACACTAGATCAAATTCACCTGAAGGTGTTGAAGGACCTGGCTGAGGTGAGCATAAGGCTACTATCATCTATTAAACCCACAGTAATCAAGAAAGGTCCTTAATAACAGAAAAAGGCAAATATTACATTCACCTTAAGAAGAAAGGGAGATCAGGAGAACTCTATAACCAGGCAGCCTCACCTTAGATACTGGAAAGATCACAGATGGCATTCATTTGGAATTCAATTCCAAACACATGGAGGACAAGGCACTGACCAGGATCAATACACACAGATTTACCAATGTCAAGTCATGCTGCACCAGCCTTAATGACTTCCATGATGACACATGGGATCACTTCTAATGTTCGTTCTTCAGGGACCTGGATGATGACACAGAATGCAAACCTGACAAATTCGTGGATGTTTTGTTGAGAGGAGTGACTGACATAATGAATGGTGAAAATTCAAGCCAGCAGGATCTTTGGAAATTTATGGATTGTGCTGAAAGAAGCCTCGGAAAGTATAACAGGCAGAAGGGCCAAGCTCTGCATCTTGGTGGAATAGCTATGGCTGATGGCGGTTGACTAGCTGAGGCGCAGCCAGGCTGAAAGGGCTTGAGGGTGATAGTTGACTATGACACCAACAACATGCTTTTGCTCTGAGCAAGACGAATTTTGCAGAATGCTCAGCAAAGGACTACAATGGGCCTAAAGCACGTGACTGGCATGGAGAGGCTGAGTGAGTGGAGTTGTTTTTAGTCTGGCAAAGTTAAAGCTAACGGCCATACTTGAAGTACAGTTGCAAAAATAGCAAAGCTAAACTCTTTGCAGCAATAGCAGACCATATAAAAGGAATTAAAACTAAGAACAGTGGCCTTGAAGTGCGAGCTGGGCAGATCAGGTGGTACATGTGGTAAAATTTCTTCACAGTGCAGGACTACACCAGGATATCCATAGAAAGTGTGGACACCATCAGAGAGGTTATGAAGACAAAGCTTTTGTTGATCACCTCCAAAGGGAAGCTGGGAAAGATTATCCAGAAATCCCTTCTAATCAGCATTTTTATCAGTCCATGGATTCTGTGTGGACATAGCTACCCTAAATAGAGCAGTTTTAGAGTATGAATGCAGAGTGATATATGTTTTATATTTTACCATTTATTAACGCACAGTTTGCAGGCCTCAAATACTGGGAGCCTAATACTCTGTGCAACATTTCCTGCTACTTTTCTCGATGTCATGATTTAGTTCTTTTAGCTATGGGTCTTATAAAGCATCTTCAGTTCATCTGTGACTGCATCTTTCCAAAACAAACAGAATTTTCCTACTTTTTTTCTTTTATTTTTACTTTTTATGAAGATCTCCCTTTTACTGCTCTACATTTTATCATTCTGTGTTTACTCTCCTTTCTGCTTACAATAAAAAAAGATGCAAAAATTTTAAATCTTCATTAGAATCTTGTTTCAAAGTGAGCTGAGATCCTGTATACTGTCAAGAAAGTAAAAATTTTGCAAACTAGAAACAGATTAGTTATATAGTGTTGATTTCATTCAGTTCAATTCATTCCATTCAAAACATCATATTGTTAGTTCAAATGGAACAAAGCCATAACCAGGCATATGGAAACACTTCTCATCCATTCCCAAGATATTCTAAATTAACTTTTTCTTAGAAAAGTCTGTTTAAATAGTCTACAGCAAAGACAGTGCCTTAAGTTAGGTTTTCCACAGAAATACAGAGTATTTACTTTTCCATAAGATAAAATCAGTCCAAGCTACATTAAACTAAGTCTGTTAACGCAAGACCAATCGGTAATATATGCTTCTCAAAGAAAAGAACAAGGCGTATGATCAACAGTCAAAAAATTCCCAACAGATGAATCAAGTTATTTTTATAATGTCACAGATGACAACTGTAGTTTGAAAACAGTGGAATGAACAAACCAGAGGCCTCTGTTAGCAATATGAAAGCAGATAGCCTTACAGAAGAACTGGAAAAGAAGCAAGCATTTTTTCTAAGAATAGAAAAATGAAAAGCAGTTTTAGAACAAAATGTATTGTCTTATTTCAGCAATACCTACTCAAGATTCTTGTATGATATGCACAAGAATAGTCAGTATTCTTCTCTCTATAAAAAATCTTATAACTATTTTTGCACAACCTATTAATTATTGCAAAATCTCAATAAATGGAAACAAATACTAGGCCAAATCAAATAAATCCTGCTACATCCCACATTACATATAGAATTTGGTTGATTTTAAAATCTTACCAGGTTTAGCCATTCAAAACTAGTTGCAAAAGTTTTAAATTCCATTCTTCTGGTAAGTTTCATTTTATTTGTGAATAACTAACAAAATAAAGTGTCTAAAGAAAGTTTTCACTATAAATAATAGAGATCTGCCATATGCCCAACTGCTGTCAGTTTGGTGTAAGCATATAAAAACTCTCTAGTTATTCAAATGCAGGCAATTCAAAGGGAGTTTGTCCAGTCAAGGTGGGTCTCACTGTAAGTTCCTCATTCTGATAATTCAGATGGTTTCCATTCACAGCTTATAATGCAACTGCATTTATCAGTACAGTATATTTATTTGACTGATAAAATTAAGGAAATAACACACACACACTTACTTTAAAGAAACATAATTTGTGATAATCAATAGATTGTAAGTTATGTTAATTAGGGAACATTTTATTTTCTAAAGCACATGTCTCTGCTTGCCATCATTCTTCTTAATTACTACATATTGCCTATTTAAACCTCAGTACCAGTATCAATGCAACAGGTTAATGAACCAATACATAGGTGAATGTTTAATCATGACATAACATTCAGAATACCTCCCTTACCTGTCTTAAGACTTCTTTTTTTGTTGTGCTTTCCATATTAATGCTTGATAGTTTTGTCAGTTTGTTTGGACTAATACCAGTGTGTTTTTAAAATACAGAGTAAACATCACAAAACCGGAATTTCCTAACAAAGGGTTTCAGCTTATGTAAATGGCATACAATAATAAAAAAATGTGCATGTAGAAATCCATCTTCATGACACCGATGGGTCATGGTTGAGCCAAAAATGGGATCATTTCATGTAGTAGCCCTCAATAACTATTTTTGCTTTGCTTCTCACAGTCTCTGTTGAGTCCCATAAACTTTCAGCATATGCAATGTATTAAGTGAAAGAATTCCACACATTTTCCCCACATTGCTTTTTTGTAGGTTTTGAGCTTGGAAACAGCTAGCTTTGATTTTCCATACTACTGCACACGTGATGCCAATCATTAACAGTCTCTATTGTATTTCCCTTTCACCTCTCTTTTGAGCAGAATCATTGCCTGCTGCCACTCCTCAGACAGAATCTAATCCTGCCACTTGTTTACTTTTGTCATTCATTGTTTCAAGCTTTTCCAGTTTAATTACATCCTTTATTTATTTATTTATTTATTTATTTATTTATTTATTTATTTATTTATTTTACAGATGGGCATCAGAACTGGTCACGGTATTTGAAAAGTTAAATATCATAGCCTACCACACATCTATGAACCGATAAAATGATATTAACTTACTTTCTCTATTGCTTTCCAAGTAACTGTTAACTGCATACTTGCATTTTTGTGACCTCATAAGCACAGGACTGGGATTTTTATAGAAATATTTAACAGCTAAATATCAAGGCAAGTGAAACATGAAATAAAAATTGTTTTTCATATAGATCAGTTTCCATTTATCTTCACTGAATTTCATCTGCCATTTTAATAACTGGTCATTCAGGCAAATCACATTTAATACCTTTAATAACTTAGTAAGATCAGCAAATATACCATATAACTATTGACTACTTTTCCAGGATATTCATATGTTCACATATATTGTGAGAAGCATGGATCCCAGTATATGTCCCATGGAACTTCACTTGTGACCTCTTTCTATTGTGAAACCGACCAGAAAAAAGTCACTCTTTTCTCCTATATTTTAACATTTTTTTTCTGAACGCAGGAATTTCCTGGCTAGCCAGCCACACTGTTTCTTCTGTGTTTCCTCTTAGCCAGCTGCACTGTTTCCTGCAGTGTTTGGTGACATTCATGCTGTTAAATACCTTCTAGTTTCTTTTTAAAAAAGTATTACGGTAGTTTCAACTGAGCTGACCAGTACTGACTTAATGGTCTATACTCCTCTTTCAACCTCCCTCAAATTCACTTTAAAATTGGAAACATATTTGCAATCTCACATCTCAAAAGCTATCAAAATAGTTTTAAACAATTTCACACCACAGTTCCCATTTCGACTATTTCACCCCTGAGTGCCTTTAAAAATCTTAGGCGTATGCCATCTGATCTTGGTATTTTCTTCATTTGGTTTTGTACCACCTCATACTAATAAAGTATGATTTCAGAGGAGTTCCCTCACAGAGAAAAACTCATGTATGAGAATCTACCAAACCCCTTTTACAGCAAAAGCAGAATTAAAATGTTAAGCAATTTGTGTACCTATAACTTCAAAGTGCTTCTGTTTTCCTTGATTATCTTTTGGCACTACAGACTCTCTGCCAGACTTCCTGCTGCTCCTATTCTCAAAATAGAATTTAACTCTTACATTTCTTGAAACTATTTGGGTTGACAAATCTCTTTATTTAGCTTGAAATCTGATTTGTCACAGGGGATTTCTTTTTTTTTTTTTTAATTTTTATTTAGTCTTAAGAAATTTACAGTCCTTACATTCTCTTTAAAAACGTTCAACTGTCTGAAGGATGTCTCCCTGCCCTCAGCAGCCTCTGGTACACTGCCTCTTAGCCATGTGGGTTCTCTTTTCCTCTTTCTCTAGTCTTTCTGGGTAAGCAGCATGTATTTTCTCTCTGCCTTCAGTACAATATCTTAAATAGCTTCTGTGCCATCTGCCATGACTTAACTCTCCTAGTGATTCCTTCCAGATTCTTCCTTACAGGGGTCCTTGTTTATAATTGCCCCTTCTGAAATTGAGCACAACTGTGGGGAGATTTCTTGGCTTCTGCAGCCCTGGAAGTGCATTGAAATCTGGAGAGATATTAAGCTGAAATATTTTGAACCATATGCACCTGGCTTTTGCTTCTTTTCTCATCGGATCTTCAGCTATCCCATCTGAAAATCAGTAATTTAGTCTCATCAGCCCTCTAAGGAAACATACCGTGATGTATGTGTCACTCTGTTCAATCTAACTTTCTCTGTAAAACTCACTTTTGTCTTTCCAACTCCATCCCAGTTTTCCCCCAGTAAGTGTATCATCTCAAACCACACGCTCAACTCCACCCATTACCTTTTCCTCACTCTTTAGCCAGACCGTTGTGATCTCAATTTGTGTCAACCCTTCTTTACAGTCTCCTGTATTCACAAGATCTCCTTGGTTCCTCTTAAGAATTAACCCTCTTTTTATGCTGTTTTTGCAGTTATATGTGAAAATATTCCATTTCATCTGATCCATTAACCAGGGAAGGTCACTGCAAAAATCATAGTCTGCTGTACCAATGCTGTTGAACATCCACTGTGAATGCTTGTTGATTAAATCAGTCTTAAACCCACGATCGGCTAACAGTACTTAAAATCAGTCAACGTAAACTGACCTTTCCCTCACGGCTACCCCATCATTTATCATAGAATCATAGAATAGTTTCTGTTGGAATGGACCTTTAAGGGTCAGCGAGTCCACCCCCCACTATAAACAGAGACATCTGCAAATAGATCAGGTTGATCAAAGCCCCATACAACCTGAACATAAATGTTTCTAGGGATGGAGCATCTATCACCTCTCTGGGAAACCCGTTCCAGCGTTTCACCACCCTCATTGTGAAAAATTTCATCCTTATATCAAGTCTGAATCTACCCTCCTGTACTTTAAAGCCATTACCCCTTGTCCTGTTGCTACAGGCCCCACTAAAAAGTCTGTCCCCATCCTCCTTATAAGCCCCCTTTAAGTATTGAAAGGCTGCAGTAAGGGCTCCCAAGAGCCTGCTCTTCTCCAGGCTGAACCACAACTCTCTCTGCCTTTTGACATAGGAGAGCAGTCCCATCCTTCTGACCATTTTTGTGGCCCTCCTCTGGACCTGATCCAACAGTTCCACACCTTTCCTGTCCTGAGGACTCCAGAGCTGGATGTAGTACTCCAGGTGGGGTAAAGGGGCAGAATCACTTCCCTTGACCACTGACCACAGTTCTTTTGATGCAGCCCAGGATACAGGTTCATGTCCTGCTTTTCATCCACCAGTATGTCCAAGTCCTTCTCCACAGGGCTACTCTAAATCCTTTCACTCCCCCAGCCTGTAGCAATACCTTGTGCAGGACCCTACATGTGGCCTTGACAAATCTCTTGAGATTGTTCAGGTCCCTCTGGATGGCACTCTGTCCCTCAGGTGTGTCAACTTCACCACTCAGCTTGGTGTCTTCTGCAAACTTGCTGGGGGTGCACTCAGTCCCACTCTCTACATCATTGATGAAGATATCAAGCAGCACTGGTCCCAGCACAGACCTCTGAGGGACACCACTTGTCAACTACCTCCAGCTGAATGTCAGGCTGTTGACTACTACTCTCTGGATGTGACCATCCAGCCAATTCCTTATCCACTGAATAGTCTATCCATCTAATCTATACCTCTCCAATTTAGAGGAAAAGACTTTGGGAGGGACACCATATCAAAGGTCTTACAAAAGTCCAGACAGACAATAGCCACAGGTCCACTGATTTAGTCACTCCACCACAGAAGGCCACTAGGTTGGCCAGGCAAGACGTGCCCTTGCTAAGGTATGCTGGCTGTCTCAAATCACCTTTCTGTCCTTCATGTGCCTTAGTATAGCTTCTAGGAGGATCTGTTTCATGGTCTTCCCAGGCACAGAGGTGAGGCTGACAGGCTCATAGTTTCCAGGGTCTTCCTGGGATTTAGATCATGTTAAGCCTACAGTTTCTTTCCCAACATCCTTTACATGCTTTAATTTTTTGCCCTAGAAGCTCCTGTCTCCTCTCCCTCACTCACAGACACCTGGAGGGTCCATGTCCCCTGATGACCCCTCACTGCTGGCTAGCAGATGGCTCTGATACTGGATGATACATGCTACCTCACAGTTGGCAGGCACATTCCTGTACACCTGTCTCCTTATGGGCTCTGGTTCTGCCCAATGCCTGAGTAACAGCCTCCCATCTTCAGCAGGAGCCCCAGGGTAGGGCCATGGTTGCCATCCTCCCATCTCTCCCCAGGCAACACCCTTCCACACCAAAACATGGTTATCTTGAAGACATCTTGTGGACTTTATTTACATCATTGGAGAGCCTTGCTACAGACCAAGCACATAAAAAGGATCTGTCACTTGGGGATATTCATGCCATGTTACACTTGGGGTGATTATCAGGAGAGGGACAATTCTATCACATCCTGGTGATGAGAAGATTTTTGCAATCTTTTGCAAAATAGCTATTTCATATATCTGTGTTCTTCTCATGAATGATGGTGGTCCTTGTCTTTAAAAAAAATTAAGTGCTGAAAGTACGTCTTGTAGACACATCCAGAACTGCCACCTTTTTGTTTTGCACACTTCATCATTTCAAGCGTATTGCTTGCTTCAGATTGCTTTTCAGGTGCCAGATAATGAAACACTGCACTATTCTAGAACCACTTGTGGGGGTATTTCTTATATATGCAACATCCACAGATCTACAATAGGACCCATCAGTCACCACTATGTCATCTTAGTTTAAAAAGTTCTGCTGACCTTGTCAAGATATTTAGCATAAGACATGAAAAAACTCACAAAATTTTTGTTGTTTAATGAGATAATCTAATTGTCTCCTCTGGTTTTAAACTTTATGAAAACATATTTCAGTGCTAATTATTCGCCAAAAAGTTCTCAAGATTCCAGTAGCTTTATAATCTGTGTTGAAGTGTTATGTCAGAGGAATATCTGCATAGTGTACAGACATCAGCTCAATTTATATCACAATATTGAATACTTACCTAAGGATTTAATTATTTAAATCTACAAAACCCAAGAAATTTAGATTTACCCCACTGTCACTGGCAGTAGAATAAGACATGATATATGTGTGTGCACATGCACTGAAATTTACTTTCCAGCATGAAACCCCAGCTAATACAGAGCTGTAAACAACAGCATGTGATTGATGAGAACCATGATTTGCAGTGTCCTCTTCCAACTACATTTGTCATTTAAATTAGGCCTAGTATCTGTTTATTATTTTTACATTACACATTGTGTAAAACCACTCCTGGGAGCAGATCATTATTTTTCATTTCCACTGTATTTTTCTGAAGAAAATTGTGCTTTGTTTCAGGTGTTTTTTGTACAAGAAAAATTTCACACATAAGTTGATCTGGAACTCAGCATAGCAGAAAAGTATTTGCAAGTAGTAACAAATTATTTCACCAGATTTTTATTGGGCAATTTTCAAATATAGATGAATGCATTCTGTTCACAAAAATAAGAGCTTTTCCAAATATTATTATTAGATAATAATGGAAGTGCTCAAACGATCACTGAAACTTTCTTATTGTTTTGATAATGTTGTTCCTTCAAACAACTCTGAATGCTAATCTCAAAGAGTAAGCTCTCTAATATTAAAATACAGGTTATCCAAAGAGGGAGCAAAACCAAGCCCATGCAAGTTGTGTGTCCAAATATGTTATTCTAATGACAGCAAAATGAAATCACAGTTAAAAGACTGTAAGCCAACCATAAGCTAAAATGTGTGGGAACAAAACCACAGCCATCATTCTTTAACAAATACAAAGCTTTCATTAATCCACCAATGGAAATTGATCACTTACTTTTTTTAGAAAGAGTCAAACCAGAAGATGATCCCAAGGTTTGCCAAATGAGAGAATTTAACATTCACTTAGTTATTTAATTTTGTAATTTCCTGACAAACTGTAAATGCTATTCATGGCTTCAGAGTCACAAGCAAAGACAGAGCTCAGGTCTTTCTCCAAAAAATACAGTAACATGAGCATCTTTTGCAGTAACAGGACTTGTGGCACTTACTTCAGCAGAGCTGGCATTTCATTCATCAGCAGGTAAAGGTGTGCATGTGTGCACACACACACAAACACACACGCATAGACCAGTTAGTACATTAGAGCAGAGCAACACGTTTTAAGGTATCTGCCCTTTACAAAGTTAACCTACAGATTAAAAAAAGGCTTGGATTTTCCATTTTTTGTTGTTGAAATATCATTCTTCTGTTAGTGAGCACTTAATAGATTCCATAAAGCAATGAAAATCAAGAAAAAATACTCAGCTAAATCAGATACATGGGACTGGATTTAAGATGAATGTTTTAAGTGAACTGGGAATCACATGCTTTACTTTTAGAATTACACACAGGCTAATGGACTAAGAAAAAAGGAAAAAATATATTTTTATTCAAAACAGCTCTAGCATTGAAATGTTCAATAACTCGATAACAAAACACTGCAGCAGATGGATAACAACTGTTCTTAACTAAACTGTAGATTGTTCTAAGGAACTTCTTATTCTCTATCTTCTCAAATTGTTTGTGATCAAATAGTATCAACTTCATGGCCCTTTCAGTATGCTAAAACAAAACAAAACAACAAACAAAATTCCATAATAGACATACACACACCAAAAAAAACCCAACCCCAAACCCCAAAAAACTAAACTAGTTTTTGAGTAAAATGAGACAGCTGAAAAAAGGTCTCTGGATAATTTGGGAAACCACCATTTTTAGACTACATTCCTTTCACTCTTAAACATCTAAATCCTCACTTGCTAAAACTCACTGGTAATAAAAAATCTGTTCCATTATATATTTAGACTTCTTCGTGTGGATATTAAAATAAACTATGTTCTGAAATTAAGAGTTAAAATACCTCCTCTTGTTTTCCATACATATTTGCCTGTATAAATATACTTCATGATTTTACAAATTACAGTATTTATATTAAAGCTTTTGGTCAGCAAATCATTACAGCTTAACACGAACAAACAGTTCCTGTGTTTTGGTTCTGTCTTTAAATCTTTTTCAGAGATAATGAAAACCAGCCAAAATGAGTGACTGCAAATAATATAAACAACACATTTATTTAGAAAAATAAACTGAAAATGCTGATTTTTTGTTAGATATCTCCATGAAGTATAGACAAATGGCTAGAAAAATTGTATGTCAAATACATATTACAAATGACTTCTTCAACGGTAACTGGGACTATAACATAAATGTTCAATAGGAACATTTTTTGATGTATAATTCAATAGACTAAACTTCTTGGCTGCTAATATGTTAAAAAATGGATGCTATTAAAAAAGATTATATCCCCTTTTTAAACACACCTTATCATGTTGATGCTTTTTCATATATATACATATATGTATATGTATGTATATGTATGTATTTATTTAAACCTTAGAAAAGACCATAGTCCTTTCTGTGAAGAGATCCCCATAGTGAAAGAAAGCGCAAATGTTTTTCTTCAGTTCTAACTTTTTAATTCCTTTTGGAGCCCCAGTAAAATATAGCTTGTTGTGGTCAAAAATCTCCTGGGGCCATCTGTGTGCAAATGGTGGCGCACATCATTACCCTGAATGGAAGCGACAGTGCAAATACTAGAAGTGCATTGAGATGCAATCTCTAACAGCTGAATTTCTTCAAAGTTGGGTGGAGGACAAGAGACAGCATCCTTTTAAGCAATTTAACATCACCGATGCCCTGTTCCTGTATGGCTTTGAATATGTACAAGAGATGAGAGGTCTTCTTTCCCCACAAACAGTAACATTCCTCTGTTACAGTAAATGCATTCATTTTCTGCTATCACATAAGTGCTTCATTTCTCCTTTTGGCTACATATTGAAATATTTTTGGATGCTGGCTGGACCCATGAAAAACTCATTGTTTGTTACTCTGGTTGGTCAGCACAGAACTCAAGTGTCAGGCTTGGAGACAGCAGTTTCTGCAATGGGGCAAGACATTTAGTCCTTCTTATTCTTATTTCCCACTAAATGGAATTTAAGGCTGTGGCTTTTGCGAGGACTCAGCGTGTAGCTGTCAGATCTGAGAAAGTTGATTCAATGCAGATTACACTTGTGATTGTGCTCTGACTTGAAGGGTTTTTCCATTCTCCACTGAGGGTCAGGCTCCTGGTTACTTCTCAGATCTGGCCTGCAAGAAGTCACAATGACGAATCTGATATGCAAGAATTTAACTGACGTGCCTCCAGATATAGATATTCCTTCAAGCCTCAAGTTGCTGTTAAAAAGAAAAGAAGACAAGGACAAAGTTATGAAAACGTTACTTTTAAGTGGACAACGATAATAGTAAACAAAATTTTGAATGATTTTTCATGTAAGCAAGAGTTTGAAGAGTTACGGTGTTTTGAAACTTGACCCTTTACAGCTGTATTTTATTATTACTAAGTGTCTTGGCTTTCTGCTGGGGTAAATGGGTTTCACTTCAACGGTGTCTTTGGAATCACATTATATTACACCATCTCAGAAACTGATTGCCACTATCCTAGGTCTTGGAGTATATGGGGATCTTGTAATCACGAATTTTAAAATATTTTTTTTTTAATTATTTTTTCTACGAAGATTACCTTTAATTACCTAACATAACAATTCAGTTTAACAATATGCCTTAGGGCATGAAATGAAAGGAGATCTTAATAAAAAGCTGTATATTACGCATTTGAAAAAACTGTCTAAGAATTCAAGTCTAATCTAACTTGAGAATCTGTATTCTAATCTCTGTTCTCAAAATAAATAGAAAGTGATTTCAGCAGAATTTTCTCATCTGATGCGCAAGTTTCCTCATCACCAAAATACTATATAAAATTCTGATTTGGGTCTTTCACATTCCCCTTTGTGAAACTGCTTTAATTTATACAAAACAATAAAACAGCCCTATAATCAGGAAAGAAAGTAATGCTCCAATCTAGTGCTAAGGCTCACTGATTCACTAAATTTCCTAACTTTATTTATTAGACAAGATAAAGCAGCATCAAAAAGAGAGACCTTGAGATACTGACCTGTTGGTAGCTAGGGCACTAACCTGGTTCAAATAATTAAATTAACACCTTCTGAGGAAAAGAATGAGAATTTCCTTTTTCAATGTTGGTGACTTACACCCAGAGTTACATACTGCAAGAAGGAATAAAATTACTCCCTTGCCATCAGTTTTATGAATCTAGCCTTTCACTCACATTTCCTCTTATTTCATATTGACTGGACTACTTCAATTTGATAGAGATTGTCAAGAGGTAAGACAGAACTTCACTTTAGCAGGGGAAAAAAAGAATCCGAAGTTGGTTTGCTGTAAACCCTTTGTATTTTTTTTCCCCACCAGTAAAACAAAATTTCTATTATTAAGGGAAATTTAATTAACATTCAGGATTGTAACAGTGGCACAAAAGTCTAGCAAAGACGGTATAATAAATTTATGATAAAATTGGCCTGGAAGGAAGTTTTTTTCCTAGTCAACTATTTAGGGTTTGGCTCACATTATTAATAAGAAAGATGAAAATTGTAAACATCTGTTACCAACTTATTTTTTAACTGAGGACGGTATTCATAACAATAGAAACACACAGGCCTTTTTCAGCTGTCACACTTTCTGGCTTCAATTACATTTGGGCTAGTGATTCATGTACGTCAAGACCTCATAAAAATCACCAAAAAAAGACAGTATTGCCCTTGAAGTCAGCTTTATGCTTATGAAACAAGATGAATACAGTAGAACAAATATATATGTAATAATAACAATAATAGCAATAATAACACCAAATAATAACAAATAATAACTGCAATAACAACAACAAACAATTAAGCAATAATAATAATAATAACAACAACAATAATAATAATTATACTAAAAATGATAGGAAATAATACAAGTAATATTTGTACTTTGTCAGGAAACAGTTGTTCTTCAAACTTATTCTGAATACAGTACAATAAAATACTAAGCAGCTGTAGGCATGAAAAGTAATGTAACTTTTTTCTTTTCCTCTGGGTTGCAATTCATAAACATATTCAATATTATGCTCACAAAACCAGTAAGTGGTATATCAGGTATAGCTGGATTCTTTTAGCATCTCTAATTCGGTTGTCAGCCCACACAGTTTGATTCATTCCCAGTTATGCAATCACATGACATCCACCTTCATTTCATCAACATTCCACCAATGAAAAGCCCACTTTTGTTTCTTTATGATATCTCAACTAAAAAGCACAAACTGCACCATTGTGAAAAATGTGACACATCTCTCACATTAATAATTTGTTCAAATTAGAAGATTATGGTTAAGCTTGCTCAGTGAAAAATTCAAAAGGTGGCAATGCCTGCATTAAAAACAGAAGCAGCAGTTCCTCTTACCATTTTAAAAAATATATATTTATAATTACAAATCATTACTGTACACATGAAGTGAGGCACTGAGGGAAAACAGGCCAGTCACTGAAAAAACCCCTGTATCTACTAATTACAGATCCCTATCCTGAACTGCCTAGTTCCTATTTCCCTAGTTTTTACTACTTTGACAGAGAAGCTTTACCTTCAGATCAGTACAATTAATTCATCACTATAAAATCCCTTCATTACACCATACCTTGTCAATATCCTCAGAGTGAAAAAAAGCTGACTTTACTAGGGAGCTAAAGTTCAGACAGTTTACAGGAGACCATCTTGTTCATTCACATCCCTTCTCCTCCCTGTCATTACTGCAGCAGCATCTTTGCATCATTCTCTTCCTTCCACAGCATCAGTATTTAGTTCCAAAAAGCAGAGACGCAGAGAAACCAATGCTTTTGTTTCCCCATTCAAAATCAGATAACTATGCCTCTATAATAAAAAAATGAATGTTCTCTGTCAGTATTACCTGAAAAATACATACAGGGAAACCACAGACTGTTTCCTTCAATTTGTCACAGCTCTCTTAAGAACTGCAAGTGAGTCCAGTTAAATCTACCATGCAACCCTTCTCCTCATCATGGCCACGACCCCAGTGTCATTGCACAGACTGTTATGCAGAACACTGTGGCTGGAAATTATTAAGGGAAAGGCTACCAAAGGGAACCACTGTTTCACCCCAGGCCTATGGGATGGCTATGCATGTGCTGCCTAGCATAAACTGAATAGTGATTTACAGGTTTGGTACAAAACAGGGAAATGACAGAAGAGGACATTTACGCAGGCTGAATAAGCAATAAATTTTGATTTAAAGACACTTAGATACAGAGATACTCAGGTTCCACTTATAGTATTTAAAGAAAAAATGCAGTTTGATTCTATAGTGGCATGATAGAAGGACATCAAGCGCATTATACAGAAGATGTTTATCAACTTTGAACTGATGAGTGTAGTGGTGACTGCCAATGACCACAGAAAAGGATGCTTTAAATGTAACTATCTATGCTGGGTCTACTGCCTTTTATCAAGAAAAAGGAGACAACAACTAGGAAATGCACTTCACATTAAATTGAGAGAGATTTACCTAATTAATACTAAGCTATATAATTTCCACATCATTTTAAGAGTTTGATAAAAGCACCTGAAAGACTAGTCTAATTAAAATCCCCATTATTTGGGCTATTTTAGCACAAACAGCATAATTTGGACATATATTACCTGTATTAAATACACTTGCAGTCAGAGCACATGCCAAGCTATTAGTTGTACTCATGTATTTAAGAGTGTAACAAATGTCCCTACAAAAAAAAAAAAAATCACATAGTAATAAATCCTTATAAACATAGTGCACAGATTTTCCAGGTATCGTCTAAATAGTAATGACATCTGTTTAAGTTACTCAGACCTGAAAGATACAGAAATATTAGATTCAGATAGAGACTATTTTACCTTTATTACCTTAGGTTTTTTTAATCCTTTCAGATGAGATGTATTACTATGCTAGTTCCTTCAACAGACAAAATTACTAAAAGGGAAGGAAATGCTTCTTAGAGGTTATTTTTGCTTGTTTCTATTGTCCAAGAAATCCCCATCATGACCTTTGGGTTTGTTTTGGGTTTTTTGGTAGTGTTTTGTGGGTTTGTTTTTGGGGGTTTTTTGGTATAAATGTAAATAACAGATTTTTGAATCTTCATTCAGAGCCAGAATATTTCAGATAAAATTTTATGTGTTGTTTGATTGAAGGAATTACACTGAATGCAAACCCCAATGTTCTTACCAAGCATTTTATTTCTCCATCAACATTTTAACTACATAAGCCAATGTTAGCATTTTTGTGTCCTGTGACACAGCAATGTTGAGACATCTTTCTCTGTTAAAACTAAAACAACCAAATATAAATAATACAGAATGTTAACAAATGCACCACCATTCTTTGTAATTCTTCCTATTTTTTCTTATTTTTATTTACTTTTTTACTTTTACTTACTTATGTGTGATTGTTTAATCCTAGTGTTTCAGTGTGTAAATATTTCTTTTGCCAATGAGCAAACAAGAATTCCCAGTTGCTTATTGGAAGTTTTTCTTTTTCTTGCAAAGCTTTGAAAAAGATTGTAAATAGCAGGAAAATCAGAGTGTCTAAATTTATACATCTTCAAATATGGTGACAACAGGCATTGGCTTCTATAGTATTACTCTTACCTTGCTAACCTCTCCTAACAACACTTCCCTAATTTTCATTATCAAGTCCCATGTTGTTCGAGCTTTGGTATCTCTAGAGACTTCACAAAAACAAGTTCTATATCTAGTTCCATAAAGATAATCCCAAATAGAAATATGAAAATTATGTCAAGAGAGTGTATTATGGCAGCATTTATTAAATATACTTTTCCAACTGATCTCATACTGCTTAAATAATATATTTGTAGAAGTTCACTGTCTTCGTGTGTTCGCACAACAAAATGAAGCCCATCAGAATATGGCTCTGAGAGCTACTCTAGAACAAATTTTTTATAATGAAAAATTAATGGTAACAGAACCCTGTGCAATGAATGTCAGCAGCATCATGCATGTCAATATATGAAACTTCTAAAATTTTCTGTTTGTTACATATGAACTGCTCGCAAAATGGCTGTGGTGCTTGTCTCAGTAATGTCCCAAACAGTTCAGATTTGAGAGAAGCAATATGTTGGATGGACAATATGAAAAAAAGTCTTTTTTGTTGATACCACTAGTTTCCAACACAGCTGAAATCTAGGCAAGCAAAGTTACCAAGTTCCGACACCATGGAAGTCAATAGGCTACATTAGGGGTTGCCACAGTGAAAACCAAAAATGTCAAAACTCCGACTAAAACATGATAGAAGGGGAAAGAATGGCACTGGAAAAAATTCTGGTGATGTATCCCAGGAAAATCTGGCAGCCTTGTTCACTAGTCAAAGGCACCTTGTCTGCTAAGATAAGTATACATAAATTTAACTAGAGAAGCAAGATCTTCCTTGCCATGTACAGAAAGGATATATAAATGAGCGTTTTTAAAATTCATCAGGCATATTTTTGGCTGAGACAATACAATTCTGTTCACCATTTTGAACCTTAAGAAGACTTTTTATCAGGTTCTTTTTTCTTGACATGACTTTCTTTTTACTTCCCTTTTTGTCCACCCATTCCTTAGATGCTGGAAAACTGTTTTGGATGTCTTAAAGTATGTCTTAAGATAGAATTGATTATGCCAAGTGTAAATACATTCCTAGGAAGCCCATTTCTTTTTTTCATTAGTTTTTGGATATGTTTTGATACATCTTTCATGAGAAAAGTACTGACGAAGTATTTCTGGCAGGTTGTTTTTTCTTCATTTTCTCTCTGGGGTACGTGTTTACTAGCTCCAAGAAAAGCCATGTTTTCAAAAAAACTAGCTTTGGATGACATTTTTCTTGTATTTGACTAACATGCACAGAAAAAACAATAAATGATCAAGAAGAGGAAATGTGCTTTTTTTTGTGTGCTAGAGTATGATATAAAATTCAAGCTATCTTTCATTCCAAAGGAATATGGCATGTGTCTTCCTAATTTTCATTTACAGTGAGGCTTCTGATGTAGAGTTGCTTGAAAAGCTAGGCCAAGTATATTTAAAAGACTGCTTATCAATGGCTGTAATAGAATATATATATATGTAAATATGCATTACTTATATCTCTTATGTATGTGTATACATATAGTGTACATATATCTATTCATTCCCTCTTTCTTCTACTGAGCTGGATTAGCTACAGGACAGATCTTGGACGATACCCACAAAGCTGCAGCCAGTTAGCCATTTGCAAAATCACATCCAAAGCCACTGTTACAAGGGGCCACTGCAGCTGCACCAACAGCCATAGCTGAGCATCGAGTGTGAAAACTGGATCTGTCTACACAGAAGTAGTAGTCACACTTCAGCTTAGTTACTTATATCCTTAGAAGAGATATGCTAGTGATACTATGGAAATGAATTTTATGTACTGACAGCCACTCTGGTGATTGTTCCTGAACAGTGGATATGAATTGTTTAGCTATAAGGTCTTTCGATACAGAAAGTATTTGCGTATTACTTTATGACAGATTACAGAAATATTTTATACCAAGTGTTCAGTGGACAATAACTAAACTATACAGCTAGCCTTGCATATGAGACATTTAACTATATAGAAGGAAATCTCTGTCCACTTTCTGCTTTGGCTGCAGATTTCCTTTCCAATCCATGTTATACTTTTAATCGACATGTCACAAGTTTACAGCGTTTTATTTAATTCTGTCGCTTTCACTCTCAACAGATTTCTGCTACATCTTTTCAGAATGTGAATACCCTGAAACACCGAACCTACAATAACAAACACTAAACCAAGAGTTTTGGTGCTTGTTGAGGGCTCTCTATACTCTTGAAACAACAGAAACAAACAAACCACACATTGCTAGTGGCAAGCAAAATCCTGTTTCTTGCAGTATCCTTTAGCTGATTATCAGAGGGGTAGGAATGCATGGCTAGCTAAACCTGAGGCATACTGCTGCTTCCCCATGTTAAGGGTCTGTATCTGAGATATGCAAAGATCTTCTGGATCTTCTACAGTGATCCAGAAAACTATATGGTCCAGGGAACTCACTTATTCATTCTCACTGCATTTTTAGGGTTTGAAAGTAGGTTTTTAAATATAAAAACTAGATAGTATCTGATATTCTTTTAGTCTTTCTGCCTTTATTTTTGCCCTCATTTTCTTGCTGAGTCAAAGCAAACTTCATTAATTAGCTTGAATGCACACAGATGTCAAATGGAGGTAGAGCAAAGATTAGGAAAAGAAAGATGCAAGACAGCCAAGTCCCTAACAGAAATAATTTTCTGTTTCTAATAATTAGTGAAAAAATAGCTAGTAACACACCTGGGGAGTTGGTTATAAAGTTTATCTATCTAGCTTAACACAGGAAATGCTATAGCAAGCAAATAATGACACAAAAATACTAACAATGAAGCAGCTTTGCATTTGCAATGAGTTGCCAAAGAATGTTGCATCCAGTACCTAGTGCTGGCAAGTTCCCTGTGAATGCCATACCTATTACTCACTGCTTAATCTAAGAACCTTGTTATTAGTGCCTTCTTACGGTCTAGTTCTTGGCAGCAAGTAAAAGAGATGGAAGGCCTGATAGGTTAGAAAACACACCACCACCCCATACTCCATATGTGTCAGTGTTTTTTCTGTAAAAATTCAGATTTCCTGTGGTTTACTTTTAAATCAGTCTATTCCTGAAGCTATGTAACAGAAAACAGGATGATAATACAAATCCCTGTGAACCTACACTCACTGAATAAAAATAATTTCTTTCAGCATATGGCATAATCTACATGCCATAGGAAAAAACCTTTCAGGAGTCATTGAAAGGGACATTAGTCTCAGGACAAGTGAAAAGTTCACACAGAACAGTTAAATGCTTTAAAGGACTTGCATCCACTATTATTATAGAAATGTTTATGCTTCAATTTTTAGAGGGTTTTGTATAATTACATGTCTTAAAGCGACATGTGAATGGTTTGAAAATCATTCTCCCCAGAGTATATCTTCCAGTTGACAGGTGTAACCTTTTCTTTCTGCCTGGAGCTAGGAAAGATGGATGATAAGTGAGCTGGAAGCCCTCCACTTGCTTATTAAAAAAAAACCAAAACAACAGTGTATGAGTGAAAGAAGCCACGTAGGAGACACTGTAACTATGGTTTTGTTTGTTTGTTTGTTTGTTTGTTTTTTGACATTTACTGGTCTTTCATCTATTTAAAATTACTCAAGCAAGCCAGCAGCCTTGTAGGATTAGGCCTACTTTGCAAAGCCAAAAGGACGTAAAGGACATGAGAAAATATCTGTAAATACTTTGGTGCAGCCTTTCTGCAGTTTGCCTGTTGAGGGATGAAATAATTTATGATTCTAGCTGACAACATGCTGATTGTTAACAAATGCTTTACAGGATTTACTTCTTCCTTTATCATTTGGCACAAATATTTTGCCACACAAGAAACAAAATCAATTTCCCTGCCAGTAGAGATTACTGAAGCTACATTTTCCTGTTCTCTATAAACATGCCAACGTGACTAAAGGCTTGGAATGATTCACTACTATTCTGATTAGTCAACATACTCAAATTCAATTTGTTTCTTTACAAAAGAAGAGGGTTTTCTGTGATGCTTCTGGACACCAGGAGGTTCTGTCTGCGTAGCTAGGAATTTTTAGCTGCTACAAATGATTGAGTAGCTCACAGCTGAATCCTGGGCAGAAGCCTACAAGTGCAAGAGGGGCCCTGAGGCCATGCAGCAATGGAAGAGTGTTTACTACAAGTCTCCACACTTCAGCAGCCCACTGGGAGACTTCCTCATCACCAACTGCAGTCCTTTTCCATAACAATGCACAATAGAAAGGGCTGCATCTAGACTTCAGACTTCATGCACTGCGAAAGAAAAATACTGGAACTTCTACACATTCATTTACCAAGACTTAACTAGCTACTTTCCTGAGCTCTAATGAAATCATGGTATCAGGAAGAAATTGAATGGAAACAGCAAAAAGTATTCTAAAAATGTAACTGAATATATTCTTAGAAAGGAAGGTGAAAAAAAATCCCTATAGCTAAGCATCAGTAAATTACCTAGCATCTTCATATGCCTTGTACTTTCAGCAACAATATGCATGAAAGAGAACAACCTGACATGGCATTTACATTTAAGATGTATGAAAGAATCTCCTTATGAAAAGCACAATGTATTTTTTTCTGGGAATGTTCAAATGTTATTAATGTAAACCTTGGTAAAGAGCCCTGATTTGTGAAGTAGTACATTACCAGAATGTACTTGCATTCTAGATTATAAAAATGGATACAAAAAGCTAAAACTCTTGCAAATATAAAATGGTTCAGTGCAAACTTTCATTTTAAATGACGTCAGCTTCTGTTTCAACAGCTTCAAATACCTCTGCATAGAACAAGAGATGTTCCTGTGCATCCTCTCTCAAAACCTACTTATGCGCTACTGAAACTTATCTGCCGCTCCAAACATAAGCCACACGCAACTGATGTTTAAAAGGCAGAAATATTACTATTGATCTTTTCCATAGGCATTCAGAATGATGCCTTTTAATTTATTTTCAGTAATCCTAAAAATGAGCTTCCAGAATTCTGCTATTTTGGTGTGACATAACACTGTATTTGAAACAAACATATTATTTTGAGATATCTCTGGAAAAAGGCAAAGAAAACAAAGATCAACATTTCAGCTTCTCATCTTACAGATCTGCCATGGGTCACTTTACTTCTGTAGCCTGTGTAACCATTTTAAGCTGAATGCTAAGAAGTCTAGACCTGAATGAGATTATTTTTTGACAAATTTAGACATCATGTTTTTCTCCTTCCAGCTCTAACAAAGTATAATGTTATATACAGCTGGATGGGACAGTCAAACACAAGCTCAGCAACAAATCTTACCTCAACTTAGCCTTTATGGATAACCTTACCTCTCTGTTAGCACAGGCATCCCTATCAAAATCTACACATGTGAAAAATGTAGTAAAGAACTACTTCAAGTGCACAGGGAGCAGCATGTGGTGAGCTCCAGCAGGAAGAGGGGATGATTACACAGGCAACAGTTTATCCCAGTTTCAGGCCTCTTTCCTTTTTATAAGAAAAATTCAAAGCCATAAAACATCTCTACCTTAGCCCTTTCATAATGTCCATAAAATATGCTGAAAAGCTTGGCTCACCATGAACACAAAATCCGTCGTTGTTTTTTCTTGGTTTTGGGGGGTTTTTTTGGTTGGTATATTTGTTTTTTTCCCAGTACTAACATTTGCAAAACTCCAAACCTTTGTCAATGTGGAGTAGCTTGCTGACTGAAAATCACTGGCCATCCCTGCTTCAACACAAGCATCCATGCTCATCTGGCTTTGGAGTGATTTGTTTAACAAAAAAGATATTCAGGCCAACAAAAGCAGCTCAGAATTAAAATACAACCAATTAGAAGTCTCCTGTTAATGCTATTCAGGAAAAGGTTACTAGCAAAATGTGCAATCCAGTGCTTTGCACAGTCCTCAAATATAGTGTTTGTCTGGCCAATAAAATACCACAAAGTATTGGGCCAGCAATTTTGTGAGCTGTTCGCCAAAGAGGTTAGTCATTTTGACAGTCTGCCTTGAAACTGAAAACAAGAATAAAAACACAGAATCTATTTATCTAAATCCATTAGTCAGATATATAAGAAAGCCTGATGCAAAATCCTGATTCCAATCAGAACAGCGGCACATCCTCTGGACCTGTGGACTGGAATTATGTTTGAAGTGCTGAATCTACTGTGTGCCTGCTGAGTTGGCCAAGTTCCTCTCCGATGTTGTTTTCCAAGCCACAGTTCAAACTAAGAGAGTTTGCTGCTCTTCACATAAGTCACAGATGGTCCTCTGCATATTTGAAACATCTCTTCAAGCATTTCCACCTCTGCATGGGACAGAAGGCCAAAATCACTGTTAATTCTTTTTCAAGTAGGATGGACTTTCTATCTGTCATGATATACATCAAAGACACTTGACTTTGTTTTCTGTAAACAATGCATCCAGAAACAGCTTGGTTTTGCTGAATTAGTCAAAACTGTTAGAAGAAAATACTTAATCTTGAACAAATATGCCCAAATCTTATAAAGTCTATGGTTACAGTTAAAGTTATATCCATAAATTTCAGATTTTCTGAATTTACTCTATTCTGTACACCATTGTTCTTTAACTCCTACCCTATAGTATCTTCATTTTCAGTTTCAGGTGTTTGAAACCGAGTACATGCTCTCTTCCACATCATCCCCATGCCTAACAGAAAGCTATGTTTGCTGCATTGACCTTGCATGGGAAAGTGATTTCCTCTCTTCAAGTCATGGGAAATCATCACTGTTTTGATGCTTCTGCAGATACTCTGATGGGTATCCACGTGTCCCCAGTGACTTCTCCAGTGTCCCTCTTTCCTTGGTCTTTTCCAACCTAAACAACTTTATGATGCCATGATTCCACGGAATGGACGGTGTAAGAGTGAGTAGAAATACAAGAAATAAAACTGAAAAAGACATGAGGTCCAAGAAGCTCTGTGGGCTACCTGTCAGAGTCTGAAGGAATCTGGAGGACAATATACTGCAACCTATTTATGAGAAAGATTAATAAATAAATAAACAGCCCACACAAGTAGATAATTTTTGATTTCTCAAAATTATATTCTTTTCCTGTGTTCCTTCTTTCCTTTCAAAACTAAAATGTCCAAAAGAAGGACTGCTGTTGGTTTAGACAGGCAATAACGCCTATCTAAGGCACTGACCAGTATCAGCAGTTCAAAAGACCAACTTACTTAAGGTGGAGCTACTTTTAGGAAAAGGAGAATTGCTGAACACATATGACACTTCTGTATCAAATATGACAATGGAACAAATTAAAATGTATTTGGTGAAAAGCAGCAATATGGTCACTACAACAAAGGTAGATAAAGGAATTTACTCAGTTGCCCTGATGGTGCAGTAACACAGATATAAGAACACAAAAAATGCAATACCATAAAATGTAAGTAAATTTAAGTACTGAAAACGTAAAATTCATTTTTTGATCAACTTTCTTGAAATTTTTTGTAGAGATCAGACACAATTTTAGACATCGGTGAGCATAGCCTGGTAAAGACCGCATGTACCTTGTGTTAAGCATTGTGTGACAAAGCAGTACACCGAGAAGCAAAAAGAGGGAAGGAAAGCCTGCTCAATCCCTAATTTGGATAATACCCTTGCAAGCAGTTGAAAATCAACTCTGCTCCAGTCATAATGCCCCCCCTTTTGTTTTGGTGGGGTTTGGTATTGTTGGGGTTTTTTTGTTTGTTTGTTTGTTTTTGGTTTGGGTTTGTTTGGGGTTTTTTTTGTGCAAAGAATTGAGCTTTGGACAGCACAATGGAGAGGTGAAGTACTCATTGGAAATTCTTTGCTGACTAAAATAACAATTAAAAATAAAATGCCTTTGTATTTCACTTGTGAACCCTACAAGTGAAGCTGGAACTTTGGTCTGATGAAACTTTCTTCTACAGTTAATTGAAAAATATATTAATGCTTAATATCACTTATCCTTTTTCATGTTATCTAAAAGCCTCCTAACTCTTAATGCCTAAAAAAGCTTCTAATCAAGAGCAGTGCAAAAACTTCTCAGTGAAGAAAACTGTAACAGCTTGCCTTTATTTCCAATACTTATATTTCATAGCAACAAACATGTCCTGGGATAATAAAGTGAATCAACCATACCAATGATTAGAAGTACAAGCTTACTGCTTAGAAAGAAGTACTTAACTTTCAAAATACACTTAGACAAAAGAATAAAGGCATCAACCTGTAAGCATCACTGAAAGTAAAGATATTAAATTTACCTTTATAAACTGTTTTACCTACGTCATAGTGATTTTCTAATAGGAAAAACAGGAAGAAATGTAACAAGCTGTTATCATGTGGGTATATAACTCACTGCACTAATCACAACTGCAAGTCAGCAATCAGCTGAAAACTCATTGATGATGGAACAAAACCTTCATGTACCATGACAATAATGGACAAATGACAAGCTGACAGCTCAATTCTGAAAAGCCTTTTTCCACACCACCAGCCTCCATTATGAGTGAAGCCTTACCACTCCTCCCACCAACACGGAGTATGTGCCGAACAGTAAATTGCTAGCTGCACCTTCCTGCAATCCTCTATCAAAAATCTCAGTGTAAGTGCAATCTTATTTTACTTTAAGAACCAAATTCTAGACTGTTTCAGGTAATGTCTAATCATGTTTCAGCAGAGACCAGGTGAGAAGACACTCAGCTGCCTTTGTTGCTGCAATGAGTATCAGGCAACTGAGTCATTAAGAGAATAAAGCTTTTCTTAAAGGGATGGGGAGATAAAAGGGAGGGAGTTAAGAAGAGACAAAAGACTTCACCTCCTGTTTGTGGGTTGGGAAAAGTCAGTTTCTAGTGTGGGACTTGAGAAGGAAGGACAAGAGGACAGAATTCAGTGAGGTTTTTGCTTGCCACTTTGGTATTTGCATATGTTGGGAAAGGTGGGAAAGCTGGCAAAAAGTGTGACCTGGCTGGTGCCACGCTTGCAGAAGCAGCAGCTCAGAGCCTGAGGAGCCCTGATGGGGAACTGTGGGTGATGGGGAGGCTTTAGATGTGATGCCCAAAATAGGGGGTGCCCTTGGTCGTGCATCCATAACTGCTGGACAAACAGAAGAGAGTATGTGTTTGTGGAGGCTGCAGGAGAGTTCAATCCGTCCTTCAGGCATATGATGCAGTAGATGAAAAAAGGATACTCTGTCCTCTCATTGTATGCTTATTGCTTTTCCAAAACACAACCACCTTGCCAGCACTCACTCACTTCGCAGCACCCACTGACTCCTCTCTTGCAGCACCTTCCTCTACCAAAATCTCAAAGGAGCTACAGGTACAGCCATGAGCAGCTGAAGCCATGCTGCTCTGTACAGAAACACAGAGCACTCTTCAACACAGGGAAGCTTCAAGTTCAAAACGCCTCAGGCAGAAGAAGCAGCTCAATTTGGATTTTTCTTATCTCTAGCAACAGAGGGCAAGAGAAGCGCAGTCTACAAACACCGTCTCCTTCTCCAGCAATTTGTAAATCTACCACATCTGTCCCACGCTTTATTTATAAGTGAATGAAAAACAACTGGATTTGCGTTAGCTAGAATATCTAAATGCTAAAAGGAATGGCAGGTTTCAGTTTTTCATTTTGGCCACACAAATACACAGTACACACTTTACTTTCAGTGTGAGTCAAAATACACTGGCTTTCCTTCCAGAATGACAAACAGGATGAATACAAATTAAACCTTTGGGCCCTGTTGCTTGAAATCATGCAGCCTAGTGGCCACCTCAGATGGTGATGATAGTGGAAAAGTAAAATTGCCACCTTTCCTTTTCTTTTTGATGACTTGGACTCTTAAGACCAGTACTGGGTTAGCTACATTTCTCATGCTTCTAATGGTAATAGAAATACAGCATTAGAGCTACGGATAGCAACTCAAAAAGCAAACCTATCTTGCCTGTGGGCTGAAGTCAAACTGTACAGTAGTTTAAAAGGTAATTACTTCGTATGCAAGGATCTTATACAGTTGAGATAAGAGGTGAATAATTATTGCAATATATCATCCTCCTTCCTTTACCCAATGAATAGCTCCAATAAACAGTAAAGTTTAAGAAAGTGCAAACCGATTAAGAGTTAGCTGAACACTTTATTAACTGATAAGAATGCATCAGCAATAACTAAACTGCGGTTTGTGTTTTAGTGGTTTTAATTGAAATACAAGTCTTCTGCTGCTCAGATAGAAAATCAATAAATCTATGTGTAGAACTGATTAGTAATAATTTTATTTTATTGCAGCTGTCAAATAGTAGCAATACAAAAATTAAGCGGGATGATGGTGTCTTGGTTTTTTTTTCCCCTCTAAAAAATAGGCAATCAGAAAAAAAGTGACATAAAAGCTTCTGGAGGAGGATCAATATGATTTTGATCTTGACCAAGACAATACCACAAAGTTCTCCTTCAGAAAATTCCAAGATTAAACAGATAAGGAAACTTTGTTTAATAGGATTTTGAAATAATGGCCCATTAACTGAGATGAAATTAGAAGGAATATCCAATGTGGATATTAGAAGGAATATCCAAGTATGTTACCCATATTAAGTTGAATGTAATTCCTAATGTTGGATCAGTACACTAATGATGATTAACAGTATTTAAATTTCTCATTTAATTTTTCAGCAATTATATATTTAGAAGTCCCCTAAGGTGACAGATTTTTAGTAAACTTGAAATCTAGCTTATACTCAGAAATCACACTTATTCATACAAATATTGGCTACCCTTCAGTACTTACAAAAATACCTAGTTAATTATAAAAACTATTTCCAAACAAAAATCAACTGAAATAATCATCACTTGATTTAATGGTCTTAGAATAGAATTTTCATTTCATTTCTTCTGTGATATTTTAGTAGTGTTAAATTGATGGGGTTTGATGGAAGATACAAAAGTAAAATATGTATTAATCATATAAAATAATCTTTCTTATCGCTGAATTAGTTATGCTCCATGTGGTGTATTTCAGGTTCACTTGCACCTTTCACATGGACTGTAATACAGCAACTGCGTGAAAGGCCACTGCACCTGTCTTTTGTTTGTTCCACTCTATTACTTATGGTCGTGCCTCACTCTAGGTGGACACTACCCACCTACATAAGCCCTGCAGCTTGGCTGGCAGTATAGCCTGGACCACAAGCAGGATATCTACATCAGCAAACCCCCAAAATACATCTAAGTTGTGCACATAACCCCATGGCAGAGACAGTGATGACTTTCTTAGTAGACACACAAGAGTGTGTGCCTACACCCACCACTGCTGGGTACACACACCGCGGGTGGCTAGGGTATGGCACTCCTGCCTCAGCAGCATCCTGTATCCCCCCTGACCAATGAGTCTCAGCTCCTGTGAGGGCATGCAGACGCACAGCCAGGGTGGAGCATTTCAACTATAGTAGATGCTTTTACTCGGGAGAATGATCATCTGAAAAATCCCCAGCATATGACAATGAGTAGCAACTTGTCATTTTGTTTCTTCTGATTTTTGATTTTCTGATTCTGATTACCAAAATACTTTCATCAAGGCATTATTTAATGGAGGGGAAATACATTGTTGCCACACGATGCTTCCTATTTTGCTTTGTGAAAAATTCAGATTTTCTCTCCATGGGAATGTATATTGATACTCTTAAAACACTGCCAACCTGTTGATCTTTTCTGCTGCTGTTCCATGACTACTTCAAGGGACCAAAAGGCACTCATATATTTCTGATCTTTTCCTAAAGAAAGTGATTCAGACACTGTTATAAAACATCCATGCACAGATAGGCCTACAAGATTTTTTTCACCTCTATTCTCTTCATATCCCTGAATTTTAATACTTCCATAAGCATTTATGATCCTAACATTGGAATTACTTACTCTAAACCTAGGTATTTATGACTATTGATATATAATAACTGTGAACCTTGTCACACATGAGGGAGGTGATAACCTCAGAACATACTATGCAGTTGTACAAACTGGAAATTTATGCAATGCTAAAAATATACTAAATTTATTCCAGCAAATGGAAATTTTCCTTTTTATTTTGCTAGTTATCTGGGTTTCTAGCACTTCTAATATTCACTCAACTGTCCTCCCTTCAATTTCTTAATCATACTAATTGTTTTTCTACATGCCTGCTCAGTCCTATGCTCTTACACTGTTCAGTGCCCATTAACTGTTCCAACAAAGTTTCAGAAGGAAGAGCATGCTCCCTAACTATTACATACACATACCTTCTTCCTACAGATCTACTTACTAATGATTTACAAAATCAAAATGTTCACCAGTTACACAGCCAATAATTCACTTTCTCTGTTTCTGTCATATCCCTCCTCTTGCTAATAGACTCTCAAGGATATTTGAAAATCCCATTTAGACTCTCCAATAGCTTCCTCCTATAGCTCCTGAGGAATTTTGTAGTCAATAATGACCCTGTGTTGGGTCAGCAGCTGATTTGCACTCAGAAACTTGTTTTATTCAAGCATGTAAGATCTACTACAGATGCTGAAAACACTAGTTTCCTATAGCACAATCATTACAATAGAATGAACTTCATGGCTCAATTCTATCTCAAAGCAATAACAGAATCATGGAAGAAAATTAGTGGAATATTCTGTTCTCTTCTTTTACAAAATGCAAGCCCTGCTGAAATTTAAGTAACTAAAACAAAAATACTAATATTTACAAGTAACATTCCTGTAGATTATGGAATTTATATATATTTCACACTTGTAATAATATTTGGAAATATAATTTCAATGGTTTGGGTTTCTTCCTTTTCTTGAATTCTGGGACCTGCATAGAAATCTGTTTCTTTTCTGAAGTGCAACATTCATTGGCTGTAATAACACAATTCTGCCTTGGTGTCAGATGGCATAGCATTAATTATTACAGAAAATACATAAAACAGTGATACTCAAATCCCAATGAATGGAAGAGTTACCCATTCATTCTAAGAAGGTTATAGCAAGGAAAAGTTGAGCACAGAAAATAAGATGAGATCTTAATGACTAAAAGTCATTAACCACTTTATGGTGTATTTCAAACTCAGAAAGCCATCACATTTTGTACCCATTGCACAAATTAAAAGGAGGGCCAGAAATTTTTAAATAACATATTTAAGAATCTATTTGTATAATACCTACATGCAAGTAACTGCAAAGGATTGAAATAGATGCTCTGAAATTTAACCCAGGGTTTAGTTAAGGAAGGCCTATGTTACATCAAATTTCAGTGTTTTAAACGTACCTTCTATAGCCTCAACTAACCTACTAAGATTTAATGGTAAACAAGTTGCACAGTACTTTCAAGAGGTTTCAAGAGGCTTTTCTTAATCTACTTTATCTACTTCATCTTTACCTACTACTTCATTCCAATAAAACCTGTTGAATGCACAACTTGCACAACTAACAATGATATTTATGCCTTTGAAAGATAATATGAAGATAATGAAGACTTTTCATAACAAATACTAAAATGACTGTATTTGCTTAAACCTTCTACTTGGATTGAATATCAAAAGAGCCACTAGTCACCTTGAAACTTTCCAGTTATTGTATTTCTTTGTAGACACTATGCTTTTTACTTTACTGACGAGATTTCTGTAAAAGATAAATTTCAACTGGTTGAAGTGCCAGCAACATCTGAAGATAAGAATTTGTGGATCACACAAGGTTTATACTATCAGAAAGAATACACAGAAATACTAACATGTCTGTAGTCTTCTGTAAATCTTATTATTTGTGACCATTAGCATACCAACAGCAAAATTTTTTTCTTGTATTTGACATTCAATCATTCACAGTTTCATAATAGGCAATTTCTTTACAGATTTTTTTTTTTAATTATACAATTACGATCATCGTCACAGGGCTGAAACTGGTTTGCACTTACCCCAGATACCTACATTTTATACAGCTGATGCCACATTACACATTACACCATGCCTCTGCTTTAAAGATGTTCTGGGCTACGAACCACATGTTTCTCTGCATTAGAGACACATGGAGGAGAGGTAGTGTTTCACAGGTAACTAACCCTCAGCTGAAAAGAAATATTTTATTTTAAACTATTTTCTTAGTAATTAAAATTCTGGAAGTTTTTTCTCTCACAGCCTTATCCATAAGAACTGAGAAATGGGTGGTTTTGAAGTTCACCTCTGCTATAGAATTAATTCACTCCTGTGACCAGACTTGTCCTTAAATTCCCCCTCATTAACACCCCAAACTACTGCTTATACTGTTTCCTACCTGACCTGGCTAACTCCCAAGGGAAGAAAAGCCTATGTGCTATTCCCATCCTTAACAGCGATCCTGTAATGAGAAAACCACTATATCATTTACACACTAACAGTCATGTGTTTTTCCACTAACTCCCCAAATCTCAGAAAGGCAAAAATGTCATCTTTCTTACACCTTATTCTGAAGGAAACTGCAAGATCAGCCTCTTGCTCAGGAACCCAGCATACAGCCTCAGAGGCTTCCGGGACCCACAGAGGTGCATGCAGCAGCCATACAAATATTGCACAATATTTTCACAGGTATTTCTAAGTATTTCAAGGCAAAATTCTCAGTTATCTTGTCAACATACCTTGTGGTGAGAAATTTTGGGTACCTTTTAGACTTTAAGCAGGGATGAGCTGCAGGACTGGTCCCAGCAGCGCTCATTTATCCCACCTCCTTGTGGTGGTGCCACATAGGCAGCACTTGAGCCTTTGCCGGTAGACCCTCTGAGAGCAGATAGGATTTGTAAAGAAAATGAAGCTATCGTTTGGATATGACAGCAATTGAAAGTAGTGATGCTTATGTGAGTACCACATTTCCCAAAACCCAGCCTTCTGATCCAGTAAGCTAGGACAGGAAAAAGATGCAATAAGGTGACCAGGATAGAGCTATTACCATTAAATCATATGCATGATACCAGAATTGTATGTAATATTACTACCAAGGTACAAAAAAGAATGCTTTTTTTCACAGCAAAGTGAAATCTCTGCACATTCAAAAGCATACAGCAAAGCTGTTTTGCTGAGGTGGGGGAATTTGTAACTTGTGTAATTGTTGGGAAACTGAAACATGTAAGAAGACAGACAGAGAAAAAGTCTGGTTGGACCAAATTGTATTTTGATTTGCATAAGCCTTCAGGACAGAATTTATACTGATTTACATATATAAATGCAGGTGTAAGCCAATCAAAAAAAATTTCAGGGAATCTGAAGTTAATATCCAGAACAAGAATCTTTATTGCTGAATACTTGTAAAGAAAGCAAACTGTTTACATGTTCTCAAAAATTCCCAAGACACAAGATAATATATAAAAATAAAATGTCACATCATTACTTCAGTTTTGCTTTTACAGGCAGGTATAAAGATATCAGACCACTAAAGTATAATCTCTGCAACACGTTCCATGCAAAGTAATTTCACCTAGACTATGCCAAATATTCAAGAAAAATCAATCATTTCCAGTAAAACTGAGCAGAAAGGAACATTGCTCTGTCAAAGTGAAGAACGGAAAAAGAAAAAGGAAACATTTAATTTGAGTTTTGTTCCTAGAAATATCTGAAGTTTTCCAAAGGTTATTAGGATTTCAGGTAGTGATGGGATACAAAACCACCAGTTTACCTTAGAAGTGTTGTTTGAGGTTCATGTAGTCCTATCTAACATGCCACAAGTTAAACCTCATGGCACAGAAGCCCAGAAGACAACACAAGTACAAAATTCAAACTTACCATCTTGAAACGCCCATGTTTAGTTACTACTGAATCCCAGAGATGCTTTTACTTAATAAAAGCTGCAGCTTCTGAACTTACATATTTAGGGTTTTGTAGATGTGCAAAAGTACTTTGTAGGGCTAAGCCATTGTTGTCATGGTTGACTGGGATTCAGAAACAAGCATTCCTGGACTTATTTTCCCTTAACATAGGGAACATAGATTTTCCTAGTAAAACCTGACCAGATCAGGTCCACTCAAAATGGAGTAGTTGCCATTTTTTCCTTTTGAAACACATCCTAAGAAGGCAAACAGAGAAGACAGGGAAGGGAGAGAAGAGGGAAGGAAGAAATTAAACCAGATTTAAAATATTTAAATATCCCTCTAGTAGTGAAAAAAACAATGTTCATTTCCCTCCTATGACTGAATTTTAATCCCAGATTTATATTTAGGAGACAATCATGATTCCTAATTACAAATTACTCTTAGTATGGGATTTCTCCCATTGCTTTTGCTGAAACTATGCAACTTTTGCAGAAAATAATGAATCATTGAGCAAGAGAGAGCATGACTGCAGTTACTGAGTCACTACAGGTGATGGGAGGATTCTGACGAAACAGAATTATATACAAAGAAACCCATTTTATACTAAAACAAGACCTGCTCCATCCTCATTTATACCCTAACACTGTTCCACCCAAAAGGATTTTGACAGCTACCCTAGGGTGCTAAACAGAGAAATTATAAGCAAAAATGCTCTCAAGACTTGAAATGGGATGCAGTTTTCAGGTGGGTCTGCCAGCACCTTCCTTAAAATGAATATCTTCAGACACCGAAAGGTCTTTCAATTTTTAATGTTAGGTTGCCGTAGGTCCCCTGGAATAAGGTAACATTTGGAAAAGATAATTCTGATCTGTTGTGTGAGACTGGAAAGAAATAAAAATGGTTTTGAACAAATCTCTCTTTGGCCAGGCTGTCCTATCAGGCTTGCTCTATATTCAGCATTTTTTTGGTGGCTTCTTACAAGTCAATAATCTTCAAAACCCCACTTTTTTGTAAGTATCTTCCTTGGAGTCTGCCAGTGCAACAGTGCTAAATGTTCTCTGCCCGTTCCAAAATTTCCACCCAACATGCCCAAACATCTTGCTCTGCAGCATCATTTGCCCTTCTCCCAGGAGAAGGGTTTCCCCCCCCCAAAAAAAAAAAAAAAAAAGAAAAAGAAAAAAAAGGGCAAAGAGAACAGTTACACCAGCTGTCACACAGACACGTAAGATGTCCTAACACAGTCACTGCAATTTACCCCATGAAACTAAACAGGGCAAAACAGCAGTCTCATAACAGAGTCATGCCCAAATCATCCATATCTTTGCCTCCTAAGTTTGTATTCTTCTTGACTGCTTTGACTGGTAATTTTTCGAGCACCACAAAACACAAGGAACATTAGTATTTCTTGTAAATGCTTGACTTTCTGGTATGTAGCGATATAAGACAGCAAGTAACACCTCCTTGTTAGATACTCTTCCAGGTTCTACTGACCACTAAAAAATAACTAGATAGATAGATAGATAGATAGATAGATAGATAGATAGATAGATAGATAGATAGATAGATAGACAGATAGATAAAAGAAACATATGCCTATGGATGGGAGCAATAGAAAATGCCAGACAATCTTTTCTGCAGGTGTTTCTCTGGATAAGTTTTTCAGCTGACTGAACCCCTGAAAAAAGAATCTAGATTAAGGAAGCAATCAGAAACTAGGTCTCATGTAACCTGGGAGTAGGTCTCTTCTCCCAGACAACTAGCAACAGGGTAAGAGGAAATGGCCTCAAGTTACACCAGGGGAGGTAGGTATAGGCTGGATATTAGGAAAAATTTCTTCACTGAAAGGGCTGCCAAGCATTGGACCAGGCTGCCCAGGGAGATGGTGCAATCACCATCCTTGGAGGTGTTTGAAAGACCTATAGATGCTGTGCTCAGGGACATGCTTTAGTGCTGGACTTGGCAGTGCTGGGTTAGCAGTTGGACTCCATGATCATAAAGGTCTTTTCCCACCTATGCAATTGTATGGTTTTACAATTCAATCAAGTTACTGCAGTAAGAGACTTGGGATACAATTGAGTGCTGAGATATCACATCATTTCCACCTATTTGTGTTCATCTGTACGTGTAAAGAGCCTGAGCTGCTGTCTATAGTAATTTAATCACTCCAATTCACAACCTTTCATCTAGCCTGAACATTTTATGAGCTGGTTTTGGGATTATCTTATGCACTTGTGATTTTCTCTCTCTCAGGCAAATGAGAATGTAAAGTAAATGAATACTTGCATGAAAAATTATCCTGCAAGACCTGCTGTTACTTCAGAAATTACAGTAATTTTGACCTGTAAAAAGAACATGCTGCATTATTGGGTTGTTTTATTGCCAGTGATAGTCAAGATAACAATGCCTGCTGGCGCTACTGGAATGCAGTGGTATATTTGCAAAGTAATTCTAAGGGTCCAACAGTTCTGAAAAACATTGAGTTGCTATTGAAACAAGTGGACTCAGAAGTGACTAACTGACATCTAACCTTGTGTGTTCCACAAGTTTCCAATATAGGCAAGTCAAAGGTGGGTTTGGTTTTGGTTAGTTTGTGTTTATGTGGGGGCTTCTGGTGTTTTTGTTTGTTTTGGTTTTTTTTTTTTTTGCATGGGGGCGGGTAGATAGACACATGATATTTGGCTCAAACCTTATACAGTAATATGACAGAATTATACTTTATGCAACTTTTATATAACCCAGAAAAAAATCTTTTTCTTTTTTTTTTTTTTGAACAAGTTACTTTCTACATAGTACCCATCTCTCAAAAATCACACTGAGTCACTAACTCAGCATGCTACTAAAGTAATTCAATGATCCTGAGCATCTACAGACAGTACACTGGCAATATCAATGAATACTGGAGCAACAGAAGGCACGTTTGTATGCTTCTGTGTTAAGGAATGGAAAGAAAGGCATGATTATGCTCAAAGACATTACTATGTGTTAACTCAAGGAAGCAAATGAATGTTAAAGTATAATACTGCTGGTAGAGTCATTAAGTAAAACAAATGAAAATTTGGGTGGTTATACTCTGCTCCAACTACAGACATACAGTGACATATAGTAGAAATGATAGAGCAAAGTGGTGTTTTCATTTCAATTCACCAAGCAAGAAAATTAAGTATGTATTTGGCGGTGGTAAGACTGAATCAACTGTGGAAAGCATTCAGTGAACAGCCTCAAGGGACACACTCATCTACTCAGAGCAGATATCCTTAAAGCAGGAAAAAGAATGGTGCTAAACATGACTTCAGACAATGCTCAGTGTTAACATGGAAAGACTGAAACAGTCTGCAAATTTATGAAGGAAATTCAGACTCACAGAAAAATACACTTCATGTTCTTGTCACTTTTCAACCAGTTCAAGAAATTTAAGACCAAACCATCCAGAACCACTGCGTACCTGAAAGAATTCTGATATAACTTTCTCCAGACTGCTAATTCTGAAATGGCCTATGGCATATACATGCATCAATATCTATCTTTCACGGTACATTAATCTCTGAGCAAAACCAGGCTGAATACATGGTTTAGAAAATACATATTAAGAATCTCAAACACATCTTCTGGAGAGAGTTTAATGATTAATCTACACATTTTTATTTTATCTGTCCATTAGTGAAACTCCACATGTTGATGAATGCTGAAATAGGCAGCAAACTTCTAAGCCAGTTTCTTCAGATCACTTTAGTTACCTCCAAACAGTTCGTTGAGATAACAAAATCAGAGAAAAAACGGAAGCTGGAAGGAATAGCTGGAGTCCATTCCAAAGCAGAGCAGACCTTACAGTTAGGCCAGATTGCTCTGCGCCTTCTCCCAAAGAAATCTGAACATTTCTAAGGATGGATACAACACGGTACTCTGAGCATCTGCCTTCAGTGCTTACCTGCTCTCAGCATAAGAAATATCCATACATACCTCTGGTTTTGAGTACCTCAAATTTTAGAGGTGTTCAAGCTGAGGTTGGATGAGGCTTTTGAGCAACCTGGTCTAGTGGAAGGTGTCGCTGCCCATGGCAGGGGGGGTGGAACCAGATGATCTTTATGGTCCCTTCCAACCCACACCATTCTATGATTCTATGATTTCATGATACTTGGATATCATTAAGTTAGTAGTTATAAAATAATTACTCTAAAAAGGAATCTGAAACTAAGACTCTGTATGTCCACTGTCTTCTGGAAAGGGATTTTAAACATAGCATTATAGGATTTCTACATTTACTGTTTCTTTGAAGGTCTCCACAGCACACATGCCTAGAATCCACCAAGCAGTTAAGTTCTTCTGTATGTGAACTTCCTGTTTTCTTGTAAAAAAATAGTTTTCTAGAGTAATATGATATCAGTGTCATTTGCTGCTCAAAGATATGTAATAAGAGGACGTCTTTTCAGAATTGAGTATTATTATTATTCACAACAGAATTCTTAATTTATTGCTATGAAAAAATGCTAAAGGCTCTTATGACATGCTTATCTTCTGCTTTTAAAAAAAATTCTACTCTTCAACTCTTCAAAACAAAATCTCTATGATACTAAGTAGCCTGCATATTTGGTTCCTTCATTGTCTATGCTAAAATGTTTGCATGACTCTTGACTGAACTTATGCTGTACCTGCAAGTACATATAGGTGAAATACAAAATTTTAGTCTTTCCTTTTAATCATGCCTGTTTTCCACCCACATTCCATGGTTTCTCGACTCACAGGTCACTATGATATTTTGCTGTCCTTTCCCCTTTACTTAAATTTTCTCTCTCCTCAAATTATAAATTTCAACATAATTTGGGTTTGCAAGGTGGTGGGTAAACTCAAGGAGCAGTAATCTTTACAAGAATAAACATCTAACATGATGCAAATGTTTTCTTTACAATATTATTTTCTAGCAAATTAAATCTGATTTGCAGTAGAAACAGATCTTTGCAGAATTCGCATCAGAATAGAAGAAGAAAAATTGTTTATAGCAAGATTCCTTTGGAGATGTTAATAAATTGTAAAAAGATAAATACACAAATCTGTGAAATGAAAAATTATTCCTGGGTCTTAAAAGCAAGCATTTGACACACAATGGATTCTAGATATGGTATCAAGTCTACTTTCAGGCTGTCTTTGCGAAATAAAGGTATCAAGTGGATTTATATCTCTGAAATGTATACATATCTTCCATTATTGCTATATGCCTTTCTAAACTGATCAGTGTTCTGAGAAGACACTTCAGTGTATTTTTCAAAATACATCCGTATCCCTGAAATTTTTCAGAGGATACAGGAATTTCATAAAATAAAATACCGAAGAAATATCTACCAGTCTGCATTACAAAGCAATATCTGTTATATGGTATCTCCTTTACCGTTGCTTTTTATATGGTAAGAAAATATTAAAAAAAAACAAAACAAAACCACAGTAAAATACACAGAGAAACTATGATTATGAAGAATAATCCTACCGACGGAAGGGAACTGTTGCAATGCAAAATAGTACAAGCTTTGTTAATTCACAAATCTGCATGAGGCTTAGATCAGCAATACATTGCTCTCAACCCTGGAGAACTGCATATCGAACAAAAATAATTATGGTACAGAACCACCTATGTGAATCACTGCAAATCTACTTCAGAAGAGTATTTTGATAAAGCAGTATAATAAAGTTTATGAATTTATAAAAAGTGTCTTAACCTTTGCAGGTGGGCTGGAACAGAGACTACATTTTATTAATTTTTCCTTGGCATTAATTTAGAAATGTCTGTGGCATAAGCCTATGTACATGATCACTACGAATCTCTGTATACTCACACCTGAAAAGTCTGGCTTAATTCTGGAGAAGAGCCTCTTACAGACTTGCCAGACATACTTTGTCAGGAAAGAGCAACAGGGCACCTTATGCAACTGCTGTCAGAGGCCAGACCCTAGGAGGAGCTCTCCTCCACTTCCCAGACTCTGCGGTGAAACAGAGATGTGCAACACCCTTCCGTGATCCTACAAGATGCTTGTAAATCCCCATGTTTCAAACTTAGAAATTACACTGCAGGCTTGAAGAGTTTTCTTTAAACAGGAAAAGCTGACTTACACTGACATCTCTGTTTAGGAAGTCTTTCTGTTTAAATGGACAAAGGAGTTGAAATTTTATTATGCAGATTTCAAATGTGTATTTTCAAATATTTTGAAATATGTAGCATTTGAATTTAGCTAGTTTCAATAAGTAATTAATCAGTTAAGTAATTTAAAACCTTTGTCATCACATTCCTCAACTACACAATTTAACCCCCTTTCCTAGTTACTACATAAGCTGTTCCAGACAGAGCCAGTAACATGAATGCCTTCACTTTCAAAAGATAATTGAATATAATAAAAATTCTTAGGAAGCAATGTTTCTATAACTGTGCACAGGGCTAAGATTTCTGTCACAAAAAGAGCAGAATAAACAGTTTATTTAGGTTATCCTGTGAATTAACTTTTTTAAAGACACTACTATCTAGATTCTTTTTTAAAGTAATATTTTTTTTTTATTTTTGTGAGTGTACATCTAACTAATGTCATTCGCGTTCATCTCAACTCTAGAAATGTAATTTTACATTATTTTGCCTGATTGAATGTGACATTTTGCTTAACAGCAGCATTTCAGATAGGATTCATTGTTGTTCTTAGAGATGGCAAAGGAAACAGTTTTATGTTAAGCCTTCAAAATTTCAGAAAAAGCAGGCATAAAAAAATATTTAAATGCAATGTCCTTTTAAACCAGTCCAGATGAACAATGGACCCTGAAGAAAATTGCAGCAATTGATCTTCAAGAGCTCAAAGAGACTTTCCCATTGTATTATAAGATTGCTAGGGAACTTAAATTGTGGGAAACTTGAGTATAGGTATAATGGACCAAACCCACTGTTTATACAAATGCTTATGCTTATACTGGTGAAATTTGCATGGTTCTGCCAGTGCTGAATTTGGCAACAGGTTTATAATCAAGAGGTTGCCTACAAGAGGAACTACAGCTATGAACTACTTAACATATAAAGGCAACAGGCTGAAATTTAGTGCTAACTGCAGTGGAAAGGAATTTTACAACGAAAGACAGTCATTAAGCTCTCTGTTCACTTGTGAAGTGAAGGGTGTGGTTACAAAATAGCAGGGCGCAGCTATCTGTGGCTTCAAACCTTGAACAACACTTAACCGCAGAGCAGAGTGAATATGAAATATTATTCTGGTGCAGACTAGCACATGGATTTGAAGTTGCAATTATTATAGAATCAAACTATATTTTTAGTATGATTCTTACTGGGTCAATTGCAATTCCACTTTCCTGGACATTTAACTGAAACATGCAAAATTTTAGGAAAAAACCATATGAAACTATGGATTCATTTATCAGCCACCAACTTGGCCCACTGCTTTTATACATTATGTAATAATTTTCAGCAAAAAAGCTCAAAACAAAACAAATTCCCTTCAATCAATTAGATTAAAACCAACAAAAAGATCCCCAACAACACCACCGCCCCCGCAAGCCAAATAATAATATTATCGCTGTAATATTTTCAACTGCTTTATCACCAGGTTTCAACTACATTTAAAATGTAGAATCTGTCACTCCCAATGAGTATTTGCACTTTGCAACCATAAATACAAAGCACCAAGGGAAGCATTAACACTTCACATTCCTTTCTTTTAAGAGTTTAATTTGGGGGAAACCAAATAAACCAATGAATGGTAATCCAAGAATAAAATTCCAGAATAAAAGTTTCCCTTTCTGAAAAGCCAGAATGATATTTCTGTTATCTTTGAACGAAACAATGGTAACAGGAGGGTTCTGTATTGGATGAAATTTGATATATCCAGTCAAAATATACCATAAAGGATTTTATGTAGAAAATGCTCCTCCTTTTTAAACGTCCTGATTTCAAAGATGAGATAAATTGATACAATTTTTTAAACAGTTAAACCATAAAGGGATGAAATAGCAACTGAAAATGAACTATTCAAAGTCATCAGGCCCTTTAGAAGTTTCATAGGTGAAGAGGACCAAGTGAGGACCACCTCCCTGAGGTGAGTGGGACCCGTTTTCTATAGTATCATCAGAGATAGGATATTGACTTGGGAAGGGACACAGCTGATGCACACACATTTAATACCTGGCATTTTTGGCTTTATTTCCTCTGAAAGTAGAAAAAGCAGTAGGATTTTACTCCCAGCATATTCATTACTTTGAAAAATTCAAATCATACATGGCATTTCACTGAATGCTGTCATTTGTGTTGTTTTAATGATCGAAATGCAATTTTCCTTGTCTAATGTAAAACAGAAATATTAGTTTAACAAAATTACATTTTTGGTTTCAAATGGTGTAAGTCTAACCAGCTAAAGCAGGGAAGTAGCTCCTGCTTAGTTTATATAATGTTCTCCTACTACCAAAGAGTTACTTGAAGTACCATGAAATTGTTCAACTTTCAACTTACTATGGATTTGTGCTCCTAACCTATAGGCAGATAGATCTGTCACTACGTATGAACCTCAGAACCATATGATATTTTTATGTAAGTAGTCATTGTCACTTGAATCAATATCTCATCATGAAGCTTCTGTCGGTATAGAAAATACCTGACATTTCTGTGAGCGCTTATCTTTTTATTAGATTATTACAAATGGTTTAAATGCCGAAAGATTTGGATACACTAAACATTGTTTTCCATCCAATCAGAAACATTATCTAGGAAAAAACATTTCACACTCTCTCACCATAGGCAGCTGGGCACATAGCCTCAAATACATATGAATGTCTCAGTCCCGTTTTGGATAACCTGGGTCATCATGAAATAGTAACGATTTACCCAGAATGGCCCAAAATTGAAAGACAGATAATAAATTCATCAAAACAAACAAACAATCAAACAAAATTTCTATTTGGTGGCCAGTTTGTGATTTGTATTTGGTGGCAAATAATCAAGAGTTATTTGAAACAATGGCATTCCATATACTGTTCTCCATGCAAAAAGGGAAAACATTGCTAGAAATGGAGGAATATCAGTTACAGAAGGTATACTTTATCTGAAGGCTAGCATGAAAGAAAGCACCCAAACCGATGTGAAAAAGAGAAGTAACTGGACAAATAAGTCTCTACATCCTACTATTAGACCCTCAAAATACGATGGCATTTGAACTGACCTAAGGTTACTTAATTGGTTTTAGGAGGTGTCTGGAAATACTGGTATAAAATTTATCCGTTCTTCAGAAACTGCTATGTATCACTGCAGTATCTGAACACATGGTGCATGGCTTCTAACTCAAAGCCCCATCATTTGTCTTTTGAAGTACGTATATGTACATATACTTTACATGTATTCATATGTAGGCCAAACCCCACTATTTCCACATATGTAATTCCCTAAGCAATACAACATGTCTTACGCATACACACATGCATGTATTTTACAGATGCACGGGCTCAGGAAGGCACATATTTCATGGCTAATGTCTCCCACAAAAGGAGATGAGGACGGCCCGAAGCAGCTCCCTTCCCCTGTGGTTTTTCACACTTTGAAAATCCCTGTGGGACATTCCATACTACCAAGTCCAGCCTTTTTGCACATACTAAGGACGCACAAGCTGGACTCCTATTTGTGCCATTCATCTGAGGGCCATCTGATGAACTGCGTCAGCAAATATTGGTATTCGATACATTATTTACTGTACATCATTGGTTAGTCCCACTTTGAAGTAATCCTGTAACAACTTTCCCAGCATCACAGGCTTACTTTCACTTAGTACGCTGTGTAAGCAGTGACCTTCCCTGAAGTTCTGTGGCCACACTCTTTGTCATGCTGCAGCTATGAAAAGTGCCTGTGAAACAACTTCCACAATCTTAATAACCCAGTACATGTCGTAAGAAATCACTGTGAAGTGGGCCCATGTGAACTTCACGAGGTTCAACAAGGCCAAATGAAAGGTCCTGCACCTGGCTTGGGGCAACCCTTGGTATTGCTAAAGGCTGGGGATGAAGGGATTGAGAGACACCCTTTGGAGAAGGACATGGGAGTACTGGTGGATGAAAAGCAGGGCATGAGCTGACAATGTGTGTTTGCAGCCCAGAAAGCCAACTGTATCCTGGGCTGCATCAAAAGAAGTGTGGCCAGCAGGTTGAGGGAGGTGTTTCTGCCCCTCTACGCTATGCTGGCAAGATCCCACCTGGAGAACTGCAGCCAGCTCTGGAGTCCTCAGGACAGGAAAGGTGTGGAACTGTTGGATCAGGTCCAGAGGAGGGCCACAAAAATGGTCAGAAGGATGGGACTGCTCTCCTATGTCAAAAGGCAGAGAGAGTTGTGGTTCAGCCTGGAGAAGAGCAGGCTCTTGGGAGCCCTTACTGCAGCCTTTCAATACTTAAAAGGGACTTATAAGAAAGATGAGGACAGACGTTTTGTAGGGTCTTTAGCAACAGGACAAGGGGTAATGGCTTTAAAGTACAGGAGGGTAGATTCAGACTAGATATAAGGATGAAATTTTTCACAATGAGGGTGGTGAAACACTGGAACAGGTTTCCCAGAGAGGTGATAGATGCTCCATCCCTAGAAACATTCAGGTTCAGGTTGGATGGGGCTTTGATCAACCTGATCTATTTGAAGATGTCTCTTGTTTATAGCAGGGGGGTTAGACTAGCTGACCCTTAAAGGTCCCCTCCAACCCAAACCACTTCTATGGTTCTATGATTCTATAATTTGACTGATACAGAAACAAAGATTTTAAGAAAAAAGTATAAACCATTTTCAGTATTGCCAATTTACACCTCAATGTGGCAGTGAAAAAAAATAATTGTTAGGAACAACAGACTTCACCTGCACAGCTGGATTTTATCTGAAACGGCTACTGAGAGATGTCAATCTCTGTCTCCCTCTGTCTCTTTCTCCCCCTCTGTTCTTGTCCCCTTGTGTTTTTCACCAACTGCTTTGCCCAGTAGCTACTTCATAGATGCATGATTCTAAAAATTCTTTCTGACATCTGTTTCCAATTCATCTTTTTTCATGCCCTTTTCAAGCTCCATATCCTATCATCAGTACAGTGGGCCCAATTCACCCCTGATGTGACTAATGTAGCCACTGGCTCTAGGGGTGGTTTTAGTCTTGTCTGTTCAGAGGGTTAATTTCTGTCTAAGCTATTTAAAATGACATTTCAATGCAATTCCCTCTTAACTGTCATGTTCTGTAAGATGCATCTGTACTTCCACAATTTCCACTTACTCCCAGGACCACCTCTATGGCTTTTACAAAATGCTGCCTATTTCATGCTGAACCTCTTTTATCTGAAATCCCAGCAATTCTCTAGGTTTCCTGTGGTTATGTTAGTCAGAAAAGTTCAAAAGAAAAACTTCCTGTCCAGCCACAAGGCTGTCCAGGCATTACACGCATAATAAAAAAAGATGTAACATACACATGAAGATGTGGAACTAAAGCAATGTTCCCTGCCCATTTCTTACGCATTGAATAGAAAAACAACAAATGTTAAATACTTTGTCATCTCATGCCAACTGGCCTTCAGGAAATATATTTTGTGAAACCACTTAGATATTAACTGTAAAACTAACCTAAGCTGGGATGTTAGACACTGGTGGAGCAGTCAGAGTATTTTATTGGTGGGCTTGCTGTTCTTGCATCCTTCTTTCACCCTTTCTTCTTCACCTCTACTTCCCATTTCACTGTGGTCCTTCCTTCCATTGCTTCTTAATCTTGCCTATTTATTCTCCCCAAACCTCTCGACTTTTCAGCCTGAAATGCGATGGCATGGCTCTGACAATGGTCATTTGGCCAGCATAATGCCTCTTTCTTCCACATCGTTTCTGTGCAATAAATTAGGGTTTGGACTTTTGGAGTGGGGACTAGAAGACAGCTTCCTGCTGTTCTGTGAAGTACTTTTTGCCAACAGCAGCCCCTCAACAAATGTAGCCCCCAGCAATGCCCCAGGTCTGGACAACTGATGTTTAATAAGCTCTGACAGGTATTGAAGAGACTCAAATCTTAACTGCTCAATAAAATGTTAAGTCTTAATAGGGGCAAGAAATACCAGCGTAAGCTTGCAGTTGTCACTGCAACACTGTTATGTACAGATATGTGCACACAGAAATGCCTATCAATGTGTTTAAATTTTCATGTTTGAAGCAGTAGCAAGCTCTTCCATTCAAGTTGGAGCTTTGGCTTTTATAAATAAATTATAAAAGCAGCATTCTAAAATAATGTGCCAGGACAGAAAGCTCATATTTTGAAACCTTGATCAAAGCAGCATTTTTTCCTAATTTTTCCTAATATTTTGTTAGTTACATTTAAATATTCCCTTGCATATAAACACAGGCATACCTATTATGTTGGCAGAAAGAAAACACATTTAAAATTTCAACACTATGCCAGAATACTTGCTACTGAACATGTTGAAAAAGCTTCTAATGTAAAATGAATGTGGCACCTGTACCGTTCGGGTGGGTGGCCAAAAAACTCTCTGACAGTAAGCAAAAATGATGAAAAGTGAGTAGGCAAAAATTCTTATTTTTTGATAACTTAAGCCACTTTAAGCTTTTGGGTTTAGAAAGGCATGAATAAATAATGAGAAATGGCCAAAAAGTTCTCCAAAGAAAAGAGGCCAAAGAAACTTTTCACTGTTGTTCATCACACGAAACAGATGGTAAGTAATAAACAAGTTACAGCAGTAAATTGGATCCAAACCAAGAAACTAAGTAGTAAAGTGAACGACCAAATCCCATGTGCCTGTGGCAGAGGAGCTTCTCTGTCCACCCAATAGCTGCATTTCTCTCTTTTTCAGTTCCTCCTTGGGAAACAGTGCAAGGAACACATGCTTCTCACCATCCCCCTCCCCTGCACTCCTCATCATCATCCTTTTGCAGCAAACTGCTGCTTGCTTTTAGGTGGATCCAATTTGCCCAGGAAGGAATTCTCTAGGACTTACGCTGCCATTTACTAGCAGTCTCAGAAAAAAAAAAAAAAAAAAACAAACCAAAACAAAACCAAAAAAACCCACCCCAAACCAACCAAACCCCCCCCCCCAAAAACCAGAGAGAAAAAAAAAATAAGAAAGCAGCTATGAGGAAGACTATATTCGCTATTAATCTCTCCACCCAGAACCATACAGCAACAATAAAGTACTGTTTATGAACTTGGTTTGTACTGTGGTACCTCCTCCATCAAACAGCAACTACACTTGGCTGCAACCAAAATTCATGTGTTTCATTTGCTTATATTCAGCACAATTTGTGAAGTTCCTTTGCAGAGATAAAAAGTCCCAGACTGCTTGCTTACCTTATCTATCACCCGTGATGGTCAGCCAGCCCTATGCTGAAAAATTTTAAAGCAAATGTGACCTCAGATGCCTTATTTGGAAAGGGAAGAGGCAGCTCTAGTTTTGAAAGGCCTTTGTTATTGCACCAAAAATTCAAGATTATACAGGTTATAATTTCATAATCAAGCCATGCATATAGAGGAAGTTTCCTGAAAAACTATTTCCTGTGCTCTGCATTCCTTGTACTTAGCCCTTTTAACAAAAAATAAATTGAAAAGCATAACTATGTTAAATTAAAACATGAAGAAAATGCTTTGATTTTGCTCATGTATTAGCCTTTGAAAACACGCAGTATAAACTGTTTCTCTGATAACCAGAGAATGGCTGTCTGTATTACAGTTTGATTTTAATAATTTCTCCCTAATTCCTGATGGAAGCATACAGGACTTAAAAAAAGTCAGAAGTGGTCTAACAAAAATATTCAGCGTGATATCTAAACTGCCATAATACGACATAGTTTACATTTTGAGCATTATGAGTACATATGAGGTTTCACTCATGTCTATTTTGTATCAGTTTTTTATTAACTAACATTCAGCTTCTATTTCTTCAAAAAGACTCAGAAAGCCTCTTTTACCTTAGATTCAGTGGTTGTGAAAAAACAGTACGTAGTGCAAAAATAGTGAGAGCTAGGCATAGGATCCACTGTGGTGTGGTGGGCTGACCCTGGCTGGACATCAGGTGCCCAACAAGCTGCTCTATGACTCCTCCTCCTCAACAGGAAAGCGGGCAGAAAATATGACGAAAAGTTAGCGGGTCAAGATAAGGACAGGGAGATCACCCAGCAGTTACTGCCATTGGCAAAACAGACTCAGCTTTGGGAAATTAACTTATTGCCAATCCAAACTTGAGTAAGATAACAGGAAAGAAGAACAATATATTATCACAGAGGTGTTACCAACATCAGTGACAGGCTTAGCTTTGGCTAGCAGTGGATCAGCCTTGGGGGCAGCTCAAAATGTTTCTGTCCAACATGGGGGCAGCTGCTGGCATCTTTGCACAGAAGCCACCCCTGCAGTGCCGCTCACCTTCCCCCTGCCCCTGCCCCCCGCCAAAAGCTTGCCACATGTGGTTATTCCACCTATCTAAATTTGGGACCCAAGGAGCAACCCAATTTTCCTAGACCAAGTCTGTGTACCAACTATGCCAAATCACTACCCAGCAAAAGCAAAGAGTGCAGCAGTGGCCCTCCTCTGCCTCCTGTTCCCATGCACCGATTCCTATGCAATGAAAATACAGGATTTGTAGGTCACAGTTGACCATGCATGGTCTTATCAACACAGCTGGGAGACCATCTTCTTCCACACCCAAACCCACAGGTTTGTTAGACAAGGGATAAGACCAATTACAAGTAAAGGCATCAGATCATATCTACAGTTCATAGTTTTTGCAGTCAATATAGACTGGAAATATAGAGTGCCACATGGTTGGTTTATCAACAAGGCAATTTCCTATTAAACAGAAAACCAGTGCAATACCTTCCTACTTGTAGTACTTTGTTTTTATCTTGTGTCCTAGATTCTTATGGCACTATGATAAAGCTCTTTGCTTTGTATTTCAGACATTTAGAGCTTCCACACATAGATCAAATCTTCCTTGAAAACACACTATACAAAACACATTTGCTGAAAGCTCATGAAGTATTCAATTGAACATGACTTAGAAGTTTCATCGCGTATCTGAGAAAGAAATAATTAATCTCCTACATGTATGGTTAATGAGTGATAGCAAAACAAACTTGTTAAAAGAGATACTAGCATATACAAATGCTTTTCTAATAGTTTTCCTGCCTCAGCCTGTGAATTCAGACTATAAGACCACCACTGAAGCTTGTTGTGTTGGCAGTCTTCTTTCTAGAAATCAATGAGTCAGTTGTAATTTATTTACAACCTTATTTCTCGTTCCACTGGCCTTAAAAGAAGTGACTGAACAGCATGTCTTTGTAGAGCTGGAGCTCAGTATCGTGAAAAAGAAGAGGCAGAAAATGAACAAAGCATGTAAAATGAATTAATACTACAAAATTTACATGTTGAGCCTTAAGGTTATATTATGTTTTGCTTACTGTATTTACTGTTCTATGTCAATTTTTCCCTTGTTTAATGCTTCTTCTGCCTCAGCCACGCAATTCATGCTCTAGCGAACAGCAGTTTTAGTAGACTTACTCTCAAGTGTGAATGTGATCATAATTGACCTCATATTATACCTAATTATAAACTACTTGGAAAAGTCTTTCATTTTCTGTACTTTTGCACTGAGCACTGGCATAACTGGCCTGTAAACCACTGTGACAAATTCAAACCTAAATGACAATAAACCAATACGTAAACACATGCATTTTAAGATCCATAACAGTATGAAGTTAATGTTAAGTAAAGGCCTTCAGGTGAAGGCACTGAATTCTTACTCTTCTAACATGAGCTTCTAATCTCTTCCTGACACTAAGACACAATATCCTTTTCATGCACACACATAACATTTTACTCATCATACAGTAATAAAAGATTTTTTCTAATTAGAACAATGCTTTGTAATATTATAAGAAAAAGATTGTTTCAGTATTTATGATTGCTTTCCAAGTCTTGGAAAAATACAAGTTCAAATAGTTTTCCAATAGCACAGCTAGTCTCCAAGTAGTGTATAATGACAAGTCTGCAAGTTAGACATACTATTGAAATACTACTCATGTATTTAAAACCCGGGTCAAAACAGGAAAAAAAAAAAAAAAATTAAAATCATCAGTCCTCTAAATTCAGGATCATATTCAGTTGTTGATATAGGTTTCAAGTATATAAATTACAAATTATGAACCATCATAGCTGTATAATTTCATTTACCATTCAGGAGGAGTGCTTACTGAACATTTTTAAAGAAATCTGTCACAGACTGATGTACTTCAATTTGTCAGTAAAATATTATGACTCAGGTTGCAAAAATTATTAATAAATATATAATTAAAATGGATTTATTATGAACATTATGAATTATGAAAATAAACATGTAATCAAATTTGGCTTATTGGCCTACACAAGCTTTGCCACAGACTTGCAACTATTGGTATCAGTTACTGCCTCAACTGCAGGCAAAAACACAAACCATTCCACAAAGCTGTTGGAGGAGTCTCACAGATTTTTTTGTGAATCATGATTTTCTTTGTCAAAAAACATGAGAGCACTGAATCTTTATCAGCTAAGACTTTTGCCCAACCTGTTCTGTAATTATTATCTATATTTATCAAAATTTCAGTGAATTTATTTTTCTGTTGATTGCTACTTTCATTTTTTTGTAGCTCAGTTTTTCACTATTATTTCTATTGTCAAGAGTTTTTCAGGAGGAAATAATGTGATAATTACTGATATATTTAAAAATGACTTAACATGCTGTTTTATACATCATAAAGAAACCAAAAATATCACGGATATTTTTTCCCTCTCTCCTCCCCTCCTTCCCTCTGCCCTCCACACCTGCCTCCCCCAACCCCGTCTGCCCTGGCCCCTGCCCCCCCCCCCCCCAGTTGGTTTAGATGAAAAGAACCCAAAAAGAAAGATCACACAAATCAAAAATACACAACATCCTCCTTCTATTTCATAGCACAAAAAGAAAAAAAAAATGCCCTAGCAAGTCCCTAGCAGAAAAAAGCTTAAGTATTAACTTATTAATGTAAATATAAGAGGTGTTATTTCTGTTGCTAAAAATCCATTTGTATTTTATGCATATCTGCAGGGATTATGTTTTAGAAAATAAGCATCCGTGAGAAGCTCTTCCTTATGTATTCATTACTTTACTGGTATTATGACAACTTACTGCTTAAATATGCTATAAATTTCTTAGCAGTAGCATGCTAACTCACCTTAATTATTTTGAAAAGACATATTTTACTGGAAGGATTACTGAAATCACATCAAAACACAACTCAAATTCCTATTTTGGTTATATTTTCTCCTCTCTACTGGTGAAGCCAAACCACCTATTCGAAATACATCACCATATGTATATATACAAAAACATTTGTCCCGTATCCCTACATGCATTTTAGATACAAGTCTAATGGTAAAATCAGTTTAATGGTAAAATCAAATAGAAGCGCACAGGCTTAGATGTTTTTATTTAAAGGATTCATTACGTCTTTGCTTAGCTTCATGTGGTCATAAACTAAGTGCTGAAAAGCAAAGACATGCAAGCATTAGGTGTCACAAAAAAGAAACAAAAACCCGCACTGTCTCTTCTTTCATACTGTCTCAGGGACTGACTCACAAATTTGAAGGATAAACATTTTTTCAGACAGCTTGGGTCACCCATCTGGTTTACTATTTCACTGCAAAACTGTCTGCAATTGTAGGAATGATACAAGAGTGAGTAGCAAAGGCAGGTTAGAATGATTTTCCAAAAAAGTGCAGGATTAAGTGTACAAAGTCACATCAGCACTGGAGCCGGAAGAGCATTTGTCGATGGCTGCATCCAGAGACCAATTCTGAGGCTGATTCCTGCACAGTCCGGCTGCCAAAGGATTTGTCACTGCCATTCTGCTGTAGATTTTACATACAGATACAGAAAAATGGTTTGTTTTGAAACCATAATTCTAAAAGCTAGAGAGGCACTTTCATATATATCCATAAAAGGCATATAAGCCCTTCATTTCAAGTCACCGTACATGTAGAAGCAATTCATTAACACTCTACACAATTTGTATTGAGTTGTGCCTGTTTATAAAAAACAAAGTTTGACATTTTAATTTTCCATTGCTTTTGGCATGCTTGGCTCCTTTTTTTCATCTCTCTTCTTTGTCAAGTACAAAACTGCACCTGCCAGAAACATCGGAAACTTGTATTTTTCATCTGTCCTTTGATGAAAGGTGTATCAGTTACTTTAATGGCTAACAGGCAGTGTTAGGGCAAATTACTTTGCCCTGCTGCTTACCACTCTAGATCTTCCAAGTGATTTGCTCAGACTTAGTGTTCTCTTTTTGAAGACACACCCAATTTTAATATAAAGACTTCATAATGTGGATTACTGACTACTTTTCCAAGGAAGTTCCTCCAGTAGCTACACACCCACCTCACCGTGAAGAATTTTTTTAGTTTATTTCTAGCCTGATTTTATTAACTTATGCAACAGTACCTTGTGTTTATACTATATTAAGGGGTCCCCTGTGTCAGTAACAAATAAGCTTGTTAAGGTAAAGCAACTCTTGCAGGATTTAAAAGTGTGAGATAACTTCTGCTAAACATTGTTTTTCCTGAATTTTTAATTTGCATTATCTTTCTTGATAGATTGAGTATAAAGAAAGGACATTTTTCAGTAACAGCCTAACTATATCTCAGCACTCTTAAGACACAGGTTGTGGTGAGTTGATCCTGGCTGGATGCCAGGTGCCCACCAAAGCTGCTCTGTCACTCCCCTCCTCAACTGTGAACTATAACAGAAGGCTTGTGGGTCAAGAAAAGGACAGGGAGAGATCGCTTAACAATTACCATCATGGGCAAAACAGACTTGATGATGCAACTAATTCACTGCCAATCAAATCAGAGTAGAACAATGAGAAATAGAAACTACATCTTAAAACACCTTTGACCCTACCTCTCCCTTCTTCCCTGGGCTCGAATTCACTCCTGATTGCCTCTGCTTCCTCCCCACCTGCAGCACAGGGGGACAGGAAACAGCAGTTATGGTCAGTTCATCGCACATTGTCTCTGCTGCTGCTTCCTCCTCAGGGGGAGGAATCCTCACACTCTTCCGTAGCTCCAGTGTGGGGTCCCACCCACGAGAGACAGCTCTCCACGTACTTCTCCAGTGTGAGTCCTTCCTGCAGGCTACGGTTTTTCACACACTGCTCCAGTATTGTTCCCTTCCAAGGGCTGCAGTCCTTTAGGAACAGAGTGTTCCAGCATGTGTCTCCCACAGAGGGTCACTAGTTCTGCCAAAAAGCCTGCTCCAGCCTGGGCTCCTCTCTCCATGGGGCCACAGGTCCTGCCAGGAGCCTGCTCCAGCACGGGCTGCCCATGGGCGCACAGCTGTGGGCCTCCCTGGGCTGAGGGGCACAGCCTGCCTCAGCATGGGCTTCACCACGGGCTGGGGGGAACCTCTGCTCCGGCCCCTGGAGCCCCCCCTGCCCCTCCTGCGGCGCTGGCCTGCGGGGCTGCAGGGCTGTTCCACTCACACTTCCTCACTCCTCTTGTCCTGCTGCAATCATACAGGTTTGGGTTTTTTTCCACCTTCTTAAATAAATTATCACAGAGGTGCCAGTGGCATGGATGGGCTCAGCCGTGGCAAGCAGCAGGTCCACCTGTGGAGCCAGCTGCCATTGGCTCTATCTGACACGGGAAGATTCTAGAGCTTCTCACAGAAGCCACCCCTGTAGTCCCCTGCTACCAAAACCTTTCCACACAAACCCAATACACTGCTTTTGCTGTTCAACTTGCTCATCAAGGCTGGTCTGCTTCAGCAGAGAGCCGCTAAAGCGAGCAACATTAACTCAGGTGTTGCTGTACTTTACGCCAAAATCCAATTATCTATAGAGTGAATCCTCTTTCACTCTCAAGCAGAAGACCTCTGTGCTAAATACTTTCTTTGAATTGGAGAGATAGCGTTACACAGAAAATTTGTGATTTGCGAAATGTTTAGTAACTGCCAGCTGTAATAGCCACTCACCATACGTTTTTCATAGAATCACAGAATTTCTCAAGTTGGAAGTGACCCTTAAGAATAAAGTCCAACTCCCTGCTCCTCACAGGACTACCTAAAACTAAATTGTATGACGAAAAGCATCATCCAGACAATCCATGAACTTCCCTGGGGATCCTCTTCCGGTGACTGACCACCCTCTCAGTGAAGAACCTTTTCCCATTTTCCTAGTAACACATATTTTTGCTCCAAAGTGTACAGGTTTTTTAACATGATAGCTAAAACATTCTGTCCTGGTTTCAGCTGGGCTAGAGTTAATTTTCTCCTCATTAGCTAGTACCGTGTGGTGTTCTGGATTTAGTATGAGAATAATGTTGACAACATACTGACGTTTTAGATGTTGCTAAGTAGTGTTTACTCTAAATCAAGGACTTTTCAAGTTCTGCCAGTGAGCAGGTGCACAAGAAGCTGGGAGGGAGCAGAGCCAAAACAGCTGATGCAAACTAACCAAAGGGCTACTCCATACCATACAATGTAATGCTTAGTATATAAATAGGGGAGAGCTGGCTGAAGGGGCTGCCCATCACTGCTCAGGGACTGACTGGGCATCAGTCAGTGGGTGGTGAGCAATTGTATTGTGCATAACTTATTTTATGTACTTTTTCCCCCCTGGGTTTTATTCTGCTCTCTCCTTCTCTCTTCATTACAGTTGTTATTATATTTTATTTCAATTATTAAATTGTTCTTATCTCAACCCATGGATTTTACATTTTTTCCAGTTCTTCTCCTCATCCACTGGGGGCAGGGGTGGGAGTCAGCATGTGGCTGCATGTTACTTAGTTGCCAGCTGGGGTTAAACCGTGACACATTCTTACATTTATTTTAATCTATTACCTGTGGTATTCTGATGGCTGTAATTCATTCACAAATTTATCCTAGAAAGATGTGCTCTAAACTAGTAAAGACAGTAAAAGATTGGAGATATTCACTTAGTGGAAGAAGTATTTGTTGACCTAACCCAACAATTAAACTACCAGCTACCATATTACCACTATACAAAGACATCATTGTGGGTGTACCACGACTCATGTAAGATGGTACCAGCATATCTTTGGGTGATCCTCTAAAAAACCCTGAAAAGGAACTATTCCCACCTGTTCAGGGACAGGAGCCAGGGCAACGTTTATACTATGCCCACAGAAGCTCGTTTCTTCAGGCCTCTGCCTGATCCTCCCTACACTCTACTGTTTCTTTCAGAGTTCTTAATCACAGTTTAACTGCCTCTCCTGTCACCACATATCAAGTAAGAATGCTGATGCTACTAAATACTTCCAGCAGCATCTAACCAAACCCCTGCTTTCTGAACTGTTAGAATTATACATTCCATCCCTAGGGACATGCGTAGGCCAAGGGGACAGATTGTAGAATCATAGAATAGTTTGGGTTAGAAGGGACCATTAAAAGCCAGCTAGTCCAGCCCTCCTGCTATAAGCAGGGACATCTTCAACTAGATTAAGTTGCTCAAAGCTCCATCCAACCTAAACATAAATGTTTCTAGGGATGGAGCATCTATCACCTCTCTGGGAAATCTGTTCCATTATTTCACCACCCTCATTGTAAAAAAATCTCTTCCTTATATCTAGTCTGAATTTACGCTCCTTTAGTTGCTACAGGCCCCACTAAAAAGTCTGTCCCCATCCTCCTTATAAGCCCCCTTTAAGTATTGAAAGGCTGCAGTAAGGGCTCCCAAGAGCCTGCTCTTCTCCAGGCTGAACCACAACTCTCTCTGCCTTTTGACATAGGAGAGCAGTCCCATCCTTCTGACCATTTTTGTGGCCCTCCTCTGGACCTGATCCAACAGTTCCACACCTTTCCTGTCCTGAGGACTCCAGAGCTGGCTGCAGTACTCCAGGTGGGATCTTGCCAGCATAGCGTAGAGGGGCAGAAACACCTCCCTCAACCTGCTGGCCACACTTCTTTTGATGCAGCCCAGGATACAGTTGGCTTTCTGGGCTGCAAACACACATTGTCAGCTCATGCCCTGCTTTTCATCCACCAGCACCCCCATGTCCTTCTCCACAAAGCTGCTCTAAATCCTTTCACCCCCCCCAGCTTGTGCTTTGATGGACCTCATGACGTTCATATTGGCCCACTTCTTGAGCTTGTTCAGGTCCCTCTGGATGGCATCCCATCCCTCAGGCATGTCAACTCCACTGCTCAGCTCGGTGTCATCTGCAAAACTTGCTGGGAGTGCTCTTGATCCCACCATCTGTCATTGATGAAGATATCAAGCAACACTGGTCCCAGCACAGACCCCTGAGGGACACCACTTGTCAATTATCTCCAGCTGAACATCAAGCTGTTGACTACTACTCTCTGGATGTGACCATCCAGCCAACTCCTTTATCCACTGAATAGTCCATCCATCAAATCCATATTAGAGAAAAAAATGTTGGGGACTGTGTCAAAGGCCTTACGGAAGTCCAGATAGATGACATCTGTAGCTCTTCCCTTGTCCACTGATTTAGTCACTCCACTTTAGAAGGCCACTAGGTTGGTCAGGCAAGGCTTGCCCTTCCTGAAGCTATCCTGGCTGTCTCAAATCATGTCTGTCCTTCATGTGTCTTAGCATAGCTTCTTGGAGGATATGTTTTACAGTCTTCCCTGGCACAGAGGTGAGGCTGACAGGTCAGTGGTTCCCAGGATTTTTCCTTTCTAGTTTTATTTTAAAAATAGATGCAATGCTTTCCTTTTTCCAGGCCCAGGGACTTCATCTGACTGCAATAACTTTTTAAATATTATAAACAGTGTCTTGGCAACTACATCAACTGATTCCCTCAGGACTCTGGGATGCATCTAATCGGGTCCCATGTATTTAGGTATGTTCAGGTTCCTTAGGTGGTCTCGAACCTGATTTTCTCCTACAGTGGGAGGGACTTTGTTTCTCCAATCCTTGCCCTGAGGTCCATCCACCCAAAAGGTGTGGGAAGAAAGACTGAGTGAAGCCTGATGCAAAAATGTTGTTGAGTACCTCAGCTTTCTTGTCTGTTGTTACAATTTTGCCAGCCATGTTCATCAGGGGAGGTACACTTTCTCTGACCTTACCTTTTTGGCTCACCTGCCTATAGAAGCCCTTATTATTTTTTGCATCCCTGGCCAATTTCAGCTGCAGCTCCACCTTGGCCTTCCTGAACCCATCCCTACACAACCAGACATTGTCCCTATACTCTTCTCAGCATACCTGTCCCTGCTTCCACTGCCTGTACATTTTCTTCTTGCCCTTTCGTTTGACTAGCACATCTTGACTCAGCCATGCCAGTCTCTTGTTTCTGTCCGGATTTCTTACACTGGGGATCAAGAGATGTTACGCTCTACAGAAAGAGACATTAAAAATCTGCCATCTCTGTTCTGCTGCCTTGTCCCTGTGGGCAGTTTCCCGGGGGTCCCATCAACTAACTCCTTGAACAACTAAAAGTTTACTTTCCTTAAATTCAGGGTCCTGACTTTACCCATATCCCTCAGGATTGTGAGCTCCATGACCACATGATCGCTGCAGCCCAGGCTGCCTCCAGTCTTGACATCACCTATTAGCTCACTTGCAGTGGTGACCAACAGGTTCAGTAATGCATCCCCTCTGTCAGGGCTGTCTACTACCTGGCTTAAGTATATTCTTGATGCACTTCAGGAGTCTGGTGGATTACCTACAGCTTCCATGCTACTTTTCCAGCAGATGTTGGGGTGGTTGAAATCCACCATCAGGATGAATGCCTGTGAGTGCGATGCTTCCTGCAGCTGGAGTAAGATGACTTCACCAATAGGCTCCCCTTGACTGGGCAGCCTGTAGCAAACACCAGCCACAAGGTTCCATTTGTTGCCTCAGTCTCTAATTCTTTCAATCTGCTCATGGCTGTTCTTCAGAGACAGCTCTTCACAATCTATCCAGTTCTTGACATAGGTGGCAACCCCTTCATCCTTCCTTCCTTGCCTGTCCCTTCTGAACAGTTTGTAGATACAGACAGCCACACTCCAGTCATAGCTTTCTAGCAGCAGAGGCTTTCAGATCCTCCTGTTTGGTGCCAATGCTGTGTGCATTGGTGTAAAGGCACTTTATTAGCTGGACCATGTCACCTTTCTAAAGGAACACACCTTAGTTCCTTCAAGGTATTTTACAGTGTTCCCTGCTGGCATCTATTACCTCACAAGCCCTTGGCTCATCACTGTAACGCTTTAAGTGTGCTCCAGTGTACCCAGCAAGCCACAGACCAACAGCCTGAGGGCCCTCACTAGCATCCAGTCCATCTAATCTTGGCATGCCATCCCATGGCTTGTCATGGGTGAGCCTGATATTATCCCTTCAACTCCCCCTTCAAGTCTAGTTTAAAGCTCTGTCAATCAGCCCTGATAGCTCGGGAGCAAAGAGCCTCTTCCCCCTTTGAGAAAGATGAATCCCATCCAACGCCAGTAGGCCTGGTACTGTGTAGACTATCCCATTATCGAAAACCCCAAAATTCTGGCAGTGACACCAGCCATGGAGCCACATACTAATTGACTGAGTCTGTCTGTTTCTTCCAATAACACTGCCTGTGACTGGAATGACAGAATGTACTATGAAGTAGGCCTACAGTAAGACCAGGGTTAATAATGGACTCCTAAGAAGTCTTGTTCCTTCTATGAGAAGCTTGGTTGTGTCCAAGCTGAGACATAAAAACAGCAGATAGATGGGATTCAGCAGTGCCTGGGATGCTTTTCCCAGGCCTTCCACTTCCACTGGGGAAGAACAGGCATTGCCTGGTGCACCTGGCAATGGCAACCTGAACATGGACACCCAGAAACACAGACTAATTCTACCGGTATGTCACCAGGACTGCATGTCTGCACCAGACCACGGCTGTACAGCTGCAAAGCTGCCTGGCAGAAGCACATCAACTATAAACGATTACAGAGCAACAGTCAAATACATTATACTTATCGCAATGGAAAAACACAGGGAAGTCAAGACATACTATCCACTTTCAGCTCCTCTGTCTAGTTCTGTTGCACAAAGTTGATTGAGTACGTATGTTAACCTCTACCATGTATCTTGCAGTAAAACACAAACTTTTTGTATTTTTAACACTTTACCGTTCTGAAGCTAAAATAAACTGTGTATTTTGGCCAGTCAGTAAAGTGTTTTTATGTTGCTTTTACTTTCTCTTCCCACTTTTGGCACCTATTCAGCAGCATTCAGTAATCTGTTTGTCCTCCAAACCACTTGTTTTTGCCTCAGTTTCAATGAAAACTGAGATTTAAAATCATTGTATACATAACTAAATGTGAGAAGTCTAATTTATCTCTTCAGTATCTTTCTATTTTGTTAGGTCCCTCTAAATTAAAAATGTACTTTATCAGAGGACCTAACTCTATACAGTTCATCCAGTTTTAATACTTTCTTGTTCCTAAGTCAGCTAGTATAAAATTAGCTTGATGGCGTCAGATATTTCCTGAATCTAGACTAGTAAATTCTCTGGAGGCAGAGATGTCATTACCCATTTCTATCAGGAGTCTTACACACTTAGAGGTTAAAATCTGGACAAGTGGAAACCTTGCTGAATGAAAGAAACTCTGTATTTTTTCCTTGCATTTTAAAATAGCAAAATTAGGATATTTTAAATACCTGATTCCTAGTTTCCATTCAAGGGAAGAACTAAGCACATTTAAGCCCTATCCACGAATATATTTTAAGAGATGTTTGTTTATCATGTATTTGGACATTTAGAGTATGCAAAACTTGCTTTCCTAAATGTTACTGCTTGGCATGAACCACACATTGAATATTATAGCTCTTTGGAAACAGATGAAAAAAATAAGGGTTTGATTTCCAACACAGAAAGAAAATTGCAATTCCAGATTTGTACACAATGACCTGTTAACATCCATTGAGGAAATAAAGGGTGATATGAGAGCAGCAAGCAATCCTACACTCCACTTAGGAAACACACAGGACAGTTCTTACATTTGCAGCTGTCATTCTTGTCCATGCCATATGCTGCCTGAGAGACCTGACTGCACATAAGCTAGGAGTCTTTGTATTGGTAGAGAATTACAGCATTTTGATGGAAGTTTTATTTCACTTCAGAACAATAAAGAGTTATTTAAAATCATGGCAACGAATATACAATTAAAATTATTTGATGAAAGAAGTGTTTCAGTCTTTTGATATATTTATGATATATAAAACCAGACCTCCCGAGCTACCAATACTTTGGTGGGAAGTTGAGAGCCTCAGGGAACCTCAGCCTTTTTAGTCTTCAGGCTAAAATCAGAGTCTAGAAGGCCAGGCCAGTTCTGACAAGAAACTACATAGGTTTGTGATGCTTTTGATGTTGCTCAAAGAGATGATGAAAAATGCCTACTCTCTTCTCTGCTCCAATATTGAAGCATGAAGGATGGTGTCAGAATCTTTATTCTGAATATTTAGGATGAAAAGCACTGATAATAATGCTGTGAATATTTTCATCTGTGACAGACACAGCCCTTCAATCTGTGAAATACAACACCTTCAGTTTAAGACAACCACAGAGACCTTAGTTACAATCACCTGCTTAAAAATAAACTCAGTGATAGCATGGGGCATCAAACTGGCTGTCCAGTATGAGTCAATGCATGCTAAGCCAGGAAAGGTAATTTTTTTTCTCTCCTGTTCCGTTCCTAGCACTGACTGTTGATGACTGGCATGTTTCCAGTCAAAAGTGAACTGAAAGTATCTGAACATCCTTAGTAAGTGTTTTCATTGTCACATGTAATAACATTTGTTAATATTGATCCACATTAAATAAAGCTAAACACTTAGAAGCAAACTTTATCCCACCCTTCTGCTATTGTGCATTTGTGGAGAAAGAAAGCGAGGATAGGGAAGAAGATAATGAAGGGTACAAAAAGCCAGACTTTCAAACTACTCAAATACTAAATAATTCTGGTAGAATTAAACCCTAGGCTGAGCAAATTGTGTGGTTTGTGTTTTCTGTAATGCACTGAGGCACCGCCTTCTTACTATACTGACCTGCAGACGTATCTTGCTATGCAAGGCATACTGAGATACAATGTCCCTCATAACTGATTTAGCATCAGGTCTAGATATGCTGCAGTGCTAGGAACACAGTCCCTCCAGGAAGATGTTTGTCATTGCCTCCCAGCACTCCTCCTGCACAGCGCAGCTATGCGTCAGACATTCTTTCGTCCTGTATCTAAAGGACAATTCCCAGAGATACTGAAGTCTTACTAAATCACTAGAATCTCCCTTTTTTCTGTCCCACAGGACAGGATTTAAAGCACTTAACCACACTTTTCCTTATTTACTATATATTATTAAATCTCATGTTTTCTATGCATCCATTAACAGGTCCTACATTCATACATTCGCTCATCCATCCATCCAGTCTACATTAATACAGCTAGTAAAAGAAATCCCCTCTACCGCTACTTACAAAAGTTCTGTTGAACACCACTTAGCTTTCTATATTATTTCTCTACCTTCACTTCTAGCACAGGAACCTACTTTCAATGAGGCTATCACCCTTATTTTTCAGTTATATCCTGAATAGCAAAAGTTACTTTTATTTCTTTATGTAGTCAGTGAGCTAAAAAGAGAGAAGCATTACAAATACTTTTCTGTCTAGGTAATGTAGTAGAAGTTAAGGTATCAGCAGACATATTTATGAACACTCTTCAAAACCTCTGTACTTTAAAACTTCTGAAGTAAATGGAGGCAGTTTTCAAATACAGGTCTATTTTGCTGTTTCCTGCATGGACAGAATGGTCTGGCTTTATTATTTCTGATTCTGCTTGTGCTATGCCCACTACTCCCACTGTGCTACACTCATTTGAAAAGCATATGCATGCCCCATGCTTTAAACAAATAAAAACCCATAACCCTCTGTTACAGATACAGAAAGGCCCATACTGTCTTGTAACCAAAATAAAAGAAGGAAAGCAAGCAAAACAAAAATCACTTATCTGTTCATTTTTTGGTACTGATTCAGCTGGACTGGTTTAACCACACAGTCTGACGAAGCTGATCCACACAGATATGGACAAACTTAGAAGTTGTCTCCAGCCCATTTCCTTCATACATTTCATCAGTACAGACAGATGTATTGCTGTCCAATGCAAATGAAGTGCCTTTTCATCTGTAACAATTACTATGTAGTAGCATAAGTGCCTTTCTTCCTATATTTTTTGTTATACACTGTTGATAAATTACAGCTATAGTTTTCTCATAAGCGTACATACATGATCTTATGTGAATCAGTGAGGTTTCTCTTTTGTTTTCTATTATCTTCAATGAATTAGTATTTCTTAATACAAAATATTTGCAAATCTAACATTTACAAAAGCAGATGTCACTGTGGAATCTTTTTTATAAACAAGGAAGAAACTGGAACATACAAACAAACAGCTTTTTATGTAGCACCACAAAGATTCTGCAATCAATCCTTTTGCAGTGGGTGTGAGGACAGTACACTGGCTTTGGTTCAAAAAGTCAGCTTCCACTGGTGTTGACTGTAGTTCATCTTAATGACTGCTAAACACAATGTTTTGTCTCACATGGGTCTGAAGACCAAAATTAACATTATAAAGTTGAAACATAATCATGTTGAAATTGTGAAACTGCAATTGTGAAACAGTCATCCGTCAAAATTAAAGTATGTTAGTGACTCCTTGGTGACAGAAGATAACATAATTTGTAGCTCCAGTACACAACCATCACTGTATAGGCAAAAAAATGAAAATTAAAGCATTATGTAGGGATTAGAGATTCTTACAAAACGATATTATCATCGTCTTCTGGTTTTCACATACTAATTTATCCAGGAAGGAGACCAGCATGAATTAAAAACTTTTACTTAGCAAAGTCAACATTGAACTGGGAAGGAAATAAAAACTTCTGTGAAAAATTCTGCCACTGACAGGCTTTTTTCTTGCCCTCTTATCTTAAAGTGATTCAACATTAAGTTTAAAATAATGGTAATAATGCTACTTAAAAGAAAAAGAAACTCTGAGATTGAAGTAGTCACTGAATACACAACATATTTGTTTAAAGCTCCTTTCCCCCCACCCCCCATAATTTACCTTTTACCTTTCCCTTCTTATGTACATTTTTTGCCACATTATTGCATGCAAGATTGCAAAACAAGTCAGTCAAAAGATCAGGCAAACAACATGAAGGGACAGATCTGAGATCAGAAAGCTCTTATAAAAATATAATTTATTATTATTATAAATTATTATTATTATTATTCCTAGTTTACAACCAACAGTGAGGCAGACTGCTCAGATCCTTAAAGAGTCTTAGTATATACATCAAATATTTCAGGATGATGAAAAAACCTCTTCTCTTGAGGAGAAGCTACAGCAACTTCTGGAGCTCTGCTCTTTATCTTCCCCAAGCAAGGCAGCAGAATGGTCCTGGTCTTACTCACTGTCTGAAGCGCTGCTGTTGGGTGCAATTTACATTCTACTTCTTTTACTGGATCAGACCCAAGTTTTTTCTCATCTATCTCTAAACCACATTTTCATACCATAAAAGACACATAGTCCTGCAATAACTAAAACAGTCCTGCAAGATACAGAAGGTTCTAGTTCCTCTTGGCCATACTTGTAGAAGAGGTTCTCAACTTGTTTTTATAACCTGACAGGAGACCGATTATATTATCAATAAGAAAACTCTCCCTCAACATTTCCAGAGATTCAGCATCACAAAGACTGGGTAAACTAAATACAGCTGTGGCCCCACCTGCCTGCACCACTGAAATGCACCAGCCCAGCTGATGGGTACAGTGCATGATGCAGTTTCTTAACAAAAGCCTCCAACAACGTAGCAACATGGGAACTTTGCCATGCATGAACAAACATGAAAAAACAGAGAAAAGTAGCACACTTGCACAGGCTGACCAAAGCACGGGCTGCTCTCTTGCAGCAGGATACCCAGTCAAGTCCACTTATCTCAGCAGTTCCAGTGCGAGCTAGCAGGAGAGGTCTTTGAACAACTTGAGGTAGTCAGATGTCAAATTGTTTAAGATCAGAAATGAAAGTGCTCTGGGGAGCACTTGCATGTGCTCCCCAGAGTTACACCAAGATGTTCTACTACAGGTAACTTGGCAAAATTATGACTGATGAAGAGACTTGGGCTCTTGGGCTCTTCTCCACCACAAAACAGGACAGTTAGAGAAAACCCCTGCTAGTTTTTTTCATTTAAAAGCCATCAGCAAACAAAGATGAGGCTGAACTGCAGTTTGTATGCACTGTGCTGCAGCATGCTGAGCCAGTAACACCAGTGCTGCTGCTGCTGCTTCCATTATGAACTGCATGGTCTGTGCTAACAGATTCAGAAACGCTAGGCTGCAGAGTGTAGCTGTTGCATGCTATATATCACATATCGCCCTGCAAAATACAAAGTGGTTATTCAATAGATGCCAAGTATTTTTCAGATTAAGCATTCTAAATATTGCGCTTACAATGGTTTACCATAGACATTTGATCTACTGCATGCCTTTGCACATACCTCACTTACATACCTTACTGCAGCTTTAAGCATGACGCTTTCATTATTGTTACTAGTTTGAACAGCAGATAAGGTATTTTGCTTCTACACACACACACACTGCACACATGCATACCCCTGAAAAAGCATGGCTCACAGAATATACACAAACCATGAATGAGAAACGCTGCCTCTGTAAAAATATGCACCCAATACTCATGCCTACTTTAAGAGTAAATCAGTCAAGTGATGTAGCAACCATAGCATGATGTTATCTCCACATGTAAAATTACTGTTTGTGGTATCACTGAAAGGAAAGCCATAATTAGAACATGGAAGTAAAGAGATCTCAGCAGGTCCAGAGAGCATACACAACCCTCTCTGGTAATTAGAGAATTCATATTGCACTCTGTTTACTTCAAAACCAGTAATCAGCTTATTTAGTTTATATTAACTTATAAGGAAGTTATATAACTTTATATATTAACTTATTATTAATTTATATTAACTTATATATATATATTAATTTATATTAACTTATAAGGAAGTTAACAAGAGTTGTAATCTACTGCACTTACTTCACATAACATTTTAAGTAAAATATTGAATTAATAATAAAAAAGGAGGATGAAGATTTGGAATCTTCCTGTTCCTATGAACAATGGATGATGTGATGAAAGGTGTGACAACTCCAGAAGACAAGACAGAAGGATGACTTTTACTAGGTGATAAAAAGACCCATTATCTTTTTGAAGTTTCTTACCTTATGTCCTTAAAAAGGACTCTTACGGGATGTTACTCTCCTTGTGTTCATTTCCTACAAAGCATCCAATTCCTAAGCTTGTGCCCTTCATTAAATTGAAAGAAACCACCTTCTCCTTCTACATTTGAGAAGTCTAGATCTGGACAATTCAGACTTTAAAATACCTCTGGGGAATTAAAACTGAAATGATGGCAAATGTTGAGTTAAAGCTCTGAGTACTGTTACTGGCCTTCCAGTTTTTCAGGTATTAACATCTTTGCAAAAGACTAAATACAATCAGAAATATACTACACTTATATTTCAAAGGCAGACAACTCCTGTCCTGTTCTGGTTAGTTGATTATGTTTTCCTCAGTAAGGTGTGAAACGTGCTGTGTTATAGGCGTTCAGAAAAGCTTCACTGAGGCTGCATTCCTAATATAAATGTAAAAAACACTGCTGGCTGAATACAGTATTGCAGTCTTTCTTATGCCATTTTTATTAGAATTTTCCAGACAGTGCTCCAAAGCTTAAAGTTAATTGTTTCCCATGCATTGCAGATTTCCCTGTTTTAAATTGAGTTTTATTCTTGTCATGCTAATAATGTGAATTATTTTTATAACAAGGTTATAAAAATACCTTCTAATCGGACACAGGCCAGAGACATTCTCATTAAAACAGGAGAATTGATTCACTGTTCATAGTATGATTTAACAGAGACCCTGGAACACTTTGGTGCATTAAAGAAAGCCTGAGTTAGCAAACTTTGCAGAAGAACAATGCAGTTCCTTCACATTTGGCAACTGGCTTTCTGGCCAAAAGCAGCATTGCATTTGAAAAGCTGCATCTTTTGTTTTTATACCACAGCACCTTTTCACCCATGAAAATGCACAAAGAAGGGCAGCAGTTTGTGAAAGGGTGATCAGGAGGCATGGGGAAAGAGACAAGAGTGTGTCTCTGAAAGAGAAGACAAAGTGTGAGACGGAAGATGTTGGATACCAAAACTGAACATGAAATGCTGAAAATCAGATGCCACTTAGAACTTTCCAGAGCTGAGAACTGTAAACTTAACACTGCAATGAAACTGAAATTCACATGTATATCAATACACAGCCACAGAGTACAGCATCTACTTTGGAGGTACTAACATGTTCATGAGACACCAGCAAGCCCAGAGACCGAATCCAGAGGAGAAATACTGTGCTCTGCTCTCAGAGATGAGTTTATATTGGAAAAATTGAGCCAAGTGAAGTAAGACATGTACAGAAGACCCTCTCCCCTAAAATTATTTTGTGTAATTTCCTTTAATTTAAGATTAAACACAAATATTTCCTATAAAATATGCAGTTTGATTTGCATTATCGCATATTTTCTTGTATGCAGTAGCTTTTTTAATAAGGAAAAAAATAAACTAGCTTATAACAGTTGGTATATGATCTCCGCAGCAGCAATAAAGTCAAAGAGACAGCAAAAGTTTTCTTTTCAAAAGAAAAAAATGTAGATATGCAGTGTGGATATGTCCACACATTGTCCCAGTGACTTAAAATGTTAATCTCAATGTGTAAGCAAGGGAGGTGCTGTGGAGTCCCAGGTCTGAGCAGAATCCACCTGACAGAAACTCCATTCCAGCAGCAAAGATCATGTATGCATGCCGAATGAGTTACTGCCTCCTGCTGCAAGTGCTAGGACTTCACTTGGCAACTGATAACATGAGGTTAAGTATACTCAAACAATACAAAATGTAAAGTGCATCATGAAAAGCACATCAGTAAAACATGATTAAACATTTAGAACTACTTTCTTGTTTTGTCACTTTTATGCAGGGAATACAACACAAAGCCTTAGACCCTGTATGTGTATTTGCAAAAACCACAATCTTTGTTTACTGCACAGTTTTTCAAAGGGCAGCTATCTGTTAGAATTTTTGTTATGATTATTCTTATTATTTCACTAAATTAAATACTAAAAATGTACCATAGTGTATATACAGGGAAACAACTTGAAGATTCGTTTTCAGTTTAATAGCTATTATTGCATGTAAATGGAAATTTAAATTAAGAATCTGTTTCGTCTAGTTTTGTCTCTTGCCATGGAGTGTGTTTCACATTTCAGCTCAAAAGCATACTGCTTTTATACAGCATCTGCTGTTGGGCCATTTGAGATTAATTTGGCACAACTTTTGTAAATAACAGATTTATTGTCAGATTTTCTTCCCTGATATGATGTTTTTTACCTCTAGGTCCCAACAATTCTCTTTGTGAGAATAAAAGAATGTTCTTTCATGAAATAATTAAAACCACTGAGGACTTTGTTTCAACTAGTAAGAATATTAATTGGGTTCACCATCAAAATGCGATAACATGTACAATATCTTGTTTTGCATGTTAATGCTTCGTAATTGTACAGAGCTATTCAACTTCAAAGCTCTTTACATGAATTAAGTGGATGTCCCTGAAGGCCTTAGGCAAAATTTTCTTTGCCTTCTAAAAGAGATTTGCACCAGACAAAGGCTTTATGAAAAACGCAGGACTGCACTTTATTGGTTTAATCTACTGCCATCAGATGTGAGATAAAATATTACTACCATTTTGCAAATGGAGCAGTGGAAATAGGGGGCAAACTGAATGGGTCTATCCCTGCTCATCTGAAAACTGTTACTTCACCTTGGCTGTGGCACTTTGAGCAAGTAAGAACCAAAATGCAGGATAATTCAGTTTTCCAAAGACATGTCAACATACCTTTCATTTTTTTTTATTTACTTCACCACCAAAGATCAAGCTGCCTGAAAGTCTGATGATTACCTCCTATTGCACCACTCCACACACAATGCCTTTGCTCAAGCAGTCAGACAGAGAAAAATGCATTTGCTGGAATTCAGTCAAAAGCTGTTATCCGGTCCTCCACTTTGCTTTGTCAAATGACATTTTGAAAGGTACCTGCTAGGAATAGGAAGTTTCCCAAAACCTGGGAGCAACAGTTATTCCCTTATATCAGATAGACCGACATCTACCACAAATCACCACTCAGTATTTTCAGACTGAACTTTTCATTGTCTTTTAAACTATGCTAAAGATACTAAAGTGCAATAGATGTCTGCAACCTATGAACTAAAGCATGAACATTTTTTCAGCATTCTTTGCCATAATGACATTTTTTGGTGAGTACAAGTAAGATCAATAAGCATTCCTCTTTGTACTTACCATGTGATTTTTATGCCACTTCACTGGACACAGGGAGTAATGCATTGGGTCTTTTTATTGCTCAAGTAGAAAGTGCTCATTACCTATTTATTTTTATATATAGGAAAAAACAGAGTTGTTTCAAGTGGCATACATCACACTGTTGTAGTGGTTGACTTCCTCAAGATGGTCTTCTGGGGTTTTGGTGCTGTTTGTGGAGGCACAGTCGCAGGTCTTGGAGGAGGAAAGCTATTACTAGTACTTATCCCCAACCCTCCATTTTCCAGAGGAAACGGAGGCAGTGGAGGTGGTGGAGGCGGCAGAGGAGGGCACTGATGCGACAGCTTTCCCACAGCGCGGGAAGGCTCACTGTGCAAGTGCACCTCCCTGTTTTTAATGTTATACCGAACATCACAGTCAGGACAATAGCCGTGGTACTGCACTTTTTCACTAAATCGTACCCGTTCCCTGGCTCCTGGCTGAGGACCCCGCTCTTTCTCAGGTCTGTGCATCAGAGGCTGCATCGCAACTTTCTCCAAATTACTGTTTGGTATACAGCATATATCTCCATTTGGGGTGCGGTTGGGCCCCACTGGCAAGCCCCCGTTTCGCAGCAGGGTACCATTAGTCTTGACAGGGTTGGCTGAAGGAGGCAGCCTCAGAGGCTCGTCACACTTGACAGGTGTCAGTCGCGGGGGGGGCGGGGGCGGATTTGGCTTCCGCAACACAGTGAGGATAGCCGAGGGGTGTGCGGGTGGCTTGATGAGCGGTGCGCTGCCCCGCACTTTGACTTTCTCCAAGCTGGAAGCTGTTGCACTGCTGGAGCTGCTGTTCAGCGTGTCCGTTTTGGAACTGTCTGTCATCTCATCCTCCAGCTGCAGGTCAGATGTCAGTGTGTCAATCTGGTCAACCACCTGCGCAACAGCCAGAGTGAAAATGGTGAGAAAAGCTTGTCTCAGTGAAGGCACAGAAAAACAAAAGAACTCTTCACTATCAGTTTTGTCCTTCCCAGAACTGAAGCATCCACACATTTTTGACCATTATCTGTTTTTTCTTGCCAACATGATGATGATGATAATAATAACAACATTAACAATAACAAAAAGGAGATGAAGAAGAAAATGAAGAGGAAGAAGAAGAAGAAGAAGAAGAAGAGGAAGAAGAAGAAGAAGAGGAAGAAGAAGAAGAAGAAGAAGAAGAAGAAGGAGAAGAAGGAGAAGAAGGAGAAGAAGGAGAAGAAGGAGAAGAAGGAGAAGAAGGAGAAGAAGGAGAGTTGGCTTGTTCACCAGCTTATCACCTGAATACAAAAGAAACCTAACTGGAAACACTCTGGAATGAAATTCCGTTTCCTTCCCTCTAGGATTTACTTGGCAGTATCATTGTGAGTGCACTCTAATCCTCCAATATTATGCTTTGCCTTCCAGCGCAGGAGGAGACTGAACTATTTAACTTTAGCTTCTACATGACAGCTTCTGAATCTAAACCTTTCCATAGAGTTTCTTTCAGCTCTGACCTTTCACACAGTCTAGATTTAAGTGTGCATGTCTGTACAGGTGACATTATACATCTACAATCATAAGCTTGGTACATTCTTTCCTGACATTTTTTTTAATATAAATAAGGTAGAAAGCAGCAACTTCCCTCTTGTATTAGACTGCATTATCTCCCTTTATGAATATTTTCCTTAAGATCTGAAATCCTCTGAAGCAATCCTGAAATAGCATTTGCTGCAAGAAAAGAGAAGTAGCTTTGTCTCCAAAGTTACAAGCACTTATTAACTTATGCACTCCATTCTAAGATTTCCTCTACCTCTCATACTTCTGTCTGTAGATTCTACGTTTGATCTCTTCTAGCCTTCCAGACTCCCTTCTTCTACCCAGTTTTTTATAGGACAGGCAACTGATGATGTCTTTTGTGGGTAGTGAAAGTTTGTCACACAGCAATTAAAAGTCCTTCCTGAAAACTGCATTTTGCTGAACAACTGTAATTATAACCTATAGTAACTACAACACACATCACAGGACGTAAGCACACATTAAAAACTGATCTTTTTTTACATCCTCACAAGAGATACATAAAGTAATTAGTGGCTGAAGTGTACTAGCAAACTTTGGTGCATGAATAAAGAGCTTGTGCCATTGCTTGGGTCCTTAGAGGAGATCTGTGACATTCTGGAAGGAGAGCTGGAGGGGGCATCTGCGTGTATCTGAAATGAAACTAGATGCCCCCAGTTGCACCACTGAGTCAATCCCTCTTACCCTTTTAAGGCTTTAATTTCTAGTTCCTGCTTTCAATAATTTGGTCCAAATTATACTGATTTCAAAGTACACCTGTTTTAGAGGAGTGTAAACCACATGTTAACTATGAAAAAAGTAATTACTGAAGGCAGCGACTCTTTATTCAGTCACTCTAGTAACTCGCTCACACGCCCAGTGGTAAACAGTGAATAATGAAAGCAAAGCACCACAGAATGTATGAGCACTTTAACTTTCACTGCTCATACTATAGCTAAGAGTTGTGTAATATAAAACTCATAACGATACATATGCACCCATTCAGTTCAGTGCCTTCCTCCTAAAAGCTGCAGACATGCAGATAGCAATGATTCAGAAAGAGAGCTTTCAAACACCTTTGAAAAAAATTTACATTACTTTTTCTCTCAAAGACCAAAACAACCACTCGTTTATTCACTATTCAAAGTCCAATACCATGTTGCATTTCAGGCTAAATACACTACTGAATTCTCTCCTAAAATCCAGTATGTAGTCTTTTAATAAACTGTAACAATTACAGAATGGATTGATGCAACATAAGCCAAAGAATCTCCTTGGCAAGAAAAGGAACAAAAAAAGCCATTAAACAGCTGCATGCAAGAGAGAAAGGAAAAACATATCCGTAAGGATGTTCAACACAGGAGCACTGCATAGCTTGTACAGGTGACAGTACATTGGCCTATACTACAGTATCAGATAATACTAAATTATAATATTTAGTTGCTTCACATTGTTTAATAAAAGCTGTATTAAAAAGCCAAGAACAAAAATTGGTTTCTTTTGCAACTGTCTTATTCCAACAAAACATAGTATTTGTATTCTTCTGTCTCCTACCGTGATAGCCCTTATCGAAGGATACAGAACCTTAGAAACTAACATGGCACATACGAGGAAAAAGAAAGTCACACACCACCGACACAGTTATTGCACAACTGGCTATTGGATAAATCTCATGGAGATTACGCAAACAACATAATAAATTTTCCTTACCTTAATAAAAGTCACTCACAATTTCCAATATCAAATTCCCAATAAAAACGAAAACAAAGTAACAAAAATGCATTTTAATGCTTTTTTAAGGCAGTCAAAATTCTAATAATTTTGTGTATTTTTTTCTTCCTGCAGAACCAGTCACAAATGGTGGCTTTGCTTTAGGCCTCGTATGCAACAAAGATCATCCCTGTTCCACACTTACAAAGTAAAGCTATTTCATACAATATAATTCAAGAGAAACAAAACCTTATTTTGAGATGGATACATTAGAGATGGTATTCCACTGGTGCTGTGAGGATATAGCTGTAATTATGCAGCACACATGTCATAAAATGGCAGACCCTTGTGGTGAGAATATTTGCATCCATTCAAACTGTTCTGACAGTGCAAAAATTTTCTCAAGAGTAACTGGAAAGTCTGTTATGAACTGTCCTCGAATTTAAATGACTACTATCTCTTGCCCTCTGGGCAAATGTGTAGTACACATCAGAATTTTTTTGTCACTTATCCATTTGTAAAATATAAAACCAGCACAAAATGGGTGTGACATAACAACACAATTTAACTGTCTGGATTCATTCCCACCTCAAGTTGTGATTCCGTTTACTGTTATCTTCTTTTGCTCTTTTTTGTCCCAGAAGAAAAAAATCAAATTAGATGAAAAAGTAACAGAGAACCAATGATTAACACAGTGAACCTGAGTTTAAAAAAAAAAAAAAAAAGAAGAAAAAAAGCAGGTTGAAAACAATAGCCTCCATTTCACAACACACTTCCTATGGAAGTAAGAAAGACAAAAAGCTGCTCTAGTTGTACAGTATCTGCCCATTTTTCAGTCCTGGTATGAAACAGGACTTGATTCACATGTACAAGCATGGGGGAGATATCCTTTTATAGCCTGAGGAGCTCTTTAGCCATTAATCAGATTTGAGCTCTGCAGAGATGCCCACTTCTCCCCCCCAGCAATATGCTGAGGCTTCAAGCTCTATCGGATCCGGTGTGACACTCCTGAATGAACTAGGATGTCAGCTTATTCCTGCCCCCTTTCTGGGTTGTTATTGGACAATATTAGGTGCCCTGCGGGGATGGAGTGGGATTCTCTAGATGATCCCAAGAAATTAGTCAGTCTGTTAACACATGTTCAGACCAAAATATTTTATCCTGAAATCTACACCGTTTGACAAGGCAAATCTCTGCTTATAGCATCACTTTATCCTTAGAAGTATGCGTGGAGGTTTTAGATGGTGGGTTTTTTTGGTTAGACATTTATTTATTTATTTATTTTACAACTGGGTATCTTTACCACACAATGAGGAGAAAAACCAATTCTCTGGATAAAGCAAGGTTTAATGTAGATATTACATTTATCCCTCACATCCAGTTTACTGATTGCAAATTATTTTCTATTTTCTTGTCCTTTTAATTTATTATGCAGACACGCAAGCCTCTTTCCAGTAATGCTCAAACAAGACAGGTGAACAGCATCTCTAGAACATGTACATAAGAATTTACAATCACCATTTAGAACTAGCCATCAAATGACATAATTTAAACCTCATTTCTACCTACACTGAAAACAGTTTAAAAACCAAAATTAGCTAACAGCAGTTTACAAAAAAAAACCCAACACACCAAAACCCAATAAAATCAACAAAAGTAGAATTAAGAGTTATGACTCACAATTATTTTGTCTTTTCTTGTTCTTTTAAATTTTTATGTAGACAATCAAACCTAGATTTGAGTAAAAAATATTAATTACTACCATCTCAGTAAGGAAACAGTCAAGCACTCAAGTGCACCAGTGCTTCTAAATCACTTATCTCACAGGGGCTGACTAACTCACCTCGTAAGCTGCCTCCTTGTTGAGTACCCAACTACAAGAACAGCTTCAATGGAAAAATTAGTGTTGTATCAATGTAGGAAGATCACAGATCTTTGCTAAAGCAAATGAGTACTACTGCTGTTCAGTTCTTGCTTGTCAATGCACTAACTTTTAAAACACATTTAATTTTTATTCTAAAAAATACAAATTCCAAAAGGTTTTCTCAAGATATTCAAACTAATAATTTCAATTTTAGAAGAGTGTATAAATATATAATTGAAAAGATGGTTAGAAGTCATCAGGGGTACTTTCCTCATACCAGTAAAACCAGACCTTCAGAGAATGTCATGGATGCTTGAGATGTTTTACAGACAGGCAAAATAACACATTTCTCTCTGCTTCAAGAGCGTTCAGGTTTGAATTAGACACAGAAAACTAAAGAATGAAAATAAAATGAAGCAAAGAGAAAATGATAGATCTGTAGTTAATCCTGAAATTTGTGCTTAATTTTGTTGGATAATTTCATTGTTAATATTCTGCTAAATAAATGCTATTAATAGTATCCACCAAAGAAGTACAAATGACAAAACGACACAAAAAAAAATAAATGTTAGTAACTCATCAAAGAAGACATGTGAATGTGAGAACTCCAGACTCCAGAGAGGACACAAATGAAATACAGTACCTGTAAAGGAGCTGACATACTGCCATCAGGAGAAGAAAAACAAACATGAAGTAACCAAGGACTACCTCAAGCTGACAACTTGCCAGGTAGTAGTTCGGTACTAGTTCCTAAGAGTAGGCAATGAGGCAAGATCACTGGATTTTAGAATGGGAGTGAAAAATAAAGCAGTGGTTGCACTCTGGATACACTCGAGCAATACAGCATACAAGTTGAAGAAAACAAAGTGTATGAATGGATGAATATTGTAAACATGACTCCTGAGAGCAAAAGAGCAGTGTAAAGAAAACTAGGGAAAAAAAGGCAGCCATGTAAGAGCATATCTCACAAGGAGCTGAACAAATATTTGAGATAATGGCTAAAGTTCTAGGAACATTTGTGAGAAAGACTGCCTACAGAAGCTTATACACATAACTTTTAGATTTATACAATATGTAGGATCTATAGTAACATTACATGAGATCTTATTCGCATCTCACTACGACTAAACATTAATATGAATTGTGTGACATTTGTAAGATAAAATCATAAGGACATTGAGAGTTAAGATTACTATTTGGAGACAACTTTCCTCTCTCTCTGGAGTGCACAGCTTATGAAACTCTTAGAGAAAGGGTAAAGCTCCTTGTCAGGGGTAAGATCAGGTTATGTACTACTGAAAAAAAACCTTACCAACGTGAATTTAGACTCACAAATTCTGTGCTGCAACCATCGGCATATGGAGAATGAATCAGTACTATCAAAATAAGGAGGACAAAAGGATATAGATATTACCCACACCCAGTATAAAGGGGGGGGGGGGGGGGGAAGGAAAACCAAAGGAAGACATTGATGTTTCAAACAACTTGCAATGCAAAGATACTGTGCAGTTACCCCTATGCCTCAACGTTATCAAACTCTTACATTAAATTACTTACAAATACAGAGCTAGCATAAAGTACTGGTTTTCCACTGAGGTCAAACTGCAGTCCTTCCTTGTTTAAAGTGACTGAGAATCTCATCCAAGAAAATGTGTCGTCGTTATCAAAACCAGCCTATGCTAGCCTAGTTTTTCCATTGGTTTGGGTTATACTTTACAACATTTGTCTGGCTTTTACCCCCTCTGCTAATGCACTTCTACAGGTGAATATCCTAATGTGATTAGACTAATACTCAAAACTCTGTATTTCTTCCTGGATGTCAAGATCTCATTATAAGAATCTAATGTGGGAATAATAAAGACTAAAACATGACACAGAAAGTACCAGTTTCTTATACTTCTTAACGTATCCCTAAACTTCTCTGAAAAGAGTATCTACAAATAGTCACAAACACTTTTAACAGTGCTTCTTTTTGTGTGACTATGTGGTACATACCCACAAACACATGTAATCTATTGAGAGTTTTATCTCCTTACAATAACCGTTTCACCAGGTTTGTTTCTCCTCCTGTTTAAAGGCAGCAGGAAGCAAGACAGTAAAGTACTGATGTTCAGTGAATATCTAAACCACTAGCTACACTCAATCCACCACAGACAACTGTCGTACTTTTTTCCAACTCTTGAATAAACAAGCAAATCGCTTTTCAGAAATAAAAGCAATATACTCTTAAAGATTCATAAAATTCCAAGTTCACAAAATTCCAAATAATAATTTTTTCCTAAGATGTCCAGCCATTTTCACTGGTTTGTATGTTCTTCAAATTTTCACATGGATTTACGAGTGAGATTTTTTTAAAAAATTACTTACTGCTGTACAGGCCAATACTGATCAACAAAGCTGCATAAGCAAAACTGAAATGGTACTTAGCTGTGGTATTACTGTTTAGTAATATACCACAGCAGTGTGCAGCTATGAGATTTGATTTAACGGCTTGCTGGAAGTTTTCTAGAAAATGAATAGTTACAGACAGACACTGATCTTGATTTTAAATCAAGCAAAATCAAGTCAAGTCATGACACTAGCACAGGTATTTGCTTTCTTACTTTGAACTAAAAGAAATACTGTGTAAAGAAACAAAATTACATGGTATTATTTAATTACAAATAAGTGTAGTCAAAATGTCTTAGTTTCATTATTTTTGAAGCAATTCTGAAAACTTGCAGTTTGACAGGGATATATTTTGCATCGTACGCACAAAAATTAACTATGTAACAAGCCAGAAGAATGATGTTATTGACAACAAAACAGCAATCAGTGCCATCACAAAGAGGCTACTCGTCTGTAAGTAAGGAAATGTCAAACATGCTAGGTCTGTAGCTCTAATATCTTATGATTGCATCTCTAATCCTACAAGAAATTGTTCACTTGCAATAATTACTAAAGGAACCTTTAAGACAAGCTGTCAAACTATTTACCTTCTTGTCATCTTAGCTCATTATTTCCTGTAGAGCTACTAGTCTTGTTGACAAAAATGAGCATTCAATCTAACTAAGGACACAAGTGAAGCTTTTTCCCCATCAAGTCTTTGCCCAGAAATCCTGAACCACCACAGAGCTAACAAATGAAAGGCATACCCTTATTCAGAGTGAGAGAGCACCAGTATTTCCTTCTACAGTTGAAGCTGCATAACATCACAATAAGACTCTGTTCTAAGGTGCTTATATTACAGCTCCAGTCACCCATGGTGGTACCTTTTGCAATTGCTACTGCTAACTTCCCTACACTGCTCCCCACCCTCAGTGAATATAGCTTCCAGGTCAAGGAGAAATGGAACCAAATTTAGACAAGAAGCAGGTTTATGAAGTTGTGTAAGCCAAAAAATCGCAAAAAGAAGACAAAAGAAGAGCTGTACTAGGGGAGATAAGTGGTCTACATATTACAATATTGTGAAAAACTACAAAAAGCAGATGCCCAGTCAAGAACGTAAGAACAGAAAAGTCATCTCATCTCAGTCTCAAACAATTCCTAACTCAAGGACATCTTAACATAATTTGCATTAAGTAGATCTTGAGATACTTACCTACCATGAACATGCCTGTTTCTGCTTGAACTCATATAAACTTATAGCATCTGAAATATCCTGCCGTTTCCCACTTTCATTATATGGATATACCACCCACTCCTCTTTCTGTTTAAGAAAAAACACAGAAGCTTTTATAGGCAGAGTCCTTCATGGACTTGTGTAATACCTAAGCTGTAGCTGTCCTGGAAAACGACAGCTATGCAAGCCTTCTCAGCCTCGTGCTTTTTTGTGCATTTTTTTTTTAATCAAATACATGATGAATGTCTTTAGAATGAAGAGTAATGACCTCACACAAGGAAAAAAAAGACTCAAAATAGCTGGCTACACACAGCAGTCCTTCTGCCACCACTAATAATAACAATAAAAGTTTTACAGTATTTCCAGCAGCATCTTCGTACCTGAAGCTGTATTAATAAATAAGCATGTCTGTTTATGCTAAGATATTCTAGCATAGAACTAGAGATGAATCAAATATCTGAGGTAACACACACTTTCAGGCAGATTCAAAGTTCAGCTTTCAGGACACAACTCTTAACAGCAGCATCTCCGACAGCTCAGTCACCCACCCTGCAGCACCAGCAAAGGGCAAGGTCACTGTGAGATCTGTCAGTGTTAAAGTATCCAAAAGATCAACACCATCCTAACCAAACTTACATGCTTCCCAACTTGATAAATAACAGAAAAAACCCCCACATGCAGTCGTTGCCATCAGAAAGTTTTTGCTAAAGAATACATTACTTACTTCAGCAAATTAGTACTTTTTGGACTACATTATACAGTCCTTGATTCAGTCCTATCCCCTGTACATAAATGAATTCAGAAATTCACTGGTTTCAATGACAGGCTTTACTAGACTGTACTCTTGACATTTGGAAGCAGACTGAACACCAAGTTAGGCTGGACATAGTCATATAAATGGAAATTTATAAATATGCTGGACTCTTGGGAATGTAACAAGGCCATGACACCTCAGTATTATCATTCTGACTTAGCATTTCAGAGAAAGCAAACTAGGAAGTCCATATTCCATAAAACAAAACAAAACAAAAGGCATCTTTTCCATTGTGGAATAAAAAAAAATAATAGAAATGCAGTAAGCTGCTCTCTCAGTTCCCCTTTCACAACTGAACACAGCTATGGTAATTCCTCCTGCATAGCCTCTTGGATGAAGCCTGCAAGGATGCTGCTTGAAAGATCAGAGAGAGATAGAGATGAAGGCAGGTATGTGGCTGGTGTTCATAACATGAAGAACAGTACAATTATAGTTCCTGTCACACACAGAAGAGCCTTGATAAAATTATGATAAACAAAGAGAGACCCTGAGAAAATAAATAATAAAAAATAACCAAAAAAATCCCTTTCTAGAAAAGCAATTTGCAAAAGTATTTGCAAAAAAAATAAAATAGCTGTTCTAAAATATTAACTAAGTCAGCATTCCTTATGAAAGGTAAAAGAATTTCACACTTCCAGTGAAATACTCATATCATCTCATATTTTTCAATATAGGAAAGTAATTAATTTCACAAAGGAAAAGGTAATTAAATATGGTTTTATGTCTCATCTACAGACACAGAGAGATGGTAAGGGAGTGCAACTATTTCACAGGTAGCTCATTACTCAGGCTGGAAGACAAACTGCAACTCGGATTCAAGACTGAAAAAGAAGTCTCACCTTCAGTTATCAGTCATGTCTTCCTTTTGCTCCCCTTTCTTGACCATAATAATGTAGTCACCAAAACTGTGTAAACATAGCAAATCAACCCACATACTTGAAATAACAAGTATGATGCATATCTCTGGGCAGCAGTGTTAACTGAGAGTTGTTCAAGAACAGCTTCAGGAGCAGCAAATTCTGCTTGTCCTGAACATGAACAAAAGACGTACAACTAGAAAAAAGAGCTTTTAAGCACTGGAGAAACAAATTAGGACTACGTAATAAAATATAAAGAAAGTTTAATTTTGTAGGCAAATTAACAGGAAATCAATTTTCCCTCTATTGTTACACTGATTTCAATTATACTATTTTTTTTTTTTTTTTTTTTTTTTTTTTTTTTTTTTTTACTCTTCAAGTTTGGCAGTGTAGATACTGCCTGTGTGACTATTTAAACTCATGAAAGTAATAGAACCATGCTCATTTTCCTTTTGGGGACAGTGAAATCTACTCTTCATCCTATCTCTGACAATGCCTAATGTAAGTACAATGACAGTTTACAACTACTTCATTATTTGGCCTTTGCACATTTCCTCCTAAATTTGTGGAATTATGCATAACATTTTTGGAAATGCATTTTTATGTTATTAGACAAGAAAAGAAAAAAAAACATTGGAAAAGATGAAGCTGGAAATGCTAAATATGTATTGGCACAGATCTGGAACTTTAAAGCACAAATTGTTAATCAGCATTCAATAATTAAATGCCCATGTAAATACTAGTAAAAGGCTTCCCTGTAAAAAACGCAGGAGAATTAATGTGGAACCCTTGTGTACATGTTTCAATAATACTCCCTGACAGTGGACCTCTTTTGTTTAATATAAAGAGGCCAGAGAATACCAGAGCTGTAAGACTTTGCTGTGTCTTCTGAATCAAATGCATCTTTCTAAATCAACATTTTAGAAGCTACAGTTTACTACTGTTTTTCTCTCTGAAAACAGGTAACAAAATTGCAAATGGCTGCCTGTTGACAAAACCAAAGGAATAGTTAGCCTGTGCATTCTCGTTATTTCTATTGTTTTCTGAATAAACGTTGTAAAACAGCTGAAAATGCAGTACCGTAAAATGTTAAAGAGATTTTAGTCCCTACATAACAACTTTTGCTATAAATATTGGTTCACATTGCAGCAGTTTGCCTAATCACACATCATATTTATTTAAATAAATGCTAAATATTTGTCTAAGCTCTTAACTGTTAATGTGAACCGCATGTATAAATTCCTTGAAGTATACGCATCCACGAACTATTAATGCTTTTACCCATATGCCATTAACTGTAATGGAGAGCGAAAGCTCCTCTGCAGGATTAGAAAAAAATGACCTACTAACCACATAAATACTTTCCCAGGTAGGCTGTTCAGAGACATTAATAACAGCTATTGGGGGGGTGGGGGAAGCCTTTGGAACATTACAGCTCTGAAAAGGAATTTAAAATATTTAGCGCACCCAAAATTATTTTGTGACAACATGGTAAACAAATCTATTGCAAATATTTCATATTAAGGTATTAAGTCCAGTCTTAAGCACTAAATAAATAAACATTTTTTTAAAGGCAGAGTATTAATCAGCATCCTTCCTCTTCTGACAGTCTAAAAGAGACTCCAGAAATAAAAGTTTAACATTCTTTTGTTCTAAAACCACAAAGTCATTCCCCAAGAACAGCCAATATATCTTCTTGGAGACCACATGTTGCGCTGGTGGATTTTTTTAATTGAAAGGGTTTTATTAGTGAAATACTACTCTCAGTCTAAATGGTCTCCATATTTTAATATTTCAGCACCATTTCTATTACAGCTCCAAGCCACATTTAAGCCCAAATGAAATGTGCAAAGAATTTAGATTAATCTGGAAGTACTAATTCCAAGCCTGTTGGACACTTATTAAAATAGTTTCAACAGAGCTGAACGGAATTGAAGGATTTAGCTTAGTGGACACATTTCTAACCAGTCCTTTTGCTTCAAAACTTGACCCAAAATTGCACAAACCATTAAGTTTCATTCCAATTAAAAGTTTGAACAAATACAAAGTTCAAAGCAAATTTTAGATGAAGTGACAGTAGGGTCTGCTTTTTATAGTGAAAAATACTAAAGCAGTAGGCTGTTTTTCTTTAGATACACCTACAATAGTCTTTCTGTTTATATGGTTCCCTTGAAAGAAAAAGCTTCTGTTTATGCAAGAGGTTGAACTATCTGCCTAGATAAAAACAATGTATATCGATAACCATGATCATTACTAAAAAAAATACTATAAAATGTATAACTCTTTCAGCTGAGAGGTCTTAAAATGAGTAAGCTGCCTTCTCTCTCTTGCTCTCCTGGTGAGCTGCTGGCAACATTTGGAAGTAAGTGTGCTGTAGACATTGTTCCAAGAATGAGAGAACAACGAAGATGTTGTAATACTGACCCTACTAAAGGCTTCTTGGAATTCAGTTCGACTTTTTCCACCTGGATGTACTGAGCAGAATACATAACAGGAGATAGTCCATGTGATCTTACACCACTAATAAATAATAGTAATGAATCTGCCAAGCCCTGATACTAGAGAACGTAATTGCTATGAACCATGTAGCTTTGAAATGCTTAGCTGCCTTTTAATTATTAGTTGCTCCAAGTTAAATGACTTCTGCTTACACTGCAACACAACACACTTAAGGAATTTAATTAAAAGTCACAGAACAGTTTATCTTAATATTTACGGATAACATTTTTTTCAGATTGACATTTACATGTCAAAATGCTCAAAAACTTTATTAGGTCCCAGCTTTCCATGGCTTGGCCCTAAACCACATTTTTGATTCAATATGCTAATTATCTAAAGAAAGGTAATAACAATATAATCTGGTCAAAACTTTTGTTCCCAGAGGCAGTTATCTGAATCTGATGCCTTCAAGTCATTAGCACAGTTTTACATGTATTTCAAACAGTGAATTAAGAGCAAACCATACCTAAAGATTTTTTAAAATAGAGTTAAATGATTTAGCAATAATTTCGGTATTCCCATTAGCATAATATGAACAGTGCCAAGACACCTGTTTAAAAAAAGTCAAAGTAAACAATCTAATGTTACATGTTTACATAGATTTTTTATTTTATAGTTAAAGCCAAATTTAATCAAAATCACTTACTTCAGAGCTCAGAAAAAGCTTTCTATTTGCCCTCCAGCCCCAACAATTTAACAAATACCATAAATTAAGGATGCATGGGGAGCAAAGGTGAAGGAGCAGAGTTTACAGCTAATGTTTGCAATGAGATACACACTCTATTTGCCAAGCCTTAAAAATGCTTATCTAACATTGTTAAGATGTCTTTAAGATTTAGGAAGTCTACTGTTTTCAAACCCAGTATTTGTACTATTATTTGAACCAACAAAAAAAAGTCAGGAAATCTGTAGCTCAGATATTTCCAGTATTTTTGAAAGATGCAATTGTTTCAGAGTATGCCAGAACACAATACCATGCATGTTTTTTCAAGCAATGTCTAATGCATTTTTGTCCTTACAAGACTATTAGCTCATGATTTTGGCACTGTTACCTTCTGTTCCAATTCTATTTCTGGTTACACATCAGGTAGGTTATATGTAAGAAAACTGCAAGTTCTTTGCTTTTGCACAGGCTGCAAAGAAGTGGGCCTGTTACACCTGTAATGCACTTACACCCTCAGTACTACTACGACTACTATTTGCCCATCTTGCATGGTACACAGTTTTGCACTCAGTGCCATGACACCGTACTTTTACTGCCGGTCGTCCAGTCCCTCTCCTGTGTATTCAGTTCAGATGCCTCTGCATCTGTGGCACAGGTTTCCCTTGGGTGTCATCACTTTTGCTATATTTAATGCAAGAGAGAGGCATGACTTATTAGAAGGATTAACGAAGAAGCTGAAGTTGACATTCAAGAGGCCTGTTTCCCTCAGTAAACGAACAGTTGAATTACAGCAGGAAACTGCAGTAGCGACTACCTTGATGCAGAAGAGTAGAAAACCATTTCTAAATGCATTTGCAAAACAAAGTGGTTTGCGGGGTGAGGGAGCAAACCACTGCCTTGCTCATGCAGGGTAGCGAAATGTAGACAAGAATCAGCACAGCTACTGCAAATTTCCAACCAAACATAAAGCAAAAATGATTCACTCCTTGAAACAAATTGTTAATACTTAGCCTTTGAAGCTTTGTTCTGGTTTTTGGCTTCCCTACAAAGCATTTTCAGTTGAGTTAGCACATTGATAAAAAAGCTATGGAATATTTATTTTAAAATTATGTATATTAATAACTATTTCTACAGTGACTATGAGATTAGGAGGAAAATCTGATCCAAATCTCATGGACAGATGAGAAAAAAAGCGGGTTTCTATGCTGCTGGACATTCATTCAACATTGCCTTCTGGAATTTATAAGACATGAATACTCCCCTGTGCCCTCCCCCCCCTGCCTCCCCGGCTTCTCCCCCCCCCCCCCCCCCTTAAATATATGATAGGTAAGTGGCACAACTTCTGCTCAGGTTAATTATGCAATCCTTCAAGTACTAAATAATTTCTTTGATTGCCACCCACATTAATAATCCACTTTGAAGAGTTCTCACATCCAGTCCTTCAAATTCCCAATCCCTTTCTGATAATTGCAGTACTTATGGCAGCAGGAATGAAATGTTTTGTACCTATTATGCTGAAGTGGTCTTTAGATGTAAAGAGTGAAAAATTTCCAGTCCTGCTGGCAGGATGTACAAAAAAGCACTAGCAAGACAGATCAAGTGCTGTTTCTGCTGCTGTGGAGGTCATCTTGGTTTGCTTTATTTCAAATAAAAATGTAGTCCTACTATTATAATAGAACATGGCTGGTGAAAAGAAAAGACCTAATGTACAACAGACCTTTGGAATATGCACTGACATTTTACCGTAACTCTCATCTGCTATTGCTGTACACAATTTAATCAGCACCCAACAAATAATCATTTTGTTTTCAGGGCTTAGTGAAAAGAAAACTATAAAAGTAAGCTTTATAGCTATAATACATGTTTTAATACTGAGACATAGAATCCTAAAGCCAAGATTTACCCTTTTAGCAAAGTAAATATAAGCTGCAAATGCAGACACTTGTGGTTCAGACCCATGAAACAGGCCTATGTACTAAAGGTAAAGAGTATATACATCCACTACAATAAATTACTGCAGACTCTGTGAAAAATATCATCTGTACTTGAAAAATAAAGCATTCCTGAAATTCCTGAAGAAAAAGTACTGACAATTATTCAAAATTTTTAAATTCAAACTATTGAAAATCCTACAGACTTGCATTTATTTTTTTAAAACACATAAAAGACCCTATTAGTTTTACTCAAAACAATTATGTTTATTTAAGCTAAAAGGGTAAGATCTGATGCATTAGGTAGCTCAAAAAGAGAGAACTTCCTATCCATAGCTAGGTAGCCTGGTAAAAGTTCAGATGTTTCTTTTGGCCTAGATGCAATATATTAACCATGATAATTCAGGGGTAAGGAAAACTTAACATTAAGTAACATTTAAATTTAATTTATCTTTTAGAGGCTATAATTGTGTACATTTAAATTACTACTAGTTAATACTTTATTGGTATAGAATCAGTACTATGTACTAAATATTTATTATTTAATATCTCTATCTGATTTCATAGTTTATTTCTGTGCACCATGATTGTGACACACCCCAACTACCTTCTTGACAGAAAGTGCTAGAGAAAATGTCAGGAGAGAAAAAAACACCATTTGAACATAAAAAAAAGGATCACAGTTATTTGTACTTTTTCTTAACATCAGAACAGTTAGGACAAAAGCAGCTCTGCAGAATGTCACAAACATTAAGTGATTTAAGTTTTCCCCAACTCTTTTCTCTTCTTTTATATGTTTACATAACTATTGCTAATGTATATATGCAATATTATACGTATATTTTATACCTGCTATCAAATGTTTATAATATCTCTAGTTAACCTGGTGAACATTGTATTTTGTATGTCCTGTTTACTATGTTAGTGATATACAAGGGCTGAATTTCACTTTCAGCCTAACAGTTATGATAGTGGCCTATTTGCATTGATAAAACCATTAAAAAAAATGTATCTGCTGATGATTCCCCTCCCCATGATTATAACAGGTAGTTTTGGTTTTGCTCTTGTTTCTACCTTCGTAAGTATTTTTAAGGTCAAAAATTTCCCCCTCCTCCAAAACAAGAAGTGCAAAAACAACATAATGATATTGCAAACAGCCAACACATTCAAGGCATTGAACATGCTCCTACCTAGTCCCAGGTACCGCAGCAGAAGAAATAATTCATAACATATATTTAATCTCTTTTTGTTTGTGACAGAAAAATAAAATCACAATAGCACTGAATGTACTTGTTACCTATTCAAATAATACATAATCTACAGATTATCTTAAAAGAAATCACAGGAAATAGATGTGTGCCCCGTGGTTTCTAATTTCTAACTCTGCTAACTTCAAGCTCTAGCTCTACCATTTTTGTCCTTACTCCTAATCTCTCATACATTTACACTGTACACTGGAACAAGAGTTACACTTCTCTTGTGCACCACCCTCACCGCAAAGTATGCTCTACTTGTTACTACCATTCTTCAACACTATTTCCAAGCAGAACTTTGTTGGCTAATCTTGTCTGCTCATTTTGTCAGCTAATAGATTCTCCCTCCAGCAGGATAAATAAAATACTTGTAGTTGAGTTTCAGGTGTAGATGTTTGAAAATTCAAATATGCCTTTAATTTCCTTGCATTTCCTTGTAATGTATGCACTAGACCATTTATTGGGCTGGGAACCAAACTCAAAACTCACTTCATCTAACTATATACTATGGAAATTCTATTTTACATATCAGCTACTGCAAGCAGTTGCAGAAATACATATTCTCAAGATCAAGGTCTAAGTATATGACATATTAGGCTATATAACACTAAACATCCCCACGGCAATTCTGAAAGCATGAAACCATCCCTGACCACTAAGCCATGTTCTCACAAACACTGCTCATTACACTCATTGCACTACTTGGGGTCTTAGATCTTTCTCCCATTCAAATACTACTCATATCTGCCTAATTCCTCAAGAAGTGACTTAAAACGCTTGTCCCACAACCTACATTTCAAAGAGAAAGCAATATCACCTCTTTTTTGGGGAAAAAAAAAAAAGAAAAAAAAAAAGAATTCCAAAGTAAACATACTCATTAAACATAAGATTAAATACCCCTGAGTTAAGGGTTGAAGTTCACACAGGAACAGAGCCTATAAAACCTGTTACAAAGATGGATATAGTACATGAAGTAACTGCAAAGCAGCAGTGACCTGTCTTAGCAGCTGAGCCATGTTATCTTTGGTATTCAAAGATAAAACTTTCTGATCAAGTTTCAGAGGAATTTTAAGGTTTCAGCTTTCATAGGATTACCCATTTGAAAATCACGACACTTTGAGGAAAAAGGACACCAAAGTATCAGACTGCAGGAGTCCCCACCACCACACTTTTTATATTTTCTGTTGAACTCCCAGGCTACTTCTGCTTCAATACCAGCTGGCTTGGTGCTCCAAGTTTCCATGCAGTACAGTCAAGTTATACTGCAAGTTAATAAATGGATATACACTGTGTCAAAATCACTCAGACCTGATGAAGCTATCATGTCTCTACACCCACTTCATTGTCCATTTCCAAGGTTACCTAAACTATACACTCTAATTCTCTGGCCCTGCTTGTTTCTAGGTCTCAGAAAACAGTGAATGCTCTCTGGGATCCATAACTGTTAATTAACTAGGAGTAATAAAACCATAAATATCTCTTGACAAAAGACTGTCCACAAATTCTCCATCAAGTAAGTTTTTACTTGCGTTTTAACCAAGGCAACCTCACCCATCTGAGTACGCACAGCTCTTCTCAGACATCATTCAACTTTTCACATGAAGTTCCAAGATGCACTAAGACCAATGTACTCATTGGTTACACAGCATTGGTTACACACACATGATGCAGTTCTAACTTAACTGTTTTTAAGTTGCTATAGAAAATACTACTTTTTCATACAAATGACTACCAGACTTTGTCGTGAGCATTTTTTTCAAAATTAAAATAAAAATAAACACCAGTATGATGTCTCAGTGACTAGCAAAAACAATTATATGCTGCACTGACATGCACTCATTTCAAAATGGATATTACGTCTATTATTATAACAAAGCACATGTATGTTTCATCCATATATACAGTCACAGCCAAAAGGTAATAAAGCAAATGAAGCACAAAAATGTCACAGGTTATTCATAAGCTTGCATTGTATGTACAGCCTTATGGACAGGTATTTAAAGAATTCAAAATTTCTACCATCTCTGACATATAAAAATATATGTCCCAGAATCACGATAGTTTAATGCACCATAAAAGAAAAATGCTGGAGTCCTATGTCCAAAATGAGAAAAACATTTTCTGTTTGTATTAAAACTGAATATAAAAAAGCAACTGAAATCTGGGCACCAAGCAGCATTAGCTGTCAGATTTTTCACTTAGACTTTCAAGTAGACCAGCTTCACTATGAAAAGAGGAAAAAAAAAAACCCTGTATCTTTGAGATGGAAGGGATTGGGGGGGGGGGGGGGGGGGGGCGCGGGGGGGCAAGATGGGAGAGTGTCCTACTGATAGACTCACTGCTTCAGGGACATCTAATAACATGACGCTAATGTATGCACGACTGAAAAAGGACAGCCTGCAGATCTAGGTAGGCACAGTAGCATCAAATAGGCAGTGAGCATAAGACAGAGTTGTTAGGTATGTTCAGACTATCTAGTTGCAGTATACAGGCTTTCTAGAATTATTTTGGATAAATGGAGTTAATAGGCAAAACAGAGTTCTGACAGCTAAGAGATTGAATCTTTTAAGCACTGCAGCTGTAGTATGATTTCTGTAAAAAAGAACACCCACATTACAGATAATGAAATAAGGACTTTGTTCCCTTTTTAATTACTGTGTTTCTATTCACTGACTGATTCTGATTCCATAGATAAAACCAGGTTCCTCCCAACTGGTAAGTATAATCTAAAATGGTCGCACTGTTCTCTAAAAGGAGAAAGAAAATAAAAAAAACATCATGATGACATAAAGAAGGCAAGAACAAGGGGAATCCATGAGCCAAGATATCGTGAAGATATACGACATGTTCATTCATGCTGACAGTTTTTACTCATGGAGTGGAAAAGCAAAATGCAGAGCGTAAAAATATGTATTTTTTCTCACTGAGCAGTAGTAAAGGGTGAATCATAATTGCAAAAAAAAAAAAAAAGATACAGTTCTTTCCATTGCTACTAACACCAGTAGGGTTACTTTTATTCTTTCTCTCTAAGGGCAGAGTTTAGGTAAGAGAATTCATGAACATATAAATAAATAAATCCAGGGTGGGAAAATTAATATTCTGAAGAATACATATTTAAGTCAGGCTGCAATTATTCCTAATAAACCAGGAGAGTTTACTGAAAGGTTGACATTAGAGTTTAATTTAAAAAAACCCTCAGCTTAGACATCCAGGTGCATCTCACTCTCAGATTAATGTGTTTACTGGCAAAAAGAAGCAAGCCGTAATATCTTTGTAAGACCATCTGATGCCTGGAACAAAGTGCTCCAGCTTTCAAACACAAAAGATCTTTACTAAGTAAGGGGAAAAAAAAAAAAAAGAAAAGAAAAGAAAAAGGATTTTAGATTTCACTTCTTTCCAACCTTCTGCCCAGACCGACTCCTTTATACATCTACTTCCTTCTTTCAATAGAATAAAAATTTTGAAAAAGAATGGAAAAAAAGCAAGACTGGCTCATCCAAATTCTTTGCTAAAACCAGACTGTGCTCCAACTTTTCATTTTGTTCACTCTACCAGAAAAGGAGGTGAAAATTAATTCTTGTGATCTCAGAAGTCAGGGGAGAAATGTCTTTTCGTTAAGAAAGGGGAAGACATAGCTGTCTTCAATCCATGAGCTATGATTTTTTTTTGATCAAAGAAGCAACATCCAATGAAAATCAAATTAAATTCTGTTTTCTGTTGACTCCATTGCCTTGCCAAATCTTTGGAAATCTATTATTTTCAGATATTGCAACTGTCCATTACACTGTCCACTTCTATCACGCTATTTTTAATCCTCCACCTTGTTTTGTTTAAACATGTAAACAGAATTAAACATAGTTTTCACAATCTCAGTATCTGACATTTCAGACACTTATTTGCACTTCAGATCTTTCACTATTATCTTTTCCCAAACAACTTGCCTGCAGTCATGGGGCCAGTACAAAATATTTAACATTTGAGCCAAGGCAGAAGTAAAGCCATGTTAGTTCAAAGCATAACTGACATTTACAGTGGTCAACTTTTAATGCAGCTATAGCTAAACTGAATATTATTCACTTCATTAATATGCAGTAATAAAACAAAAGTAATTCTTTTTCTATTAAACTCCTGTTCCAGTCACCGGCACAAGCTACTCTGCTCATGTTCCTAAAATCTGAACACAGAGATTTGCTAATTGCTACATTTGCCAAGACATCAGTATTCCAGATTGCAACACTGTGAGGTACCACAGCAACCTCACTGATAATCCTGAACTAGCCAACAAAATTTTCATATTCAATAGTACCATGCATGTGCAATATAACCAGCTCTAAGAAGAAATATGCTGACTGTCCTAATATTGCTCCATGCTTCAAAGCTTCACAAGTGATGACCTTCAAAGTAGTGAGTGTATCACTAAATGAGAGATAATATTCTTGCTTTCTAAGAGATAGTAAGAAGAATATGCAAGAATGCATCTTTGCATGAAAGAGTGTAACATACCGGCGTCTCCTGGATGTCTGATACCTAGAGTACACTGAAATACGCAGAACGTAGAAGGGAGAAAACCTGTATACAGTGACTACAGCCATATGAAAATCATGATACTATAAAAATCAGCCAGTTAACAATATATCCATATAATCTCTTTCTCACTTTTGCCACTACATTACCAACAAGATGGTAGAAGGAAGACTTCGAAGAGCAAAACTTCTACAAGACACGTTAATCTTTAAACATACCTTAACAAAAACTCTCCTGAGGATTTCAGGAATCCATTACCATTAGAAATGCAAAAAACTGTTCACCACCTGAATGTAAAGCGGCTGTGAAACATACTGTGCAGCCCTCACAGACCAAAACCTCCACCTTTACCTTATTTACTGCTCCTGTAGCAGGGCTACTTACATCTGTCCGGTGGCACCACAACCTGTGCAACAGCGGTGCCTGAGCACACTCCCTGTGCTGCCCACTCTGCAGCCAGCCATGGAAAGCTATGCATCACGTTTCAGACCACCTGCATGATACAAAGTTTTGCTGGCCTAACCACATTAGCTAGACGTCAATAACAAGCCTCCCCCTCCCTGACCTCTTCTGCCAGCAAAGCCATGGATCAAGCAGCACTGTGCCAGTGAAACAGAGCTCTTGTTGCATTCCGGTCTCTGACGCACAGGATGCGCAGCCATGCCTGCAGAAGAGCCTCCCGCTGTTGGCTTGCGCTGTATTAGAAAAGTCTCTGCTGCCATCAAGATACCGGGCATAAAAAGGCAGAAAATGTTACCACAGCTTTGGAGCCACTTCAGATAACAAAAATTATTCACATGAACTGAAATGTAAGTAGGCAAAACCTCCTGTCTCCAGGGTTCATGATGGATCACCAAGAGTAGTTTAATGCTTGCAGACTTTTGCCTCTGACCCTGGAAGCCCTAGCTCTAGCCACCTTCCCGCATTTTCCATCAGTTCTCCTGAGATACCCAGGAGGTGGAACTGATACCCCTTACCAACTGGTACCTTACTGGGGAACAGCACTGCAGGTTCTCTTACATCAGTGGTCTATGAGTTTTGGGGACAGAACAGTAAATAAGAAGTTACTTTGTCCCTTACAAGCCCACAGCTTGACCCCAAGATTTGTTCTGAGAGAGGATTCTGTGAACATGGTTTTCAGTTACTACTGAATGTTTGCTAACTATTGAATGTTAACCTGTACAAAAGAATTTGCCTTGAATAACAGAACTGTCTATTTAAGGGTAAGAAAAACTCTAAAAATACAGTCAGTGTTGAAAAATAATGTCTTCTAATTTGTCTTTCTCATTTTCTGAATGCCCTAAAAATTACATTGCATCAAAATACAGGTATATAGGTTTAATGAATAGCCATCAAAGACTCTGAAGAATTACAATTTATTGTGTTTAAAGTAGAAAATATATTTTTTTTACTTTCCTGAAGAGTAGATGTATTTCCATTATTTTGGTTTACTGGGTTCAAATTCAATACTGATTCTGATTTCTGTTTATCTGATATATTTGCACTAAATACTATTTCTGATAAGATGTTAATTTTTTGACTGACTACATGAACTTCACAAAAAATAAAACCCACAGAATGCCTCTTCATGCTTATAATTCTTCCCACTGATGCATAGCTGTTTTTAAAGTTTATTCCAAGTTTAATGAGAACATGTTGTGTTGGAAGTGATACTATGTTACAGAAAGCAAGCTAGTAAATATATTTTAGGGATATTTTCTGTAGGTAGAAAAGAGGGCTCTAGAAAGTTGGCTGGGCAATTTGAAAGGTTTTATATAACACATCACTTGGATCATTTTTATTCACCTTCAAGGAGTGAGTAACTGCCCATAGAGAAGTCACAGAATTATGCAAGTTCATACACCAGAGAAAATATTTCTTTTGTCAATGTGTTTGGCTAGGTGTTTTTCTTGGAGAAACAAAGAAAAATGATCAACAGAATATTGTGCTTCTAGAAATTATGGCCTAGTATTATATTGGAAAATATGACTCGGGTTATTTCTTGGCAAAACTTCTTAATTTTAACTGATTTCAAATTCAGCCTAAGTGAGAACAAGACATTTAGAGTATTTCATCCTTACTGAATGCAGTGCCTCATCTCAAAAACATTAACCTGTACCCTATTTCTCTTGTGCTTGACAAATGCACTTTGTCTTAAAACAGGCTTATTTTTCAGTTTATGTTTTATATATATTTATATATATTTATATTTTATACACCTTTTATTACAAACATTCACACAGACATACATAAACACACCAAGTAAATTTCATGCAAGTACTTCCAGAACAATAATCCATGGAAGTATAAAATGCATATAACTATGCTGAAGAAAAACACATAACTATAACAAAGAATGACACACAAACAAAAATTTAGTTGGTGGTAGTGGTGGGGAACATATGATGTCCCAGAAATTATTTCACTTCATTAATGAAAAATAAAATAAAAAATCCTCTTTTGAAGATGCACACTTTTCAGTGTACAGTACACATATAATGTGCTCAGTGAGGCAATATATTAAATCATTTGAGATTGCCTAAATTATTTTTATAAATTAATAGCTTCCAAAACCCGTTTAAATTATTAAAGGACCAAACAGATCTAAGAATCCCCTTATTATAAGGCACCCCAGGGCTGATTCCCAGATCTCATCTGTAGGGACTCTGGCAGCTGGACCAAGCCCAAGGACAGCATCAGCAGATTTGGAGAGAACAACTTGGTGAGGAGGATACTGCAGTGGCTGGAGCAGCAGCTGCTCCGGGGAGGACACCCAGGCGTTCACACACACCACCGGTATCATCTGCAGAGGTTTCCCAAGCATATGCCAAGGCAGACACCACCATAAAAAAATGATCACCAGAAAACAAAAATCCCATTTTGCCTTTCAAATCTTAACAGACAGAAAGTGAGTGCGGTGGGAGGAATCGGGTACTGTGAAGAGAACAGAGGAACGTGAACAGTCCCAGCAGAGGAAACGGGAAAACAGGAATGGAAGTCCCCTGATCTGAAGAAGAACTAATAAAATCAGAAAGTTTTCTGCATTTCTCTATCTGCATCTCATCATACAGAAAACATTAAAAGTGTATGCAGTAAGGTCAGCTGAGGGGAATGCTTGTAAAAAGCATAGCAGATTGGGGCATTTAAAAAATAAGCTTGACAAAGCATTACCAAGATCTTATGCAGTAAAATTTTATGCAGGAACATCACAAATGACTTAATAAGCCTGATCTCCATAGGCTGAGGTCAGAGTTCAGTTTTGATTATTACATGACTATTTTTATGGTAATAGCATAAATTACTGCAATTCCATATTTAGATCAGCACACTGAATTCACAAACAGGCATCTATTCATTCATAAATACTTGAGACTATAAATGACCTATTTACTCATGAAAATTTATGAAAAGAAAATCCAATGAGTTCATCTCTAGAAATACTGAGAATATCAGTACACACATTTTCCTATAAACAATCATTTTGAAAACCCAGAGTAAGATTTGTTTGTTGCTCAGAATCAATGACAGATTACTGCCCACCATTAAAAAGACAACTCAGACTGATCTCTTATTTACTCTTGGTGTTCCTTATTACAACTTCCCAGCTAGTACGACAGGCTGCAAGACCAATTTGTTAGAAAATGGCTAAGGTTTACACCAAGACAGACATCCATACAAAACTGCTTAGCATGGTGTGGCAGGTCTCCCTTGCACAAACTTGGTGTGAGTGGAATCTTCCCTTATAACTCCTCTTACTTTTTTTTTCTCCTTTTTCTTGGGGTTTTTGTTTACTTTTTGTTTGTTTATTCATTTAATTATTCCTAGGAACATCTAACAATGCCTGGAATCTTCCCAGAACAGGTAAAGAGAAAGATCACTAAAACTTCAACAGTTGTTATATGATAAAAGGCATCATGCTGCTTCTATTTTTTTCCCCAGCAATGTTTAAAAAACAGAATCTGAGGAATACACACTCACACACACCATTTTTTGTTTGAGATTAATAAGCTCACTGTCCCAGTAGCTATTTTCCAAATAACTCTAACTGTACATTACAGAAAACTTTAAACTCCCTGAATGCTTCAGCATGACTGCACAAAGCTGAAATGCACTTTTATCCCTTTCCCCCTCTCCTTTCTTCTCCCCCCTCTATCACTGAAAAGGAGATGTTAGAAATCCAGCAGGGAGGCTCCCAGCACAGGATAAGCAAATCCCCAAACCAAGTGAGCGAACAAGGTAAAGTTTAGCCACAACAAGTGTTTGATTACTGGCAGCAGTAGGCCAGTGAACAAATCCCAAATGTGCTGTATTTGGACTGATGTGCTCTTCACCCCAAAGATGACACAGTGGAATTATAAAAGGTAGATAGAAGTGCAACAAAGGCAATGAAATGGCTTTTCAGCCATTCAGAAATAATGCAGAACAAACGTAAGGAGTATTAAATGAAACCATCAAGATGCACTTTCAATACACAGTATACCGGGAATTCTTGTCTTAGCTGAAATCAGTCATCCTTTTCTATTTCCTACACTCTTCTTCAGTTCAGAAAGTCCATGAAGAAAGTTGAACTAGAACTTGAATGTTTTCAACAGACTACATGTTCTCCTACAGTAAATGGTTTTTAGGGAAAAGAAAAAAAAAAAAAAAAAAAAGACATATACAGTATTATGATTTAAGGAAACTTAGGTTTCCCTGTTTGCTTCCAACCATGCAGCATCCCCTGCCCTCTTCCCCTAAAAAAGAAGAATGATGAGTTACTGAATAAAGCTGGGTATTTCCAGTAATTAAGGACATAAAATTAAGGACATGTAAGCCAAAGCTTGATCTAAGAGTGGGAGAGTCACTCTGATGTGAATATACATAAAAATAATATATTAAAAATATATAAAAATAAATATTTTAAAAATGTAACAAAATAAGGGGGATAATGAAACATGAGAGGGAACATAGCTGCAGATAAGTAGGATGAATTGCAGAAAAGTATCTTCACCCGATTAATCCTTTTGGCATTTTCCACAGAAAGAAAAAGTAAACCGCATCAAAAGTAAACTGATCTAACTGATGTGTCCAGCAGCCCCTATCAGCAACTGTCCTTGAGCATACACAGCTTAGACACAGATGTCCATCAGGATAAAGAGAACATGTTTGGCTATACTTTTTAGATTTTAAATTGAAGAAACAAATACATTTATGTGAAATTAAAAACTACCAACTGATATTCTGCTGCTGTTCAGATGTGAGATACAAGTAGCTCATCGTGATGAAGTTATGTGCCATTGTATCTGAAATACCAGCACATTCAGAAAAACATCTTATTATATAAATACCAAAAAAACCCCACCATTCAGATGCAAGAACAGTACCTATACTACAGAAACTTTATTTATTGTAACACTCACTCATGTAAATTAAGTCACATCTTAAGGGAATACAATTATTCTGGGTTAACACAGAGAGATGAACATATGCTTTTATTTTTCATACACTTGATTGCCTGCCCTCAAAAGAGGTGACTTCCTAGGAAAGAACATACTAGTTTTCTTGTTTGTTTGGGTTTTTTTGTTTAACAGAAAGGAGGAAATGGAAATAATAAAACCGTGAAAGTGTTTTACTTAAATATCAAGCGAGTTGTTAAATACTGAATGCAAAAACTAAAGATATACACACTTCTGTACATGCTGCTTTCAGAAGGTATTTACTAATTTACTTAAATCCCTAAGCACTTTCCTTTCAAGCTTCTAATTTTTAATGTCTCTCAAGGAAGACTTCAAAGACAAAACCAGGCCTCAGAACAACTGAACACTGGAAATCCAAATCCAAGGCACTTCGCTCATTGCACTCAGCTCTTACTTAAGTAAGGGGAATATCTAAAAAGAAAATGTTTTGGTTGAGTGAAGGCAAATCAGTCAATTTGAGACCCTTTATTTCTGCATAGTACGCACTTTGCCTGAAATTCAAACAGACTTTAGATAACAACAATCCAGATGTTACCTCATGTAACGTTGTCCTCTAGTCCTAGGCGATGGAAACATGGAACCCTTTACCACTGAAAATTCTCATCTCTGCAGATACTTCATCACTAGGCAAACCCACCCCATCATACTAACCTTAAGGGATCAGCTATTTACCTGTTCCTTTCAAAGCAATACAAAATTATTTTTTCTTCTTCAGTAAAGAACCTAAACCAATACTTGCAAGTGCATTAACAACAATTGTGTTTACAAGTGTGGGCACAAGCAGTGTGCCAGTTCCCTTGCAAGTTCAATCCAAGAAATGATCAACTGGCACTATTCCTTTAATAACAGCATTTTGGATGGAGTTCATCACATAAAGCAATAAGGAAGAGGCCTGAAAATTTTAGCTTCCCTTGAAATAAATGTCAGGACAGTAACAGTTGAAATGAGAAAAAAAAAATACTTAGACTGACAGGCCATATTATACTAGGGATGATTTTAAAAAGAAAACACAGGAAGGCATCACATAAAATCACTTTTGAATGTTCACCCTTTCTCATTATGCATTTCATATATCTAAAAATATACGCTGAAATACAGTATGTATAACCCCAAGTAAATATCTTGGGATTTTAATTCACATGCAAAAACCACACATATCAAGCTCCAGAAGTGTTACTGAAAAGACATTCTTGCATATATATTGCATAAGATATTTGGGGAAATCCATGTGGTTTCCCATTTAACCAATAGTAACTACAAATCAGAGCCAGTTTGATATGTGTAAGAGAAGGCTGACAAGTCAACAGCGTCTTCTACCACCTCAAACTTTAGAACTACACTGGATTCACAGGATTTAACACTGCACCTGCCACACTGGAACTTACAGAACAGCTTTAGAGAAGTGTAACCTTTTATCATAACTCTTTCCTTGTTAGATTTTGTGACAGAAAGGATGTCAATGCTCTAATTGCCTATTTCCTAACACATCTAAATGAAAAAAGTAAAAATAGCAAAGCTGAATAGTAAGGATGAGGTGCCTAGGGAAGATCAAGGGAGTATCCACCCCAGTTTACTCCTCTATATTTTTCATTGTGGACATTTTTAAATGCTGGGGGTCTACAAGTTGAGGGTACAAGGACTAAGAAACAGTTGACAGAGATCATAATGTGGCCTGGGAAGATGTGGTAAGACTTTTGAAACACTGCTGGAAAACTGCTATTTTATAAAACTTGATGAAACACAAGTTGGTGACATGAAGAGATAAAGACACTGTAAGCATCAAGTACTTTTAATTTCTCTCCAAGGTGTCTTCTACACTTTTGCTGAAAGGGCAATAATTTCCTAGACTTCACCTTACAGCTGGTGAGTTTCAAGCTACCTTTTCCACAGAACTGCAGTTCTATAAACACAATTTCTGTACTACCTCTACTTCACCTTTATGCAGCAGAGCAGAAGAAAAGTAGTCCTCTTGAAACTTTATCTATGCACCTTTGGCAAGAGAAAAAAAAAATAAAATTGTGCTCTTGACTGCCATTTCCTACTACCCTAAGTTCACATCTGCTAAGCCCAAAGATTCTTTTTACAATTGTGTCTTATGCCTTTACTTCCCTAACTTGTTCTGAATTAGTGAACACTTCACAAACTAGATTTTAAGGAAAAAAGTATTCGTCTTCATTTTAAATTGAGTAATACGATCTTCTGGGAAACTTTTCCATGAAAGGAAGAACAGGGTGCCTTGGCCCTAATGTACAGGAATTATCCCTAAAGAAGATTCAGATTGCAAGGCAATCAAATACAAAACATTCAGGTTTTAACTATGAAGTCTCTCTGCCTCTCAAATGGAGGGAGAAACTTTCATGTTTCATATGTTCTGCAGAAAACCTGCATTCTGATGTTTTTTTAACATTTACTTTCCTTCACGTTTGAGAAACGTACAATGAGTAACACTGATAACCAAACTATGCCTGAAAGCAAATACTGCAATAGCTTGACGACAAGAAACACAACATTTAATACACTTGGAGACTGGCATTTTGACCATTGTGGTCTATAGTAGGAAAAACGTGACATGTTCAATCATATGAAGTGCACAGAAGTACAAATAGAACAGGTAACTTCAAACAGTACAACCTTTGCTTAGGTGGACTGACTGAATTTATGAGCATCTTCTTACTCCTTATTTACATGATGTTGTAATTATTATTGTAAGATAATTATTGTAAGATAATGCGATATCCGCCTGGCTGAAACCTCTCAAGAAAGAGCTGGTTCTTCCCCGTTGTCTTAGTTTGCTCGAAGCATTGTTTTTCTTATGTTGCATAAGAAGGCAAGATATATATATTTTTTTTAATCTTTTGAAAATAATGTACTTGAACTCAGGTTTCCAAAATAATACTGATTGGAAAGTAGGCTAAACAGCCTCTCAGGGGTGGAAGCCTCTTCGAAGAAGCTGCCTGTGCATTGAGAGACATGGATATCCACATAAAGGACTATCAGACTAAACATGAGTGCAAAAATAGGTATTTTGAAGTTGGAATTTTGTGCATATTAAACACCAAAACTTTTGAACTAAAAAAGCCAAGAATTCTTAGCTTACATTAGAATCAGCAATCTTTATATGCCATTGTAAAATTACCCAATTAATTTCTCATGCATGGAAATAAAATGCCCCATGAATCTCTTTACTGAAAAGGCACTTCTAATTTAAAAATTTCTAGTGATGTTAGTGAGCACATATATTTATAAATGGGAGCTGATAGCAATTATCATCCTTGATATGATTTATTATTTGGCATTATGTATTATATGACCTCTCCAGAGAGGTCAGCTATTCCAGTTTCTGGAATTAAAGCATGAACTTCTCATCAAATAACATTAAAAAACTTTAATTTCTCCTCATAGCTGCAGGCTACCCTAACAAACGGATTTAGAAGAGCAGAACTTAATTTCAGCCAGACACCACAAGAAAACAGGCTGTAATATAAATTCAGGTTATTTACTATTTGCTGATGTTTAATTTTACATGAACTGGGAAGCTTATTTTCAAGCCATAGTAGATCTCCTCTCTGCTCATAGCTACTGGGCTTCTGTACTGCAGTGGCATAACTGACATTTCCTCTCACCCAGCAACCTGTAACTTAGTTACCCTTCTGAAAAGGGAGCCTTTAAATAAGAAAACCTTCTTGGCCTGCGTAGTCGCCAACATCGTGACCAACAGTGCTTCTACTTGCACAGAAAATTAGTAAAATTTAGCAGCTTTTTTTGAAATCTGTGACATTTCAGTCAAAGACAGAAAATTAAGAACCAATGCATCTAACCAAGTTCATCAACTGACAAATGAAGAAGTCCCAAAATCACAAAGAAATAAATTTTTGTGAAGATGCATTAACTACTGCTTATGGCAAAACACAAGGTTGAACGTGCTGTCAAAAAGCAAATGTAAAAGGCTGGGAGAACACTTGAAATTTCAGGCACAGGGTTTTAAACATACCCTTTACCTTTCTTCAAACTAGTATGAAATACCAGTATTAGTCCCAGCCTCCTAGGAGGTGAACACAAGAGGATAGTTTTATCTTCAGAGTGCCTGCAGGAGATGTGTGCTGGTGGGCCATCTGTGCCACAGAGGAATTCAGCAGCCTGGAAAGCATCTGAGGTGAGAGGAGATGAGCTGTATCTCCTCCAAGCCCCTGTGGCTTTCCAGGCCTAAACCACTGGAGGTACCAAAGGAGAAGCAGGCAAAGTCCAAGACTATGCAGGCACGAGTGCAATGAGGAAGCAGGCTGGAAGCTCATGCTTCCAGCTATGCAGCTGGAAAGTAGCTTTGCAGAGAAGGACTTGGGGGTCTTGGTGGACACCAAGCTGACCATGCCCATGAGCAAGTAGTGTGAACTTACAGCAAAGAAATTCAGCAGCCCCCGAGAGGTGATCCTTCCCCTCTGCTCAACACTGGTGAGATATATCTGGAGCTTACAGCCCAGGGCGGGGCTCCCAGTAAAAGACAGTGGGTCTTCTTGTGGGTTTTCATTTTGTTTTGCTTAACTGTTACTGCAAAGGGTTCACATCAACATGGCAGAAGATGCTACGTGGTTGAACAGTAACTTGGCAAATTATAATATGTTTCAGCTGCAAGAACAGAAGACTATTAAAAATATTTCTGGTAAATGCTTTATTCTTCTCAATCAAGTTTTAATATTATTATCAACTGTAAATGTTTGAGAAGCAATGCTGGTAAATGCAATGCTTCCCATGTAAGTTTCGATTGAAGGTACTGAGCGGCAATGCTGCTAGGAGTAACTTGTCCCATGGCATTGTATGTACATCCTTCCTTTATATACACTGCAGCAGAGTGGAAGTGACCTAGATCCAGTGTGCCATTTCACACATGATCCTAACCGGCTCTAATACTCACAAGACGAGAGCTCAGTCAAGATAGCAGGGGATAAGCCTAGGTTTCACTTACACAATAGTGAAAAGAGAGGGATTTACCAGCAGAAAGGCTGGCAAGCTTAAGGCATGGCTGGCTGAATCTCGCTACAGAAACAAATCAGCCTAATATGACATTACAGTAGTGGCTTCCTCTCCGAACAATTGAGAGGGAAACACTGAGAGCATTTTGTACAAATAGACAATATCTGAAAGATATTTAATTTCCTAACAAAGGTGGGTGAATCTCACCTAATTTTATGCATATGTCATTTTTCCAGACATTTATTGTTGGTTGCCATTGGAGGCAGGTACTTGAGCTTGATGTAGCCTTACCCAGCACAACTGTTTTATATAAATTTAGAATACATCAAATTTGGATAAAAATTGGATTACAATTTTGGATAAAAATGCACTCATTGCCAGACCACTGTAACAAGAACCTACCTCCTTCCACTACATATCACACCCTCTGATTCAAAAGGTGTTTGAAGTTAATCTGAAAGGCACCTTTAGAGTGCTGAAATATGGAAATATGCAGCATCTAAAGTTAATTTTAAATCTAACCATTCTTTAACCAACCAAAACTGACAAAACTAATTCTGATGGACCTTTTTTTTTTTTTTTTTTCTTTTTTTTTTTTCCCCCAGGCTTACATTGCCTAGAAACTTTTTGATACTGGACTATACACTTATTGGACCTAAACTTATTGGTCCTTAATTTGCTTCCTTTTTATTTTTAAAAAATTGCTAGAATCATCTTCATTACCAAAAAAAAACCCACCACCTTTCATTTAAGTCCACTATGCAGAACCCAAGAGACAATCATCCCATAGTGGGGTACAGAAATGCCAGAAGGGGTATAAATTCTGTCCTGTGTCACAGACACAAATCTGACTCCAGCATTCCTTTCCACCTGATGAATGAAGTTAAAAAAAAATCCAACATAAAAAAAAACAAAAACAAAACCAACCAAAAAAAAAAACCCCAAAAACCAAACAACCCCAAACCTTCTCTGAACATCAATGCTATTTCATTTAGCTTAATGACAAGACACTGTACACAGCAACTGGAGATGAGACTTGATGTCTCTTTTTTTAATTTTACTTATCCGTCTTCTGTGGTCTGACACAGAAATGTAATGTAGCCTCTAAGTATAATTAAGCATTAATACGAAGGTCATAAATTATGTCTTAGCCCTGTGGATTGAAAGTCCATGTATGTGTTCTGCATTAAAGAGAAAAAATCTATGGGAGTCTGGAGTATAACTGTAGACTCACATTTTAAGACTATTAAAGCATCTTCTTCAACTGTGTGCTCGTACTACTGTTCCTCAAAATCATCACATCCTATCAGCGTTGAAATGTAATTCGTTACCATTTTATTTCCACAGCATAGGAACTCCAGCATGCCTGGAATGTATCTACAATTTTTTAACACATGACCAATATCTTTAATAGCACGGTAATATAAAAACATCTTTCAGTCATAATTTCTTCCTTTGAGTATGGTGTAATTTTGCCCTTACCAGAAAGCATTCAACTGGATTCCTACGATATGCTTTTTTGAAATACTGTCTTAATAACCCTAACTCAAAATGAACAACCAGAAGAAAACATTTGTTCTGTTTCAGAGTTGGTAGACCAGTATAAAAAATAATTGTTAACTTTTATTTTTTAAGAGAGAGGATAAAGAACACACAGATTCTGCAGGTTGACTTAAAAAGCCTCATCAAGACTACACTCTAAGATTTAAATGGGCCTATGAATCACAGAACCTCTAAGCAGGTTTAGTCCTAAGTATACTACTACAGGTACTGCAAAATTGTACTGTAAGTGGCCCAACTACCTTTGCTAAAGATTCTCACCAAGGATCAATTAAAAATACACTCCAACTAAACTACTTTTTAAATTCAAGTTACTACTTGTTTGACGTTCATTACCACATTCCTTGGGTATTTTTTCACTCTAACAAATGAGTTCTTAAAAATCTCTAAGAACCCTCAGCTCCCTGGGCCCCTACTCCAGTGTTTCACCATCTTTGCCATAAAATTTCTTTTCCTAACACTTGTTCAGAAGGCCTCTTCTTGCAGTTTGCCTGTGGCCCCTGATCCTTCTGTTACATACGTCCGAGAAGAGTTTGTCTCCACTTCCTTCAAAACCTCCCATCAGGTAGTGGAAGACACTCACTGGGCAGCCCCTACCCACCCTTAGCCTTCTCCTCTGCAGGACCAAGGACCATGGATCCCTCAGCCCTTCCTCACAACCCATGCAACCACCCAGAACGTCTTCTGGGCTCTGTCCAGTTTATTAATGTATTTCTCATACTGGGGCACCAAACCTCGACACGGGAAGCACAGCCGTGCTCAGACACACAACTGCAGCACTACGAACCGCGTCTGGCATCAGTAGTATTGTCTGATACCCCTGAAAAATCAGCTTCCCTTCAGATAGCTGGCTATGATTGGAATTCAGCATTACATCTAAAAACCAGTTACAATGGATGTATATTACCAGGAGTAATTTGACAAGAGTGAGAGAGGAGACTGGGAATGATGCCAGTGGTTGACTTTGATGGGGAGTGGAAATCATGTATATAAAGGACCGATAACTACAAGGACTCTTCCTCAAGCTTGCCTGCCGAACTGAATTTATCAAAATAACATCTGTCACAGAAAAAAAAGAACAACAATAAATACCAAGTGCAGGAGAACCAATGTGATGTACAGAGGCAGTCAGCTTTAGCCTCCCTCAGGTACAACAAACATGACTGTGTGAGCAGAATTCCTACGGCTTCCAATTGCTTTCAGGAGCAGTGACCTCCAAGCACGCTGCTGACGGAACAGAAGGCCTTTAGACGTATTATGAGACAAAAAAGCTTTTCAAATGCTCAGCAGCTTTCATGGTTTTACTAGATGTTGTTTGTAATGTGCTTGGCCAGCACTTGGGATATATGATTCAAATGCTGTATAACTAACCAACAGTCCCCTAACTGCCATGTGCTCGGTACTTTTGAGCACATCACAACACTGTAACAACAGGTGGAGTTTAGGTGATGTTTTAAGAAATACTGCAACTTGCAAAGACACACAGTGAGGTTCATCTATACAATAAATAACCTCAAGACCAAAGAATTTTCTCTGCATAGATGCAACAACCCAATGCAGTGGTTGAAGGGCAGCAGAGCCATGAAAGGATTTCACACAGAGAAATTCCTATACAGCAATGACATGCCAGTACACTGGTACTCTTTTCATGATTTTTTTAGTAATATTATTTGCTTATGTTTCACTTTTCAGAAGTGTTTCTTGGGTTTTGTTTGGTTTTACAGTAGTATGATCTTCTGGGTTCTGTACTTTTTGGAGAGTTTCAGAAACAAAACTATTAACCATTCACATAAATAATGTATTGAGCTGATACATTGGTTCATGTTATACAATTTACAGTAAAATTCCTTTGTCTGAGAAGTTGATATTTATTTGAATTTCAAAGTACGTTTTTTGTACTATCATAAACAAAGCACTTCAAACAACAGCAAACACCATCTTTGCACTTAAAAAAAAAGTTCTTGAGGACAGAAACAAATCTTCTATTTCAAGAAACCAAAGCTTGCTAGGTGCAGCAAGTGTTGAAAAGTTTTAAACATTTTGTGTTTACCAGTTACCATCTTAAATAATGAGCACTGTTGACATAGCAAAAAAAAGTCAGTGGAAAAGAATCTTCTTTACATTTCAAATATGAGTGCATGCGGGTCATTGACAGCTCCTCCATTTTTGAGCTTTGTGGTGATTGAAAACAAAAATAAAAGGGACCCTTCTGCTTCTCGTTTGACTACCTGCAAGCCTTTCACTTCAACATATTAAATAGACTAAAAAAAAGTAAAAAAATAGAAAGTGTTCTGGTTCAAGTAATACATAGTTTTGAATAGATCAGCTTCAATTTGCCCCATGAGTTAGTTTGAATTTTTTCTTTCTTTCTGATTGTCAGACACATTTTATAAGGTCTCTAATCATTTATATTCCCAGAAAAAAAGATAGTTTGAAACACAGCATATGGTTTTTGGATTCTATTAATACAGCTTCACAGGATGTTGGTGTGCAGCACAGAATTGGATAATTTCACTAAGAAGCAGAATGCAGCAAGTCAGCAACAAAAATTTCTGTGTTCAAAATAAGGATTTTTACATATAAAACTCAAGCAAATACTGCAGTATTAAAATCACTGTGAATGGGGTAAGATACAAAATCCTGAGTTTTCAACTGAGACATACTTTTCCCCTTATGTTTCCCATTAGAAAAATGCTATACCCTTTTTTTTTCAGTCAAAGCCTCTCATGAAAGGTCAGGTTCTCCCACATCAATGTGGCTCTGACTCAGTATCTTCTGTCCTGAAAAGCTTCAGTTTTCAGTCAATATAAGCCAAATTGTGAAATGCAGGGTTTTCAAGGCCATTAGCCTTCCAAAACTCTTTGGCTTTTTATGGCAACTAGAATATTACTCGACTTTAGCCTTTGATAGCCTCCCCTGGAAGATGCTGACTTTGGAGCAAAAAGTTTGTGAATGCCTTGTCATCTTCATCTTTTTGCACTTCTGATTTATCATTTTCTGTCATTCCCAATTTACTGATACTGAGACACTCAAGAAAAAAAAAAAATTATGTCATGAACATATAAAACCTGCAGGATAGACTTAAAATTTATTTCAGTAGTACTGAGGGATCTGATATTCCTGCTGAATTCTCTTAAACTTCTAACCCAGCAATTCCTAACTTGGAGAATTCTCACAGTTAACCCTATATTCAGAACAGTCTGTACATAATGGTACTTCACTTTAAATTAAGTTTAAAGATCTTTAGGAAAACCGTTACACATATTTTCAGATCTCACAGCATTTAAATAGGTAATATTTATTAATAACTGCTTTCCAAAGCTTTATAACCAAGTTCTGCCAGATTTATCTTAAATTTTGGATAATTAACAATGACAGAAAAATGGTAAGAGAAAACACAGTAACTCCTGAAGAATGCTAAGACCTACCAGTCTTTTAACTTCAGAGGCAGTATTTGGGCTTACTGCAAGACTAGCAAGGCTTTTTATTATCTGAACTTAGACAAGGAACCATTACATGCTATTACTGTCTGCTTTCCTTGAAATAAACTGCAAATTTATAGCCATTTCAGAAACCTAAACATTATTTATCTAATCATGCAGAAGATGTTAGCTTCAGTATTTTCAGCTTTTTGTTAACATTCTCCAACATATTAGTATTTTTAAAGTGTTTGTAAATAAAATAAACCCTTTTAAAATAAATATATTGTGTTCTGACTCTGTTCCCCATTTTTACTGAAGCAAACCATTAGTCAAAACAGCAAAACTCTTAACACTGGTGTCTCAAAAGCACTGAGAAGTCAGAACAAAGGATCTCAGACTGTAGAAACTCATGATGGATCACCTGCAAGACTTTCACAACTCATCCCATTGGTACAGAAAGGTGTCAAGAGACTTTAGGCTTCCCTCCAGCATTAGAGCACCTATGGAGAACAATATTACTTCATTTCATTAATGTAATTTGTTTTCTATATTAGATTCTTCAAACCCATAGTCAAGATCCTGTGCCCCCATAGAAGAATCCATATATTTGGACAGAAAATTTCATAGTTGTGTTGTGTAATTGTCTAACTTGTCTGGGGAGACAAGCTATAAGTCAACTCACAGGACATCAACTAACCTAAAGAATACAGATGCATCAAAACTCAGGGTTCTGGGTCAGACTTTTTCAGACACAACAGCTGTGAGTTTTATTTTTAAGTGGTACCAACTATCTTCTATAAGTACATCTGCTCCATTTACACTTGGGCTAAAATGTGACTCCTTCAGAGTAGTCTGGTTTGCTGATTCTTATCTGTAGGTAAAGAAGGAACATGGCTCACTCTCCCTTCATTCCCCACCCCATGGTGATAACCTTTTTCCCACAGTATCGGTTAGTTGATCCACTGTTATACTGTAAATACAGGTTTAATGTACTACTGAACACAAAGTTGCCTATAATAACAGAGCTACTCCCAGTGCAGACGTGCCTTATTTTACTGAAAGCACGGTTTCACTGGAAAGCTTTCAGAGAATGACAGTTTCAACAATATGCCTTATCTGCTCTAGGACACTATCTGTAAATGGCTGTATTATTTTGAGAAAGGAAAACTCTGGTCTTCTCAATGAAAAAAAGGAGGGAATCAAACACCGGGCTAGAGATACAGTGGGAGGAAAAACACTTCAGAACTTCTGTATGTTGTGGATGGTGAAAAAAGATTAAAGTATCATCAGATGTAGAAGCCCTAGCTACGAAGGGTAGGTAGAAAAATCCACAACACAACAACCTGAGAGCTTGTAATGAGCATCAAGAAAACAAATGGAATCTACGGCTTGAAAAAATTACAATTTCAAGAGTGCACATGTATACAAAAACAGGGAACAATATTCTGTGAAGCACTGCTTTTGTTCCTTTGATACCATTATCTACTCTGCAGTTCAGAGATCCATACAACAAAGGTGTTTTTGCCATTTTATACCAAATTACCTTAGCATAAGAAGGGTACAAGATTTCACAGCTAGTCTACAGGAATTCCCTGCTCATTCATATGCCACCTCCAGTGTCTTCTTCCCAAGACCTTTGTTTCTCCTTCCCCACAGAGTTGTAACAGCATCTACATATTTCAGTACATGAAGACAAATTAAGCCTGCAATTACACAAGACACACTTAGGATTACTTCCACTAAAGACCTAGTAAATTAATTTTGGTTTAAAACACTTGTGAAAAGACTGCAGCAGAAAGTTACCCAAAAAAAAGAAAAAAAAAAAAAAAAGATTAAGATGCTTAAAGTCATCATGAATGAAGACATACATATAAATCCATCACCAATACTTTTAATTCCTCTAGGGTATTAAAAAGATAGGGCTGCTTAGGATTAGAAGCCATAGGGCTAATATGGGTATGACACTTGATGTGCCATCTGCATGACATAACTCTTCTCAAAATCCTAGAAACAGATCACATTAAACTTTTCAACACAGCAGGAAACGCTTCTGCTTTGGATCCATTTTCTCTACAGAACAGCACAGATAATGATCACTCCCTGACTCAATTACAGTTTCAGACAAACTAAAGAGTAAAACCAAAGACATTCCATTACGTTCTGATGTTAAGCTTCTATTATAAGAATGGAAACAGCATGATAAAATACTATGTAAGTGCAGTCTTCACCTATGTTTTTATAGCATTAAGTTGCCCAACATTCTCACATCTAAGGTGGACACAGACAAGACCTATGATTTCGCCTGCAAAACCAGTAGCTTTTTCTGAATCTTGTCCTAAAGCTGGTCTGAAAGCTAGTGATGTACTCGCCATGCCCAGCTGTCCTGCCTTCAAGCACTTCTAGTCTCTGTGTTCAGTTTTCTATTGTTTGTTTGCTTTTGTCTTGGTGCCCTGCTTTTGAGCCAGTATTAATAAGGCTTTTTAGATCTACTTCTTTTATATCAAATGGGGTGGGTGGGGAGTTGCTTCCTGTGTAATAAAAACATAACTTTGATGATGCATATCTCCTGTGTCTAATGCCTTTGAAGTTGGGTTGCAAACTTGGAATCCTTCCCTTATTACCCTGCCTCCATCATGTTTTTCAATTCCTTCACAGTTGGCTTTCAAGCTAATTTAAAAGATCTCCTGACTGCTAAGAATTCTTTAAGACTGTTATACAACAAATTACTCATCATATGAAATATGCATTGCATATGCTTTGTATTGTCACTCTGTAGCCTCGTGACTACAGTACCACTATTGCTAGTAACAGATTTCAGAGACCCTGAAAGGCCTCAGGACTTGTCAGGCTTTGTCTATCTTGGCTTGTTTTAGCTGGACGAGCTGTAAAAGCCTAGATGCCTACTGTCTATTTTGTTTTACTTTTAATTATCTAAGCATAATCTTGTGGTAAACCATAATTTTTATATACCTAGTAGTATCTAAACAAGCAGTGAGATTGCATAGAATTAAATACGTATGACTACGTCATGATGGTGTCATGCACAAAACAAAAGCGCTGTATGACAACTGCAGCCTCAAAAGTGGAGGTACAGGATGAAGTACAGAGGAGTATGGGCACTATATGATAAGAGTGGGTAGAGGATGACAGTGGAGATCCTACAGCTATATGCAACTCCCTCAACATCAGTAGAAGGCACTGAAAACCTGGGAAACGGAAAAAGCATTTCTCTTAGGGAGAGCAAAGGGAACAAAGAACAACTAACCAACAAACAGAAAACCCAACACATACATCACATTCTGATGTAAAGTGAAGTTACAGACCAGTGAAAATGAGTGTGGCATAAAGTGTGGGGGAAGCATCCTGCAGACTCCAGGAGGAAGAAGATACCAACATCATGCTTCCCTTGGCAAAAAGGAGGAAGAAATGTGCACTATCAACACCATACCTGTCCTGGCACATGACAAGTGTGCTAACAGCTTGTTTATACCATCACCAACCAAGCAAAACTGAACCCAACCACCTTTGGGACCACCCACCCTGTGGTGATAGAAGTTGAGCACAACACCAAGGAAAGGGACAGACAAGAGGAAAGGTGTCCGTAAGAATTTTAACAGTGTGTAACAAGAAGAACGTATGTTGACTGTGCTGGCCTGTTACCGACATCAAAGCTTGTTTCTCCTACTGCACTGCAGACTCAGTTTTGTTGATTCTGAATGGACTAACTGCAAAGACAACCATTTTTTAAGAATTTGTGTGAAGACATTATCTTGATATCTGTTTCCAAAATCTTTAAACTGGGGAAGAACTTCACACTGTTTCTGAAAGATGTAAATTTGTTAGACTTTAAATAAAACTGGCAGCTGGACTGGTAAGTTAACCCATAAAATTTAACCACAATTCAGGTTCACAGTTGCAAAAGCTAGAGCAGACGCATTATTGCTCTTAGCCAATCTTGCTCAAACTCTCCCCAAATTGTATTGTGCAGGGAAGAAAAGAGGGGCTGGCTGAAAAGTATTTTTGAGGCTGCCAATCACAAAACTAAATGCTAGCTTGTCAATGCCAAGTTTAAGGCTATATTTTGTAAAAGGTTTTCACTAATCATCTGACAGCTGCACAGCTAAGGAAGAGGCCCTTTGCCAGCTACGAACTACCCTGCAGTTACAATCTAAACATAAGTGTGAGCCTTCAGAAAGGAAAAGATTATGCAAAAAAGCATCATCTGGCATACCGGGAATGGGTTATTTTCCTATTCTAAACACATCTAAAATACATCAGAGCAGATCCTTGCCAAAAAAGGTAACAAGGCTTGTCCTTTTATTACTGTATACAGCACAGTAAGAATCACTGACAAACAAGGGACTCACCCAGAATGGCTACTACTCAGTCAAAGTCTATACAGACACACAAAATGAGCACTCCCAGGAACAACCACCAATTCAGTTCCATCAATAGACTAGATAATGGAAATAATATTACCAAGGCATTGTCTGAGGATACATACCCCAGCAACTGATGGGTCCAAAACCATCTGGAAACACAGAAAAACAACAGAAGTTGAAGTAGGGTCTCTCTCCCTCACCATACAAATCTGGCAGCAGTTGCACCTTTTGAACACTGGTTTCCATATGTGCATTTCAAGCATCTCTAAAAGGCCGTCAGGAGTTTGCAGATAATACCTACCTATGTACAAGGCAATCAAACTTACCTTCAGTATAGCACTACAGGCAGTCTAAGCCAACTTTCTCTTTAAGAAGCGAAGAACAGTCCTAGTGAAAAGGTTAGAAGTATCCTCTGGAGAGTCAAAATAGGTCACTTTCTTCCCTATGCACATCTCAGGCTATAAATCAGAGAGGTTCTTGGGCAGGCTCCTGCAGCTAAGAATAATGTCTGTGAACATGAGCCAGTGTGACCAATGCCAGTCTTGAAATCCAGGCATATGAAACTGGTCAAGGGCTAAAACACGGTGCAATAAGCATTATTCCTCATCAGCACAGCTGCAAGAGTCCAAGTATGCGCAGGAAAGCATGTTACAATACAGACACAGAGGTGAGGCAGCAGCTTGTCACCGAGAGCAAAACAACTTGTTCATGTTAAATTCCAGGATTTATGGGGACACAAACATTGTTACAAAATGTGCTCCTACCCAGCACCAGGGATAACTGAAGCTAAACAATTTTATCACTGCTCATTAAGGAGGTAGACAAAACTGCACATAAGATTAAGGAAAATAAAAAATATCATCATCTCTCCTTCCGGGTATTCCTTTGCAGTTACCGCTGCAACTGCAGCTCACAGGGATGTACCCAATGCAGCTTAAAGTAAAGTTGCTAGCAAGGTCTCCAAGGTAACACGCAGCTTAGCCTTTGTGAACCATCTCTATGGTTAATAAATTGGTTACAAAAAACTCGGGTGGGTTTTGTATCTGCACTGCTCTCTGCACTGGTATGGCGACGCTGCTTGCAGAGCCCAAACTAAAGCTAGTGCAAGCCAAGAACCTTTTTTAAACACTTACTAGAATAAAACCAGGGGAATGTAGATGATGTTGCACTTTAAACCATAAGGAAGCAACTTGTCAGCCTATTTTCGCATGACTTTTTTGGTTTGTTTTGGTTTATTTTTGGTGATACCATGCAGTTCTGCTGTCCTGTGAAACTGGTGAGGCTGCAGATACAAGCTAGGGGAGAGAATGAAGTCTTTTCCCACTGTGTGTTTTCACACTGCTTGCAGATTGCATCAGAAATCAATACGAGATTGGTGTATACCTTCAAGTTATTCAAACTATCATTTCCAGCTAAAATTTCTTTCCTCTGTATCATCAGTGCAGTCACCAGATGCTGCAGATACGTTAGCCTCACATGCTACCAGACTATCCAGTTCCCTGCTGCACCTCCCATACTTGGGGATTTGCAAGCTCTCCTAACCTTCCTCTTAACACTCTGAGATCTCACATGACACAAACTATTGCCTGGCCCCAGCACTGAGCTTCAGCTTTATCTGGAGAGTAAGGTCACCAAAAAAGCAGGAATCTGTAATACTTCACTGTCCTGGAAGCTTTGCCACATGCAGAGAGCAAAAAGATGGATTTTCCCACATACAGACATCTTAGTGCATTTCCTTCCACACTATCATTTGCTTAACACATGTGCTTCTCACGTGGGCCAACACATTAGTTTCCTGTGTCAGCTGGAAAAAGTGTGAGTACTGTACCTTGGATAAGCATCTAAACCTATTAGCAATAAACAATAATGTTTTACGATACTTTATACAGACACAGACACTCTTGTAAAAAAAAGTTATTTCACGTGCAACAAGCAGCTTAATCATAATTCAAAAATCACTTGAGGACGTAATATTTTCCAAATAAGAATTCTAACAGTTATACTGGAAATACCACTTGAAAAAAGACTGCCTTGGCTCCACTCAGAAGAGTGTCCATGCTGCAGATGCACACAAACATCCTCCATTTTAAAGACAGTACATACATGAATGACTAGAGGGCCACAGAAAGCATGTATCACTTTCTAAGGAGAAGCTACTTAAGGGATTGGGTTTTTTAGACTGAAGAGGTAAGTTTCTTGCTTTCTTTACTAGTGAAAGCAGTGCAATTTGCTTCAAATGCACATGTGATTCATTCAGTCTTCCAAAACTTCTTAATTAAATTTACATTAAGCATTATTACCCCTCCTGCCTTCTTTCAATTATGACTACTTTTTTTAAGATAGCACAACAGAACCTAGAGTGAAAGAACTGAGATTTGAAAGCAGTCAGTATAGCCACAGCCTGTCAGTTAGCTGGACTTTAGAAAATCATTAATCTGAAATTATTCTGACTTTCACATTTCACCTTTATATAGACAACTATGATTTTGGAGGAAAAAAAAACCAAAAATATTTTTTTATTTAATACACGACAAGTTGACTGCACTGTAGATAAGTAAAACTTAAGAATCAGACAAATGTCTCTAAAGGAAGTCTGGAGAATTTAAAGTAGGAGGATGAAAACAATGTTCCAAATTGAACTGTCTACCTAGCTAAATCTACTTATTTGTTGGGTTCTTTTTGCAGGAAGGCAGGCATGCTTATTGTTTTATACAATAAACAGTATACATCAATTAATCTGCAAGATTTTTTGCCAGTAGTAGTGCTTGGTTTCAGAGCTGAATTAAATTTACAGTTTTCCCTTTTTCTGAAATTAAAATTGTGAAGATGTTTTCAGTCCACCTCAGAAAGACTGCATTTTCTTCTAGTTTCTTGAAAACTAATTTACATATTCTTGTAATACTACCAAGCCATTTTAGTTCAACAGCTCAAACATGAGACAGCGTAAAGGCATGAAGCTGAAAAACTGGAGCCAGATCTCTTAACTGCCTGGCTGAGAGCCTGGAAACTCTGCAGCTTCATCACAGGGGGGGGGTTGTGTGACCCTAGCAGTCCACAGGCTAAAAATGCAAACTGCTATAGCAGAGGTTATCAGACAGCTCTTACTCAGGTACCATCATCGACATCAAGTTGCTAAAAGTGCTGGTGTCAGCTTCCACTTTGTGTTGAAATACTTCTGAAGCATTACCTATCAATCTGGATACAAGCATACTGGTTGTGCCGAAAACTCTTTTCCATCTGGAAAATCTATCGTCTACTTCTATGCCTGTATTTCCAATCTGAGAGTAAAACAGTCACATACAAACCAAGTATTTTAACCACCAACTGGATTCTTACTTTAAAAGGCCAATTAGTCATGAAATATCAGACTTGTGCTGCTGAATATACATGTAATTATGCAGCTAGATTCATGACTTGTCTATGGGCATAAGGACTCTGAGGTATTCCATGCCTGGCTTGTAATGTTTTGTTATGGTTTAGTGGGGTTTTTCCATCCTTGACACAAAACAGAAACAGTTTCACCTTCAAAAAACTCTCAGCATGAACTGAAGTGACAAAGTAAAGAACCTAACAGCTGGCTTGGTAAGTAGTAGTTACTGCCAAAAATGGTGGACCACAATATGTAATGCACAATTTATTTCTGCTGAGAAAAGTCTGACCCTGGTGTCTTGCCTCTCATGAATTATAACTTAATCTTTCTTGACTAGACATAAATAATATAGCGACATACAGCTGTCTACTGCATTTGCTGTATTTTGTTTTGCTCCCCTTCTGTAGGGCTGCAAATGAAACATGCTGCAAGTAGCAGACAAGTGGCAGTAAATAGGAAGCTGAGGAACATGGAAGAGTGAAGAACTGCATTTCCTAGCAGGCGTATGTGAATCCCAGATCAATGCAGGCAAGTGTGTTTGATCTGCTGAGTTGATTGAAGCTTACAGTATGGTCAGGGCAGTGTTCTATACCATGCTAGAAACTTCAGCATGTTTAAAAAATTTGGAAATTAAATGGGTAATTTAGGTAGCATGACAGCAACAGATCAGGTAATTAGCACATGTGTAAGCTGATACAGAAGGAAAGAGCATGTTCAAGAAGGAAAAGCAGGAAACAAACAGGCAGGCATCATCTTACACTACAAAAATCCCTGGTCAGAAGAGAAGAAAAAGAGTGAATGTCCAGCAGTGACTTGGACTCAGCCCAGCAAGTGCAGAGCCATCACAGAAAAGGCTTTTCTTGAGCTACAGATAGAACTGTCTGGATGGCACAACTTGGTTTTAATCACTTAATGACATCTCTTCAAAAAGAATATGGCAGTGCACAGTGCATATCCAGCATCTTCCTTGAATTTTTTGAGACAAAAGACTGAAAAAAGCTAGAATTGCTTTGCTACATTCAACTTTGAAAAGGGAGGAGCTGGCCAAAACCTAAACGGCAGCTAACACAACAGGGAACATGTTGTTCTTAGGAAAATAAATAACCTCATCAGAGGAACTTGACTGAACTTTGAAACTACATCTGTTTAGAGCAGGGGCTTAGACTGAATGGGCTCCACAGGTCTTTCAGATGCTTTGCTTGGGTTGGGGGGGGGGGGGGGGGTGTGCGCCATTTTTTTGGGGTGGGGGAGTGGGGGAGTTTGGTTCTTTGGGTTTTGGTGATTGCTTTGGTTTTGGTTTTGGTTGGGTTTAGTTGGGCTTTTGGTTGGGTTTTTGGGGGGGGGCATCAGTTAAGCATAAAGATAATAATCTCTAGCAAGTAAACCATTTATAAAATCAAAGAACTGATAAGTAAGACCCCATGGGAAGGACAAATTAAGGAAAAAATATTTTTAATTTCTTAAACAATATGTAAGTTACAAACACAATCTGCCCAAATGTAGGGAAAACATTTATAAAGGGAAATCAAGTGGACTAGAACATGATTTCCTTACTCATCTGAAACTCAAAACCCCCCTGTTAAAATGTGAGCAATAGACTAATTATGGATAAGTACGAAAGCTATAGCAATAGAGGTGTGAGTATAAAATCACACAGGTCAAACAAAAAATAATAATTAAAGAAATCCACAACTGCCATGTAGGATACAGTAAATAGAATAACAAAATAATTCCTGGAGAATACTAACATACAGAAGACCAAGGAAATACATTATCTATCGGTCAATAGCCACAAAAAAAAAAAAAAAAAAAAGCCACTCTGAGAAGGCTAACATACTTCACTCTTAATAAATTTAATTAAAAACAAAAACAAAAACAAAAACAAAACAAAAAAAAAAAACAAAAACCAAAACCAAAACCAAAACCAAAACCAAAAACAAAGCCAAAACCAAAACCAAAACCAAAAACAAAAACAAAAACAAAAAAACAAAAACAAAACAAGGAGTAAGAATCCAATTTAGACTAGCTAGGGAGTCTGGAGTCTTACTTAGCTAAACTACAGTTTTTTTAGTTACCTGAGTCTCCTGAAAAATCACTCTAGAACTTTTAAGAAATTGCCTGCACCAATGACATAGCCCTTTAATAAGTGTGTTGAAAACTGGTGATCCAAGATTAATAGAAAGGGACAAAAACAACATCTACATTTAAGAATGTACAGAACCACAATGCAAGGAATTACTGAAAACCCCTCAATTCCTAACTACAGGAAGAAACAGTCAAACCAACTACTTGTAAACAGACAAAACAACAAGGAGATGAGTAATAGCCAGCTCTGGATTGTCAAGAGCAAACCATGTCAACACAAATCTAATTTGCTTCTGTGACAGGGTAGCAGGTATAATGGATGGGCAACGCAGATGCAGTAACTTGTGGCTTTTTCCTCACATGTCATCCTTTTAAGCTAGTTAGGCAAATACAGTCTGCAACAGATACAGCAAAGTTCTACTACTTCGCTCCCCCCCGTATGTCTATTTGGGACTAAACTAATAAAGGAGCACAGAAATAAACTTTCTGTTAACCACTACCCCGTGTGTTGCAAATACACCTAGTGGTACAGAACTTGTCCATGATTTTTTCCATGATTTCCAACGCATCAAGGTCATGAATACCCATTTGATACTGACCCTGTAAGCCCCTGAATTAGGCCTATGCTCTTCTCTCTTTTTTTCTAGGATGTCTTCAATGCAGACCTCCCATTTCAAAGGCTGGAGCCCAAAGTAAGGGGTGTAAGACGTGAAGGCTTCTCCATGTCAGAAATACTGCCACAGTCCCAGTGCCTTACAAAATCCTTCCCACTCACCCCTGCTGCCCCACAAGCCAAAATGCAGGATCAGCCTGAATACCAGGCAGACCTGGGAAAATGATCCTTGCACCCTGCCACTGCTCCCAAAGCATGCTGCCAAAGGGAGGCTTGTCTACACATATTTGCAGACTCCAAAGCATCTTGTACAGTGATCCCATGACACCCCCAGAAAAACACACCAGAACACAGTACTAACATAGCACCTGCCAACAGGTCATTGCCAAACTGGGAACACTGACCAAATGAGACTGCTCAGCTATGTGGATTAGGTCTTCTGCCATCCAGCATTTTTGCTAGTAACTTAGAGAGAGTATCCTCTTTAAATCTGAAAACACTGGCAATTTCGTTATTTTGTAGGAGTGGATTAGAATTCAATCACAAGCTCGAGACATGATCTGAAATAGATAGGATGCAAGCCAACTCCGTGCTACTCCTAGATAAGAATATAATCAGCTGTACAAATACAAGATGGGGAAGAACCAGCTAAAACAGAAGAAAAGATCTTGGACCCACAGTAAATCATATCAAAGCAGGTTTTTTATAAAAACAACCCATAAACAAGAAAAAACCAAACCTCTGCAAAATCCCCAACAAATCAAAAAGAGCTTACAACAAAAAATGTCTCCACTAACAATGCTGAAGACTTCATCAAAGCTACAGAAACTCAATGGATTCAACTTCTTAATTTTTTTTTCCTGACTTCTAATGCTAGCTAGGTTACAAATGCCTGTAAAAAGCTACTTGTCAACAGCTCTGAAATAATAAAGCCCCACCTTCACAGGGCAACCCCCACAAGAACCCCACCACCACCCCCATCTCCCACAGAAAAAATTGCCTTCAGCAATTATAATACAGTGAAGCAGAGAGGAGATTTAGCAAAAATATAAATATTTATATTTCACAGAAGGTGTCACTGGATCAAAACCAGGACTGAATGTAGTGCAGAGCTACTACAAAACCTATGCAGGAATATGGTCTCGATTTATATATGAAAATTATGTAGATTTTTTTAAAAATTTCTGTTTCCACAATATGATATGAACATGCCTCTGGCAATCTCCAGATATTTACAGAAACAGTAAACTCAGTTGCCTCAAAACCTAACCAACTTTTAGGTGCAACAAGCTTTCATCAATGCTTAAAGATACTACAGCATTAAATTATACAAATAATGTTTACATATAGCCATGCTATATGAGGGAAAGATTTTTCTCTGCTGTATATTCACTATTTCTGATACATAATAAGTCACACTAACTAAGCCAGTTCCCTAGGATACAGTGATATTCTGTCTTTTGTTTAGATTACCCCACCCTGGCAGACAGATTAAAGAGTTAAGACAATTTCTGTATTAATCCTGAGTTCTTGTTTCCTGAAAACACCTCACAGACACTTGAATCCTGTTGCAAATTTCAAGCCAAGAGAAATATTAACGTTTTATCTTATCTGACCTGGTTAAGCACAGATTACATTGTCTATATGCAGAGGGCTTTAGAAGATTTGCTGGGAAAAAAAATAATTTCAAAACAATCCAGGAGACATTTGGCTAAATTCAGAGACTGTAAGAGATGGAGCACCAGATGTGAAGCAGGGCAGACTGACAGAAAGAGACTACTTAGATGGTCACAGGATGTACAGGATCACAGCAAAACAGCTGAAAGGGTTCACAATGAAAAGAAGGAAATGTGCTCCATGGACTGAAACAGTAAAATAATACCTATTTTTCATTTGGCTGACTGCTTTAATTTGAAAAATAAGGGGCCAGGAGCCTCCCCTCAAGCATGGGAGTGCCATGAGCTGCTGTGTAGCGCGTATACTCCCACAGTGTCAAAATCCACCGCCTGAATCTTACTACACTGCTCAGACAACAGTTTAGCAGACCTCGTGGAAGAATTTCCGTCACCGAGTAGCCTCACATGGAAGGCAATCATTGTGCTTTGTCCAACACTCCTGTACACACAGAGAAGCAAGGGGTCTGATCCCAGAATTTATTAATATATAGTAGCAGCAGGTCTGTGTTGTGGGTTCCTTCTTCCAGAAATAAAAGTGTTTCAGAGGCCACACCTGAAACTCAGCTTTCTGTTCCTGATGCTGATGCTGTGCTTACTAATCACGTGGGAAGCAGGGCATAATGCTGTATGTGCTGCTGCTTCTCTGTGTCCCTGTCCCAAATCCAGAAAAGGAAAGGAGACAATCCGAGCTTTTGTAGATAAGAAACTAATTTTACTTGGGCATTTGCATCAGCTATAATTTTGTTTGCATATAATAAGTGAATGGATGGAAAAGCACATTCTCATGTTGGCATCTCACTAACAGAACACAGCTTCCTTGCATGTCTATATATACAGCCTCTACAATAACATCAGCAGAATATTATGCTTCCAAAGACAGGAAAATCCTTAAAAATAAAATCCATGTAACGTCTGAGATTGTTAGAACAAGAATTATTCCCAGAACACAGGACAGCTATCAAACTAAAAACTAAATTAATGTTTACTTAAACTTTTTTAAAAATTTCTATTTGATTATTCTTTTGTAACTCCCATGCAATCAATAACTACATGCTGTGGCAAATAATGTGTTTAATATGGAGCATTATTCTTCATCTGTGTCTTTTTGTGATTTGTGACCTTTTTTAATTAACAAGATAGGAAAAACACATGGAAATTTAACAATAAAAAGAGACTTGATCATTTCATAGACTGCAGTCAGCTCCCATCATTTTGCTATATAAATCTGCTAAAGAAAACCGTTTTTAAAAATCAGCACAGATTGAGAGGGGTCAAAATGAAGAATCTACTGGAGACACATCCTTCTGGCATAGCTGTCTGTGTACTACATATGTGAAAAGATTTAGGAACATCTACAGCTAACTGTAGTCTAACACAGCAACAATGAAGGAAAAATTTGGCATTCCATCTTAGAAAAGAAATATGGAATTTCTGCCGCAGCAGTGAAATTTCTGAAGTGGGGTGAGTGTCAGAATAGGACCAAATTCAGACAAGAGTCTCTTGCATTTCATTACCTCTGAAAGGTGCATGACTGACATATCCAGAAACAATACTGTATTTCTGCCCAATGCCAGTTTGACAGATGATGTGCCCTAGAAATTTCACTGTCAATGTACTTCAATCCTTACCAATGGAGTGACCAATCTAGTCTTTAATCTGCAATTCTTTGTTACCTCCATTAAAATTGCGAAGAGGGGAACAAATCTGCACAAATTCTCAGATACAGATGCCTGTACACAATAAATCTAACAAAAATCATTAGGCTGTTTCACTACAGCACCAGATAATGCTTTCCAATCACTATTAATCTAGACTCTCCAAACTACCAATCTTTTATGCTGAATGATCAGACACTAAACCCAGTAAATTTGTAATTTCTGTCTTATCATCTTCCCTATGCTTTTCTGCTGTGGACTTTTATTTTTATTTTTCTACAACTCTTTCCTACCAGCCCTGCATACTCCCAGTGCAGTACACTGAAAAACAGAAAAAGGGATCTGTCCGGCAAACAAAACTGGACAGAACACATCACAGCTGTAGAGAAAAAATAATCAGCTTAAAATGCAGTAAAGAGGATTCCATTAAGAAAACCTTTGTAACAGTAAGGGCAACAGAACACCAGACCAGATCAACTGGGAATTTTGTGTAATGTACATCGTTTGAGATACTCATAAAAGACATGATTTTGTGATCCAACCTTAACGCACAGAAAGGGGAAAGGATCACCTCTTAATTTCCCTTTTGATTTCAGGATTGGAAAGCTGAATTATTGAATTATTTGGGAAGAATGGATGTGAGAAAATCAGTTTAGGGTAGCACAAAGTTCTTTTTCTTTAAAAAAATGAGAAAGCCCACAATTCGGCATGTTACTACTTGTGCTATGTACTTTTAACATTTTCTAGGTAAGTATGTGTACTCCAAATGTAAGAAGTGCATCTCTCAAGCTTGAGCACATTTAGTTTTGGTAAGTACATCTTGGAATTGATAAATATGCAAACTTTCAATACCTGAAAGACATAACGAATAAGGACTAAGAAAAATAAGTACACTAACAGATACTTATCTTCAAAAATACAAAAAAGAATGCTTCTTTAACGATCCTCAAACATCAACAGACATGCGGCTCATGCGAGTTTTACATACTATCATCACATTATCACCACCTGAGACAAAATTCTCAAGCTCTCTCCACTTTTATTCTTTCAGGCAGTAATACATAGAAGATGCAATAGGCTAGGTAAACAGACAGGTAGATAGCTGTAATCTTTTCTATTCCTAGCACTGGAGTAGTGCAGATTAATCTCAACCATTTGTCCTGTAACCCTGAAGGCTAAAATGGGACACCTATCTCCTCTTCTACACGTTTCTCATCTACTCTCCACCTCCAACATTTCCAATAAACCTACTGTGATTCCCCAGTACTGTCTGGGGTTTTTGCACTAATGTTGCTCAACACGTGACAGCAAGCTGCTTCCCTACCAACCAGCACTATCTGGCTCCTACCTCAATGGCCAAGGGAGAGCCGTGATTCAGCAAAGAATGGCACAAATGCTTTGTCAGAGAGGCTGGTCAGCTAACTGCTAAGAAATTTTACATCAGGTATGCACATAAGCAGTCAGCATTGAAAATATCTGCATTAATTGAGAGGTAGCACCAAATGGTGGCTAAAGCCTGATGCGGTTTCCCTTGGCTGCAGCCTTTCCAATCTTTCCTCCTTTCATTGCATTCCAAAAATAAAACCTCCCACCAGCAGAAAGCAATTATCACTGTTATTTTTAGATACCACCTCCCATACACTTCCTGTCATTTTCTATACCAAAGTGATGGCTCTGCTGTTTATGAAAGGAAGCACTCACACTAGGAAGGAATTGGACATCCAACCTGTGATCAGAGGCAAGATGAAAACATGCACAGTGTCAAAAACATTTTCTCCTGACAGCTCAGCTGCCTCCTCTTGCCTGTTGATTGTTGCGATCTCTGCTTAAATGTACCTAAATCCCCTGTATTGTTACACAAGGAGCTTAAGCACTCAGGTCGGTTTCTTCCATGTTGCAGTAGCTTCTAACTACGTCATGTAGCACTGCACAGCACAGAGATCCTGAGGCTCCTTGCACACGTACAAGCCCTGCTTCTTCAGACAATATGATAAAAGCTGAGATCAAGGCTTACACTTCAGCAACAGTGTGATGACCACAAATAAATTGTTCCAGACCTCATACAGCATCCATGGTACATGCAGGTCTCTGCATCTGTGACATCTTTAGCGGCTACATCCTTACTCATTGAAGTTCCAGCTATACCAGAACTATGAAGATGAATGCTCACATGCATCGGCAGAACATCTTGACAGAGAGCAAAATGTAAAAAGAAAATGTAATTTTTCTTTTAAAAATCAAAAGCAGTGGAATGTGTTTAGATAGGCAACTTCCAAATAGAAAAGAGATCAGTCAATTTGCTAAAGGAAAATTGAGCAGTTTATGGCCAGTATCAAATTAATTGCCAAAATGAACTGAGCTGCCTTTTCAAACCATGATCTGTGAAGCCACTTGTTCCCTTCCACCATCAACAAATGACAGATAACACCAATGTTCTTTGAAGAGAACAAGGTTAATCAGAAGCACCAAAGAAAACTGAATTGTGACATCATGCATACAGAAATACAGATTAGTGCACATAAATTACTCTCTCCCTTTATCTTACGTCAAATTGAGAATATCAAATTACTTCTTTTCAAAAGTAGAAACAAATATTAAACATCTTCCATCTCCTAAATATTAAGTACCTTCTATCTACAAATACAGAAGCCTGGATTCTAAATAATGTTTTCCCTGTAAGCTTTACTGTAATAGAATTCGTCTTATCTTGACTATCGGTGTTACTTTGAGCAAGGTATGAAACATTTTTAATTCCTCTCCTTTAAACCTTACTCAATATAGACCATAATGATGACCATATCTGTTTAAGGGTTTACTGATCAGGGACAATTTGCTCTATCAGGTTGAAGTGAGGCAGTGACAGACAGCAGTTTTCCCTACTGTGCTAAAAATAAAGAGCCAAACCCCGCCTCTCCCAGCTTGAGCAAGAAGCGTTTTTTCCCCAGCTTTCTTCCCTCAGTCTCCTTTAACCAGTCTAGCAGGAAAACTAACTACATCTGTTGGTATAGATAACCAGCCTGGACATCTGTATTGCTCCAGCTAAAGCCACACCTCAGATGCATGCATGCACTATACGCATTTTTTCCTAGATGTTCCACTCTTAGAACTAAGAGCTTTAATGAAGCACCAGTAAATGCCTTGAGACTGACATTTTCCTTCCCCTTTAATATTTATTCTTCACAATTTATATTCTTAAGTACTCTGTACCCAAACACACAGTCAGGAAGCTGGCAAGAAGGGATACAAAAAAAGCCACAGCATTTGAAAAAAGCTGTGAAACATGGATAAGATCACTTATTCCACAAGTTGTGTCCATTATTACACTCCAGCAATTGATAAAGGTTAGAAATTTCCCCCTTTCATTAACTTCGTGAAAGCTGCTAGCTTGGCTTCTGGGATTGGAGGGTGGGGGTGTTTAAATATGGGTTTTTATATTACATTTAGTCTTCTCAGCAAATGCAAAAAGAAATAGCCATTTCAATGGCCTTGCACTATAAAGAAAACTAAAGTTTCAAAGAGAAAGGGTGTCTCAGAGAAAAGAGGTAGGAAAAACATGATTGACCTTTATGAATAGTGTTAAACAAATTACGGAAATGCTTTTGTTTCACGTGTCATAAAGTTAAAATTCCATATATGAAGCAGATGACCTGAATTTCCAGAAAAGACTTGATTTACCTATAGATAGTGGCTGTTTGCTAGAAGAAGTGACATCTCTAAGGATAAAATCAAGACTAAATAGGATATCCTAGCAAAAATGTAAAACCCAGCATATTTCTAACTTGCTGATCCAGTTTATGATTTACACTAGTATCATCCCCTCCACACCATGGTTATTTCTGACTGCCCTTTGTTGGTGTCCTGTTCTGGTGTCTGTCCATAGAGCTGTATTTTGCCACAGTTCTTCTCAAAAGCACGCCTGCTGCCTATGATTACCTGATGAAGCTGCAGATCATTTGATTCTCTGCTAGGGAGGCAGGATTGGATTGGATCTGGTCAGCAACTCATGTACTGGTTTTATCCCCATTTCACTCCAGTGTGGGGAAGAGACTGTGAATGAGTGAGGGGATCCCATAATTTTGTAAGATAATTGCAACGCTGTTATATAGAATGCCTTGTTCTGCTACATGGAAAGGGCAGATCCCATTTTTAACAGAAAACTGCATTTTATACCTGAAGGAAGAATAAGAAATTGCACACATTGTCAGTTTTCTCCCACATACACTTTTCCAATTTCATATTAAAGTTTTAACGTAACACCAAATCCTTACTCAATTTCTAGTTAGGTTGCATAGAAAAATCTGACCACCATCTTATAAATGTCTTGTGATTTATTATAATTTCAATATGAATTTTTCATAGGAATGATCTGAAACAGATCTGAAATGATCTGAAACAGACCAAATTACCGTATCTTTTCAGTTAAGATCAGAAGATATATCTGAGTCTCTACTAGCTGAAGAATCAGACTAGACATTCAGATTGCTAACTTCAGTTCAACATTCATAATTCATTAGTAAAAAAACATGTACTATTTTGTTTTTGAAAAACACTTAATCTTCCACTTAGATGCATCTATACCTGTAGAACAATAACATGAAGAAACGACCTCAGTTATTAGCCAAGAATGCCTTGTTACTGCAGCTGAATTCCTACCAGTTGTCCCCCAAATGAATTAGTTTTTAAAGCACATGGCCTGCTTGTGACATTAGTGTACCAATTCACAAATTCCAAATTATTTTCAACCAGAAATGTGTAAAGTTATTCTTTCATTCCACAATATTCTTAAAAAAGGATCCGTTGATTTGCAGATCCGTTGATTTGCAGGCTCTTAGGCACAGAAGTAATAGACTGGCAGAATTAAATAAATTGACTGGTTATACTTTAATGCCCTATGTACTTGTGCTAAAAAATAGAATTCCCTTGAGAAAGCAGCAATTAAAAAAATCTATATTAAACTCATTGAAAACAGTTAAAGGTGCAAAGGTACAACATGGTGACATTTCTTTAAATGTTCATTGCAGTTGTTCACTGACAAGTGCAGAGTACTCATTTATTCTAAAAAAAAAAATAAATCTCTATTCAGTTCTCTTCAAAGCACAGCAGTTCATGCATTAAGCATTTTAAAGTAAAAATTTTACACATTTTCTGAGGAATTCAAGATTGCAAAAACAAATCAAGGGGTTTTGTTTGTTTGCTTTAGAAATCTATATAATTAGTCCTAAATGCAATCAACAAAGTTAGGCATCTCTCAAAAGAAAATTGCCCTTTCTTCAGTAAAGCTGACTGATAGGTTCACTCTGCTGCTATGTTTTTCCTCAGTAAATACAAAATAAAATTCATCACCTCTCCTCCCTTTAGATGCCTCTCAATAGGGGTTTTTCCTTTCAAGTATTATGGTCTTATGTATCCCTTACACCGACTTCTAGCCAGCCCTCCCTTAAGCCGGAAAGGTCTTGTCTGTCCTTTGGCCACATCTGCTAGAGCAGATGAACTGATGGTTGTTATCAGCAAGTTTGCAGAGTGAAACAACAGCCTGAGACCCTACCCCACCACAGCAAATTCCCTGTATTAAAACAATCTCTGTATAAACAAAAGCCATTACAATGTTAACTCTCATGTGCTGACAGTCCATTTTCCAGCTTCTTTTTCCCCAGCTGAGAGAATGGAAAGCAGCAGCCTTCCCCACTGGTTAAGATAGAGCAGGACTGCCTGCTACCCCCGTGGTCTGCATTGTGCCATGATCTCAACTGAGTCACCAGGACAGATACAAATGTCTTATAATGTGGGTTCTTCAAGTCTTGCAATCTATGGAGCACAAACATCTGGTTTCTCATTTTAGAAGGGGGGGGGGGGGGACACACCACCAAAAAAACCCCATATTTTTACACTGAATATGCTTCAGATTGGTTTCAGTTTGGTCAAAAGGAGTTATACCCTAACTTCCCCAACTTCAGTGGCAACGCTACCTCATGAGTTTCGCTCTCTTCTGAAGTTTCATTAAGATGAAGAGCTGCTTATAGGCCTTCGATCCAGTTCTGCAGACTCAAGTTTAGGAAAATCAGTTACATAAACCTACCTCCCACAAACCATGTTTCCTTCTTGCCAGCAGTGCTTTGTATCTGTAAAGCCATGCACTGCTGTTACACAGGAAAGAACAGGTCATCTTCCCTGTTGCCTCTGCATCACAAATAACACTGAGGCACCTAAGAGGAGAAGGAATTCACTACTAAGATCCGCACCTGCAGGCTAAGACTAGGATCTATGACCACTTAGGTTGCACACTGAGAATGCCAAGCTTTTGGAAGAAGTGCAGTACCTCCTGCACCTGGCTGCAGCTATGAATTTCAGAGCCCATACCCTGGGTCCAATTTGGTTTTGTTTTGGAGATGTTTTATATCCTATATACATCAAGACTCTTAAAATCAGGAAACAAATTAGTCAGTGCTCCGTGTTCCTACATTTCATTTTTGATGACCTCCTCTTAATTATGTCCATTACCTATTGCTGGCAATGACCCATCTGAAAGCACAGTCTAGCTGGTATAAACAACAATCAGCTAACAGAGGATTGCATTACACGCTCTACATCTTCTGCAGTGATATTTGCCAGTCAAGAAACCCTTAAATCAACAACTTGTTTCTGAAACGTATGACATCTGTTAAGAGCATCTGTTCATACTAGGGCTCTATCAGCTAAGCATGTGGAAGCTGAAAAGGTTCTCAAAGCAATTTATGTTGCTTTACATCTTTCTCCTGGGCAATGGGTCAGCTCTCCTATCCAAAACAAATTCTCCATGGTGAATGATAGAAGTTCTTCATCACGGAAGAAGGGGTGAGTTAAATTACTGTAAACTTTTAAATCTTCTTCTCAGGCCCTTGTATATTATGTGGACACAGTAACTTTTTTATGACTTCACTACACTCTAATGTTGAACAGGGTATTGAATTCCTGGCTTCTACAGATGTATTTCTCAGCTCTTGCACTCAAATACCCAGCACTGTTACCTATTTCTGGGAGCCCCACGTAGGGGAAAAAAAAATCAATGAGCCATCTTCCATTCCAAGCAGATTTTGTACCGTTCAGAGGAGTTTGTCTTATTCATGGGAAGGAGACACTTAAAGAGCAGAACAGAGACTTGAGAAACCTAGCTAAATCTTGTCTTTGTAACAGACTCATCTTGCCTAGGTCACCAAAAAACACAACCTAATGACTTCACTGACTGACACTAGATCAGTCACTTTACCTGTTATTTTTCCAACATCAAAATACAGGCATATATTTCATACAATAGAAGTTGCTGTGGAAATCAGTAAACCTGTTAAGTACTTTCTACCAGTAGAGGGATGAGGTAAGTAGCAATTTAAGTTATTAATTTATTTACTGTGTTCAGCATCACAATCATCTAACGGCACTCAGATTTTCATGAGAAAATATCTCGAAGTGTGACAATTTCTGCCAGTTCAGATAGTCATAAAGGAACTGGAAGATGCTGATTCTTTTTCATTCCCCACACACATACTCCACAGCCAAACTGGCTGTCCCATGCCTGTAGGTGCCCTTCCCAAGGGTACAGCTCCAGGAGCAGTGCGCACCCTGTTCCCACTCTGCAAGGGAACTGAACACAGCCAGCACGTTCACTGTGACCCCAAAACCCAGAATTATTCCTGAATCACACTGTTAGACATACATGTACATGTTGATCCAGATGCTGATCTAGATGCTGATCCCCAGTTAAACACTCATGCTCAACCAGGTACAGACACGTCTAAGCTGAAAACTCACAGACTTTTCAGACTCTGAAGATGTGGAGAAGCCCAGCTACTACAAAGTCAACCTCAGTATCATTAGATACCCATAAACCATTCAGACTACAGCTTTTGCCTTTAGGCTTCAGATGGTGGCCTATAAAACACTGAATTCCTACCTCCAACTCATCAATTTATATCAAACAGCTTCCTACTTTTCATACTAGTGAATATATATTGCAGAGGTTTAGGTCAAAACTCCCCACTAGATCTTCTCTAAACCTTTGTGTCTAACTATAGCAAATACTTCTCAGGCTTTGCGTCTGTGACGGATGCTCTTCAAATTCCCCTCATGAAGTTTCTTTATAATAAAAAAACTTGTGCTCGAAGTACTTCATCACAGTAAGCCCATACACAGAGATTCAATCAATCCATCTGATACTTTTTTTTCCAAGGATTTTGTTTGTTTGTTTGAGGTTTTTTCCTTAAAACTGTCCAAGGAACAAGTCTTAAATTGAAACTGTCACAACATTGCCTTAAAAAGCCTGTATGCTAATGCAAGCCTGACATTTTCAAATAACTCAGCAACTATCTCCTACCATATCACTTAGTGCAATCAGTATTTAAATATCGTTTGAATTTCCTATCTGCAAGAGATGATAAGCACAAATGGCAGGACTTGGAATTTTTTTCCAAACAGCACCTATAATCAGTTACGCAGCTCTCAACACATTATCCAACTTAAAAGTGCTATCTGCTAATTACAGGAGTAAATGCTGTGGTTTACATTATGGTTTACACACTGCCTTCAACACCTAGCTACTCTAAAGTTACAAGGATTACAAATACTAACATAAATTAAGCTAAACTTTCACACAGCCCTCCCCTCCTTTTGTTGTGATTGGGTACGGCAACAGTTTGAGATAATCTTAATAAAGTGTTTGTCAATTATTTTTGTTAGCTTTTGTTACAAGAGATTTAACTTTTGTTATAAAGATTTATTTATTGCAAAATTAAAATACATTCATAATAGATCATATGCATTTATTTACTGGTTGCAAAATATCTAACATTATTTATCTGAGGGTTTGGTTTTCACAATTACTTACAGAGACTTTGCTTACAGACAATAGTTTTTCAATCATCCTGTAAATTTTTTTCCCCATGAACACAAAACATATGCTTAGCAGAAACTGAGAAAATAAAATCTATCTGCAGATCACTAACATGATGGTTCAACTACCAAGTTCCTTCATACCAATGTGCGTAAGACCTTAGGGACCCTTAACCATGAATTACTGGCATAATGGTCTACACCAGCTTGTGTTGATTCCTGCTTATGTTGCTTCAATCAGGATTACCACCACAGGAAAAGCATCAGAGCTCCAAAATACCCATTATGTTCTATTTTGTCAATGAAACATTTTCATAAATGATAATACTGCAATGTGATATGAACACACTTTATACATTCCCCTCCAAATTGAGTATAAATGATCCAGATGAACAACTGCTATAAATATGTATAATAAATGATTTTAAGACACAATATGCTTGTTTGTTTCTATTTAAAGTAGTCACAATCATGAAAATTACCTGAAAATTCCTGAAGAGTAGCCTTCTTCAGTTTACAGCACAGAATTTAGGTATCTTTTACTACATGAAAAAAAAAAAAAACCAAAACCAAAAACAACAAGCAGCACTTCACTTCCTGTTTCAGACTTCATAATTAAGTTAAAAAATATGGAAATAGTGAAATGGAATTGAATATGAAAATGGAAGATGGAAAATGGCTCATAAACGTGTAACTCAGTTGTGTATTGACTTTGAACAAATGATGAGCAGCAGACCACACCAATCTGCATTTAAATAATGTCACATCTTTTACAATATCTAGAAGTGCTAACAGAAGATGAGATAGGAAACTGTGTTACATATAAAATTATATTAAAATACACATTTGTCTTTAACGTGAATTACAGTAAAATTCAGGATGCCGCACCACTTTGATCTTAGTGTCAATAAAGAAACAACAAAAGGTAATTTGGATGGTGGTTCTGGCAACCTAAATTTAGAAATATCCTCTGCATGCTAAATTATTCAAAATTTCAATTTTACCTCTGAAACTGAATCAAAAGTAGTGAATCTGTCATTGGATGTCAAGCATCTATTCAACAGAAGAAAAATGAAGCATTTAATTTGCCAATACGATAACGTTACATTCCAAGGTTTTATTTTAAATCCTGCATTTAATTCATTGTTTGAAGCCAACTGCACTAAGGGTTTCTGTTATTTATTTAAATTAATGACTCTACAAAACGCTGAATGTAGAAAAATCTAATGTAAGTAATGAGTAGTATTATCCTCCTAGATCTAGAGAAAAGTTAGTCAGCTCCATCGAATAATACCACATGAAATGTAAGCATATTAGTACTTAATATTCAGAAGGAATGATCATCAATATTCAGAAGAAACATCTACAACAAACAAAATGTCTTACAGATTCAAATGAACAACAAAGATGGCAAAGGCTATCTTAGCATTTTTATTGCTAGCTTTTGAAGCACCAAAATAGTAACTTCTTAACTGGCTTTTATGGGTTTCATAGTTCACTGAGATATTTTATTCAGTGACTCTTGGCACTAGACAGAGAGTTAAAAAAGAAGTGGTTCTGGCCCATCAATAGATCTGGCTCCCTGTCAGATCTCTACTACAGTAAATCCATGTTTCCTCTACTCTGGTGGTGTGTTTTTTTTTCAGTAAGCTCTCTGACACTGTTACTGCACCTTTCTGATTAACTAGCTGTAAATCAGGGCACCCAAAGCAGAAATCAGAAGTTTCTGTTTTAGAAAAACAATCAAATAAACGAAAAACCTGGCTACAGAAAGCAGAGCTGCTTGAATAATCACAAAAGGGAAAAACTAAAGAGGAGTTGCATAAATAACTGATTTCCACGCTATTTATCTGACATTTTCTAGAATGAGAACTAAAGCTGAGATGCTTGATGTCAGCCCAAAAATGTCCCCAGTCTTTAACAACCACAGATGTCTCAGGTTTGGGGGCTTTTTGGTGCTTTTGTTTGTTTGTTTTTAAGTCTAGCTGTTTGACTAGTTAGCAAATTCTGTAAGAAGCCAAATTCAATGACTACTCCATTCATATCTTCATAGCATCAGGGAAAATGTATTTTATTTCATATAAAGGCACATAAGTTATAAATACTCTTATGATAAGAAAGGTGATATGCAGCTCAACATCTAAGACCTCAACAAAGGTGTCCCTTTCACTACTAGAGAACAACTAGTTCACTACTACTGGTTGATAGTTTACTCTAAATGAGAGGGTAGCTCCTGGTAGAAAACCACTGGTCTGTCCGGAGTCAGAACAGGTAAACAAAAAGGTTACCTCAGACGCTGTGGCTGCTGCCCAGGTAATTGGCTGGAAAGTTGCAAGACTTCCAAAACCCAGTTCTTTATTATCTGTTGATACTTTCAATAACTCAAGTTGAGGGGAACCTTTCTAGTGCCACCATCCCAAAACTCCAACAGACTTCAGAGACTCTTACAGAAACAATGCTCTTGAATAAAGGGGCTGTATTTAGGATTTGTAATTATTCACTATGATAATTTTTCTTAGCAGGTAGAGATAATGCTGCACTGGTAAATGATGTACAACACCTACAGCTTAAAAACAGTGCTTTTAGCAGTTGAATTGTAAATCTTCAGTACATATCTAGGAAAGATTATTCTTCATCAATGGCTTGCATATGAAGATTGAACCAGTGGACAGCAAAGGCCAACGACATCTTGGGATGTATTAACAGAAGGATGGCCAGTAAATCCAAAAATGGGACTTCCCCACCTCTACTCAGCACTCATCACACCACAGAGATACTGTGTCCAGCTGGGGCCTCCTACCATGAGGAAAACATCAATAAACCACAGTAAGCTCAGTAAAGAGCCACCAGCATGGCTGCAGCTGGAGCACTCGCTCTATGACGAGATGCTGGAGCAGCAGGGCTGGTTCAGCCTGGAGAAGTGGCAGCTCCAGGGCCACATAACAGCAGCCCCCAGAGGCTACGAGGGTCTGTCAGGAAGCTGGGCTCTTCTCAGTGTGGCATGGCAGGAGAGCGAGGGACAGGTGAGGCTGGGACCAGCAGTAAAGAAACCTTTCCTGGGAGGGCAGGTGAGCAGTGTCACAGGCTGCCCAGGGGCTGTGCATGATCCTCCCTCTCTGAGCAGCCTGGTCTGGCCCCCACGGCCAATCCCTGCTGCAAGAGCAGTGCCCTGCACCCAGCACCTCTTGAGCCCCCTGCCCACAGGTTATCCTGTCACCTCACCAGAGACAGCCAGGTGGGTCTGCAGGTGAGAGGCAAAGGCACCTGGGCACAGCCAGAGGCTGCAGCAGGGACCTGCTTCACAGACTTCACAGGTTCTCAAAACATGTAAGAGCTCGGAAGTGGACTCCCTGACAAGTCTAGCTAGCAGCCAACATGACATGGTTAGCTCAACACTGGTATAACAGGTAAAACCTACATTTGTGTTTTCACTGCTGTTATACCATACCAGAAAGGTTTCACGTTTATAACGCTACCCCCCTACAGTGCATTGAGCTTGCCATGCTTGATCGTACTATTTTACCTGATACTGTGCTCTCAGACACAGGTTTTGAAGAACTTCAGGCAAACAGGTGAGGAAAATCCTGTCTTCAGAGCACCTCAACTTTTCTGAGTACCCCATAGTCTTCAGTTTATGGCATGAATCAGAAACTGACAAACATAGCTGTTTTAAATTTCAGCAACTAGTCACACAGGTTAATACTGAAAATAAAATACCCATCTGTAAACCACTTCTCAGTGACCCGCTGCAGCACAGGCTGTTACAGACTGGGAGTGCATGTAAATCATTCTATTCCATAATAATTACAGTTCTTCATACAACAGAAGAAAAAGGAGCCATTCATTGTCATAACCATTTACCATTTGAATGCTTTACCCAAATCCTGATTTTTTTCATTTATTTGTAATCTCCACTTTCACATGCAGTAAATCTCACCATGCCATAGCCATTCTAATCTCTTACCTGATCCCATTAAGTCTGTTATTTTTTTCCTTTTGAAAAGCAGCCTAAAATTGGACACTGTTCCAAATGAGTAATTTCTAACACATCACTCTCACATTCTTTACTTGAAAACCTCCTCAACACATCTAAGAACTCTACTTGCATTGTCAGCTCCTGTTGCTAGATGTACTTAATGCTCAGATCAAGCTGTGATGTTTTCACTGCAGGAAACAGTGACCCTGTAAGTATTGCAATTATATCATCAGTATCATCACACAGAATGATGCATGCACAGAAGTGGATGTCAATGCAGAAAGAAACACCTTTGCCGAATACACTTAATGCATTAGGTCCAGTTAATAATAGCCTGGCTTTGGCAATATAAACACTGGATTTTTCCTTATGGTTGCAGGCTATGTTCTCCATTTACAATAAAAGCCACATAGACAACTGGCAGGAACTGGGACATGACAGGCTAGGACTGGCCGCAAGAAAAGCTTTCCCTGCGATGACAGGTAAGTGTTAGCACAGGCTGCCCAAGGCTTGTGCATCCTTGAGGGGTCTCAGGCCCCAACAGGACAAAACACCCTGAGCAGCTTGGTCTGACCCTATGGCTGAGCCTTGTGTGAGCAGATCCTTGCACCAGGCACCTGCCAAGCTTCTTCCCCAATGCAGTTGTCCTGTATCTGTGATTCCTATTTCGTTGCTGGCAAGAGGGCAATGCTTCCTTGACATCTTTTCATGCCTTGAGCAGTGGGAGAAACACAATGACTTCCCTTACAAATAATGTATTTCCCTGTGATGCCCAGGCTGTTTTAATTTTACCCATTTCATAAAAACTTACCACTGAGGCACTGAACTACCATTCCAGCTCACAAAATAGCACGCCACCTCTGAAAGCATGACCCCATCATCTTAAATTTAAAAAATAAAATAAAATTCAGATGCATATTATGATTACATTACGAGATTTGTCTAGGCTGAAGATTTCTCCCGTGGTACTCAGCTGAGGTTTACAACTAATTAGTTTCCACGGCCTCAGAAATCTCTGCACGGCATTCCATTTTACAATACAACTATGTGCTAATGTCAAGAAAGACCTAACTGTATACCATTGCTCACCTCAAATCAGCTCTACTTACACACACTTCAGATTACACTTAAAAATTAAAATAAAAAAATAAAAAAGTCTTACAGGGATATTGGCTTGGTCTTGAGATAATTTATAGAAAGCCTTTGCAGAGGTGTGGAAAAGGAAAAAATATACAAATCTAAAGAGAATTCTGCAAAAAAGACTGATCTATTTTCATCAAGTATTGCACCAAAAATACCTTCAGAAAGACTCTTAGCTAGATAAAAGTCATCAAGTATTAAAAAGAACAGAATGCAGCAGTTAGAAAGGAAACCTAGAAGTCATTTGAATCATGATTACCCCTGGCATGATATTAATTAATTATCATATAAACAGTGTAAAATGTTGGGTTTTTTATATAAAAATGTTTTCAAAGTATATGTCTTTCTTCCTGTATTTGCAGCAAGCCTTCCACTTTTAATAGCAGCTTTCATCCTTCTTGAACTCAGGTTTTCTAAAGGTCACAACTCCCTATTATCAAATATAAATAGAACTTATAGTACACTTTGTGGAGCAGAATAATAAGGGAACTAGCACTGGTTTGTTTTTAATTCTCAAAACATTTGAGTTTCAAATACCTTCTTTTATATTCAGTTTAAACACAGAAGGTTGACAGCAGCCTCCTGCCTCTCACCTAAACTGAAATCAGTATTTTAAAAATTCCGTCATTCTTGTTAACTGTTTGGGTTTGTGTTTTTTTTTTAAAGAAGGACAAACCAAGTGACAGAGCAAGCATTTTATTCACTCTTCAGAGACATCTGCATGAGCCTGGAAGACAGAAATTCCCTGACTGATTCAACTCTGAGAAGCCAAAGGTTTACAGTCATGCAATGCATTCTAATACACTTCTGTATTAGAAACTTTTTTCTATTATAATTACTTCATGCTAGTATTTTGAATCTCACACCCTGTGTATGCAGTCCATAAGGTGCCTCCCTTCCCTGCTGTGGGTTTTAGGTGCTTAGACAGTGCACAGTCAACTTAGGTTTATGTCTCAGTATAATTACTAAGAAATTATTTGAACAAGTTTCTTTCTGACAAAACCAAGAAAATTAAAAAGCTATGGCAATACAACTACTTCAGGCAGAACTTGGTGCCTTATGTGTGTGTGCACACATACCATTATGTAACATGATGTAAAAATGTTATGTAGATGATTTAATATAAATATAAAATTTATCAATGAATAACACAGGGCAAGTATTTATTGTTTTGTTTGTATAACATCTCTGAGACAAAGTCTTGTAAATCTGTACTAGTTGATTTATAAGTCAATACCATGCCTATATATATGGAGTAAACTATATATTGTAAAGTATACAAACTATATATTCCATACACATTACATGGGCAATTCTGTTCACTGAGGCTAGGTCTATTAATTTTGGGTAGTAAGTGCAATCCATACATTGTTGTATTTAGAGTAAATATGGAAAAGTAATTAATGACAGAATACAAGAACTCTGTTACTCGTAAATGAGGAATGTCTGCTCTGCAAACTGATGCTGTAAATCTTATCTGCTGCGCTAGGTCATGTAACTGCTGTGCTACCATGTGTGTTACCACTGCTGTCACAAATACAAATACATACATTTGCAAGTGGACAAGAACTTTTTTCTGCTGAAAGTCTACCTTTTAACATACATATTGAATACAAGCCATTAAAGTAAGAGAATCACTCTAACATGTGAAAAGATACCTGATTCACTTCCTTAACAAATAGGGTGTGGGTGGGGGTGGGGGTGGGGGTGGGGTGTGTGTGTGTGTCTGTGTGTGTGTGTATATGTGTATGTGTGTGTGTAATATATTAATAATACTCATCGAAATTGATAGTTGTCTTGGCAAAGGTATCATTTACAGAAAAGGTGAAATTCAGTAGTATAGTATCTATTCTAAGAATTCTTCTAGTAAATCAAAATTGTAACAAAATACCAGGTAAAGCAGGTCATCTAAGTCCTAGGTATATTTTTCAGGCTAGCCTGACATGACCCACTTTCTGTCCCTAAATCAATCTCATGCTCAAGCTGTGGCATGGGTAATCCATTCAGAAATCTGCCTCAGCATACCAAAAAGGTATAAAGCAAATCATCTGGGAAAATACAAGTTGTCAAATACAGATTAAAACTAAGATAAATGACGTAAGAGTTAAAGGAAATGAGATTACAAACAAGAAGGTCATTAGCACAACCAGTATCTGCTGAAGACAAAGAATAAGCAAGGAAGTTGCAAAATACTAAACTTGTTCATGTTTAATGCCCTTGTCTCCCACCACTGCTAAGTGGAATACTGCTCACTATTGTGGATAGTGCTACTAATGTGGATCTTTATGAAACAGCAAACGAACTCTCAGGGAGATGAATCAATAGGAAGGAAATATATTGTGGAAATGATGTCTAAAAAGATTGTACAGGTAGGTGTGAAATCGCCCACACTGCACGTTTGTATTTCATTTTCTTATGCCATCAAGAGTAAGCTTCAAGCAAGCATCATACAGCCATGCCTGAATTAGGGTGCACTCCCACTACATGCATCATTTTATCCACTCCTACCTAAGGCAGTGGGTTGAGTGCTTTCAGCCTCAGTAAACTATGCTTTAGTGCCATACAGAGAATGCAAGATACAGTTACCCGTTAAAAAAGGCTGCAGCATTTTGCTTAAATCAGCGGTGTCAAAGAGATCCAGCCCAGGAAGCTGCTACACCTTGTCTGGCAGATTCCCCGAAGGCTCCGAAACAAGGCAACTAACGCAAGGCGCCCAGTGGTGCAGCACTACGTAAACAGCACCTGCTTCAGCTGGACTTGGTTTTACTTTGTTCCTGTGGCACCTGCATCACAGCTAACATGTCCTAAGAGACTCGGCTCTTCCGAGTCTCCAGTGCCACATCATGCACTGGTCTTAAACAAAGACAAGGCAAAAATAAAGCATCAGTAAAAAATTTCCATGTGGTTTGACATGGAACAGACTCATTGCAGAAGAGCCTGTTTTAGGCAGGAAGCTCTGCTCTCTCTCCATAATTTCTTTCATTCATTGCTGGCTTTGAATATCTTCATGAGTTAAGGCTGTGGAAGCCATGTCAAGAATCCAGCAATTCGCACATACTGAAATGTGCATCAAGTTTTCCAGTCACTTCTCACTTCCTTTTCCTTTTATTTTAAGATAAAAAGATATACAAATCCATCAGAGAACAGGACTCTGAGGTCTGAGGTATCCAACCCCAGCTCAAACTTAAACAAGAAAGCCCACATAAAAAGCATTTTAAAACAAGTTTTGTATCAACAAAATGACACTCATCATGGAGCAGTTTTATTTTGTCAGCTTCGAATATATTATATGTAATCTAATTTTAGATTTGCAACAGAGTGGATCTTTTCACTTCAAGAGGCATTCACATCTTTGAAAGCAAATTAAGTTATGCTTGTTTGCCAGGCCTCCCACTGTCTTGCCTTATAAAAAACAAATGGGACTGAATACTTCACTAAAAAGGCTTGACACTTCATCTTTTCACACAAATACTCCAACAACATGGTTTTGTCTACAGATTTTTCTAAAGAAAGTAATATGCGAAACGACATAAAAAGTAAGAGATAGTAATGAAATTAATTCACAAATATATCTGCTGAATAAGATAGGTGGTCTATCTGCAAAGTTGGATCTGTATTAGGGGTGTCAAACAAACCCTGAACAGAAAAAAATTAAAATATTTTGCAAATGGCATTTATATTACCAAACCACTAAACGAAACCACACTGTCTTTCCAGAAGAAAGAAATAGTACTTTAATTATTTAAAGATCTTATCTCCTAATAATAAAATAAAAAAAAAAAAAGAAGAAAGTGCAAAAGTGCAATTATGAAGTCTATATCCATTTTAGAGCCAGGAGAGGGAAAAGCTGGCTGAAGAAGCAAAGCAGAGCATGAAGTGAGCAAGCTTCAACAGTGTATGCTACTTATGGTTACCTTCTAATAAGGATATGCATGTTACAAAAAAAAATAATCCAAAGAAAGTCCTGTCACTTACTAAAAATATCCTTTAATAACTTGCACTTTGAATAATGACCTCCTCCCTTCTGATTTACCATCTTGAAATAGAGAAAAATGGAAAGGGAAATACTGCATTGCTTACAATGTGTGGCGCAGTGTGAATGATGCCATCACCACAGACAGATCCAAGGGTTATCCACAAAAAACTTTCCATTAAATACTCTGGGATCCTCTAGAATGTGCAGTGCTATAAAACAGCAAAAGTTTCCTCTTTTCTCCAAGCACATTTTACTCCTTGCCCCTCTCTTAAAAATTCACTATAACCTTTCCCACCTATCCTTTCACTAACTTGTCATTGTTTAATGCAGCTCAGGTGAGCTATGTATCTAGCTTCCTTACTGTTACTAGATCTAACTGAAACCTGAAAATGGCTGGAAACTATCCATATGAGTGAGTTTGTATGACAAGGGGAAAAGGTGTTAGTCACCAAAAATCTCATTCGTTCTGCTAAATGACAAGACGGCTGCTTTACTTGCAAGAGCGCACAGACCATTCTTGCGCATACCCAGACAATGATGTACTAGCATCCAGCAGATCCTCTCCGTAAACAAGCTGTGGAAGGCAATGCATCAACCTCTCAAACAGCCTTTTCTGTATTAGAATTCACATGGGTTGTCACAGCTTCAAACTGCCATTAACATACATGCTGACAGTTTACTAGTCTGCAGAAGAGCTTTTTCTCCACCAAAATCTTAATTACCCAGTGTTAAAACTGTTACAAATAATGACTTAATAAGCTCCCAGGTTTGAGAGCCCTAATGCCCTCCTTGCCAAAGGATTAAAATCTACCAAATTTCACCCCATTTAATTTAATTTGCAAGACAGAAAATTGAAAACATGGGTGGGTTTTTTTAATAAAACAAGTCTCTTAGAATAAACCTTTTGAATAAGACACAAAGAATAGCAAAGGAAAATTTTAGTGTCTAATTGGCACATATAATAGTAGTTTGCAAAGTAGAATTTTTCCCTCATACCATGAACCAAAATGTCTATTACCCTACTGAGGCACAGTGTAAAAGATGCTCCAAACAACTGACTTGCTACCGAAAAGGAAGCTTTGATACTTCTGTGATGCATTTGGTCAGTGTATTGGGTTTACATGGCAAGGTTTTGGTAACAGGGTGGCTGCAGGGATGACTTCTGTGAGAAGACATCAACAAGTTGCCCCCAAGTCAGACACAACCAGTTCCAGCTGGCTTCAAGACAGACCTGCCACTGGCCAAAGCTGAGTCCATCAGCAATGTTGGTAGTGCCTCTGTGATAACATATTTAAGAAGGTGTAAAAAACATAGTGCAACAGCAGCTGGGAGGGAACAGCATGAAAATGTGAGAGAAACAACTCTGGGGGCACCAGGGCTGGTGAAGGAAGGGGAGAAGGTGCACCAGGCACCAGAGCAGGGATTCTACTGCAGTTCAAGACTGCGGTGAAACAGCTTATCCCCTTGCAGTCCCTGGAGGTCCACAGCAGAGCAGGTGAATGTGACCTGAAGGAAGCTGTGACCCTGTGGAGAGCCAACAGATGAGCAGGTTTTCTGGAAGGACCAGTGACATGGGCATCCATACTGGAGCGGTCCACTCTTGAAGGACTCTACCCCATGGAAAAGGCCCACACTGGAGCAGTTCTTGAAGAACTGCAGCCCATGGGAAGGACCCAACACTGGAAGTTTGTGAAGGACTGTATCCCATGGAGGAACACCACGCTGGAGCAGAAGAAGAGTGTCAGGAGGAAGAAGTAGCAACGTGTTATGAACTGACCACAAGTCCCATTCCCCAGCCCCCTGCTTTGCCCATGATGGTAAATGCAGAGTGATCTCCCTGTCCTTACCTCGATCCACGAACCTTTCATTGCACTTTTTCCCCCGGTCCTGTTGAAAAGGGTGAGCTACAGAGCTGCTTGGTGGTGACAGACAGGGCATTACATGGGCACCTAATGGCTAGCTACGATCAACCCAGCATAGTAAGGTATTAAAAATGCATTTTCCATTCACGAAGCCCCTCTGTTGAGATGCTTCTTGTTTCAGCTTCAACATGCACCCAACAGGCAAGTGGGGACGTAGTTCCTACGTTAAGCTGTTCCCATCACCCAGGCCCACAGAGAAGTCTTTGGGACAAATGGAGCCCCTCAGTTCTTCCCAATAGCATGAGTTCTACAAAAAGAAGAAGGACTCGCTCACAGTCTATAGACTTCAGAACACTTGTGAAGACTTATAAATATTTGTGAATTTTAGATTGTGTTGACCCACTCTTGAACAGGTTAGGTATTCAGTGAAGCCCTGTGATTTAAAAGTTTAAAGGTCAATTAGTCTTTATTTTTCATGGTCAAAGAAGAAAACAGAGGGAGTTAAAGGTTACTTTATCTACGTTCCTAGTTTTTTAGATGAGCCAGTTTCTTTTGTTCAATTTTTCTTTTTCTTTTTAAAGAACAAGCAAGTTTTGGTAAAATATATTTAGAATTATGATGACATAAAGGCAGTTCATTGAAAGCCACCTCAAATTTCCCAAACCTTAAAAAAAATACCCAAAACCAAAACCAGTTTCCAGGCATTTAGACATTAAAACACTTTTCCTTTCTCAATACCTTTGGTCAAATAGGCCAGGACAATAGCTCTAAAATGCCTGTTAATCTAAGCAAATAATTTATTCTCCAAAATTACTATTAACATTTCTATCTCGGAAACTACCACCATCATATATGATTAAAAAAAAAAAAAAAAAAAGAGAAGGCAAATCACACATAGGCAGCTTTGATAAATGCTGTACATCTGGAAGATGCCTCCCTTTTACTTAATAGGAAACTGAAGGTATTCAGCATCCCCAATACAAGGTCAAGGGAAGGACATGAAGAAATAAAAACAATGTTCAGAAAATAAATCCTTTTTAATTATGACTGATATCCTTTTCCTCTCCAACCTTCTAAACCAAGCACTGAACAGCCACAATACTCTGCAGAGATTAAATAGTACGGCACACGTGGGTAGCACAGACAGATGTCCTTCAGTTCGTATCTGCTAACCTGCCTTTAGTCATATTTCTCAAAGAAAAACACATATGTAAGCACATTTGCCTTCACCACCGCCCTGCTCACACACACCCTATAGCATACGAATTAAAGAATCAGTGATATCACCTGGAATCTTTGTCATTGCCACTTTTTGTTTGCTGAAAGAACAAAAAAAAACCACTCCAAGAAAGCACTCTGTGAATGATAACACAACACACTACTCCCTCGTTCGAAACTCTACATTAGAGCTAGCAGGAAGCAGCTGTCAGGACTCCCAAGCAAGCCAGCAGCTCTCTGAAGAGCAGCAATCTTGGGTAAACTCTCTCAAACAACATACTTTGGCTAGCGCAGGGAGCAAACTGAAGGCTAAGCAGAACCTACTTACGTGCATATTTCGTAATGCCTGGACTACTGCTCACATGGGATGCAAGTGAAACACGTTGTATAGCTGCCTACCTCAGCAAGTCCTACAAGGAGAGGAGGAAAACATAGCCAGGACTCATATTCAATGATCTCTGGAACCCAGACAGCAGCTTTGTCTTTGGGGATTACACAAAGTATTCCAAATGGATTCCTTTTTCTCCTCCTCTCAAATGATATCCTGTTTCTTTAGGCCTAATTAATCACCTTATATACTGTGATTTGGAAATCTTGCTCCTGGAGTGATAAAGACATCTGCATGAGGATCTCTGCCTCCAGATAAATGCTTTTAACTATCAAGGTAATGGAGCTTTTTTTTTGAGAAATGCAGAAATAGAGCGTTTTACACACTTCCACTTTTTAATATATCTATATGAAATTTAGCACCGAAAAAAAAAAAAAAGAATGACATTTTAACAGAACAAGGAAATTCAGTGATCACTAATAGGTTCCCGTAATATTGTTACAGGGACTTGCAACTGATAGGACTCAATGATCTCAATGTACCAAAGGTGGATTCACCAATCCCATGCAGTAATGAATAATGTTACTCAGCATTGTCCATTATGTTAAAAATTGCATTCAATAAATTGATTTAGGCATTCTCAAGAAATCTTGCATTTCCCAAACTGCCCAACTAATAAGCAGATGTGAGAGAAAACAAGGATGGAGAAAACAAGTGATAAGAAAATAAGTAATAAGCCAAAGATGGCAGTGTAAACACATAAGATAGGTAGCTTCTTTGAGTGTTTAACTACATTGTCTGAAAATAAATTATATACTTGCAGATGGTGCCTAAACTGCGCCTTGAAACACTACTTATTACAATATTAAAAAATTGTCAAACCACTCCATCAAGTTGAAAATTATTTCCTGAACAAATGTTTCTTCTGCACTTGCAAAGAAGATGGAAGGGTAATTGAGGAAGCAACAGATGCCACATGTGATAACATATATTAACTCTAGACAAGTAAAAGGATGCTTACCTCTGCAAAAACACTTGGACCACTAAAATCACTAAAGGTGTTTTCAAAGCTGTGTTTGCATTTTAGTCATGTTCTTCCATTTCTCCTTTCTTTTTCTATCCTTGCCTCAAGCTAGATGAAACCTCTTTTTGGGGAAAAAAGCTATTTTTCACACATATACACTGCACAGAGCCAAAATACAATCTTAAAAAGTACAATCACACTTCAAAATACTTGAAAAATAAATATTTCTAAGTGACGCATTCGTATAGGTTTATGTTTTTCAATAGGGTTCTTAAAGGTATTTTTTTTCAGGAGTCACTGACTTGACATGTTGCTGATGCTTATTTCACAGAACCAATTTAGGTTGGCCTACAACCACGCTGAGAAGTCACAGACAGATCAGAAAGGAACACATTCATAAGGGTGAAGAGTAACTAACTGCATGAACTTTCTAAGCTGCCAACTACCAAACAAGCAGCAATGCAGCCAAAATAAACCATATCTTCCCGTTGAAAAATAAAATAAATAATAATATATAAAAAATAAAGAAACCCTACTGTAAAACAGGAAATACAAATAGATCAGTGGGATTTTTTTTTAGCATGCTCTGATAAATCCACACTGGGAGACTCCTCTCCAGGCTTCTAATAAGCCATGAAAAAATTCACCCACATGACATCAGTATGCAATTTTTTTCATCTTGCCCGTTCAAAAGTCCTTCACAATGACACCTTATACCTAAATTTGAGTTAGGTACATTTTCCATGTCATTTACAGAAGACTGACTAAACATTAGCCTGAATGCATCCTGTTTTATTTGTACAGTTCAGTAAGATTTCTAGAGCTGAAGTTCAGCACTTGCTGTAAGTAAGTCAAAGAACCTGTCTGCAATATTAGTCTGAGACCTTTCCTTAATAACTCTGAATCTATTTAAAGCTTTAAGGCAATTACTAGCCAATAATATCATAGAGCACCTTAAAAAATGGTAGGCAGCTGGCAGCTATCACTAGCAAAAGATATGCTTACAGAACAAGAATTACATGTATTGAAAGAGGTGACTATTATTTTTCCAAATGTGTCATATACCTTTTAGGATATTAACTCACTCTGAATTATTTAAGAAAGCATTATAAAATAATATTAAGCTAATTTATTTTAATTCCCCTAACTAGTAAATAACACATTTGAACTCCAGCACAGAAAGGAAATTGAACTGAAAAGTATTTCTAATATAGGCTTTTTTGGTAAGCTACGTCTTAAGTTTCCTGCTTTTCTTCCTCTGAAATTGAATGGCAACTAAGAAGTACTATACAATTATACACTTTACATTAAAACATGTAATTAGAAATTGCTGGTAAGCGATACACAATAAAATATGGGTTTTTTTCTTTTTAAATTCATGCTAGTAAAGTTCAAGCCTGTTAATTTTTAAAAATACAAAAAACCCAACAAAATTTAATTTCAAATACTCACTTCTCTCAGGATCCAACGACAACCAATGTTAATGCAAATACAGAATGACAAAATGGCAGGGCCTGGAAGGGTCCTCTAAAAGTCATCTGTACAAAAATTCCTGCTCATTTGTCCCTTGTGACCGTTGCCTCTTATAATGAAGACAAATTTTATATATTCACACGGTGTGATCCATAAAATAAGATCATATGGCAGACGTATAACAGTGCTGGTTACTGAATTCACACTACATCTCTTTAGCTCTCCTTTCCAGCAGTTTGCTTTTTTCATGCTGGTAGACTTGGAGACTCATTATATCTGTCCTCATACTCTCTTCCATCCTGAAGTGAAAGTAGCTTACTAAAATAATATAGTACTCACTAACTCTGATTTTGTGCTGTTACGCATCTGTCTACCACTAGTGGTCCCTTGTACTAGGATCCTACCTCAGTTCCCACTTTGGTTTGTCATGTTAAAAGCAGAAAGCCAGCAAAAATGTTATTGAACACTGAGGACTAGGGCACAAGCTACACTTTGAAACAGGAAAACAGATGTTATAGGTTCTGACTGTTATTTTAAGAATTCCAAAGCAGTGCCATTTTGATGAACTGGTCAGAGTGGACCCTATCAGTGGGACAATAGGAGATGTCAAGTTTGACAGGAACAAGTGTTGGATCACCTAAAGTTTCTGGAGGTGCAAGCCCCAGAATTAAAGTTTCTGTTCTTAAACACTTTGAGGCCTTGAAATAACTTCAAAAATTCTCCAAATTTGTTTCCATTATAATTAGCATTTAGATAAAGTCACTCTTACCAAATCAAATACAGAATTCAATTCATTACAGACACCAGATAGCAATCCTTTTACTACCGTCTTCTCATCTTGCTACAAGTCATACTTGTTACAAGTGCTTAGCAGTACAACCTTGGTAAACTAATTATGCTCCTTAGTGTATTTACATGCTTAAATATGTATAAAATCACCAAATACCTCTATTTGACTCTATACAACATATTCATTTGTGCTTTATTTTTTACTTCTACAAAGTTTATTATTTGGAGAAGAACAGCCTTAGGGACACAAACTTAAAAAATTAATTATTAAAAAAAGAAAAATTGAATGCTGATAACACACTCTTGAAAGGCTAGACTATTGCAAATTAATGCCTCCAACATTCAGATTACCATAAGTGACCTCTAAGACTACAACAGCACTTAAAATCTGAAACCTTTACAGTTATTTTGCTAATTATTAGCCCTCCTGCCCTATTAACAGATTAACACCCCAAAAAAAAAGAGCCAAAGCCATATCATTTTTTTTTTCTTTTCCCCTTTGCCTGCTCACTAAAAAACAACCTCCAAATCCAGGACCTTATTTCAAAGTTTGCTACTTGCCAAGTTTCTGTTAGGCAGCTTTTATTTTTTAAGTGGAAAGGGAATAAGAGGAGAAGAAAGCAGCTGTTCTTAAAAGCATGTATTTTTTGTGCTCTGCCCTTTAATGCTGGTTTTCTCAGCATTAGCTTCAGGAACTCACTTTTGTTTTCTCAGCCTTTTTCTGATGGCAAGTCATGTTGTGGTAAGTCGTATCAGGCTGCATCACTCATGCAGCAAATACACTGAAATGCTGAAAAACACTTTTCCCCTTAAAGCCATACAGAAGTAAAGAATTTAAAAGACATTTCATAGGAAAAAATCATGCCTGCATGATCTAGAGAAAAAATAAAAAAGATACAAAGGTACAGAATTAATTGCCAGTTTTGTCCGTACATTCATTCTTGTTATTCACTGGAGCTGAGCATTTTTGCTCATTTCTGATACTTGTCCAAGAAAGAAATTTCATTCTGGTATTTTTTTGGTTTGGTTTGGTTTGGTTTGGTTTTTTTAATCTTCAGATAAAGAGGAGATGCCTCAAAATCAATCTGGAAAAGGCAAAAGCAATAGATTTGAGCCACAGATCTGTGCATACACAGAAGTGAATCCAGAAGATGTACAGTTCTGTACATCACATACTTTATCTCTCCTGATAGCTGACTCAAAGTAATATCCCACTGCAGCCACAAAGTAGAGCTTTCAGAGCTTCGCTAGTAAATGTCTCCTCAAAAAAACTCAAGTGCAATTAACACACAATTTGCAATGAACATGCAATTAACATACTTTTGAACTTGCAGAGCTACGATCAAACAATAAAAGCCTTCCCACAGGCAAGACAGCAACAATATGCTAGAAGAGTTTTATAAAATTAGGATTAGTAAAATAAAGAGTACTCCTGAACCAGATACTGCATACAACCAGATACAGACCTGGAAAGGAAGAAATCAGGAGAATTAAGGGGGCCTGCACCTCCAGAAACTTTAGGTGATGCAACACTCATTCCCATGACACTTGACATCTCCTACTGTCCCACTGATAGGGTCCACTCTGACCAGTTCATCAAAATGGCACTGCTTTGAAACTCTTAAAACAATCCTGAGAGAAGCTGTTCAGTTCTTCTTCCTCCAGAAAAACTCTTCACAGCCAGCTGGAATTATTTATTGGCAAGGCCAGAGGGCTTCTGAGATTAATGGTCATAAAACCTGGAGTGTGGCACTACACTAGAAGAGTAACTGATAAAACTAGTGCAAAAATGTGCTAGTTGCCCTAACATATGGGATATCCTTACCTCTGAATAAGGAACTGAAAAAAACCACCACCAAACCAACCAAGAAATCAGGCCCCCAAAATTCATGATGAGAGCTTAAAAAATAGATTTTTCCAGCACTGCATTTTAATATATTTACTCCCAACTCTTTACACCCTTTAGTTCTTTGCAGCAAATGCACTACTGCAATGACAACAGCTAGAAGTCTTGAAATCCTTGGCATTCACCCACCATGAAAGGGGTGCTCCAAATGCCAGTATTTGACACTGGGTTTGGGGTTTGTAGATTTTAAGAAAACCACACAAAGAGGAATCTCAAAACATGGTGCTGCAGTGGGAGTTTGTAAACTGGGGGAATCTGACAATGCAGCAATTCTGAAAGGGAGCTGGCATGTTTGAGGATGGCATTGCTTGCAAAAACAGAGCAGGGCTGGCTCTGAGAGATGAGAAACTACTCATAACAAGTTTCTGTAGTCTATCATCTTGCAGTGGGTAAATAGTGGGGAAAGAAGGAAGAGGCAGTGTTGTCATCTGTCCACTAGGATTTCTAGCTTCACCAGAGAAGGCTGTAATTAATTGGGAGCAGTCGAGCCATCAATACCACTTCTAGCATCCAGTTCTTGCTGTGTCACAATCACTTGTTCTCAGAGACAGGTTCTACTGCCACTGACAAATATAGGCTTCCACTCCTCAAGACAGAGTGATTACTGATAGAGAAAGGGCAGCTGTACAAGAAGGTAGTTATTCTGTGATCTATAATACCTGTGTATTGTGCTGGGCACCCTTACTCATACACTCTGCTGAGTGGTTTTCATAATCATTACAGGCAAAAAAATATTGTTATGCTCTGGTGGTATAAGTTTTATGAAAAATATCAGTGACTGCTGACGGACAGGGTAGTCACCAGCAACTGTACAGATTACTGCAATATCCTTTTCCCCAGGCCTTGAGAAAGATAAATTTGCCTCATCCAGAAATATCCAGATTGCTGTTGCAAACATGACTAACCTAACAAGTCTTTTTGAAAGAAGTTCCTCTCTACTGGAACACCTTTTCAAGCATTACCTCTTTTGTCTTCCCTTCCCCGTCCTCCACTGTACGCTTTCACTCAGCTTTGCTGCAGGAACGGCAGTAGCAGAGCATCCATGATGGACCCACAGCATTAGATTTTCAAATGAGAATTTATGAGCTTTGATAGCAATGATATCCCACAGAGACAGGGTGGATATTTCTGCAGAAAAGCATTACCTTCCTTCTATCTCCTCCTACAAAATACGTGAGAAGCCACAGCTGAACTAATCGTATCGATTAATACTGTTTTCCTGTGCTTCCAGTTAATATCTACTCATTGATTTTTGTCTTGTCTTTACACTGCTAATCACTGGGGAAATTCTTCTACAGTATCTGGTACAATATAGTCCTGATAAGTAACCAAATTATGTAAGTCATTTTGAATAACAAAGTACCTGTGGAAGCAACCTGTGGATTTCTCTCACTTCACCGCTATTACTGAGTCTATCCCACTTGCCAGCCCAAGGCATTTTATTCTAAGGAGCCATGTAAACACTTGCACAAAACCTAGGAAGCCTGGTGACAGGCTATGGTTGTCCCCAAAGCAAAATTAGACAGCTGTGTACAGACATTCTCAGCTGCTTCTTTCAGTTTTGCTTTTTCTTCCAGAACTAAAACATTTCAAAAATTGAACTTAAAAAGGTCAAGTAAATTTCACTTTATTCTCCTTACCCCTCCCAGTCCCTGCAGCACTTCACAACATCTGTGCTTCCCCCAGGGACATACTGTAACATCCACCTGCTCACAAGACAAACACATTCAATGAATAGAAAAGCAATGTACTTGTTCAACATAAAATACTTTGTAAGGGACTCAAGGGGTCACACTTAAGGGTTTGCAATTGTCATTTCTGGTCTACTTCTGCATAGTGCTTTTTTTACTTTGCCTTAGATGTAGGTCGTATCCACCTCTGCCACCCCAGATACCTGTCCCTTGCAACACTGATGTTAAGGGCCTTTAAAATCAGTCATTTATCACTTTGGGTCACAAAAATAATTTAAAAATCACTTTCTCTGAAACAAGTGTGACATGACTGATTTAATATTGGTTCTCATTTTTTTATTGCAAGATGTCAGCTCTTTCCTTGTAAAGACTTTAAATATGATACTGTTCAGGATATTCACTTTAACAGCTTGTTACTATCAGACCTGTTAAAATAGTAGTTTTGTACTAATAACCACAATCTTTCATCTCTGGAGACCGAATTACATTTCAGGAAAGTCAGAATAACCTTCATGGCCTAACAAAGTCTCTCAGTTCCGAGGGTACATGCCAAAACAATGCACTGACAATTCAGCATTCTGAGTGTCAGAACTGCAGATGGCTTCTGTAAGGAAACCTGAAACGTCCCTCTGTAGCTGCAACGAAGCATTCACTCAAACCTACACCTTACCTATGGCAACCTAAGACCAAATGCCCTTTTGGACTTGATGTCTAATTCACTGTCATTTTTTTTTTAAAAAAAAAAAAAAAGCACTAATGACATTTTAAGCATTTATATTAAATTTCAAGGACGAAACTATGGAAAAATGATCAAGTTTGCTGTAACACTAATACAGTTGAAGGAGGCAGGGAAAAAAAAATTGTATCACACCAAAAAGGAACCTGTCAGGTATCAGCCTAGCAGGCTGATCACTCATCACACTTAGGCTAATCAGCTACTCACCTAGCAGGCTTTCCATTACAAACCAAAAGCAAAGGAAAGATCCTACAGCCTCCCTAGTGCTTTGAATTAGGTCCAAAATACACTACCATAATGCAAACAAATAAGCATCTCATTGACAAGGCATGATTCCAATTTTATTTGATAAAGAGGGTATCCTTAGACATACACACACACACACACAAAAAAAAAAAAGAAAAAATACAGCTTTACGTATTCCAAAGTGGTCAGTGGACCTTAAAAATCTAGAACAGAATTATAAGTTTCCTGAGCTATGACAAGGACTTTGCACCATATCTTGCCTTCCACATCTGGGTTTACTATAAAAATGAACAGCCTCCCCTATTAATCAAAGGTGCACTCCATTTCTGTTGCACACTCCATTTACTTTCCGGAACAAGACTTCTGTGTTGAGTGCAGGTGCCCAGGTACTGCCAGATGAGATGCAGGGTGGCCACTGCCAGGGGAGGCCAGGGCTGCCCTGTGCCAGACACAGCCGCTCCAGCCAGCTCCAACAGACCCGACAAAGGGCACAGGTGAGTATAGCAGCCAAGATGGTGCCATCTCTATGAGAACCTACTCAAGGGTAAAAAACACTGCACAACAGCAGCTTGGAGACAGGAATGTGAAAGAAACAGCCGTGCAGACACCAATGTCAGTGAAGGAGAGGGAGGAGGTGCCCCAGGTACTGGAGCAGAGATTCCCCTGCAGCCTCTAGCGAAGACCATGGTGATGCACATTGTACCCCTAACAGCCCATGGAGGACCACACCACAGCAGACATCCACCCTGCAGCATGTGGAGGACCTCACACTGGAGCAGGTGGATGTGACCAGAAGGAAGCCGCAGCCCATGGTGAGCCAACACCAGAGCAGGCTCCTGGCAGGAGCTGCAGCCTACGGAGAGGAACTCATGCAGGAGCAGGTTTTTCTGGCAGGACCTGTGACACATGGGGGACCCATGCTGAAGCAGTCTGTTTGTTAAAGACTGCTTTCCATGGTGAGGACCCAAGCTGGAGCAGTTCTTGAAGAACCGCAGCCCATGGGAGAGACCCTGCTGGAGCACGGGAAGAATGTGAGGACAAAGGAGCAGCAGAGATGAAGTATTAGGAATTGACTACAACCCCCATTCCCCATCCCCCTGCACCGCTTGAGGGGAGAAGGTGTAACAGTCAGGAGGGAAGCTGAGCTTAGGAAGAAGGAAGAGGTGAAAGGCAGGTGGTTTAGTTTTTGCCTTTGTTTCTCTACCATCCTACTCCATTTCTAATTGGAAATAAATTCCTTTTCCCAAGTAAGTCCATTTTGCCCATGACAGTAATTACTGAGTGATGTCCCCATCCTCATCTCCACTTACATTTTTCATCTTATTTTCAATCTATTTATTTTTATTTCTCCCTGTCCTCACCAAGGGGTGAGCAGCTGGGTGGAGGTCTGGCAGCCACCCAAGGTCAAACCACCAAAGCTTGTTTTCTTTTGCTGCCAAGTAGGTTTGCTGTCATCATAACAATTAAATCTGAAAGAAGTCCCACACAAAAATGTTTGAATAGCATTCTTAGCATTTTAAGGCTTACAGAACAAATTATTGTGTTTTCAAAGGGAAAGTATTTTGTAAAGCAGGGACCCAAGAAATTTTAGTATTCCTTTAAAACTGAACTGGCATTACAAAAATTAGAAACCTCTAAAGCCATTGCAATTCTCTTATCTCAGGCAAGAAGCAAAAAAAGAGTAAGAATACAACCTAAATGATCCAGGCAGTTAAATGGTCACTAGAGACCCACTTATTCAGAGACAAAATTAGGAAGATTAAATCTAATTAACGGTCTTTTAAAGAACAGTTCACAAGTAAACACCTCTTCACAAAGCTTCTGGTGATAATCAAAATCAAACCAAGAAATACAGTCTTTGAACCATCAAAGATGACTTCTCACTGTAATATAATTTCACATTTTTAATTATTTTCTCCCTAAATAACTTATAATTACAATTTTAAAAAATCAAAGCATACTTATACCTAAAAAATTTACACTAATAAAGAAAAGGACAATGTAGTCTCTCTATCAGCAGAAACCCAGCCAATTCTACCACCACCATTACACTTTCTTTAAACCGACCACCACCTGTTTAGCCTTTCCTAAAATTTACAGACATAGGCTTAGGAAACTGTCAATTACTAAAACATATCCACTGTCCTTACCTTGATTTGACTGATAAGCTTAACATTCCATGCGTGGCAAACTGCCGCATTTTACCACTGTAAGAAGTTATTCCCACTAAGAACCACAAGCTGTTTCATATTTTTATTTGAATTAAGAACGAACTGCCTTTGAACTCAGCTTCAAATGAATGACAAACTCATTTCAGAAACAGTGAGGGCTATCGTAAGAACTAAGACCCTTCTCCATATCCAGTAGAAGAGAATCCTACTTTCCAAACACCCATCACAAAATCCTTGGTGTACTGATGGCAAATCAACAACTGAAGTCTTAAATAAAGAGTATATAGCAAATTTGCTGGTGTACTCCTGCTCCCCATACACACTGCAGAAAAAGTGGCAGAACAGTGGCATCACCAGATCTGATAACGTACGGCAGGATGTCTTGAACATTTAAAGATATCCATGAATTGAGAGCCTGGAACTGAAAGGAGTGCCTTGGACTACATCCAACTGCGGACAACGATCAGAGAGTCAGGATTTTGTTCTTATGAATGAACTTCTACATGTATCAGCATTCTGAAATATGTTGTTAATGAATTATAAGTAAACAAGAAAAGACAGATGCTGAGGACAATCCTATTATTGCTCCCTGTGCTAGTCATTTAGCCCAACAGCCAGACGTTAATGGGAGTTCGGGATTAACTTAAGATGTAGAGTGATACAAGTAGTGTCATTCCTTGTCCTCAGTGTTACTTGGATTTCTTGCATCTACCTGTTTTGATAGGTGTTGGTTGTTTCCTGCTCCATGTTTCATGTTTACCCAGTCTTGGAAAACTGCACTTTTTAGATTTAATCATCTTCCCAACAGTCTTGCACAGGCTATTCACATCATGTGTTTGAACCATCTATAGTAGTTCCTACCATTAGGAGATAAGGGAACCAGTCAACTTAGTTACAACCAGTGCAGAAGGTAACTTCACACAAATTATATTTCTGCCATACTCCATATATTCCAACCCTTAAAGAGTATTGTCCTTTCCCTGGAAGCCTCTTTTCCCAGTGCTGCTTCTGCTCCTTCTCATCTGTTCATTTGTCTGTGCCTGTATAAATTTCTAACTTCTAAAATGAATAGAATACTTCAATACAAGCTGATTATAATACCATTCTGGAAAAGACTTAAGGAAGTGCAACAAACCTTGTAACCTGGAGTTTTATGTATTTAAGTTTCAGAAGAACAACAAGATTCTTCATCATGATTAAAACCATAAGGGTCTGTAGTTTTAAACTCCTTGAAATGTGTGAATGAATGCCATATGAAGTATTGTAAGTGAGGTTTGTGATACTGACTATTCCATCACAAAGTCATATGGACAATGGAAAGAAATGGCTTTGAAGGGAAAGGTGGGCTTGGGAGGGGGAGGAGTAATTTTTATTTTTTTTTTAATTACAAGCATAAAGAAAGGTAGAGAGAAGCAATGGGGAGCAATTAGTGCAAATCAACTGAATGGCTCTAGAGAAGAGAATGAGTACACACTACATTATGAACACATTATCCTTATATATAAACAAACACTAAAAAGATACTTTAATGTGTCTCTAAGCAAACATTGCTTCAAGCAGGTTTAGAAATTGCTAATGTTTACATTATTTTTTAAATTAAAACATTGGTTTCTTACTCTGTAACCATTTCATGTGATAATGTAATTTACGATTTTAGGTGTGTAGGCTGAAATTATTACATACAACACAACATTAAGAACAAAATCCTTATGAATAATACTTAAAATGTAAAGATTTGCTCTCCTCTTTTTTTTCTTTTTTTCTTTTTTCTTTTTTTTTTCTTTTTTTTATTGGCTAGATAATTATTCCAGTAAAGACTTCAAGAAAAAAAAATACAGAAATGTTTTGTCCAAATTTTGGTAATCTTTCAAACAGAACCAGGCTTGTCAGAGGGGTAGTTTAGAGACAAATGCAGGACAAGAGTGCATGTAGGGCACACACACACCTGAGTGAACTCTGCACCAATCCCCACAGAGGGGATGGTTTGGGGCACACTGTCCCTATCTGCCCATAGCCCACAAAAACACTTGTTTTCACAGATACCTATTGTCTTAAGGACCTTCTGACAAACCACTAGAATCTGAAAAACACAAACCCTCATTCCCTTTTAAATCTGTACGTCTTGTCCTTCAAGGAATCTCCTACAGCTGAAGACTTGGGATTTTACCTTGTAGCCAGTGGGGAATACTGAAGCCACAATGGGGTCTGCAGCCAAAACCATCAGTGATCAGTAAGCTCATTACCACAGAGAAGACATGGCATATTGGTTTATGAAGTATTATGAAAAATGAGTGTTACATTAAAATCCCAATAAACTGTAACAAACCCTTGAAAAAAGAGTGCCATGATGATGCCAATACCATTTCAGTCCAACTGCAATGACACACTCATCTTTTAACAAGATTTAACGCTCATCATTTTACATGGATCTTGTCTTTCTGAGATTGTTGCTACAGCAATTTCTTTTTGTTTTGAGCACAACATTAATCCATAATTAAAGGATGAGCCATAGAAAGAGTAAATCCTGGAAACCTTTAGAAATGGTCATTGGCAACTTTAGTACATTGAATCCTAACACTCCTGCATCTTTATTCAGCACGCTCGTGAGGCCTGATTTCAAAAGCTCCAAGTAGAGTGGACAGTCCCTACAGATGTGGCTGCTAATGCACTGTGTAGAAACACAATGCATTTGAATGAGACAAAGCAATGTGTTAATGTGTTATTTGTATAAACTCTTTGTTCAGTGAGGGAGTAGGCTCTAAATGGTATCATTTAAAAAGCAGACAGGGATGGCATAAAGCTATAGAATATAATCTTGCACGTGCTGTAATGCTACCACTTATCTGGAAGACAGGTCTGATGGATGCTCTAAGAGCAAACTTTCGAGCTCCTGGAAGGAAAAAAATTGCAATAATTATCCATAAAAGCTTAGTGGAAAATTTTCTTCCATTGGTTCTATTAAAAAGTAATTAGTGCCTGTGCAACTGCCAAGAATTGGCAATTAACACTGCTACAAAGGAGAACACTGGCACTTAATCTGGTTAGTGTTCTCAAGGAACCCTCTAATGCACTAATGCTATCTGTCTATCCATCTATCTTAAGCACTTACATGGCCCCTGTTACCATAATATATAGGCATTTTACAATCTTCAGTGCAGTTATTTTTACAGCACCCTGGTGAGGTCAGGAAATACAGTCAAACCAAGTGCACAGATGTTGAGCTGAGTTTAGGCTATAATGTTACACAGCATTTCATTTTAAAAAACCTTTGTCAGGAGGTATTTCCAGGTACACTATACTTGTAATAAAACCTACAACTAGGTCAACCAAGGAAAAATAATTAACTTCAGGGTTTCATTTCATATATAAAATCAATTTCAGATGTTAAAATGTTTTTTAAATAGATTGTACTGCAGCCCAAGTTTAAAGCCTGGACCAGGGCTTGTTTTGGATGTTTGCTGCAACAATTCCCAAATCCCACCAAATGTAAAACTAATTCTCATTCAGCTATTGAAACAGCAAAGATGGTCTTTCTAGCATCTGAACAGATGCACATTAAATGGAAGGACAGCAACAGTTTAGCAAGAAAGTTGACAAATGGGCCATGAACATGCCAGACCTTTGACAATGATGCAACCCTCATCTAGAGGGATGACTAGAAGTTCTGAAAGAAACCATGTAAAAAAACAAACAGGTGAGATAAGAGACTGTGCATGGGCCTGCGTAAAGAACAAACAGCAGTACACTCAAATCAAAATTGTGCTAAACTGTTTTGCTTAAAAGCCCTAACCTAAAAACACACAAGCTACATGAAAATTAACACAAGACCAGTATCAACCTTTTTTTCAGTTTCAACTGCTTACTTAGGCATAAATATGGCTACATGTAACCCAGTGAATTGTCACCTCTAAATATAAAAAAAAAAAGAAATCAAAAAAATTCCCCATTCCTGTCTCTCCAAGTTGTAATGACCCTTTCAACACATGTGAAATGAAATTCACATTGCTGACTTTGGGTTTATGCTGCAACACAATTCAGGAATGAAAAACCTTTTGGAGTAGTAGCTAAACATCTTCCCTAATGGTTTATTATGCCGGAAGCTGTATTGCCTTTACAATAAGAAATAAAATGCTGACAATATCCAGTGAAAGAAACAAGGGAACATCAGACATAAAAAGAGTGTGCATTGTAAAAGATTCGTATCTACATTTTCAGTGTCCTTTTACTACATAAAAAGTACACTACAAGAAAGTTAAATGTGCCGTGGAAACACAGTAGAGTGCACTACATAGTTCACCTACAGGAAGAATTTCCTTTTTGCAATATGCTTACTTTTTTATGGATTCCAATTTACGATTTTAAAAAGCATCTACCCTAGTTCCTTGATGGCTTTGCTTAATTAAAATTCCAGTGAAAAAATGTAACCAGCCTGTTTTCACAGTACATATTATAATGAAGAGCAAACAAATTCCACTTTCTTTCTCTTTTTAAACTTTCTTCTGAAAGTGACCAAGATCATCCATAATTAGGGAATAAAAGATTCTCTGTGTTATAGTACCTTTAAAGGTGATTATTGATCAGGCTAACATGGTAAAATAAGTGCACATCCAAGAGCCTATTTTTTAATCAAAATAATGTAGATTAATTTTGAGCAGTGAGATAAAACAGGACTGAAATTTAAATCAGGAGATTTATATAAATTTAGACTACGGGAAACAAAATTGAATCCCACATCAATAGCACAAAATGTTGACTTAATAACATTATGCAATTCAGATCATTTAAAATTAATGTTTACAGTTACTTTAATCAACCGTAAGTAAAAATATTTCCATAGACTGATTAGACTCCACAGATCCTGAAATACCTTTGAAATACCTTTTAAATAGTGAGCTGCTTATACCTGACACCTTTGTGATCAGTACGCATTGCATGAGCACTACAAGATCGTTCTGCAAAACAGATTCTGAGAACACAGAATAATGAAAATACAAGGCTGAAATCTCTTGAAACAGTCACCTTTTTTGGTGGTATTTTCTCCTTTGATTCATATAGGTTTTGGTAGCACTTCCACTGAAAACAATTAACAGACAGACACACTATTACACCACTCCATGATTCAGTTAGTTAATTTCAGCTAGCTGTTGATTCATTTTGCATAAACTATGTCAGAACTTACCATTTTTAGTGGCCTCATTTCAGTCATGGATTTGGTTTTATATGTTGGTTTCATTATACATTATTAATTTTTTCTAAACCACTTAAATTAACGCAAATTTTGCATCCCTTTAGTGTACTTTCTACCAAAGTCTAAAGCTTAAAAATTAAGGTAAAAATTAGGGTCACTGGGTCAAAACTGCCCGTACAATTTTAGCTGGAGTTCCTAGCATATATACTTCATGGCCCAAACTCGGATTGCACAGTACTTTCAACATAAGTCCCACCTGACTGAATAGAAAAGGTCAAGCTGGCCTGAGACTAGACCAATTTCATTTGGTGAAAGAGCCCTGGAATACTGTACTAGAAGGTACAAAAGCAAGAAAGACTTTAAAAAAATAAAAAAGGAGTAAAAAAAAAAAGGGGGGGGGGAGTCCAGTAGCTAATATAATAAGTGAGTTTTAGTCCAGTAGCTAATATAATAAGTGAGTTTTAGAAATACCCTGATTCTATCCCTGCCTCTGCCACACATTGCTGATCTGTAGGAAATCACTGCCATCAAAATCGTACCTACCTTGCAAATGTGTATTCCTTATTTTCCAACCAAAAATACTCATATCTGATTTGCCAAAGATAAACCTATTAGAGCTGAAGTCAGTGGAGCTATGAAGTTCTTAATAAACTGAAAACCGAGGTTTCTACTGTTTTGCATGTGGCACCCTCCAGTCTTGTATCTGTGAACTGGAGATAATACCCTCCTAAATGTATTACAAAATAATACGAAAGTAAATTCATTAAACATTTATGAGACTTTCCAGGACCACAGTGATGTTGATCACAGAAAAACCCAATAGGAAATTCTCCATTCAGAAAAGCTCTGAACATCATGCTATGTATAAGCCACAGGCTACCACATCGAATAATTGTAACATAGTATCACACAGCTAACTACATAGCAAGCATGAACCACCACAAAACACTCCAAGCAAGGCAGTCCCACATAAAACAGCTATAGGAATGCAACTGAAAACTTCATCAAAACCAGTAAAGAAATATTTTTGTAAATACACACCCTAAGTTTATGTTGCATTGCGTAATTTAAAAACAAACCAAACTAGAGGGAAAGATCATCCCTATATAGTGCCATCATCCGGCACTATACTGATAGCTGAGTCATGTAGATCATTGTAAGACCATTGGTATGTGAAGAAACAAGGTAACTGAAAGCCATGACATGAAGGATCTGAGAGAGCGATGGACCTTTTACTAGACGCTTTCACACATTTGCTGATGAAGGTGGAAGAGAGGCGAAGATCCTGGAAGCCTGTTCACTCAGCACTCCGAAGAAAAGGGACCTCCGTTTGCAGATTCTGCTCAAAACTCTTAAACTTAGCATCTTCTTCCCAGAGCCCTCAAACACACGCATCTCTGGTCACAGCCTTATCATCGTATCAGTCTTTCATTTAGAGTCATTTTCCCATCCCCCTCTGCCAACCTGTCCTTATGCAAAGGTACACTGTACATGCAGTTTATGTGTACAGCAGCATCCTCACCCCAGTTTACCCTCAAGCTGCTGTTCAACCTCCTTTCATTTCAGGTATGCATCTCTCTTCCAAGTTAGCTCAGCAGAGAGGCACGGTTTACTCAGGGTAGGAGGGAAAAAATTAAAATAAAATCCCTCCTTAATTACAAATTGGAGTCCTGGACTCAGACTTGTTATAGCAGCTCAGAGGAAGCATTTACATCCCCTGGTCATGTCATACAGGCTTCCATGGTAAAAAAACCCTATACTCTAGCAAAGGCTAGGTTCTTTGGCTAGAGTACAGAAAGGAAGGGGGAAAAAAGCTTTCAAGCATGAAGATGACAAGCATCAGAACAATGAAGTTTTCCCATGCTTACTGCTCTAAGTAGATCAACCACTCAGACTAAAATAAAGGTTTTTTAACTAATAATACCCACATGATGTAGAACTCAGCACTGAGAATTTCTGTCTGAACTGTTTGGTTTCAAAAGTTACAAACAACTGAAGATGGTATTTTATAATGGGAAGCACCTGGCAAGATAGTAATGTATTACAATGTCTGTAACATTGTGTTTGTCTGCAAAGCAAAACAAAGCAAAAATAAAAAAAATAAAAAAAAACTAAGTAAACTCTTCAGAATGGTATTTTATGCCCTTGAAAATGTGCCATTTTGGACAGCGCTCCTTTGACACTAATATACAGCATGCTGTAGCAAATGAGTCCTTCAGACATTATTTAACTTCACTGATAAAAGCAGCTTTATAACAACATGCAAAGACAAATGCTTAATGTCACCCCCTCACAGAAGAACATCACTTAAATTGCTATCTCAATGTAACATTTCCCAGAGCCTGAAAAACCTTACCAGAAGTCTACTGACTGGAGACAGGGGAGGGGAAAAAAATCTACTAGAAAGGACACTCTAGTTCCAACAGGGTGTTACCCTTTGGCCATGGTACCAACATGGAACCTAACACTCAAGGAAGACAGGAACATGGAGAAAGTTCACCTCCCTGCTGAGAGAATTAAAGGGTTGGCACAAGACAAGCCAGGCCAGAACACCTAACGGTAGTCAAACAGAAGCATCACTTTGTCTTAGAACAAGAGCAGAATTTAAGGGATGTAAATAGCCTTCATTTCCTGTAAGACATAGTAAAAGAAGAGGAAAAACTATTTTGAAATATGCTTTTGGAAAATACTCACAGTCTGAGAAAACAAGCAGAGAGAAAGCAGAACTCCAATGTTTGCTTTCTTAATCAAGCACAACACAAAAACACTATGATGTTCTAAAATCCCAAGAACAAAATATTAACAACAAAAATCTCCAAAGAAATAAAACCATGCATAAATCTGTAAATAACAACAGGAGACTATCACTGTGGAAAAGTCACAGTGAACAGGAACCTGTGTGGAGGAAGCAGGACAGTAAGTAGTATTGCAAGCCTGGACTTCAGGAGACCTAACTTCAAGGATCTTCAAGGTTCTGCTGCTCTGGAGGGTAGGGGGTTCCATGAGAGCTGGCTAATATCCAAGCATCACTTCCTCCAAGCTCAACATTGGTGTGTCCCTATGAGCAAGAAATCAAGCAAAGGGGGCAGGAGGCCTGCATGGATGAGCAAGGAGCTGCTGGCAAAGCTCAAACAGAAGGAAGTTAGCAGAATATGGAAAAAGAGACAGGCCACTTGGGAGGAATATAGGAACATTGTCAGTACATGCAGGGACATGACGAGGAAGGCATCTATTTAAAATTAGATCTCACAAGGGAGGTCAAGGACAACAAGAAGGGCTTCTTCAAGTACATCACCAGGAAAAGGATGACAAGGGAAAAAGTGGGGCCACTGCTGAATGAGGTGGGTGCCCTGGTGATGAAGGACACAGAGAAGGTGGAGTTACTGAATGGCCTTTTTGCTTCAGTGTTTACTGCCAAGGCCAGACCTCCAGTTTTCCAGACTCTGCAGGCCAGAGAGGAGGTCTGGAGAAAGGAGGAATTTCACTTGGTCAAGGAGGGCAGCGTTAGAAATCATCTAAGCAAACTAGACACCCACAGATCCATGGGCCTTGATGGGATGCACCCCCAAGTGCTGAGGGAACTGGCAGGTGTTATTCCAAGCCACTCCATCATCTTTGAAAGGTCATGGAGGACAGAAGAGGTGCCTGAGGTTGCCTTCAAAAAGGGCAAGAAGGAGGACCCAGGACACTACAGCCCAGTCAGCCTCACCTCCCACCTCCCACCCACCTGGAGGTCATTTCAAATCATGGGGAAGAAAATAAGGTTATCAGGAACAGACAATATGGATTCACCAAGAGTAAATCACACCTGACCAACGTACAGCCTTCTGTGATGGAATGGCTGGCTGGGTAGACAAAGGGAGAGCAGTGGATGTTGTCTGCCTTGACCTCAGCAAGGCTTCTCACAGTGTCTCCCATAACACCCTCATAGGTGAGCTCAGGCAGTGTGGGCTGAATGAGTGGACAGGACGGTGGATTGAGAACTGGCTGAATGGCAGAGCTTAGACCAGGGGTCCTCAAACTGTTTAACCAGGGGGCCGGCGCGGACGCAGTGGCAGGCAGTCATCTGCGGCTGCTTGGTTTCCCACCCAACCCCCGGCGGGGGGGTCTGTAAATACCGGGGGCTGGACTGAGGACCCTGGGGGACCGTATCCAGCCCACGGGCCGTAGTTTGAGGACCCCTGGATTAGATAGCTGGGGGCCTGTAGCTCACAGTGTTCCCCAGGGGTCAGTGCTGGGTCCAGTCCTGTTCAAATCATTCATCAATGACCTGGATGAGGGGACAGAGTGTCTACTCAGCAAGCTGCTGATGACACAAAACTGGGAGGAGCAGCTGATGCACCAGAGGCTGCGCTGCCATTCAGCGAGAGAGGCTGGAGAGCTGGGTGGAGAGGAACCTGATGAAGTTCCATAAGGGCAAGTGTAGGGTCCTGCACCTGGGGAGGGACAGCCCCAGGCACCAGCACAGGCTGGGGGTGACCTGCTGGAAGGCAGCTCTGCAGAGAAGGACCTGGAGTCCTGGTGGGCAGCAAGTTGCCCTGGTGGCCAAGAAGCCAATGGGATCCCGGGAGGCATTAGGAGCACCATTGCCAGCAGGTCAAGTGAGATGATCCCCCCCCTCTACTCCGGCCTGCTGAGGATGAACCCGTAGTGCCGAGTCCAGTTCCAGGCTCCCCAGTTCGAGAGAGACAGGGAACTACTGGAGAGGGCCCAGCAGAGGGTTACAAAGATGATGAGGGGACTGGAGCATCTCCCTTCTGGGGAAAGGCTGAGAGAGCCAGGCCTGTTTTGCCTGGAGAAGACTGAGAAGGGGACCTTATCAAATACAAATATCTCAAGAGCAAGTGTCAAGAGGATGGGGCCAGGCTCTTTTCAGTGGTGCCCAGTGACAGGGCAAGGGGCAACGGGCACAAACTGCAGCAGGGGAAGTTCCACCTGAACCTTAATATGAGAAAGAACTTCTTGACCTTGAGGGTGACAGACCACTGGAACAGGCTGCCCAGAGATGCTGTGGAGTCTCCATCTCTGAAGACTTTAAAAACCCACGAGGACAGGATTCTGTGCGACCTGCTGTAGGTGGACATGCTTTAGTAGGGGGTCGGACTAAATGATCTTGAGAGGTCCTTCCAACCTTGACCACTCTTCAATTCTGTGGCATATTTCTTCATGAACATAAGAGCTGCAATTTAAGGTGACTAAAAGAAAGCTTTCACAGGAGGTAGAATAAAAACAAGAATAGCAAGGATAAATTTTGGTGGAAATACCTCCTGAAGTTGTGTTCCTGACATTTTGGATTTCCTTGCCAAACTGCACTGCCATTACTCTGACTCTGAAGAGCAACATCAGTTTCTTTCATTTTGTGTCTTGCCTTTTTCAGATAATCTCTTTGCAGTCTCAAGTTCCGTCATTTCTATTATTGTAACAATAATTTAATAAGGCTATAGGTGTGTAACCTTTTGTTTCATAAAAATGTTTGGTAACTATTAGCCTCTCAACCTATCAGACCAACTAAACCTGCAGAATCTAATTCATTGTCCAGTAAACTACTCATTAACTGACATCTGCACTTCCCATCTCCTCCAGACTCAAGTATGTCCAGTAACACATTAATGGTAATGCACAAGTATTCCTGAAGGTGAAACCACGCACATCCTTCTCAGCTAGTCACTGCTTCAGTAAGATATTATGTCATTGCAGACTTTTCAGACCCTGTAGAAAGAGCAATAATAGAGACAGCCCTGCCTATAATTACAGTGGCTTAACAGTTTAAAAAAACAACAACAACAAAACAGAAACAGGTCTTGAATTTCAAAATAGGTGTTGACAGAATACAAGGAACTGATTAGCAAGGTTAACTGAGAAGGTCATGAATCCGGATACAAAGAAGGATTGCAATTTATTGAAGCAAAAGTATGAAACCAATCAGAAGTATCATGGCCATTCACTTTCAGAACTGATTTGGTGAGAAACTACCCCAAAGAACACACAGAAATAACAGTCCACCGAGACTTCAGGAAAATAAAGACTGCAGAGTAAAGAAGAATATATTGTTAAAGAGGTAATTAACAACCCAAATTAAGACTTTGCAACTGATATTAGCTAGTGAAAGATTCTTCAGATACACTGAAGAAAAGTAAGGAATATGGTTGCCAGTATAAAGACAGGTGGCCCTCAAATTTTGACTTGTATTAACTTTCAGGAGTGCTGGTTGCACTACTCTACTTTTATTCCTACACTGAATATCAGTTATGACTATTCAAGTGCAAGATGGACAATGGAAATCAAACTCCAAACATCAGAGACAGAAATGAAAGCCCAGAAACTCAATGCGCCAAGGTGAGCAGCATGGGATGAGCTCAGCTGTGCTGCTCTGAAAATGCTGACACAGTTATCTCTAGGGCCAGTAGCAAGAATTTTTAACCTTGACAGTCAAATGAGATACCAGGTGATGAAGAAAAAGTATTCATATTTAAATGGAAGGATGGCAGCTACAGCCTGATAAACCTAAAATGAAACCCCTTACCTTTGAAAATGCCTGTGAGAAAGAAAAAAAGATAGTAAATAAAATTGTCTAAACTACGATAATAAAACTATGTAAAAGCAGCCATACTGGATGAGATCAACCGCTATTTAGCCTATCATCTTGTCTCCCAACAGTGTTCAAAAACAGATGCTCAAGAGCACAATGAGTAGTCTCCTTAAGCACTCTCTCAGTCTGCAGCCACCTGAAGCTCAGTGTTTTCCTGAGACAGGTGCTTCATTCTATACATTCAGCTGGCTTCTAGGCTTTTCTATGTATTTAGAGAGCTCCCTCTTATTAATTTTGGCCACTGGAATCTTCAAGTCATGAAAAAGCACATTTTCCGTAATGTATAGTGACAATGTATTCCACAACTTAAATACATACTGTTTGAACAGCCAGATCCATGTAGACTGCTGATTAGTTTAGTTAACTGGTTTTCTAGAAAGGCAAAAATCAGTAGATTTTGGTCAGGAGGAAACAGCCATGAAACTCCTTAACGAGACGCTGGCTGAAAGCATACAATATTTTTATTAATTACCCTGTCACAAATGCTGTAAATGCTCTGAGGAAGTCTGCTGATCCAGCAAAGCTAGGAGACAATACACAGGGGATGAAGTAAATCTCACAGACACTTAGAAGTGGAATAAAATTCCCATTGGGCAATATCTGATACCATAACCATGAGGACAAACTAACTAGCTTTGTGCTACAGACTGAAGTTCACTAAAATTCACAAACCTGTGTGGAAAAGACCTTCTGTGTACAAGGTGATCATGACATGGCTGTCAGCTGCCAATCTGCCACCAAAATGGAAATGCAACTTCGGGATGTAGCAAAACAGATAGTTCAAGTAAAGCTGAGGAACACTGTGCAAAGCTCTGGTTAAAGTTAACCTACAGTACTATACACATTTCTATGAAGATCAACTCAATCAAAGTAGAGACAGACAAGCTCTCTGTTTCATCAAAAGGAGAAAGAGTCTATCAAATTAATAAAAGGAGTAAGACTTTCTTTATTAATGCACAAACATTCAAGTACAGATAAAGGAGGAAATTTTCAAAAGCTACCTCTGCCAAGTGGCAACACTAGCAAATAAATCTTGGTTTAAAAAAAAAAAATTAAAAAACAAATTAAAAAGATTTCAAGTTGTAACATCAGTTGTTAGAAAATATTCCAATGGGAACGGTACCAAAAAAAACAAAAAACAAAACAAAGCAAAACAAAAAAAAACCACCCCACAGAACAAATGGAGATAGATAAACTCAGAAAAAAACCTGTGATCTGCCTCCAATAGAAAAGTCCTGGGTTCAGAGATGTAGTTTGCTTTCTCCAGTCACCTATTCTTAAATGAAACACAGACCACCACACAGAAAGTCATGACATTTTAGATAATATCACAAGCTGAGTTTATGGCTGGAACGCCTTTTATTCCAATTTCATCATCCCTTTCCAACTAGAAAAAGTGTCAGTCAAAGCTTTTTTGTTCTACCATCTGCCTTCCTTCACCATCAGCATCCCTTCTTTTTCTTCCTTTCTTTTTCCTGTATTTTCTCCAAATTCTACATTCTGTATCAACAGTTCCAGCACCTGTGACATCTTGAGGTTTTACCAAGAATTAAAAAAAAAAACAACACACACACAAATAATTCTTATTCCTACTTTTTATAGTTATGACTTTCTTTACACCTGTAGTGAAAATTACTGAATTTGTACATTTGTACAAGGCAAGGATGAGCAGCAGAGGCCCCAAGAGCAGTCTGCAAATCAAGATGGTAACAGTGTTAACATTAATCCAGAATGTATTCCTTAGAGAGGGACACAAAACCTTTCTAAAAAGGAAATTGTTGAATTCTTGCTAAATTTAATGCAACATGTTTTCCTTCTCACTTAGGAAAGCAGATTATTCACTTTCAAGATTTCTTCCCTGATAACGTACACGCTGCAATGACGCAGAGGACCACACTACTATCTCATCCTGCAAACACTTCTGCTTGTGAGTCTATACAGAGCTTTTACAGTTGCATTATCCCTCAGATGTGGTTCAGAAAACACTAAGGTAATTTGTTCCGCTTTGATGTCTCTAAGAAAATCATCCCTTCAGAGAAAACTCTTTCTATAGAGCTAGAAACAGAATGTGCCTCCTAAAAAAAAAAGGAGTCTGCCTTGTGTATTACCACTTCCACTAGAGGACATGCATGCATGAACTGAAAAAATTACATAAAGCAGATGTCTATGTAAAAGCAGGCAAGTTCTGTAAGTCATCTAGCCTCAACAATACAGTGCTCTGTGTAAGTTAGTTTATCATACATATATTTTGCATCTCCAGTAAACGTTACACAAAAATCAGAAGCAGACAGAAATCAAAGGTAAGGGTGCTGCTAAGGGAAAAAAACTCCTCCTAACCTGTACTATCACCAAAATTTTAACAAAATTTTACTGTCACTACTTGGGGTTTTTTGCCTGTTGTTTGTTTTTTTTCCCGGATTAAACAGTTTCCATTCACAAAAGTATCATCTGTATTACACGGCAGTCTACAGTATGAAGCACATGAAGACTCCAAGAACATCTCCTTCATTGGAAAAAAACCTTAAAGCCACATATACTTGCTATTGCTCTATGTTAAAAGAAACCAATATGCTGTCATCTTGTCCTCTACCATTACAGGCTCCCAAAGTCTAACACAAAGCTCTTCAATAAAAAATTATACTGAAGTGTTGCAAGACTACAGTTACTGTACAAAAAGCAAGAAAACAATTTAATCTGTTCAAGATAGACATTCAATTATCATAAAATCCACTTCATCAAGATTTAATTGCAGTATATTAGTATTTATGTAACAGATGACTTTGTTTCATTATGTACAAGAAACCATGCATAGAAGGAAGACATATCATATCTGTAATTTGCAGTGATAACAACAGTGACTCATTCTTGATTAATACAATAAACTAAGAAATAATTGATGAACATGGGAAAAGTAGTCTGCCTGTAAAAAACAAAGTTAGTAAAAAAAAACCCTGATTTTTAGAAAATTAAGGGTCAGTAATGTTCAAATTCCCTCTGAGCCTTGCCATTCTTTCAAATGATAGCTATAAGAGAAAGAAAAATAATTTGAAAAGCTGTCACATAATAGCAGGACATTAATGCTATATAATGAGATGTCACTATCAGAACTGATGAAAACTAAAGAGAAGCATGCTTCACATTTACCAACTGAACCACAATATCTACAGAAATATAGATCTTTTCTTCGTTTCATAATAGGTTATTATTAACTACACCTGACCGCATAACACAAAGTATCAAATCAAGGTTGTTCACATTTTTACCAGAAAAAGAACTCATCTGGAGAGTTATTTATTAACTTTTTCTTTTAGTATTTTATTTTATGCCCTTGGTTGACTATTATCTGTTAAACATTCCATCTTAGAAATAATTTCTATTCTAAGCCAGATCTAAGTTTGCAGCAGACTACCAAATTGCAGAGAAAATAACTTGACATTTAATACTCTGTTGAAAGTATTATAAAAGTGGCCCCTATTTCTAAGGTGGTGTACACTGAATAAACTTTGACTTTGATAGAGCTGATTTATTTGTAAGAAACTTGAAGGAGAGATTCATGATGCTAGACAAGTGTTCACCTTCTACAAATAGTATACAGCAGTCATTCATTAAGATTCAGTCCGGTTTTCTACTAGCATGATGCCTGTAGTAGTTACAATCTTGCAACAAATAGTCTGAAAAGATTGACTAGTGAACAGAATATTTTATAAGTCCTTTTAATGATTTTTAAGGTTTTAAAAGACATTTTTAGAGATTTTTAAAAGACATTTCCATCAGTTACCTAACATTAAATGTAAAACTCCTATGTATATCTAGCTTTAAAAGTCTTTGGTATGCAATGAACTTAAGCCTTAGATAAAAGAACTGGAACTGAATCATTGCAATTTATACACATTACTGTCTATACAAGTACTGAGGGTCAAAACTTCTCATGAAAGGAAGAACATGAATCACATGAATCAGACACCAACTTCACACATACACACATCGAATCTCCACAATGACTGGTACTATGTAAGGTCAACAGGCCTGTTAACAGAAGATAGCACAGCTCTATCAAAGTCAAATTAAGTTCATTCAGTGTATACGACCTCAAAAATGGGGGGGGGGGGGGGGGGGGGGGAGGGAAGTAAGTCAAGCCACTGTCCAATTCTATTAGTGTCTTCAGTTTCATTACATCCTTCAAACCTTCCTCAAAGAGAAACACATATATTTTTCAATGCATCATTTTTTCTGTCTTGTTTCCGCTTCTATAATTTAAAGAAAGAAACAGAAACTGTGAAGTCTGTACTAAATAAAAAGTTCTCACTACTCTGCAGTACATTTTTTTCTAGTTCAGCACCCTCAGTACCTGAAGTACTATGACTTTTTGTTGTACAACTCATCCATCCATTCATCCATCCATCCATCCATCCATCCATCCATCCATCCCTACTTTAAAGATTACTGTTGTACCAACAGATTGGCTTGGGGGTTGGGGATTTTTTGTGCAGCTATATTGTCTCATACATCACTGTAGTACATTATATCTTCCACAACACTCATAAAGTCAATTTAAAGTCCCAACTTAGACAAACACCTTGATGGTTACACTGCATTGTATCAGCAAAGGCTCTGCTGTTAAGATTTAAGACAGCTGATGAAAAGAGTTAACTAAAGTGTTGTTTACAATCCAACCATTCTAATTCTATGAATTGTTTTTGACAGAATCAAATAACCACCATCTAAACAACAAGCACATGCAAACCAATTGTCAATATGTAACAACAAAAACTAACAATCACAACCTCCTCATTCTCCTCCTTCAACATAAACCTCCCAGTCTAGTCAAACAACAATTTTCTGTAAGCCTTATAGATACACCATACCACCTGCACAGTATGCTTGTATAGTTTCGTAGTCAACAAATTATGCAAACTACCAGACACTGTGTGCATACACAGGATACTTCTTTATCCAAGTGCCACAGCTTTACTGAACCTTAAAATCATCTCATAAAATAACCTATAAGCAATGAAACTCAAATAAGCCTAGACTGTACCACTCCAATTATCACAGATAAAACTCAGCAGCACCAGCAGAGACCACCTGCTGTCACAAACTTAGCCAATTCAAACAGTCTCTGCAATCATCAGTAAAAACACCTAAATAAGGTACACTCTAGCTGGTAACTGAAAATCATTTACTTAAGAGAGCATCACTGTAGTGTTTTGAGAAAAGATGGAGTAAATTTTAAGTATTTTGGATGCTGAACTGGAAAGCTGGAAAACAATGTTACCTTAAACTATCATGGACATTAAATGAAAAGCTTTTGCTTGTAATAACAACCCAGATAACTTTGAAATCCAAAGAGCACCGTTTTCAGTTGCTATACGAGATTGGAAATTGAGCTGGGGAAAAAAAAAATAATAACAATGCTTCCAGATCCTACACAGGAGGATCTCCTATTAGCATGCAAAAGATGCATAAGGAGAACAATTGTGTTACTAAGATGAATGCCAGAGTCACATGAAATTCTTAAGAGCAATCTTAAAGCTTTGATGTTGACTTTCCTGAGTCAACATTCAAGAATGGAGAAACAAGCACTCTCATGTTTAACAACTCAAATTTTGTTTCGATAGCCACTAACAGTGAGATAGATGAAGTTGCAGAAGCACCAGAAACTTTCAGTTTAGGAGGGAAAAGAAGAAAAGGGCTGCAGCTCTGCAGTGGTTGGAGCAGAGAGGTGAAATAATCACAATTCACCAAGTTAATTTGACTTATTACATTGGGGTTTCTTGGACAACGCCATTTGGAGGTGGGGAAAAGGATACATTGTCGTTTCATGGAGAGATATTACAGAGAAGTGGCATTCCCATAAAAGCAGAAGGAGCTGCAGCCCTCCCTTCCCATCATCACTGTCTAATGTCAGATACATGCCCCATCAGCGGCTGCACTCACTTACAAACACCAGCTCCAAACCCTTGGTTTTCTTGGCATCTGTTATATTCATATAGGGAGTCAGACTGCAAATCTATTTTTCATGCTTCTGTCTGGAAGTCAGTAAAAATCCAGATTCAGATCGCAGGCAGTGAGAAGTCCACAACCATTTATTACTGCAACTTTCATGAAAAAGTAAAGAATGTGTTTTTCAAGTAATTTAAAACTTTCAGATAAAGAAATATTTATTGAGGGAAGCTACTGTTTGTAACATGGCACTGTTACAGAACATGTATCTGATGTTTTGACATGTCTGGAGTATCGTGTGCGGTTCTGGGCTCCCCAGTAAAAGACAGGTATGAAAATACTGGAGCTAGTCCAGCAAAAGGTTGGGAGGATGACTAAGGAATTGGAGCATCTGTAATATAAGGAGCAACTGAGAGAATTAGGATTGTTTAGACTAGAGAAGAGAAGGCTCAGAGGAATCTTATCCCAGTGTGTATAAGTACTTCATTGGAAGGAGTAAGAAGATGAACCCAGACTCTTCTCAGTGGTGTTAAAGGAAAGGACAACATGCACAAACTGAAATACAGGAAATTCTACTTACACACAAGATAAAATGTTTTTACCATAGGAGTGATTCAGCACTGGAAGAGGTAGTCCAAAAAGGCTGTGGAGTCACCATCCTCCAAGATATTCAAGAACAACATCCTAAGCAACCTGCTTTAGTTGACTCCTGAATGGACTGGACAATTTCCACGGGTCCTTTTCAACCTCAACCAGTCTGTGATTCTATATATAAAAAGAAATATATTTTTTCCAATTATTTGTCCAGTAACTACTGAACGTTCAGTAGTTAATTTACCTGGACAACTACTCTCTCATCAGCATGTGTCCTTATAAGAATTCAGAAAACTACCATGAAAAAAATTGGTCTTTTTGCCCGGTTTTAACAAAGCAGCAAGAAAAAGCAGAAGGCACGTCACAAGAAAAAAAGAATTTCAATGACAAAGCACGCAAAGAAAGAATTATACTTGGTTTTTGTTACACTGCAGTAAAGAAATAACATACGGACCTTGAATTTTCATATTTTCCCATTTATTTTATACAGAGAATACATGATATAAACCAATAAATTATAACAGATAAGCAAGCCGAAACCATTCTTTTGTTAATGTTTTCAGTTTGTTCTGAAAATCTGTACTTTTTGGGCCACATAAGATGGCTGATTTAACATACTGCCATTTCCAGTAAAGTGCAAAATGTTATTAGATACCAAAATTTTGAATATTTTAAGCACTTACCTCATTTTTGCAGTTGAATGTAAAGCCCAAACCTATTTTTTGGTTACCCATGCAGATGGACTCACTTTAAATAAAATAAAACTTCTCCCACTATTTTCAGAAGTATTAAACCATCTTCTCTTACTTAAAACACAAATTATGACAGTGCAAGTAAGGATGTCTTACTCTGCTTCCACCTTGAAGCTGTTCACATGAAAGAAGTGTAAACAGATCACAATAAATAGAAGACCATAATATCATCATCATTGAAAGACTAACACATCCCCAAAGATATAAAGATAAAAAACCAAAAGGTGTTTTAAAATTGCAGGATTTTTCAGATTACTGAGGAATAATCTATAACAAAATCTGGAAATGATTCAATATCATTGCTCTCAGTCTTCATAATGCAATATGGCATACACCGCATGGAACAATGGATGAGTTCGTTAACCCTTAAAGACATGTGAACATACTATAATCTTTGCAAAGGCAAAACCGATAGTATTACTCCTGTTTGGAAACAATTGCTCCCATCATCTGCAGTATAGTAATTTTAAACCAAACCAGAATACCAGTGGCTCAGCCACCAAGCCCTCCCAGCCCAGTCATGCAGCACACACACACACGACCTGACACAGGGAAGCTGTAGTGACAGATCTGCTGGAGGATTTTCTCAGCCCTTCCACAGCAAAGGCAGGCTGTTTTTCTTCTGCCTCCGAGGACAATAAGAAAGGATATTCTGAAGCACTGCAGGTAACTGCAGCAAGAATGACCAGAGTCAGTGATGTACAGAGCTGGATATGAGCTGTTGGAGGAGGAGGTAGGTATAGGCTGCCCTTATCATACATTCATGGCTAACACACTGAAAATTCAGTAAATCAGGTAATATGCACCCTACAGTGAGATTTGAGTGAAATGCTACTTCAAGACCTTTATCTGAAGGAAACAAGGCACACTAGTCATTACTCTACTAGTCTACACATCTACTAAAAAAACCAAACACAACAAACCACAAAAAACAACAAAAACACCAAACCAAAACAGAAAGCACAACTACTAGCAGAATAAAGCAGAATAAAACAAAGCCCTACCTATGTACAGGTAACTAAACTAATGTTAATCTGCATGGCTGACTGTCAGTCACAGCTTATGTTGCAAGGACAGCAGTCCATATGCAAAACAGACTCCCTCACCCTGTCTGCCTCAAGGCAAAAACCTCTACTGAAGCAAAACAACAGGGACACCTAAGCAGGCCATACATGAGCTACCTGTGAGGTCACTCACCATTCAGTTCATCTGCCTTTTAAAGAACAGGTATAATACACAGAGAAGACTATAAGCCACCAATATTTTGCAGCTTTAAAAGAAACGAAAAGTAGAAGAAGATGGTGATGCTTTTCTCAAAGGTGTTGTAAAACAGGCGCTGTGGGAAAGTGCTTTTAACTCAGGGACAGTATTTGCACCTCTCCTGAACTTCCCCCCAAAGGAGTATTAATTATTTGTGTACAAATCAACTGTGAGTAGTTACTTGGCTGGAAGTTTCTGACTGGAAGTGGGAAGACTTTCCAGAACTTTGTCCAATGTGAGTAATGGGAAAAGAAGCATTATTTCATTTCCAGAGGAAACGCAAAAATCTGCAAAATTTTAATGACAGTGCTCAACCAAGTCATTGTTTTTCTATGATGCATTCATACATATACATGGCAGCAACCAATTCCTCAGAATTCTGAAGCTTTAATAAAAACGCTGCCACCCAAAACTAACTTCTGCCACCCTAAGGTTTACTTTTGTTTCTACTGAAGTCCATGGTAAAATCTGAATGCAACAGTGAAGTTCATGCCTCACTACTTTTGTTCTCTGTATCACCATCAGTAGTGCATAGATTGTGTGAAGTTCAAATTTTAGCACAAAGATAAGTATTTTCACTGTGGTACTGTTTTTATTTGAAAACTGAATTTATATATGCTCTATTTAGCTCACAGTTGCACAATACACATTACTATCAGGAGCTGAGTATTGCATAAAAGGAATGAAGAATCTGACATGAGTGTTTATAAAAACCAAATAGGTAGCATAAATTGACAGTATGCTTCCCTCTGTCAAGCCTCTTGACATTAACAAGCAATGCTCTATAGGTACACTAGTTATTCTTTTCATTCTGTTACACAATACAATTACTAACTCTTCATAGCTCTGGTTACAAATCAAATGTGAAGCAAACTTATCTTGTCATATATCAGCATTTAAAATATTCCTGACAACCTTCACACAGGGGGATTTTTTTTAAGATTCACAGGTACCTTTCAGCTCTATTAGCTTTATTGATGCTACTGGCATAAGAATTTTATCTTAATACATTCGCACTTTTCTGTTGTGTATAAATGTATAAACACTTCATAGACCACAAGAAATAAAAGGAAAGGAAAATTATGATTCAGTTACATGCAATGACTATTTATGGCCCTGTTAAGACCCCTGGGCAGACCACAATAAAGGTGCTGTGCAGTGCTTCTCTTACATAATGAATCACACTCTGCACTTACAATAAACATCCAGGTGCAGTTCATGATTGATTGCATTTTCACTAAGGAGTGCAATAAGAAATCAGAAAAAAAGTTTGCTGCTGCACAGATTAGCAAGTTTTGAAATGGGCAATGCCATTAGTCACGTAACATCTTGGTGCTGGTGCCTGAACTGGACCACAACCCCAGCTACAGCAATAAATATTACAAAAAAGCTTCAGTACCTCCCGCATCTCACTGACCAGACCTGCATATACAGAGAGTATATCCGTCCACAGAAGCAGGACAGTAAGAGGAACACTGTTAAGAGGGCCAGCATCCAGAATCCATATGTAAGGACATCTGCATTTACTGGATTTCCAACAGTAGGAACATATATGCTCAAACACCTCTTCCTTCAACTGTCACTATCTAGCAAAAGGAGCAGTGAGACCTTAGTATCTGGAGAAAGCCCAAAAGGAGAAGAGGAGGGGATAAGCAAGAGAAGAAGGAACAAATTGAAATGTTTTGCTATTGTTCTACCTACCTTTAGATTTCTACTCAGTATATTCTATATCTATGCTATAATACCTCCCCCCCTCACCTTCATGCAGCAATATGAACTCAAAACATTTTTTGTATTGATGTTTGTACTGCTGCCTGCACATCAGAGATACTGATACATGATCGATTGTTGCTCCTCTAATCCTCTTGGTGGATAAAAACTGCAGCTTCCTAGTTTCTGGATTAACAGGCAAGAACCTGAAGTGCCTTCCTGCCATCTGGATCGTTGTTAGCTGAACACAAAAAACAGAAACAGAATGGAAAACATCAGTGTTAAAATTGTAATATGCTTCTGCATATTCCGGTCTGATCCAGAAATGAAGACCACAGAATACATGACCACTCAAAAGAATGATGACCAGCCTGGTTATGGAATCAGGTCATCTACCCCATAACAAACTCTGTCATGGTGTTTGAGAGGAGGAGGGTTGGCATCTAGTTCTTCCATCACCACTTAGAAAACATTATTTGTTAAGTCATGTCATGCCCAAATTTTATAGATCACATCTTTACAGAAAATAAACACATCAGTTAGATGAGGGAGGATTATTCACTCATTCTGTCAGCAAGACATTTTTGGAGGATTTAAAGCAGAGGAGGTAGAGTCAGGAAGACTGGAAATTTACTGATGCATGTGCAATGCTTATGAGGGCTTCTGTTTCTCCTGCACCTCCATTTTGGATTATTCTAAACATTGGCAATAGCTACACAGCTGCTTCCTTTTGATAAATTGTTGAAGCGTATTTAGCCAATTAAAAGCTATGCAAATGTTTCACACATAACTTCCAGGAATTTGTTCTGCATGAGGAATTTTTATTATGACAAAAAGTATTTATCAAATGATTTAGTCAAGTATTTCTTTAACGTAAACAAGTGCAAGGCTACAGAAATGTGCAACATTATCATAAAATGTGAAAGCAGGAAAGTCTTAAAAATTATAGTATCATTATTAAGATGATACAGATCTCTGTGCCCTGCTGTCCACAGGTGTGCATGCACACCCCCTACAATCCCTTCTGAAGTCGTCAGAGAATTACAGCTACATCATGTATTTTATATTCAGAATAGTTTATTCAGCACTCATATTCTAGCTTCCAGCAGTGTTCATCACCTCATTATTTGGGTACCAGACAGATAAGTATCATCTGCCAAGAAAAACTTCATAATAACTATCTTTCTAGACAGACTCCAGAGAAAAAGGTCTTTTATCCAACCCTCTGGAGGAGAACCAAGTTTAAGCTTCACCAACTGAATTCTGAAATAGCCTGGACTAAAGGAATAGTCAGTGTTACTCAATCCTCTGGCATCCCTTTGATTTTTCTTTGGAATATTCATCAAATAATACCCACTCAATCCACTTTAAATCCTTTAATTTCTTCCAGCACAAAACCACATCCCACTGTTGCTACACATCCACCTGGTGTTTACTTTTTAGCATGGTGACAAAAGCAGCCAAGTCTCTCCTAAATTAACTGTACCCTAGAGAAGACTAGCCATACATCATCTCAGACTCTGAGCTTAGCACCACTCCATCCTAATATGTCTCCCAGTCACTCCCTTCCTCCATCCTTAGTCTTGTGTGGTTAACTTCGCCTAAGTAGAACAGAGCAATAAAAAAGGGACAAAAAAAAGGGACTGATGTTCCACTTCTGAGACAGTAACTCCTAACACATACTTGTAATCCACATGATTTAGTCATGTGTTTTTACAGAAAACTGGTAAGCTTCATGGTTTCTGCATCTGGATTTACCACCCCATCCTCACGCCACTCCTCCCTTCCCCCTGCCTTTAAATACAAAAAATGTTAAAGCATCAATTACAAAAAGCTTTGGAACAAAGGGCAGATGCAAATACATTAATGCAAGTAAACTACAACAAGCTAAATGTAGTAAAACGTACAAGTCTTGTACAGCCATACATGGAACAGTTCACTTTTGAAGCAATGAAATTACCTTTCAATTTGAAAGTACTTTGAATATAAAAACTTACAAAAGAAGACTGTAAGACACTAGGAGAGGCCATCCAGTCTATCCCAATACCTAAAGTGTTACATTAAGTATAATCTAATAAATAATTAAATAGTTTATATTTAAGGGACAAAAAGGTAGACATAAATAGAAAAGTGTTCTACAAATGCTGTATTTTCAATATCAGAACTAAATATTATTGTACCTGCACACAAAAAAGCCCTCACACCCTACCACTGTAGCACAATTTAAGTCTTTTTTTACATAAGAGTAATAAAAAGAACGAAAAAAAGATTTTTTTCAGAATACTATATTCCTAATCAATAAAAAGGAATAAAAAAGGAATGAATGTCAGAAAAGGAAGGCTGTAGCAAGCACAACAGTTGGACTGCAGCCAGCAATTGCCCAGTGGAAAAAAAAGGGTAGCCAAAACATTTCCAGAATGGAATTTGTAGTGAAAATGGAAAGTGGGAACTTAAATTCTCTAGTACATCACTTTGGCTGGTCCTACAGTTAAGGAAGCACGAAGGAAGCACAGACACACTACAGACCAACTTCCTTGGTCTGCTTTAATGAAAGATCCATCAATGTTTTCTAACATCTACAAACAACCTATGAAAGAGACTGCTTATTAGCTTATAATATCATCAATCCACTTTCACATAAAAAAGGTACATGTTGTAGATGCATCAATAGCTCTTGTACAGATTTAGTCCATTCTACAAAAGGCAGACAACTGAAGGCACTCAGATGGCAAACTTCTGTGGACTCTTCAAAATAAATGTCATACAAAGTGTATTTACCACATAATAATAATACTGCAAGAAAGCAAGATATGCAACCCTTGCTTGTCAGAGTATCACAGCTACCACCTTTGTAAGAAATCTATACAGAAAAGCATTACTCAAAAGCTCACGTGTGGTTACAAACAAGATTTAACTATCCTTTTTATAAAAATACTTTTTCTCAGAACAGACGTTCTTCCTCTAAAACCTCCTTTTTACATTTCCCTCTACTCGGGAAAAGGAGTTCCACACAAGCCATTTCCCCATCAAGCAGAGGTATATCCAGCTCTCTTTCACAGATGCAGTCAACCAGAACAGACAAGTTTGCTTAGATAAAACATGCACAGCAAATGATGACATATGACCTCCACCTACAGTGATCTTGTTTGCTCACTAGAGGAAAGCTAGGGCTTATTATGTGCAGAAAATGATTTACATTCATGGGACAGATCACAGTACATTCTCTCCAGGTCCTGAAAATGTGCTTCTGCAGCAACAGAAGCCACTTTGCTCTCAGTCTCTAAAACATTGAAATATGTGCCCTACAAACAATGTTTATTTCCACTTCAAAACACCTCAAAAAATTACAAACCACAGACAGCAGCACGTTAAGGAAAAGAAAAACTATAGATAGATTTTTAAAAAAGGAGAAATCTGGAACTGTGGTTGAGAAAGAGATCTTAACAGCTGTGATTAGTGAACCGTGCGTTTATACATCTTTCAACATTACAGGAAGCACTGGGTGAATTTCAGCCTGCCTCAGTTGGCAAAAGTCTGTTGCGTTAAACTTGTTGACAATGTTGTTTAAAAAGAAAACTAGTATTTGACGGCAAAAAAAAAACCCCAGTGTGTCATAAATGTCAAATGCAGGATTATAGAGCAAAGCACAGATATTCTGGACTTGAATTTCGGTGCATAATCCAACCATCTGTCGACCAGTTGTGCAGCAAAATCAAGATAACGTGGAAATCTCCAAAAGGACAGCCAAATTCTCTTCCTTCAGCTACAGCATTTCCCCGTTTATGAACACGCCCGCGGTAATCGCACTCTGCCTGCAGATTAACCTAGGGGAGATGACACTCGCCACCGGCAAAAGGAAGATTGCAAAGGCAATCCTGCCAGATAGGCAAGATAAACAGGGCGCTCCGCTCCCGCTGAAGCAGCCTGCAGAGGCAGACGCGGACTTCGCCGCGCCGGTACGGTCGAGCCGGGCAGGGACCGGGGGCTCCGGGATTCCGGGATTCCCCAGCCCTCAGCGGCCGGGAGATCCGAGGCAGGCTGCTGCCCGGCGGGGAATACGGGGCTGCACCGTGCGGCCGAAAACTTAAACCCGCTGGAGCGGGGAGCGGAGCCGCTCCTGACGCCTCTCCCACCGCCGGGACGCCGGCCCGGCGCAGCCCCGTATCGGGCAGGGCTGCGGGTCCCGCAGCTCCCCCACACACCCTCCTGGCCCAGCGGGGACCCCGCAGGAGAGGCAGCCCGGCCTCCCGGGGAACAAAAAACAAACACAAAAAACACTCCGCGGGGTGCGCCGAGCCGGGAAGTCCCCGGGAAAAACTGCCTCGCAGCCGAGGGGCGCACGGCCAGCCAAGGGGGCGCACCGCACCCGGGACACGGGTCTCCAGCCGCGCTGCCCCGTCGCGTTCCGGATCGCCGGGCGGCCGCAGAGGGGCACAGCTGCCCGCCCCGGGGCACGGCTGGGGGCAGCCCCGCGCCCGGCCTGGACACCAGTTGCTCGACCCGCGGTGAAGAAGTGGTGAAAAGAGCCCGGGGACGGCAGCGGAGCCCCGGGTGCGCAGGGCCCCCCGACCTACGGGCGAGAGGTGCTCGCCCCCCACGGGGCAGACCGGGGGTCCGCCCGCGCAGCCCTCTGCTTCTCACCTCCTTAAGTTCCTTGGCCACGTCTTTCAGGTCCCCCAGGACTAATTCCAGATCTTCCACGATGATCTTGATCTGCTCCTTCACCTTGGCTTTGGAGGCTGCCGGCGGCCCCTCGGACGGCGACGAGGAGGAGGATGCGGTCCCCTTGGACTGGGCGGACATCCTTCGGGGCAGCCCGGCGCGGCCAGGGGGGCACGTAGGTCAGGTTAGCGCGGCGGCCGCCGGCCGCCCGACCCCGTCCCTCCGGCTCCCCTAGCTGCCGCAGCCGCTGCCGCCGCCGCCGCCTGCCCGCCCGCGCATCCCGCGCCGGGGGCGCCGAGCCGCGCCGCGCTCCGCCGGGCGGCCGCGCTGTGCAGCTGCCATCGGCTCCCGGGAGCGGCGCGGGGGCCCGGCTGCAGCCCGCCGTGCGCCGCGCCTGCGCCTCGCCCCGCCCGCTCCGGCTCCGGCTCCGGCTCCGGCTCCGGCTCCGGCTCCAGCCAGGCAGAGGGGCCGGGGGAGGAGCACCCGCCGCCCGCTGCATCGCCCCCGCCCGCGCGCCCCGGGGGGCGGGGGAGGCAGGGCGACTGCTCCGGAAGAGTCGCTGTGCCCCCGGTGCCTGGCCGGGGGCCCGCGGGGGCGAGGGAGCGGCGCTGCAGCATCCCGGGGCCCCCGCCCTGGTCCCCGGGCACGGGGGCTGGTGAAACCAGCTCCGCCGGAGGAAATATTTAGTCGCCAGAACGGCCCCCAGGAAAGGGGGCACTTTTCCGTGGCAGGCTCATGGCAAAATCCCTGTCGAAGGAGACAACAGCAGTGCCCGTTTCTGGTGGAAAGGTCGTAACTGGGAGGTGACACACACACCTCTGCGCTGCAAAGTAACAGTTCTGGCCGCGCTGGGGTGCACCACGCTCCCTGGGGACTTTGCTGCTGTGGGAAGGATGGTGCCTTGTGAATGCCACCGAGCCGGTAAAAGACACTTGCGTGCCTGCCCGCCACCGTGTACTGAGCAAACACGGGGGATCGGTAGACCGACCCTGTTCTGGCTGGGAAGTAACTGGCTGTGCATCTCATCAGACAACGCATGTTAGCCAGAGTAGCTTCTATGAATCTGGTACCCGGCTCTTTGAGGTAGAGGCCAGCACTGCTTTTCAACACAGACTTCCCCTAGAATTACTCAGAGATCGATCTGTGAGGCCAAAGAGATTGCTAGGTACCACTCACCTCTGGTGGTGTTCTGTCTCACTGCAAAAAGGTGGCACGTTCAGGTAAAAGGAATTGGTCTAGGTATTCCTGTCACCCCGCTGGGCATGAACAGCAAAGAGAGGGCACGCAGCCAAGCCCCACTTCGAGGATCACCCTGTAGAGCTGCAACTTTGATGCTGCAAATGCTGCCCAGAGTTTTGGCAGCCTGAGATGTTTTAACCTAGCTAAAGCAGGAGGGGAAAAGCAGAAACCTTGCCCAGAGCCATGTGTCTGCGCATGGTAACAATCTCAGTTGGTGACAAACAGTGCATCTCTGGGAAGGCTGTGGGACTGGGGTACACACAGACAGGGGCTGCGACCACTTTTTACTGGCATGGGTTTGGTGTAACTACCTTTCTACATATGAGTGCTATAAAGTGTTTGGCTGAAATCATTTGTTAGTGAGCATATATTGTAATATTTTTTCCTTCAATTATTTCACAGACCTTTTAAACAACTTCAAGGAGGCCATGTTCAACAAGAGCCCATGTCTTTCCTCTTGGCTTTCCTCAAGTCTCATGGTAGATTTTTTTCAGGTTACCAAAGCAAAAGCTGTTCCAACACTGACTTTTAAAAGCATTCCTGCTGGTTATTTTTACTTAACTGTTTCTGTATGAGCAACAACATCATATGATTTCTGAATCTAGCTAAGTAATAGTCTGAATTTCCACACTGCAGTCAACACTAAATTAGGAAGAAAGCAACCCACAAGTTTTTAAGTTTTCAATTAATATGTTCAAATACTATTCCTCAAAGGCATTGTATGAATACAAAAAAAAACAAAACCAAAAACAAAAACAAAACCCCACATTTATAAGAAGTTATCAGTGAAATTATCCATGCAGAAACCAGCACATATCTAGTTCATAATGAGTGAAAAAACTGTGTTTTCTGACAGAAGTTTACTGTATAATAGTATACTGTACATACCTGTACATAACATGACTCCTTAGGTAAGGGACAGTTTCTACTACATTTCTGTAGAAATCATCAACATTGTCACAAAATTACTATCAAATTTGCTATAGACACTCTAAATTTTGTCTAGCCTATGTGAGCATTCATAATTAGACGTATTTTTCCTACACAACTGCTTACTTTTTTATTGTCTCTGTATAAAGCCTTGGCACCTCTCACTGCTAATATTTTTACCTTAAGACGACAATATTAATCCCTGTTCTGTCTCATCAATTAGTTTTAAGTCATGACAAGACTTTACCCGTAATCCTTTGGTTATCCATTTTCCTCAACCCTGTGACCATGTTTGGAGATTTCCCAAACTTTTGAAGGTATAAATAGTGTCCACTTCAATAATCCCTCTATTTTTGTAGTGACATTCTTGTAAGAGCTGTGCAGGATTATATTTTATATATATATATATATAATTTAGCACTGATCTTTTGTATTCATCCTAGTATCTGATGCTTATACTTGAAAAAAAAATGACAGCTCTTCAAAGTCCTGAGTGAAGTTCATTGTCCTGTTGGTCTTCAAAGCAGTTTTATGCTATTAAAAAAAGTGGTATACCTTGCCAAGCCATGTCTCAGTTAACTAATAGATAGCGTCCCATAGAAAAGTTATCTACTAGTTCTATTTCTTCTGCTTCTCTCTCTGCAAGTAAACGTTATTTATCAGTGTGTTATCAGTTTATTCTTTTTGAAGTCTTTCTGTCCACACCTTCGTGCATCTCACTGATCATCCACTAACACTTTTTTAATCCAGAAAAAAAAAAGCACCCAAACAAAACCAAAACACACATTAAATGAATCCTCAGTGAAGTAATTGTGGCACTCAACCATACAATTGCCAGCAGTGATCTCATTAAAGCTCACAAGTTGAGTAAGGCTTGGCCTGATCAGTAATTGGAAAGCACATCATCTCTCAGGAAAACCTCTCAAGATGCTGCAAAATTTTGGTTTTGTGATTCAGTAGATGGCACTTTTCCTTCTGCAAAAAAATATCCTATATCTCACCCCAGTGTTACAAATAGCATGAACTGAACACACACACAAAGCAGCGATTTTATCATGCTGTTTTATTTATGCTATTTATTTTATATGTGGAGGCACAAAGAGTTGGAAACTGTTCAGGAAATCATGAGTAATTGTAAAATATACAAGAATCACAGTAATAATTTTTCATGAGAATCAGCCAGATCAGTCATAACAGAAATAAAGAAATGTAATCACTTTTAAATTTAATTACTGCTCTCTTATTAAAAAAGAACCAAAAATAATACAAAAAAAAGCCCCAGATGCTTACCTACTTGAGAGGGGCTGATATAGTACCATAATACTTTCATGATTATTCTTGTATGAGCATAGAAAACAAGTGAGCACTTTATAAATTGTATATGTAGAACTTTGTGCATACTTTGTACATATAGGTACATACCACTTTCCCCAAGTCATTGGTATTTCAGATAGATTAATTAAAAATTAATTTCCTATTGACTGTTGAAAGTATTTTGTTTGGGAATTGTGATATTTTATCAAAGATAAAGGTTTAACAAAGTCTTCTTAGGTCAAATAAAACATTTTTAACTGGAATGTTTGGATTTATTCTAAATATCTTCAAACTTTCCAAGCAACATTGAAGAATTTACAAAGCAAAAAGATACCTAGCTGAGCTAATTTTGGGAATGATAAAACAAAACCTTAATATATTTTCTATCGCTCTTTTGAATTTGTCCCTGAAGGAAATAATCCACATACAAGGCAGGGAAGCACTGAAACAGTAAACCTGTCTTTGTCATCCCAAATAAAACTGGGGAAGAAAGCTTGATTAAATTGCTGTAGACTTGCATATAAGACACGTGCTAATTAAAGTATTCATTAAAATCTTCAGAATTAATCATGAGTTAAGTTAAAACAATGGGTTAAGCTACAGTACAATGCCACTAATTTACATTCCAGACAATTGTTAAACACAGGTTTTATCATAGAAACATCTCATAGAATCATAGAATGACTTGGGTTGGAAGGGACCTTAAAGATCATCTAGTTCCAATCCCCTGCCATGGGCAGGGACATCTTCCACAAGACCAGGTTGCTCAAAGCCCCATCCAGCCTGGCCTTGAACACTGCCAGGGATGGGCCATCCACAAATTCTTTTCTCTTCTCTTCTCTGTCCTAAAAGAACAGTGGTCTAATCTCTTTCCTAAATGCTCCTATATTTAATGAATATGGTGTTCTTTTCTTAGTTATTAAACAATTCTTTAACAATTAGGCTGAGGAAGTCACACTGGCTATTTGTGCTCCAAACTATAGAGTTGTAATTCATTTGTATAGAGGCTGAAAGACTCTTCAGTTAAAGGAAAACATTAAAAGCACTTTCTGAACTGTGGTATAATTAAATGTCATTATGTTGTTTCATTTCTTTAAAAACAGCAAGTTATTCCCTTGAAAAGAAACTCAGGATGTCACAAATTAAACAACACACTTCTGAATTAAGTTGGCTCATTTCCAAACAGTAACTAGCAAACATAACAGATGTCAAGATTATGGCAAAATCACCCTTTGCAACAAGTTCTTGTCTTACTTCTCCAACATTTTTCTTCTTGATATTTATTTAAAACCAGAAATATATGTATAGGATAAAACTAGTCATATCATGCTTTCAGTCAAGTGCACAATCCACACATATTTCTTGTAAGGATTTACATATTGGTAAAGATGGTACAGGGCTGATTATTTGTAAAGCACAACTGTAAGTGTGGAGCTAAGATTTTAAGAAACTGAACAGACAGCTTAGAGTACATTATCCTCCCTCCTTTAAAAGTAAAAGTAGAGCAGAGTTTTATGGAATCCAAGTCTATTTTCATTGCATGTTGTTTGTGATGTGTGTAATCAGGGTGGCAATAAAAGTTACCTTTCTTATCTGGCAAATCCTTTGTTGAGTGACAGTGTGTAAAAAAATTACTCAGTTATTTTGGCCTCACTTTAAAAATATCTGCAATAATTTCTCTATTAAATAAGAATAAAATTACTCCCATGTATAACTCACGTTCAATTCCATCAATCTGCTCAGAATGGAATGTCACAGTAGTTAACACAGTTCAAAGAAAAATCTGTATAATGTCTCTGTATTAGAATGCCAGCTCCCAAGATTTATTACTGCTTCACATGGAAATAAGAAATACTACCTAGCTGGAAGATAAACTTGCTGAAACCAAGTCCTCTTTGAACCACTTGTATTCCAGCAGGCTTCATTGGTGAGCTGTAAAACAACCATAGCAAATGAACCATCCTCCATCTGGGATATTCCCTAGGCACTAAATTGCAGTGGACTTTTTTCTGTCAAATTTTAACTAGTGGTATTTCTCCAAAAATGTCAAAAGCTCTGTAAAGTACACAAGAGAAAGAATTTAAGTGATTTATTTTCTGCAAACTAGTTCCTCAGTACCTAGATAAAGAAATGGAGCATCTTACTAAAAAATAAGAGTACCAGTTTTTTCTGTGACTTGTTTTAATTCAACAAATACTCTGGTTTCAGTGTAAAATTCAACATAGTACAGGCTATGGATTCAGTAAGAGGATAATAAAACCAAATTCAATCAGAATACAACTACCTAAAGATGATGTGATATTAGGAACTTTGTCCAAGCTATGTGAACTTTGTCCATTCATATTATGCAATGGCTTCTAACATTTTGTAAATAATTCTCTGTGCAATGCTTTGTGTTGGCAATGACCTGCTAGATAGGCAAGCCAAAAAAACCAAACCAAAACAAAGCAAAAACCCCTCTTATTTTAATGTGGGAGAATAAGAAAGCAACTATATGCATACACATCCTTGAAAGATGCAGAAATGTATTTGCTCTCACAGTAAATATTCAGTTCAATGTCCACTCTTGGTGGAAAGAATTAACAAAAATGGCTGTCAATACAAGTAATTGAGACATGTGCAATCAGAATATTACATATGACAGACAATAAATAGGAAATGGGTCAGGGAAGGAATGAACATGATTATAGTATGCTTACTGCATCTCTCCTGCAAATACCCATCAAAATGGTTTTAAAGTATAGGAATAATGAATACATTTTTTTCTCTTGAATACATTCTATATAATTGCTCAGAAAGTTTCTTTTTTTTAGTAGAAGCAGTTTCTACTAAAGTAGAAGTTTCTTTTTTTTCATTTCAAAATTGAAATGCAGACAGGTGGTAAGACTGAAAGGAGAACAGTGGCTGAATATGTTTCTGCAGTAATCCTGAAGCAGTAGTTTATATTAGTCATTTCTTATGCTTATTTTTCAAACTCAGTTACTGGAAGTTATATGCTTAATCTAAATCTACCAAGATTGGGTTTTTGTTTGTTGGTTAACTGTCAGCTAACAAATTGGTGCCTTTTTTCCCCTAAGGAGCTGTTGCTTGGTGTCAGTTGCAAAGTATTTCCTGTGGAGGAATATCCCTTTACCGCTGGCATTTACTTCAGTAGTACATTATTGCAAACATCTGGAGCACACAAGCACTGTCTGGATTCTTTCCTAAAACACCTCAATCAGAACAATCCGAGCAAAAGAAATGCCAGATTAAATGAGTAACCCAGACATGGAAAATTACTGGAGTACAGTAGCAAGAATGCAAAGGTAAAAAATGCAGTTCTTTCAACTACAGGCCTACAGTGGATTTTTTCAGCCTCTATCTCAAAGCCCACTCCAGCTACAGCAATTAAAAAATGATTTTTTCTGTGTCATACACTTTAAAGCAAAGGTGAACGTTCACACGTTCAAGGCTTTGGTTTTAGCCTGATGAATTATCTATCGACAGACAATGAATCTCTGCCACTTTCTCCCCTACTCCCCAGATTCAAATTATGTTAAAAGCCGTGATACAAACTAAGAGTAAGAAGCCAGAAACATAAATAGGAAAGATCCATTACTCACTGCTGAACATATGACTGGACTGTGTGAGTGCCAAGTAGTCCCTTGAGGTACTGTCTGTTCTCCAAGTGGTGGCATGAGAACATGCTGGTTATGTCCACGCCTCGCTGAACTGGGCCCATAATGTTACAGACCCAAGCACCCAGGGGCACCAGCCAGCATCTTCCAAACTATAGGAAAATGTTCCCATATTCCACTCCTAAATGCAGATAATTACAATTAAGATTATGTGATCTTTCCTTTATTCAGTGTTAACAGATTATTATGTAATGTTAATGTCATCTTTTATAAATTTGTACATTAATTCATTTCCACTATTCTTTTTTAATTTTAAACAGTATTTTCTATTAAACAAATTTATTTGCAGATTTAGACAATCAATGTACCTGGAATCAATCTCATTGTTTCTAGCAGTCTCTCAGGACCTGTGACTTCTCTTTAAAATGTCAATTGCACAGTAATACATACTGGCATGTACATTTTGTTGAATGCTTCTTTGATAAGTAATGTCAGCTATTTTCAAGGAAGTAATATTTTCAGTGGCCATCTGAATGTCTCATCCACCAGTCACTCAAACAAAGTGGCTGTTCTTGCTTACCTCAGCTTTGTATTTGTTCTGGAGAATGTGCAATTCTCTGCAGCTGTGCTGGGAAGACTCACAACTCCCCATCTCCTTAGGTAAGAACTATTACTTATCAAAATCTTCAGAATCAAGTGCATGCCATTTGCTTCCTTGATAATTACTACCGGTCCATTTTTAGCTACTGGTTGAGAAAAAGGAGCTCTAGAGCCTATGCACTCTGGACTGTAATCCCAGCTGAAAAGTACAAAACCAACACAGTGATAGAGCTTTAACTTTTTCATGACCTTGAATATCTTTCTTTCAAAACAGTAGAATACTTTCTGATCCTTCTAGCAAGCATAAGGAAAAATTAGTAGCACTCAGGTGACAGAAAAAGGCCATTTTACCTTAGTTTTATGATTTATATTTTTTTCTTGAACAGGATGTAATGTTACAAAAGCTTGGGATAGGAAGGTAATCCAGACCAGACTGAATATTTCCATTCAAATACAGGCTGGTTGTTTGACAAGCCAAGCCATTAAACACTTGATTAGTAGGTAACATGTAGAGAGAAAACAAGACCAGTTTTTTCAGAAAAGGTTTTGGTGGGTTTTTTGTTTGTTTGTTTTTTCAGAAAAAAACCCCAACTTTCAGAAAAGCTGCCAAAATTAAACTTATAGCAAATATGCTTGACTTATATTACCTGAAGGCCTGACCTACAGACTACAAGCTTCCTTTAAAAAGTGAGACAGTTTGATCTAAACATCTGTAAAATTATTGTGACACCTGCTCAGCATGTCCAATGTGTTCTTTTAGCAGAAAGATATAATTTCTGTCTAAGAAAGTCCGCTCACAAGAAGAATCTATTTTAGTTTTGCTGGGATATGCTCTGTTTTTATGCTACTGTCATTTGGTTCTGCAGTAATTCAATACCAGGCGCAGGTTACTGGGCTAAAAGGACCTTATTTCTTACCCAATACACATATGCTTCTGTTCCTGAGGTCTCAATTCATACTCAAGTCAGTTTAGTACTATATTGCTTAATATTTCTATCTAGCCAATAATATAACTAAATGACATTTGGTACAGGTGCAGAGTACCCTATTTAGTAAATTGCCTTATAAATCTCCTATATTGATATTCTTTTTAGCATTGAAAAATGCTAAATGTAATTAGAGTTGAATATTCTTGCTTTAGAAGATCTTACATAGAATAACACTACTATGAAAAGAACTTTAAAACACATTAGCACAGTAAAAGAAAAGAAATTCCCACATATCTTTTACAGTCTGAAAGGTGGGGAAAATCCCAAGTTTTGTCCCTTGCATTAAAATATACATTAGTTTGCATAGGAACAGCAAACCTAGGCTCATCTAATATCTAAATATTAGTAAAGGAAGAACAATCCGAATTTTCTTTGGCTCTTGCTATTGCTCAGGCACTTAACGTTTGAAGGTACCTTATTTGTATCATTAACACCATTTTGAAGTTTCTTACAGCAACTCAGATTTCACCTAGAGATAAAATAGTAAAGATCAGAAGGCTTAATCATGTTCATTTGTGTCTCTGATAATTTCCATTCTTTTTTCTGCACTTGAAAAATAATGCATCAGTACTGCGCCTGACAAACCCAATAAGCCCCGTTTAGTATAATTTACCTTTGTAAATTTGAGGCTTCAACAACCTTGTCAGTATTTGAATTAAAAAACAATCAATCAATCAAACAAACAAACAACAAAGGAAGAGCTACAGAGGATTCTAGAAACCTCTTCAAACCACTTAATTTTGCAAATTGTTTGGAGTGTTGATTAAAGTTTCCATAAATATTTTGTGGCACTGACCTTCTGCTTTGGAAGTTGGTTAAACCAGAGGCACTGAAAGCAAATACAATCCTAAACCTGTGTAATCTGATAAAATGGCTAATCAAGCCAATGGTTGAGCCAGTTTGTAGCTAGTTGGCCTGCCTTACTTATCCTGCTGCTGAGACCATATATTTTACTGTGAAGTTCAAGATAGTTGTTTTCTTGCTTTGACAGACACTGGAATCTATAATCCCATTCCTAAATTTCCATGTAATTCTGCCTTCTCTTAAATTCACATGTAAATCCAAGTTCTACAGAAACTGCTGGACTGATTACTTGCACTTGTGATTTGGGTTCCAAACATTTAGTGGTATCTTAATCATTTGCTACTGCACAAAGCAAGTAATCTAAGTACAAAAGAGAGATTCCTTTAAAAAGGTTTGGTTTATATGCTCAATCCTGTCTGTTTAGGAGCCGAAGTGTGACCTGAGGTCTCAAGGTCCATCAGATGAAATGCTCTTTCTCCAGATTTATAGAAGGGGCATACATAGATACTCCTCTGTTCTCACAGAGCAGACCCAAGTCAAGACAGAAGTCCTTTTACTGTTGTGCAGGTTGTGTAAGGGAGTTAATTCAGTCACATATTTTCAATCAGTAGAGAGAGAAACAGAAGCTTGTAACTTTTGCTCCATTTAAGATTTTTGACATTCACTTCTGTTTTCTGCAACACGAAGTATATAATTACTGTGGATGTTTATTGAAGAAGTGGGGGGAAATGCATTCCTATTTCCAGGATGCTTTCCAATGATCATTTATTCTTAAGTGCTGAAATTTTTATCAAACCTCAGCTTTCATGTGATGCCTTCTGAAGCTGGTAGACTTTCTGATTACTGTTGTTGTAGCGCAGCAGTTTATTATAGCTGAAATGGTTTTTGCATGTAACTGATTCTAAGTCTTTGCACTCACCAAGCTAAGGAGTGGAAGAGGAGTATAAACTCTACAGTAATCAGAGGTAAATATGAAAAGTTATCTCTGATTTGGCATTACCTTTGGCAGGACTTCATACACATATAGATACAAAGGCAGGAATCTCAAATCATGGTGCCAAAAGGGTCCACAGAATTAGCTGCCATGGCTCTCTTATGTATCATTTGAAGTAAGGTGACCAAGCTCTGTTTTTCTGCAGCACTGCCAAATCAGGCAATAGAGGGTTCAGTAATTTAGTTTCTGTTTACATTTTATCTTACAAAAGAAATGCATGATAAGCCATAAGAATCAGAGTTTTGAGTTCTTATATTTCTGTTGCTTTTACTTAGTACTTGTTAAAATACTTACTATCATAACTGTGTTTTAACTATTGGACTACTCCCTGTTCCTGTAGCAATTAGGCACCAGAGGAGGGACTAGAGCCCATATTTTGCACTCCTAGCAAGAAATTCTGATTTATAGGATCAAACTCACACCAGCTCTGACTACCTGTTTAACTGATGTTTACAAACTAGAAACCGTATTTCTAAAGTTTCGAGACAGCTCAAAAAATCCTCAGTCCCCCAATCTATTGAAAATTGTCCTCTGGGCTTGAGAATAGGTCTTGTCGCACAGAAGCCATGTACTGAATTCAGAGACAAAGAGGATCAGCTTTAGCTCTCACTGAGGCCTAAGGCTGTCTTAGGCCACCAGAGAAAAGAAGGGACATAGTCTTCTGTTGCTACATCTACCCTGGCCCCAGGAGGTGCACTGTACTTGAAGGCAGAGCCTGAGCAGGAAGTAGGCACCTAATGATACCAATTTCACCTTCTGGAGTGAGGCTTCTGAGCATCCTTAAGAATAGATACTTTGATTCGTAGATTTTTCAGGTACAGACCTTGGAGATACAACAGATTCGCATCAAGCTGGCACCTGCCAAAAGGTCTGAGTGTGGAAATGGGTAGAAGTTAATATTTACATACTTGTTGATCTCTTTTCCCTTAGCTTTGGTGGCTTAAATTTCTGAAACATTGGATTTAAAATTTGCAACCTATGCAAAAGCTCAAAATCTGTTTTGCAACAACACATCATCAGTACTGTAATGATGGTCTAACCCAACTCACATACCCTACCAGTGGGAAGAATCCAGCAGCTGGAGAATTTGTCTTTTAAAAACCTGGCTGGTTTTAAATTAATGCAAGAAGGAAACATCTTTCAAAAAAATGTTTCATTCTTAAAACTTTATAATAAGAAAAGGAGCTTATGAGACTAAACAGATAGTCTGTATTTTTGTCATTTTTCAAACATTGCAGACACTATTGCCACACTCTAATAGGTTCGAAAGTTGGGAGGAATAGTCCCTAAAGTGAGAAGAAAGTCTGTCAGTGCAATCAGTATTTTTAAATATTTGGTTAACACTCTTAATACTAAGTGATAGGAACCATATGAGGACATAAACAAATAGACATCACTCATTCACTTTTGCCTAAGACCAGACTCACTTCCATTCTTTACACTTCTGTTCCTTTTAGATACAAAACAGTGATTGAGGGGGAAAAGTGTTGGCTCAGCTGTGTGGCAAGATGGGGTACTTGGAACTTTAAGTATCCTGGCATGTACTTCTTTGGAAGATTTCCAAAGTAATCGTGTTTTATTCCAGCTGGCATGCAATGTACTCCTGCCACAGTCAAGACCTGAAAAGGTTTACTTCACTAAATGTATAAGGTTTTCTAGCGTCAGACACAGACTCTTTTTTTTCACTTCTTATGACAGTACTACTATCTCCAAAAATTATTTTATTTGGCTGTTTTTGTTGCATTTGACTTGCTTCTCACTCAGATTGAATTTTCAATCCTTGAGAAGAATAATAAACCTTGAGGTTGCGTGTGTCCATATTGTCATTTTTTGAGACTTTTGGTGTACACTATCTTTGGTTGATCTGAGGTAACATACCAAGAAAAAATTTGATTGATCACAGGTATAAATTTTAGTGTACACTAAAGATTGTATTTATACAACCACAGTGACTAAGCTATAGTCTTCAACAGCTGTATTGAATCAAAGCATATACTTTAAATCAAAATTATTGGCAATCTATGAATATATTATATTAAATATTGAATAATATACAGAGCAGTCCTTTGACAATGAGGAGCAGGTCATTGCCATGCTCCTCAGGCTGTCAAAACATATTATCATCTCCTCCTTAGGGCATCAAGAATCCTGATTTTTTTTCTGCTCAGTGTCACACTTTTCTTCTCTGATACCATAGGATATTTCCATATGAGGCAAAAGTTGTACATTTTAATTTAGTCAGGAAGATTTTATGGTCTTCAACATCTTGAGTGAATTCTCTGATCATTCATAGCCAAAATGTGCAACAGTTCCCCATGTCTAACAATGTTTTAAATCCTAATAGTCTGCATTGCTTTTGGAAAGACAGAAACAATGGCATACCTTCTTAAGTGGTTCTTCAGCAGGTGGGAGTTCCTGTTGGTTATTCTTATGGGATATAGCCCTGTCCTTAGTATTTCCTTTTGGTTACCCCTAAGCTGTTCTTCTGGCAGCATGGTTATGTGTTTTTTCTCTGTGAAGCATGGAAGTGGCTCCCTGCAAATCACAGTGGCTTCTGGTCTCCCTTCCACAGGTCATATACCTTGGAGTTGATTCAAAACACTCAAACTTGTATTTCTTCAAATTTGTCTTAGGAGTTAGACATATGTTTAGCAACACTGTCCTATTCTGTCACAACGGAGAAAGGCAGAAGCTGAGGACAAACAACCATTACCAGAACAGTTTTCTGACCTGTGCACTGCTCACTACCCATATTAAAGGGTACTCAAATGAGAAGAGATCAGGAATTTGTCTTGATGGAGCAAAGTTGCCTTAAATTCCATAGAGGTGAAACCTCATTAAGGTGATACAAGCTGTTGGCTGTCATGCACAGGTCAAGTTTCAGATCTACTGTTAGATTAGCAAAAGGCTTTCAAAGAGCAGCTATTGTTGCACATTTGTCTGACTTCCTAATGTTAAAATTAAATAGACACTCCACTGTTGGACATACGTGGAGATTTCTGATATGATATTGATGTATGAGAAGACCTGAATCTGTATCTTTGTGAAGTATTCCTTAATCAAGGATGTCAGTGGCAGTGGTTCACAAGCCTTCTTCCATTTCAAGCCACAGAATCTCTCATGGATAAATTTGTGGGCCAAATAGACATTAAACCTTATGCCCTGAGGATATAGGTCAAGTGTACTGCACATAAACAATCAATGATGCACTGCACATGAAATATATTCCACACTTCTCAATCAACCTGATACAAGCATTTACTTCCTTTGGTAAATACATGCACATGGCAAAGATCCTCAGTAATAGTCTGGTATAGACAGAAGAACTAGGGCTACTCATTCTTAGTCTCTTCTTTTCATAGATGTGAGCTATAGACAGGCCACAAATCAGAGAAAATGTTCTGCTTCTGGTACCTCGTTCTTATCTGCCATCTTGTTGTAGGTTTCATGAATCCTTTCCCACACTGTTTTTGTGTGCTATTAATGATTGTAATAATGTCAGTTAGATTGTACCTGCACTCTAGTATTGATGTTCACATACTACTGCTCTGTTACAAACAACAATTAATAGCAAGTATTAAATAATCGTATGTCCCTTGCTCTCTTTTTGTCAGGACTGTAAAGGTTGTACCATCCTTTTAACTTTGTTGGCCTATTCTTCTGTAAGACAACTATCAGTGTTATGGTACCTAGTTTGGTTCATGTTTTGAGCATCCCAACATAGCTCTGGCAAAGCACAACAGGCACAAGGTGTGAGTTGCATCAATGGGTGGAGGGATAGACCCATAGTCTCCAGGAAAGAAAGCAGCTAGAGGTGACCTGCTGCCAAAAGAGTTCTTCCAGCTGCAGTTACTCCTTGCCCACACAGGAATGGCACAACAAATTGTATATACTTTTGTGCAGGTGGACCCTGCATACCACTGATCTTTGAAACTTGTGGAAATCATACTGTGCTTTCAGTCTTTTCTGTTAAAACTGTTTGAACACTTAGAATAATTATATTTGTTATCTAGAGAGAAAATCCAGAACTGAGAGTCACACATATGTGATGATCAAAGTATTTATTTGCAAAGAAGCTGCCACCACTCATTTCTAATCTTAGAAATACTATTCTTAGCCAGCCAGGACTTAACACATCTTTTCTTTTACTGTGTGTAAGTGTTAAGTTACACACAAATGATTTTAACAACTATATTTAATCCATACCCAGGATTTAAAGACACAAAACCTAAGAAAACTGAGTTCAGAGGTAAGTTAACAATTATTTTGCCAATGTGTTACATATAGTATATTTGCATTGAGTAATGTGTATTACAAAAAGACAGAAGTGAAGATACACTTGAATTATTAGTGTATCTCAACCTTTCTAAAGACATTATGATTTTCATCAAGTACAAGAATATTATAGTTCTTCTTAACTTGGTAGATTTTTCTTTTTAGACATGTCCTTGTTGTCTGCCCCCTGACAAATTTTTAACAGGTAAAGCTGGTGTATGGTTTAGGGTTTTTTAATTACTTTTGTCAGGAAAAGGAAGTAGAATTTTGTTGTTGTGGTGACAGCGAGTAAGGACATGATGTTGCAGGTTAAAAAGCTGACCTAGTTGACCTCAGTGGCCAAGGGTAAAGTGGCAATTAGTGCCAGCAGCCAGGGAGCATGCTTGCAACCTACATGAGAGGATCTGAAAGCAAGTACTGGATCCTCATTCTGTGTTTCAGCAAACAGCAGCTGGAAAGTTGCAAGTAAACCCTGGGGGCTTCCGATGGAGATGTGTCAGGGTACTTCGGCACTTTGGGTCTTGAATGAGGAGAGGATGCAGCAGGCTGTAATATGAGTGCTGAGGAGCGGAGGGAAGAGGGCTTTGTTATGGGCTATAATAGAGTAGCTTTGGGAAAGCAAACACTGCCATTTATGGAGCTGCAAGTGCTAGGGCTGTGGATCGCTTTAAAGTGAGAATACATAGCAAATAAGGTGCTCCCTCTTTCCTGTCACTGTCCGCTGTTCATTACTGATTTTAGAGGAGGTTTTCTGCCTCCATTGTTTATACCATAGAAAATTAGACCTATTTCAGCTGGGCATTTGAGAACATAACTGTTGTAAACTCTTTTAAAAGCCAGCACAACAGTCATTCACACAAGAAATTGAAAGACCTGGCTTCTAATGCCTGCCCCAGAAGGGCAGACTGGGTTTAAGTATCCTCAGGCAGAGAGACAGTTCTAATGAAAGAGGCTTCTCATATCTCTAGGTGAATGACAGTGGGGTAAGCATCTTGCATGTATGCCTTTCTTCCAAAAGAGTACATTTTGAATTCCTATTTGAAAGAAGTGTGGTTGGAGCAAATAACTGAATTCATAGAGAGAAGTAGAGATTAAGACTAAATACCTTCCAATTAAGCGCATAAATTATTGAGGACCAGCCTCACAAATGCTTATCTGTCCCTAAATATTGAATAGGGAGTTTGAACACTGAACCCAAACCAGCAGTTTCTACACCAAAGCTAGGAGCCTTCTGTTAATTTTTGCCATGCTGAGTTTAAACCATTCTTGCAGACCTACTCCTGAGCTTCCATTTCATATTTAAACAAGCATTTGTTTAGATAAAAGCTGGCTTTTTATGTCTAGAATCTTGATTCCAGACAGCTATATCACCAAACATTGTACTTAGAGAAATATTTACTAAGCAGACATAAACAGATTATCTCAAATTTGAACAGTTACATTTAAAACATGTTAAAAAAATAATGCTGAAAGCATTACTAGGTCTTTACAGTAATACTTACATAGCTGTGTCATGCTAAAAATGCCAGTTGAATAAATCTTTTAAATTCTTGAGTTAACAAGGCAAGGTCTTTTACATTTGAAAGTCACAGATTATCTACTTCCTTAGGTTAAAATATTTTAAGCAGTATTATGTAAAATATTTATGTCAGTTGAATTAAACTTTAACAAACTGAATATACTCCTTGTAAACACATATTACCAGCACATATATTTCAATAAACAAGGAATGCATTCTCTTGTCACAAAACAGTGGGTTCCAACAACTCCAGCTTTTGGAAATCACATTTACAATGATTGAAGCCATCTAATTTGCACAAAAGAGCAGTGGAAAATTAATTTAAGAACACATTTGGTTTCACATATGTTTGCAATAAAACTGTTGTTTTAAATGACTTAATTAGAATGGTTTGTCATACTTACTGGAAACTAGCATAAAGGCATTGTTGCAACCACAGAAGTCAGAGAGGGAGTGAAAGGACTGGGAGTGGAAAGAAGACAGCAAGTGTTTTAAAATTCCTGAAGAGTTTAACAATTCCAGGAAAAAAAACAATCCTCAACTCCAGTAACACGTCCCTCTGTGTGAACACACATACGTGTTTTCTTAAGGGGAGAACTGCAAATTTGTTTTCTGCAATGTATTTCATCCTCAGTAAACTGTAATTACTAAATATAGTTTAAGCTACGCTACATATCTCAGAGTGGCACCACAGAGAACAAAGGGAAAACATGCATCCGCTGCCTTGGCTCTTCCATCATGAGATTTTCCACTCAGCACTTTAGCTACAACAGTGTTCCTCAGAAGTCCTTCCAACACATTATGGAAGGAAGGTTGGTGGAAACAGCATGGCATAACAACCATCAGCAGTGACACTCCGCAATTCAAATGAAAATTCAGAATTCAAATGAAAGTAATTTACTCAACTTCTGGTGATGTCCCCAGGCAGGTTTCTCCTTTCAGCTCTGAATCCAGGCTCTGACCTACAGGCTCTCTGCACTCAGGTTCCTCACTAGCCAGCAACTCACCTAGCAAAGAATTTAAGAGCTTGCCAAACTTAATTTTCTTAACCCACAAGCTCACTCACTAATCTTTATACAAATGCTCCATCTCATGTGTTCCTGTTTCAGGTTACTTTCCATATTGTCAGCATTAATAAGGCCATACCACAGAGCTCTGCTTCTTGGTATAGACCCATTTAGATTTACATCTTCCATTATAGCTCTCCCTCCTCTTTTAAAGTAACTATAGAATATTAATTTTATTTGACTCAACTTAGGAACAAGAAAAATACATTTATATTTTCCTTGCTTTTGCACAGACTGGGGGGATACCTTTCCCTAGCTAATTTTTCAGAAGTTGCAGCTCCAGCTTTCCCAGACCATTATTAATGGCTTCTGTCAGGATGGATCCCTTCAAACACACTGTCACATCAGTGGCATCACATGCAAAATTTTGTGTTTGTTTTCACAGTGCTTTGTGTTCTTCAGATATCTAATAATATGAGCATAATATGAAAGTTTAATTACATTGATGAACAGGCATCCAAATAATGGATGTACCTCAAAGCATTTTAATAATACACAGTAATATGTATTACTGGGCCAGTTTTGAAAGTTATTTAGATATTTAAAAAACAAATTAATGTCTCAAGAGTTGTTCATATACATTGAGAAAACTAATTAACATTGCAGGAAATAAAAGTTAGAGATGCAGGTATCTTTTAGAATCTCAGTAAGTATTTGAATGCTGGAGATGAATGAAAAATCGAAATTTCTTCCCATCAGAAGTTTCGTTATAAAAAATACCCACTAACTCAAGAGAATACAAAGCCATTAATTTCTTTGTTGTTTTCTTGAACTCTTCCTTTAGTACCAGAAATCAAAAGCAGATTCTGTTCCCTTTTCCCTTTCCATTTTAGTATCTTTGAAGTAGGTTCACAACCCGTTTGTCTTAAGACCTTTTCAGTGTCACACCAACTAGTCAGGTAGGCAGAGTGAGAGCTGGAAGAAAGCAAAGACTTGCTTATTACTAAGAATAAAATTCTCCATGCTTCCTTACCAGAAACAATTTCCCTCCTCTCCCTGTAAATGGAAAAAAAAAAAAAAAAAAAAAAAAGAGTGAAAGCTTTCTTGGGACTGGCTAGAATTTGACAACAAATTACCATTCAAATAGAAGTTGCTTCTTCTATGCCTGGATGGTGGAGAATTTAATGCTCTGGGAATTTATATAGCTTAATTTTAGCCCCGAACTTCAGGTTTTGCACATTCAAAAACATATAATACAAATGCTTATTGTAATCCATACTTTGATTTTTTTCCTGAGCCTGAGAATACAAAATAATACAGTAAAGTCTATGAGAATACAAAACATTACACTAAAGTCTACAATCTGGAGCCATAGGTATCAGTCATTCGTAAGAGACCTCACACTTGAAATAAAACAGAAAAAAAATAATTAGGAATATCAAAATATCAATAACAAAACCAGTCTCCCTCCCCTCCTTTTTTATTAGAAACTGAAGCTTTTATGATCCTTTGTGCCATAGATACTGACAAAAAAAAAAAAAAAAAGTGAAGGGTTTTTGCAGAGTCCTCAAATCAGCAGTGAGTTTTAATCACAGATGGAGTGAAATAGAGGCTCTTGCCTCTGTCTTAGTTACATATGTCTTTGCTCAAACAAATATTACAGTTATCAAATCTGTAGTGTTGCTTTTTTCCCATCAGCACAGTCTTTAAAATCAAACACTTCTGTGCTGAGGAGAGGCTGTCATATTGTTCCTTCCTTTCTTCTGCCCTTTAAATTCCATTAAAAAAATCTTTCTGAAGCTGGAAGGTTACTTTGATTTTTATAGCCTCTGGAGAGAAGGAATTATATTAGAACTTAAGCAATGGAGAGCACTGGCAAGATTAAATTTAATCTGAAAGGAAAAGGCTCAGGAGAAATATTCTTACAATGTAAAAAAAAAAGACCCCACCAAAACCACCCACCACCACCAATTTTCAGGATAAAGTTTGATTTGTCACATTCTCAGAAGCAGCTGTGCTTTCAAAAGAATGCCCATTATTTTGTCTTTAAGGAATCTATGTGACTCCAAATGAAGTATTTGTTTCTCTGTTTCTGCTTTGGAGTAGAAAAACACACTCCGCTTCAATTACTGGCTGTGAAAAAGGTAAACAGCAGCAGTCTGTTAGGGAAGAGATGATGTCAAATGGAAATCAGTGGTCATTTATTCTTGAGCCTGAGTAGTAGGGAATTTATAGAATGAGGAAGAAAAATAAGGTCATTTACATGTCAGCAGGCTGTATAATCTTTCTGCCATCATTATTTTTCTTAATACAGCTACTCATGTTGCTGCAAGTGTTCCAAGTAGTGGGGCTGATTAGAAAGATGAACTTTTCTGAGGAAGTATTTATACTCAGCTGCATATGTGTTTCAAGCTTGTGAATCTTTGGCAGGACACTAATGATTACTTAACAAGTAGTCTGGTAGAATTAGTGAATAATTGCAGTAATAAGGATTGTTTGTACAGTTCAAGAATAAACTGGTTGTTCTATTGCCCCAGAATCATATGCACATATTGACTAGGCTGGGAAAATTTTAATCTTTCCAAGTCTGATACTTTGTACTTGATGCTGACCTAAGAGACAGCATATTAGCATGCTGTCTTTGCATATAAGCTAGGTAAACTTCAGCAGTGCATTAAATGCTAGGTCCATTAGAGAGGAGGTTTCACTGATCTGAAGGATGTTGGTCCTTTCACCTTGTGTAATATCTGTCTTTGAGATTTAGGGTTGAAAAGAGGTGGAAACATGATGTGGTACTAACACTCCAGATGTCTGCCTAGGTGAATAATAAACTAACATCAGTAAACAGAAATATTTCTTTCTAGTTTTGACAGAAATGTCACATGGAAATGCTTAGAGCTGTGGGTAGATTCTATCCACCTCAAATACAAAATACTTTAAAGTTATCATGCAATTATGTTGACCCAGTAGTCAGACAACCTTTTATTACATGCTATTAGACTTGTTGAAATATACATTGAAACGTAATAGGAAATGTGTCTTAATGCAGATTTAAATTCCATTTTAAATGGAAAATGTCAGTGGGGGACATTTGTGTAGAGTGTTTAGGTGGGGCTTTTCTGCAAAAAAAATGCATTAAATTGTTGAAATTGCAGAGAGAGGACTGGGCTTTCATATTTTTCAAAGTGGGCTCTGAATTCTCTTCTTTTTTTCTTTTTTTTTTCTTTCTTTGTTGTAGAATACTTGAATATACTATTGGCTTCTAGCCAGAAAGCTCTGCTTATCTAAGAGAGTGCTTAGGCACGTGTTGCTGAAATGGATGATAAACCACAAGTCACTTCTGACTGAGCATTGGGACAGAAGAAGCTCAGTTCATTATGATCACCTTGTGGGGAGCTAAAAAATTTAGCATCTTAGTCAAATAATAGACATGCACCAAATTAAATAAAATAAATATTCTGCAGAGGAATTAAAACCTTATAGTAGACATGGTAGTACACTACTTGCTTGTATATAGTTTTTGTTAACTATTTTCTTTCCAGATAGAACAATAAAAAAAGTAGAGAGAGAAGATAGAGAAGAAGGTTATTTTGGACAGACAGCTGCAGTTACCCGGAGTAAAATGGGTACATTTTTCTGGAGACACTGGAAAGAGGTAAATCTGGAGCAGAGTAAAATTCAGAATTTTATTTCTAAGCTTCTGGAGATGATTGACAACTTTCCACATATTAACAGAAAGCAAAAAAAAGCTGTAAAACTAAACAAGATTTTGTTTTATTATGTAAGAATACAAAAAAAAACCCAACCCAAAGCTGCTTTCCAAACTTTCTCAAATCAAGCAATATTTTACAGGAAATTGTACCTTTCAACACATAATGATCCAGATTCCACTGTCACCAAGACTAGTGAAAGTTTACGTATAAAAGTGATAAAAATTGTAATTAGGCTATCATCCAGTGACTTTTTTTGAAATACATATGCAAAAAAGTAACCAGTCTTCTTCAAATTAAAAGGAAACTGCTTTAGAGAAAACTTAATCTCTGATTCTTCATTTAGCTTGTGTTTCTGCCTTCCTGGATGGGAAATTTTAGCCTTTGCAGCCCACAGCATGGCAAGTGCTATGGAAATATGAAATATTGCAGCACTGCAATGTTTAAAAAAAGATTTATCAGGGTTATGAATCAGATCCAGCACCTGTTTTCATCACTTTGATGATATATTTCAGTTATATGATTGAGTTATTGCAAGCAGCACCATGTAGCATACAAATGTTTCTTTGATGGATTGAATAAAACTAACAAACAGTTATAGGGTAAAGATGTTATCCCAACTGATAGACTGATGAAGGTTTTATGCAAACTGCAATGCTCTTATTAGAGAAAGCACCTGGCACTGTCTTCCAGAAAACATCAGAAGATCTCCTGTGATTATTTTTTTTTTCCTAGTGGATAATGCTGGATTAGTTGAAAATAATGTTTTTGCCAGGAACAACACTGGATCACATATTGGATATGTGACTTTTCCTAATGTTATATGAAACTGCTGCCAAAAGGTTAGTAATTGACCATCTGAGGCAGAAAAGTCCCCTGACTTGCCTTAAAATACATGATTTTAGGGATAGTCAGACCATCTATTAGAGCAGGCTGATAAAGAGAAAGAGATGATGAAAGTCTTTGTGGTAGTTTCCCTCAGGTCACACATGCAATTTGTCTTTACATGGCAGTGAAGATATTCAAGGAAAAGCAAAGACGTAATATTTCAGCTCTTAGTAACAAATTGTTCCACTTCAGCCACAAAGATATGAGTCAAGACTGGGAACACACTGTGCTATGGGTGAAAACATGTAGTGACATTACCAAAGTTCTTGCACTCCAAGACACAAGAGGGAAGTCTTTCAGCACAAGGACAGATTGCTCAGGATCCCTATTTCTAAATTATTCTGAATGTATTTTGCCTTAATTTGAATATTTCAGTGCAAATGTTGTGTTTACAATAGCACAGTGGGTATTCATCCCAGGCCCAACAGATCTCAACACAAGAAACCAGGGAATCAGAGACTTTAAAAGCCAGCCATACTTATAAATACATCAGTTTTCAATAGAATTGTTGTGTTTTACTCACTTTAGCATGTAATATTCAATGCTACTGATTTGTTTCATTTAATCCCTGGCAGAAGTCACAGGAATCCACATCCCGGGAAATCCACTTTACTGTCTACTGTTACATCAAGCAGGCATCTAAACAGCTGTAATCTAACAAGTTTAGCTCCATCCCTTCACACATCATGTTTAACCTTGCAGAAGTCAATATGTTGCAAGTGTATGCTCCAGGCACCTGCTTTGCGCTAGTGTGTAGTAAAGGCCACTGCACTGGAGCCAGACTCGGGGCCAGAAAGCTAATCTTTCCTTTTAAACATTTCAAGTCAGATTTGGAGTGAGCCTCCAGTTCTGTGAACGCTACACACACACACACACAAAAAAAAATAAATCAGACATTTACAGCATCTGCACATTAGGCCATGTGAATGCTCATAACCCACTGTGCTCACCACATGTTATTAATGCCCCTTCCAGGCTGCAAGGGAGAAGAGTGCACAACACAGAATTCTGATCCAGGGCACAGACTGGCTCTGCTGGTCCCTGCCCTGCTGGCCTCTGCCCTGTGAGCTTCAGCTCCCTTCTGGGAGCCTGTGTTTCTAGGGTGTTCACTGAACATGAAGCCCCTTTCATGACAGGTCACAACCTCATTGCTATGCTTTTCAGAATGTATGTAAACCAACCTTGGCTAAGCCTTGGGATCAAGCACAAGAATACCACAGAGGAAAAAACATTTTGAAGTACTTTGGGAATTATCTGCGCCTTCTACTCCTAGTACAAAAGTCTTTCAAATCGCCCTGTGAGAAGCAAAAAATATTTTTCTGGCAGTTAAATATAATTCTTCTGCTCTGCATATGAAATGATTACCACTTAAAGTGATGTGTTTGAGGATTTTAGGAAGATACAGATTTCTTATCAATCAGATTACTTTACTGACTAGATTTTTTTTCATTTTATCACAAGATCCATGTTGCAAAAAAAAAAATATTGTACTTATTTAATAGTTCCAAAAAAAAAAAAAAATCTTTTAAGTAAAATAATATTTGGTCCATGAAACTATATGGAATTAATTGTCTTTTATAAATCAGGAGATGGAAGTCTTAGGGTGAATATCTCTTCTAGCAATAATGTAACATATCTCACAGTTTAGTAGACTTAGACAAGATACACCTCTAAGTTTATTTGTTTGGAAAAAGTCTGATAGATTTGAAGGGATTGCGATTCTTGCATATTAAAGCTTTTATTTGCCTTCCTGGAGGATGTTTACAGGGAAAGAAAGGAGATATAGTTCTCCCTGTAAATCTAACCAAAGGGAATGTCCAGATATGAAGCAACAGTTTGTCATAGTAGGAAAACTTTGAAATCTAAAAGCTTGGTGCTCTGCATAGAATTACACATGACATGATTGTTACCGAAATCTCGGAATGAAGAATTTATCGACACCAATGTGATGTAGATAAGCAGACACTTCTTTATTAATGGCCGGGTGCGTGAGCGAGTCCTCTCACGATCAACGCACACCAGGTCTCAAAATCAGACACCATATATAGAACTTATTCATACATATTCATTAAGTATTCATGCATAACCATGATATTTCCCGTAAATCATTTACATACTCTCCTCCTATATCCGATTCTGCGCAGTAAAGCTTAGAAAGGTCTAGAAATGGGTCTGGGGTACGATTTGGGTAGGTGGTATATGAGTCGGTGGTCGCGATCTCCCACTGCCGGAATTACCTTTTACTAAAGTTCACGGTTTCTTGGCAGGCACCTACAAACTGTTCCAGTCGCCTCTCCCCAGTTCCCATTAATCTCATATTCTGACATTTCAATACACCTCTGCATACAGAAGACTGGTTAAATACAAACGAACCTTTCAACCCTAGAGTTATTACCTACGTTTTAACAATAGTTCCAGGCCCTTCTTCTAGCCTTGGTACAAGACGTACAGAAGATCTCATAACAACTTCTACTGTGCAACTATAAGTTTCAATAAAAATATTTCTTATCCTTCTATTTTTCAATTTTATAAAATGACTTTATAAAATCAATTAATCAATCAAATAAAGTCAATCAATCTTAACTTATTAACAAATCGATAACATGATAACCAGTTTCATGCTTTTGTAATCCAAAATTTGGTCAGCTGCAATGGCAATTGGTAGGTAAACATACTCCTGTCTGGTTTCCCTAAAAATGTCTAGACTCCACTGAGTTTTTCTGAAGTACATTATAAAATCTCTCACATGTGTAGGTCTGAAAGGTGATGTGAAAGATACGTACATCAGTATCATTGGTCATAGAAGTTGTTAAAAACAAAGAAGCAAACAAAAAAATCGGCTTCTGGGATTTGACAGTGAACCACTTAAGAATAAACAATCATTTCAGTCCAGAGCATATTCAGAATATACTGGGATGGTCATACTGGAGAAACTTGAAAACTGAAAACATGGGGAGATAAAATCTGGAAAACACAAACTGGTAAGGGGCATAATGTCTGAATAGCAAAGTATTCAGAACTGGAGTGATCTCCCTAAGAAAGCCTCATTAACTGCTTGAGTGTATAATATTTCTGGACTACAATCTGTAGGCACAAAATTAAATTATGCAAATTGTTTTTAACAGATTACTTAATCTGAAAGGGAAGAAGAAGTCACACAGCACAAGCTGTCTGCAGCTTTAGCGTTGCCAGAAGTCCTCATGTGTGTCACAGCATGTTTAGTAAGTCCAGTATTGCCAGATCACATGATGAAAAGTGGATTTTTGTGATATTCTGCTTTAGTCAAGCTCTTTGTATATATGCAAGTATTTAACAAATAATTGCCCAATGAATGGGAACCAGAAATATATATTTCCATTCCCTGATTTTACAGGATCAGCAAAATGTCTTGCTCTGTACTGAGAATGGTTCCTACTGCTCCTCAAGTGTGAGAGTTTGCCAGGAATTTTCTACTGTCTTCTCTGGTGCAATCTTTAGAGGCAGGCAGTGTTTTAGATACCACAAGCACTGACCAAAGAGAAATCCACTAATATCTAATTGAGAGATTTGAGAAGATTTTTTTTTTTTCCATAATAAAAATTCTATAGCTTAAGTTTTAATGCTGTAAAATGCTTTCTTTGGCATCCCCATTACCCAATACACTAACTGTACTGATCGAACAATCCTAATTTAAAATAATCTTATTGCTTTATCCTTTCATCTGTGAAAAAATTTACATTAAGAAATCTGCCATTTCTTTGTCTCTTCTGCTGAATTTTCATACCTAATTTCCTTGTAATCTTTTTTATTATTATTATTTTCCTGCTTGTTTTACTTTCCTTCTGCTCACTGAAAATATACTTAATTCAAAGAAATCTTTATAGATGGTTGAAATATCCCCTGTAATTCTGCACTCACTGCTTCCTTTTGGTCTTCTGTCTTTTAACTTTTTTATGGCTCTCAGTGTTCTCCCTTTCCAGATTGTTTGTGTTACTTAAAAGCCTTCTGCTTATTGCTTATACTGACTTTTTATATCCTTTAATCACATTGGCCTCTGTATGTACATTTCCTGTTTAAGTCTGAAAGAATGAATTTCTATTATAACTTCTACAAAAGTATTTCTGTATTTTCCAGTGTTTTGGTGGTGACTTCACAGACATTAAAAGATTTAATGGTTAGTATTCTTGGCATGAAATACATCTTTTTTTTAATTACTTTTTTTTTTTTCAATTTCCACTAGTATATCTTCAATGTTATGAATCTATATTATCTTATGTGTATCTGTCATGAACATTCTGGCCGTGACATCTAATACATGCTCATAGAACTCAAATTCAATAAATTATTTTAGATTATTTATTGGGATCAGAAGAATCCAAACCTGGTATCATTCAAGAAACTGAAAAATGTATCTAAACAAAAAACCCTGAATAACATACTTATTTCTATTGGTAATAGTGAAATTATTACCATAATAAACACTTTTCAATTGTCCTCAACTGTAAAAAATTTAATAAATTCAATATCATTATTACAATTCTTAAAATGTATTTTTTGTTTGCACTGTCTTTCTTCCTCTGAAATCTGTCTGTGTCTGTGTGTATGTATAGTTAAACATTACTTAAATCAATGAAGAGAGGAAAATATTTAAGGGGCTTCTTCATGATGGCAACCTGCCAAGGCTGTGTGGGTAATATATGCTTTCTGCAAGTTCCAGCTGTGGAGTTAGTGGTGGTCTCTTACTCTCTGGGGCAGGTAATTACCAGAATATTCTCACTAGCTCCTCATAGCTGGGTCAGGGGATCGAGTGCACCCTCAGTGAGTGCGCAGATGACATGAACTTGGTTTGCAGTGTTGACCCACCTGAGGGCAGGAGGCTCTGCAGAGGGACCTGGTCAGGCTGGAGCGATGGGCCCAGGCCAGTTGTGTGAGGTTCAGCAGGGCTCAGTGCCGGGTCCTGCCCTTGGGTCACACCAGCCCCACGCAGCGCTACAGGCTGGGGCAGAGCGGCTGGAAAGGGCCTGGTGGGAAAGGGCCTGGGGGTGCTGGGTGACGGCCGGCTGGGCAGGAGCCAGCAGTGTGCCCAGGGGGCCCAGGCGGCCAGCAGCACCCTGGCTGGTGTCCCCAGCAGTGTGGCCAGCAGGACCAGGGCAGTGACCGTCCCCCTGCACTGGGCACTGCTGAGGCCGCCCCTCGAACCCTGTGTTCAGGTCTGGGCCCCTCACTGCAAGGGGGACATTGAGGGGCTGCAGCGTGTCCAGAGACGGGCAGCGGGGCTGGGGAAGGGGCTGGGGCACAGGGCTGATGAGGAGCGGCTTAGGCGACTGGGGGTGTTTCTCCCAGAGAAAAGGAGACTCAGGGGGGACCTTATCGCTCCCTACAGCTGCATGACAAGAAGCTGTAGGTAGGTGGGGGTCAGTCTTGTCTCTCAGTTAAAAAGTGACAGGACAAGAGGAAACAGCCTTGAGTTGCACCAGGGGAGGTTTAGATTGGATGTTAGGAAAAATTTCTTCACTGAAAGGGTGGTCAAGCATTGGAACAGGCTGCCCAGGGAGGTGGTGGAATCACCATCCCTGGAGCTGTTTAAAAAATGCATAGATGCAGTGCAGTGCCTGGGGACCTGTTTTAATGGTGGAATTGGCAGTGCTGGGTTACCAGTTGGAGTTGATGTTCCTTTCCAACCTAAATGGTTCTATGATTCTATGATCCTATGATACATGTAGTCAGAACATTTTCTTAGCTTTTAGCTTAGTAAAACTTTTTTGACACATATTTTACCCATTTCAGGTTCTGAGGCTTAAACGCCCAAATGTGGAAGATGTTATATTGTAAGGATCAAAAGAAAAATAGGTTTAGTTTCCTGATGAATTCGGTATATTTGTCACACATTCTGTATCTTATTTAAAATGAACACCTGTGCAAGAATTCTTATTACTGTTACGTTTTTCTCACTTCCCTGTTCTTTGTATGGATGTGTGCTGTGAAAGCAGTTGTTTGACCTTAATTTGTAGGGGGATTCAGGGATTTTTTGGATGCTATAGTTCATGTTACTAATTTTTGACATTTAGTTAATATAAATATGTCCTGGTTTTGACTGCAATAGAGTTCGTTTTCTTCTCAGTAGCTGGTACAGTTCTGTGTTTTGGATTTAGTATGAGAATAATGTTGATAACACACTGATATTTTAGTTCTGCTCAGTAATGCTTATCTAAATCAAGGATTTTTCAGTTTGCCATGCTCTGCCAGTAAGCAGGTGCACAAGAAACTAGCCAAACGGATGTTCCATACCATATGACATCATGCTCAGCATATAAACTGGGGGAAGTTGGCCAGAACCACTAATCACTGCTCAGGAACAGGCTGGACATTGATCAGACAGTGGTGAGCAATTGTATTGTGCATTGCTTGGTTTTATTCTTCCTTGAGTTTTATTCCACCCTCTCTCTCCTTTTCATTACTCTTATTCTTATTGTCATTATTATTATAATTATTATTTATTATCGTTTTATTACAATATTTCAATTATTAAACTGTTCTTATCTCAACCCCGGAGTTTTACCTTTTCCAATTCCAGTTCTTGTCCCCATCCCACTGGAGGCACGTAAGTGGCCATGTTGTACTTAGTTGCTGACTAAGTACAACTTAGGGGTTGTTGTAAACAAAATAATAGGTTTAATTTTTAATTAAAATTTGAGTCATCATTTTTGGGATATTTTAAAGCTCAAGTAAATTATTTAGATAAGATATGATTATCACAGAGCACCCTGTTTCCTATTTTGTTTCAGTTAGTTCAGTTCAGTTCAGAGGCCAAAGAGAGACCACTGCCCCCATATTGCTTTGTCATTATTGCCTTACAAAGAGGGTTTGGGAAATTTAAATCTTCCAGCTCAGTTTATTGCTGGACAACATCAGCAAATACTTTTAGTAGTCCTGTGGAGCAGGCATCATCACTGTAACACTGTAACTGATGTAAACTTCAATGTTTCTTGTAGTAATCCTACAAAAAGCTAGATTTCCTGATGTTTCTAAAAGGTAAGCATAGGCAGAATTATTCCATAGCATTCGTTAAGAAAGTGGGAAAGAGCAGCAATTATGTATAGACACTTCCATGGCCACTTTCCCAAACTCAAAACCAGAAAACCAAGAAACTCTGAGTACACCCTCCATGTGTAAACACATCACTAATACTAGGAAATAAAAATCAGCTACTGTGAGATTACATCTGTGAGATATTCTGAGATGACATTCTGAAAGAAGCAGCTCCGATGGAAAAATAAATTCATGTATATGATAAATATACTATAGTTCTGTGCCAGGTGGATGCATTCGTATGATAAAGCCTGAATTATTGTATTAATAAAAGTCCATCTTTAACAAGTAGATACTCCTGTTCAGATGCACAGTGGTAGAAAGTTTACTATGTATATTTGGTTTCCTTTGTTTGAAACAACAACTGCAATAATTTCAATGGTTTTCCTTGGTTTGGAGCAATAGTGTTACAAAAAACCAAATAAATGTGTATTACATTTTACCTGATAAGCCAGAACCACTTACATGTATTCAGACAACAACTTAAACACATTACTATGCATGATGTTTTTTGTGAATGTCATGGACTGGTATTTGGATAAATTCAGTTCCAGAAGCAAAACTTAATCCCTTTTTCTGAATGAAATGTTTCAGATTAAAATCGAGGATTAATTGGAACTCCAGCAATAAATTGGTGCTTCTCCAGCCTTTCAGTGCCTTCAGTACTTTCTTCTATTGCGATAAATAATGAAACAAAGATGCTAGTTGTGAAAATTAAGTAGACTCTATTGTAGGGCAAGGCACTAATTTAAAAATAAAAGGAAGTTCCACCTCTCTTTAGTAAAAAGAAAAAAGGCGGGGTGGGGGTGGGGGGTGGGGGTGGGGGGGGAAGAAGCAGGTCAGCAAGTATCCTTACATGGAAAGAGACAAGCCAATGAAGCGGAGTTGGAGAGTGACACTTATCACGTAACGATAGGGTCCTAAATCTTCAGGGAGAAAATAATCGTGGAAGAAATTCACGGGATTATGTACTCTCTCTACAAATAAAAGTATCTGCATGTATTTTGAGAATAGTACAGATGTCATAGATTCATCACCTCATAGCATCAGATTAACATTAGTATCAGTGACATCTGTGACACTGTAACATGTGGACCCTACTCCTGATGTACAAATTAGCACACTATTGTGGAATAACAACAAACTGACAAACATTTTCATACCTAGCTGTCAACACCTAGTTGGAACACCTCTGAAACATCCTCTTTCAGACAGCTTTGGCATATATTCAGGGGAAAAAATGTCATCTGTTTGAAAAAGAAATCTCTCAGTCATTGACTAAAAGGCTTGTAAAATAATATTCCTCAGGGAGTGACTCTCCCAAACAGCAAAAAAAGCTGAGGGGATGAAGAAAAGTTTTCAGATAGGGGCAGTTTCCTCTTGATCAAAACTCATTGCCCTGTCTCATTAAACTTGTCAGGATTGAAGAGCTCAGCAATCCACTTGGTTCTAAACAACTAATTTTTCATTAAGGGAGCTGTCAGAAATGACCATAATCCTTAATTTGCAAAAATGTGCTTTAGTTCTCTCCAACTGATCCACATAGTCGGCCAGATTTCTATCCTCCAAAATTACAGCAATAAAACATGTCATTACGAACAGAGACAAAATTCTCCAGGTCTGATGCATGAACATCTGCTGTTTGCAGACTTTCAGACTAGCTGAAAGTCCTCTGCTCTCTGCTCAATGACAGTGATACTGTGCCTAGGCCTCCTGTTGGGGGCCAAAACTAAGAGGGGCATGTAGATGTGTGTGTTATCAACAGCAGGGTTTAGATGAGATTAACTACAACAAACAAATATCAAAAAAAGATCCAAAAATGCCACAATCCTCCCATTTTACTCAAATATCACTTCCATTTCGCATTATCAAGATTTCACCCTGGGGTAGATTACCATGCTGTCATTAATATAATCTCGATATCTGGATGAAAACAAAGAAGAAGATGTAAATTTGTATGTAAAAAGCTACATATATCTTTTTCCCTCATGAACACAAGTCAAAACCAAAGAATCAGCTTTCATTTTTTTTTCAGAAGTTTTATGTAAATGAGGCAGTTAACAGAGAAGAACAGAATAAAAATATTAATAAAACATCCAGATTAGGAAAGAGATGTTTCTGTGTGCATGAAGAATTATTTATAAATTTAATTTTCTTCAAAGAACATAAGATTGCCTTCATATGGAATCAGATCAGTGAACTGGAAAAGTTTCCTTAAAAGATTTAACTGTTAATGAAGCCTGTTGTTCTCTGTTGTCTACTCAGTGTGCTGGATCACCCTGCTCATTAAATAGTCAGAGCACTCACCAGGCAGTTTAGAAGGAAAACCACACAATCTTTAGTACAACTCACAACAGCCATGGCGTCAGTCTTGTCCCATGCTAGGAATCTGGAAGAGAAAGAAGATAGAAAATAAACCCCATGAGCAGCAGTATTATGCACATCAAAGGCCAGGTCTGAGTAGCTGTAAGGGAACTGTGCATTACTCTTAGAATAATCACTCAGAAAACTGTTTGCTCTAGTAATTAATTTGTGTTCTCAAAGCTCTTGAGAAGTAGATTTGGAGCTTAGAAAACTGTGGAAATAATTTAAGAGTGCGAACTACTATCAGAAGAGATGTGACCTCATTAGGATATTTCCCCTCTTTCCTCTTCTGTTTGCTTCAAAAAGGATAGATAAGAATGCTTATATAATCTCCTGCAACTCCAAACTCTGTACACCTGTTATATCAGACCTAAGTAAATAAATCCCAGATTAAGATAAGTCTTATAAGTATCACTTAGGTACTAAAGTTAGAGTAGGTCCACCTGAGGATTCATCCAGTGGGTTTTATTCCAAGATGAAGTAAAACCAACCAGGGGTTAAATTTTCAGTGATGGACATTGTTGAATTACCATAGCTAGTTATGATCAAATGCCAGTGACTAGAAAAGTGAAGGTTACACATAGGATTTCACAACTTCCATTTCAGAACAAATTTGCATTAGGGCAAAACTTAGCAATTGGTAGGGTAGTTGCATAAGACAGAGTAGGTTGTTACTTTTCCTGTTAGCTTGTCAAGACTCTAAATCAAATCTTAATTCAAAACTGTTTAGCAAAGTTTTATCTAATGCAGACTTCAGATTTCTAGATTCCTTGTTGTTACAGTATCTTCCAGAAAGTAAATATAGGAGTGGGAATACTTTTCCAATCTTTGAAAATATTCTCAAAGATTGCATCTTTAAGCTGCTTTATGAGATTTTACTCTTTAGTTAATTGGTTAGCTTCTGGGATAGTCAGAAGTCTGAAATGTATAAAACTTTCAAATTGCTTGTGTGCCAGAAAAAAATGCTCATAGCTAAACAAAACCAGAAAAAGCTAACTTCAAATCCCCATAAACTGGGTCAAGTTTGAAGTGCTGTAATGCAAAGGGTAACAAGTCCCATTAAAAAAAAAAAAATCTTGAATGAATTGCTCGATTTCAAGACAATATATACAAACCTAAGTACTGTGGTTATTGATGATAACAAACTCATGGCCTGTATAGGATTGTGTATGTGAATTTTCAGGGAAAAGGGAAGGTTTCTGACCAGCTTTCTGGTACTCTGCAAGGATTCCATATTCTCTCCAAGTGACATAATGGTTCAGCAGATTAGAAATCAATGTCTAGATAGGAATGTTCCTATCCCATTTTCCAGAGAACACATGCTCTTCTAGTGGCAAGCAGGCAGGCAGCCCTGCAGAGTAAAAATTGAACACAAACCCAAAATTCTTTGTTACCTAGATAAATGAAAAGATAAACCATACTGTCAACAATAAAAGTAAAATGTATAAGCAAAGACTTCATATGGCAGTTTTACATACATCTGGAAAAACTAATTAGGCCCTTTCTTAAAAATTCTCAGATGAAGTTAAGACTATAACCCTCCTTACCCCCACACTGCACATGTTTGTACAGAGAAATTATAGAATGGTTTGGTTTGGAAGGGACCTTAAAGACCATCTGGTTCCAAACTTCTGCCATGGGCACGGACACCTTCCACTAGACCAGGTTGCTCAAAGCCCCATCCGGCCTGGCCTTGAACACTTCCAGGGATGGGCCATCCACAAATTCTCTAGGCAACCTGCTCGAGCGTCTCACCATCCTCATAGTGAAGAATTTATTCCCAATACCCAATCTAAATCTACCTTCTTTCAGTTTAAAGCCATTACCTCTTGTCTGATCACTACATGCCTTTGTAAAAAGCTTTCTTTAGGCTGCCTTTAGGTACTGGAAGGCTGCAATAAGGTCTCCCCAAAGCCTTCTCTTCTCCAGGCTGAACCCCAGCTCTCTCAGCCTGTCTTCATAGGAGGGGTGTTCCAGTGCTCTGATCATCTTCATGGCCCACCTGTGGACTTGCTTCAACAGGTCCATGTCCTTCTGACGTTGGGGGCCCCAGACCTGAATGCAGTGCTCCAGGAGGGATCTCATGAGAATGGAATAGAGAGGGAGAATCACCTCACTCAACCTGCTAGTCAATCTTCTTTCAGTGTAGCCTAGGATTTAGCTTTCTGGTGTACAAGTGCACATTGCTGGATCATGTTGAGCTTCTCATGCACCAACACCCCCATGTCTTTCTTCTGAGGGCTGCTCTCAATCCATTCTCCACCCAGCCTGTATTTGTGCTTGGGATTGCTCCGACCCACATGCAGGACTTTGCATTTAGCCTTGTTGAACTTCATGAGGTTCGCATGGGCCCAGCTCTCAAGCCTGTCACGGTCCCTCTGGATAGTACCCCTTCCTCCAGCATGTCAACTGACCACACAGCTTGGTGTTGACAGCAAGATGCTGAGGGTGATTTCAATCCCAGTGTCCATGCTGCCAACAAAGGTGTTAAATAGTGCCAGTCCCAATAACAACCCCTGAGGAATACCATAATGAAACACAAACATTTCCCTGAAACACTGGAAGAAAATATGTGACTTTTTCTGGGGTCTTGCTGTAGGCTGAGGTACAAATGACTGGGAACTAGCATACAGAGTAAGGCTATTTTATTTTGTACCATCATGTTTTCAGACACTTGCCTCCAGGCTGCACAGATTTCTTTTTAGAGTTCTTGTTTTTGACTTGCCACGCACATATTTTTAACTGCACTGCTCTACAAATACAGTTTGATTCTTTGTCATCATAGTGTCAGAATGGTGTAGTTAAATACATTCTTCCACTTGCAAATGCTTCAAAGTGAAGACAGAAGTATCAGTAATGTAGCATTCTTAGAAATGAATAATGGGGGGAAAGCGAAACAAGGTGCCATATTACAAGTGTTGTGCTTTTAACTCATGAATATTCAGGTGTTCCTGAACTCATTTTTCCCTCGTCTGTGTCAGTGTAACCTGTTAATTTGAAGTGGGAATTAATGTGCATAGTGAATCAGGAGGTGTTCATTTACATAAATAACAACCAGCTAAAGAGAAAGAATATCTTTTCCCCCTCATAACAGGTAATTATTAGAAAAAAAAAAAGAAAATAAATTTATTTATTTACAGAGGGAAATGCTCATTCTTACAAAACCAATCCTCATAGAATTATTTTAAAGGATACTGTTGTTGCAAATACTTTTTATATTGGGGTAGTGCTGTAGATTTTTCAACCGTTTGGCAATTTTATGACTATCACAACAAAGCACAATGTTAGAAGGGGTCAATTTAATGGTTTTTTTGCATTAAGTATGTTTCAAAAGGGTGCATTTGAACATGGGAGAAAGCAGAAGTATGCTTGAAAGAGGAATGATAGGAAGGGATGCTGTAAGCCAAGTGGAAGCAAGAGTCCATGAAAGTGACAGCGGATTAAAATGGAAAGGGAAAATGGGAATTACAGATTCTGGGGCTCAAAAATTACAAAAAGCAGATAACGCTAGTGAATTAGGCATAGATTACAAGGTGAAAATAAAAAGCTAAGGAATTACTTCTTGTAGCAGAATTCTGACTCATATAAGCAAAGCCACAGCAAAGGGCACTGCAGAAACTGAAACATAGTATGATAAAAGTCTGGAGGAGAGTTTTAGCCATATGGCTACTTGGGAAAGAAATACCATAACACCCACATATTAAGTTATTATACTTACAAAAGCATCAGGATTTTAAGCACATACCAGATTTGAAAATTTAGAAATTAAACAGGAATGTCACAACCGCATTACAGATTTGAGTGATAAGGCGGATGGTAGTACTGTCAATGCCAATCAAGAAATAGAAAAAGTGAAAGAGACAAATAGGGTTTTTAGATTAGGTAAAATGGGAGAGGAGAAGAGAAGCTGATCTGCAAGTTGTTGTCATAGAGATATTCACTAACTTCAGGCTTATAGATTAGATCAAATTTACAGAGAAAAATTACAGGAATTGCATGAAGAACCATTGAATTGCCTTTTGATGCTGCACAGGTGCAAGGAACAGCTATACAGACTGGAGATGAATCAGTAGATGACACGATACTGTAAGCCAATTAAGGACAAGATTTTACAAGGAAGAACACAGATGATTTTGGATGAAGATTAACAGTAGTTTTGATACATGTCAAAGAGAAAGAGTCTTAGTAAAAATCAAGTCAAGAGAACTCAAAAAAACCCAGAGCTAAACTTAAAAGTTCTAAAGTGGAGGTAGGAAACTTGACAAAGATATCAGCAAGAGTTTTAAATTAGCTGGTAGATGAAAATGAGAAAGAAGTAAGGTAAATGGGCTATTGTTGTATATTATTTGTACAAAACTGTTGATATAAGCAGTGAGGTTCCTTTTCAGAAGACTTCAAGCTTGTAAGTATCATGTATCATAGCTACCACTAAAAATATGCTACTGTGTCTGAGCACTTAGAGTTGTAAAAACATTTGGTATGACACTATCACAGGTGAAATGAATGAATGAAGTGGAAAAAATAAGGACATAATGTCTATTTTACCTGTACAATTGTACTACGTAACTTTTTTTGCAGACTATTATAATCTTGGAATATTTTGAGAGCAGTGTAATCAGAAGGAAAAAATCCCATTAGTTTCAAAGTCAGTGATATCAAAAACTGGTACAATGTAAGAGAAAAAGTCAGGATATAATTGTTATGTAATCCTATCCAATACTCCAGGTAAAAGTCACTGACTGATTCTAAACCTAGAAACCTGACAGTTCCCAATCATGTGTGGTATTCCCTTGACAATGGATTCTTAATAACCTACCTGAATTAAATGTACAAGGACAATCATTGCCATGGACTTATATGTTGACACATCTCTTAAATATTTGGCTCCATGTTCAGCAGCAGACAAAAAAACCCAAACAAACAAACAAACAAAAAAAGCTACACCGAAGGTATTGTGCATCGCTAGGAAGGGTAAGGAGAAAAGGAGAACAAGGCAGAGCACATCATTTTGTCCTGTAGAAGACCTTGCTGCACCAACATCATAAGTACTCTGTGCAATTCTGATTTCTGCATCTCAAGGAGGACATAGGACAATTCAAAATGTACAGAGAGAAAACTAAAATGGTCAGCAGAATGGAAAAACTGCCTTGTGAGTTGAGACTGAAAATATTGGAATTTTTCATTTAGGAAGAAGTGGGATGTGGAATATGATCAAGGTTTACAAAATTATGGAAGCAGGTAAGGTGAGTAACATTCACTGAATTCTACAATAACTGATATTCAGTCATTGAAACTAGAAGCAAATTAGTTTAAACAGTTGAAGGAAAGTAGTTTTTTAAACAGTATCTAACTTCTGGAGTTTATTCCTAAATAAAGTTGTAGAGGAAGTATCACCTGATTCAAGTAGTCATTAGGCAAGCTCGTGGAAATTAAGTTCATAAGACATAGGCAGGTAGGAACCTTCCAACATTCATAATGCAACAGCTGTAGACATTGGCAGGTGTGAGTACTATAGATGACAGAAAATGGCCTGGGGGTCTTGTTAAAGAGCATCTCCCACTGCCACTGGCTAGCTGAATCATACCCAGAGGGGCACATTGATAATATATTCATCTTTAAACAGTTTCCTTAGAGAGAACACTCTTATCAAATTAAACATATGCAAACATTGTATCACTGAAATGTACAATCTGACAGATTTTTGTAGTGCTAGCTGGACTTTCTACACAACTTCAATGCCTTTTCTTTCTGACATGGTATCAAAAATACCCATACCGAATCCTTTAGCATCTCTGATTAACACCAGCATTAGCATAACCTGAGTCATCTTTTCTGAACTCTCTCTTTTTCCTCTTGGCTTGATTTCTAGTGTTTTTGTTTATGGTGGGAGTCTTCAAAATGACACTAGCAGAACAGGCCTTTGTTAGGCTCACCTTCTGTTACAAAGTCATTCCACAGCTCTTATCACATAAAAATGTGATCATCAACACTACATAGAAATAGACTGCCATGTAATTTCTTATTACTTTATTACACAGTTCACTTAGTAAACAGAAATAGAAGTAATCATTCCTGAAAGATTTTGAATCCTAACCAATGAAGAAACTCAGATATGGGTTGTTTTCTGTTAGGTTTTGTACTTACCCTTTTTTACTCATCCTTTTGCAATATATTTCTATCTGGTTTAGTTTGGCTTCTTTGTTTTTCCAGCAGGACACATTTTCAACACTAGTTTAAGAAATTTCCCATTTATTCCTCCTTACCTTACTGTTGATCATAGATCAGCACAATCTTCTTTTCCAGTGATTTGGAAATAATGATGGCCAAGACCATAAATTAGGCCATAAACTTTACTAATATTGTACTTTTTTACATGCTTATCTACACTTAAAACCTATAATTTGATTTTAAAATTATGTAGAAAACAAAACTTTCACTCTTGATATCTGTAAGTTTATGCTAAAAATTCTTAAGCGGATATTAGGGGTTGCGCTCAACCTAAACTGCTAAAGGCTTTAAATAAAGTATACTTTATTTAAGTAAAGTATTTTATTTCCTTAAGTAAAGTACTTTATTTCCTTAAAAACATTGTACATATAAAAAGAAGACATGAAAGGAACTAATACATTGTTGTATGAAGTGATATAGTTTAAAATGCTTAAAAAAAAATTTTATATGTTTAAATCTTCTAAATTACACAGAGCATTAAATCACATAGAACACTGTCCCTGCTTCTGGTATTGTGCATGTGAGGGCTTGGCAGTGCTTTAGAGGTCTGTAGAAATGCATGAGTGAAAGGAGGAAAGATTTACAGCTTTCTGAATTTTAAAACAAATGCCATCTGGACCAATTTGTGAATCCAGCAGCACTGCTTCAGTTCAGTTCAACAGGGAAGAGTCGGAGTGGGAGTATGGTTACGGAGAGGAAAGCTAGTAACCTGTCACTAATCTGTATGCTTTAGGAGTCCTCTAGAATTTTTTAGGAGATTCTCTTCAATAGGTTACAGCACATTTGAATAAAGTGGTGCAAAACATTTGTCTCACTGGAAACCAAGTCCCAGGTTTAAACAGATAACATGTATCCACTTGGCTTCTGGGTTTGGGCATAATGTGTGGTGCTATGTGGATTGCACCAGATGTTTATCTCATTTATGTGACTATATTTTGGATCTGCTTGGATGTTGCTACCATCTCTTTAAAATTTCACTTTTATACACACTGTCCTTACTACTTGTTACATCATAGCCTCACTTTCCCAAAGTATGAAGCCAAGTCGTAAATTATAGTTGTCCTCTTCCCATCACTTACCATCTGCTGGCTTTGGACACAATGCAGTATGTCATACTTCCAGCAGTTCACATGTGCTTTGATGCTAGTTACACTAAATTTTTGCTGTAGTTCTAGAAATTACCTAAGCAACATTCAGTGACAATAGGCCGCATACATTCACTGGCTCTATTTAGTATAAATATCTGGTAATTTTATGATAAACTTCTGGGAATATTCATATGTTACTTATTACACCATCACTTTTGAATGTTCCAGGTTTGTAAAATGCATAATGCATTGGTAGCTTAAAGAAGAAAAATAACACTCTTTTGAAAGGAAAACGATCAGAATAATTCAGATGAAAATGTAGGCTCTTGCTGATTATTTTTTATGCCAAGAATGAATCTCAACTATTTACAAACATAAATCAAGCAAAATATACCTCATGGTTCAAATTTTGCTTCTTTGCCAATTTGAAAAGAATATACTTCACGGGAGTTACTGAAACTGGGTTTCCATTAAAAATATAAATTACAGCGATACCCTGAGAATGGTTAATAAACTCTAAATTTATGGAAATATTCTTCATGTCATATAATAAATTCTGTTCTTTACAGCAAACAAGCTATTACAATCAGATGTCACACATGGCAACTGGGATGCCACTCACATTGTCCTATGTATCACGTAAGCACTAGTTGATCCAGAAAGTATTGTTAGTAAGACAAAGCCTACGCTTTTGAAGGTACTTGGAGGCTTGTTACATCTCTGGGCACCTAAACATCTTTTAAAATATGCATTCCATAATAATTTTGCTGCTGTGGAACTGATTGAATTGACTCTGTGATTCCAATCAGTAATAAAACTTGACAAGGCACCTAGGCAGGCTTTGACTAACAAGATGTTTCATTACACAGTTCCTGTGGGGAAGTAACCTTTTCTGGCTGAAGATTAAAATTATTTGGTGCAGAACCAATGTTTAGAGATTGCTTGGAGCCTCAGAGGTGCACTTTAGGACTTTACCCAAAATGTAGCTGTCTACTGAAGTTTCACTTAGCCACTGCCTAGCAGTAGGAATGCCTAAGCTCAGTAAAAACCTGTTTCTGGTCCTCAGGACTATTCCTCCCTGGGGACAGGGATTTGTTGAACTTCTTTAGACTCCTGTCTGATGCCTTCTCCAGCCTGCTGAGGTTCCTCTGAACAGCAGAATGACCATCAGATCTGTCATCTCAATTTCTTATTGTCTGTGAACTTGCTTAGGGTGCATCATTAATGAAGATGCTGGGCAATATTGCATATCAGAAGTCTTACAATCATCCAAAATATGGAAAAACTGTCAAGGCCCGGAGAGCACAAACAGACTTTACCAGCCCTGCCGGCTTCCCAGTGGCATCACTTGTCCCTGCCTGTGGCCCAGAACCTCCTCTCTGCACCCGGTCCCAGTCCTCTTGGTCCATGCCTCAGTGCTGCCACAGCTGGGCCAGTCTCCAGCTCTGCACAGCCTTGTCCTACCCAGCCATGGGCCCTGCTGAGCCAGTACCAACCCACAGGCATCAGCACCCTGTCCTGGCACAGTCTTGGCCTCCCTGCCTCCATGTCCCTGCTTGGCCATCAGAAGCTGTGTCTGATCCTGGTTCCCCTCACTGGGCCTGGGGACTCCCCACCTGCAAGCTGACATCCCATCCAACCCAGTCACCATGGCCGTGCCCAGCCATCACTGAACCTTGTCCTAGCCTTGCTGCTATAAACTGACTCCCCAGCTTGACCTATGCCTGCTTCATGACCATCGTGCTGTTGTGCTGCATTGTGATCTGGACTCCTGGTTGGATCTGACCACCACCTCCAGGTCTGCCCTGCTGGCCTCACACAGGACCTCAGCTCCCTGCCCTCTCAGGCATCAGCCCCTGCTCTTGCTGTTTCCCAGCCAAAACATGAACCAGTTTTGCAGATATTTTCCTTTCTGATACTGCTAAAACAGGCAAACTTAACCCATATATAATACATACATGGGTGGATGCTGCAGCACTTTCTGCTGGTGCAATCAGCCTGTGGAGAGAGCGATTCACAATTCAATATGTGATTTAAATAGTCGTAACTCATCCAAACCAAACCAATTACTTCCACCATAAGACTTTTTCTTGTAAAAAGTGCCATTCTTGTGTCAGATTTCCACTTGCAAGACTCAGCTTTTTCAGAGAAGTGTTCAAAAATAGGTCAGTTTTTTATATTGCAAAGGTCTTATTGTTTTCCCCCACTTACTCTCAGTAATACTCTAAATGTACTTTCTTACACTTCTAAAAATCAGTGACAGGCAAAGATCAAATAACAGAAGGCAATATTTAGGAAAGTGTTTAGAGTGGAAATCCATAGGGAACTTCATTTAAAATTGTAATCATTACACAGTTGTACTAAGGGGGGGGGGTAAGGGGGGGGGGGGGGGGGGGGCGAATCTCCATTTGATTCCAATAGATTTATTTGATAATTCTTTTAACTGATAATTTTCTTTCCTCCTATGTGTTTTTTCACCTCCAAAATTTTCCAGAGGTGCTACTGTTAAAAAAATTAGCTGATCAGCTGTGGCGAAACAGCAATTTTACATCATCTTGGTGACAGAGGATGTGGAAGAGGTCCTTGATACTTTCTTTGCCTTGATCTCTCCTGGTAAGACCAACCTTTGGGAATCCAAGGTTCCTAAATGAGAAGGGTAGTATAGGCCAGGGGTTCCTACTGGGGCCAACAGTGTTTAACATGTTCATTAACGATCTTGATTGTGGGACAGTATGCACCCTCAGCAAGTCTGCAGGTGATATAAAGCTGTGAAGAGTCATTGACACACTTTGTGGTTGTGCTGCCATTCAGAGGGAACCTGACAAGTTGGAAATATGAGCAAGCGGTTGTCTGACAAAGTTCAACAAAGTGACATACATGGACATTCTGGAGCAAGACCAACAAAGGATCATGAAGATAATTAAGGGCTTCAAGCAAGGACAGATGTCTTAGAGGCAGAGAGAGCTGGGATGTTCAGCATGGAGAAGAGAAGGCTCAGGGAGATCTTACCAGTGTGTATAGGTAGCTGGTGCAGAGAAGTAAAGATGAAGACAGACTCTTCTTAGTGGTGCCCAGTGACAGGACAAGAAGCAGTAGGCACAAACTGAAATACAAGAAATTCTTTTCAAAAGTAAGAAAAAACTTTTTTTACTGTGAGGGTAGTTGAACACTGAACAGGTTAACTAGGGAGCTTACAGAGACTCCATCTGTGGAGATATTCAAAATCTGTCTGGACATGACCCTGAGCTGTGGCTGAGTCTGTTTGAGCAGGTGGGTTAGACAAGATGATCTCAATAGGTCTCTTCCAGCCTCAAAAATTTTGTCACCCTATGTGAATTTGTGATATATACACAGACTTCTTCCTGTGTTCTAGAAGAAATAAACATTGACATCAAAAATAAGTTTAAACTGATTGATTGGCAAGAAAATGTGAAGGATGTGGAATGTAAACTATTTTTGGACTGGATACCATTATAAAAGTTTTATTCTATCATTCATGTTGTATGTAAAAAACCTACCAGTGGATTCATTCACAGAAATTCTGAAACTTAATTCACGCTATCTTTAATTTTCCCCCCTCAATTGTGCAATCTGTTATTTTAATTAACTATCTGGGTGTTTAAACAACTCTTCATTTGCTTATTAATTGTAGAAATGTTACATTTTTATTCCCAAAGACATACATGGCAACATCTAAAGATGGTTCAAGAACTTTCTTGACTTTCAAGAACTCACTGAAGACTTCTTGAAACACCTTTTCCAATGGAGAATAACATTCATATCATCAGGTGTGTAACTCTCTGAAAATTTAATGAAAAAATGGGGATTCCAGTTTATTTAAATTCCACGCTGAGCATATCAAAGAAATAAATACTAAACTACTATTACAAAACTCTGACTTCAACTACATTAACATAATTATGTAAAAAAAATAATTTAGGCTGCAAAGTCAAATAATTAAAATAAATCAAAGCAAGTACATTATTTCCTAATGCAAAAATGCTGGTGCAACTTTCATTTTGCCGTTACACATCAAGGTTGTACTGTGAATGGTGTAGAAGTCCCGTAGGAAAATAAGACTATGCAGTGATGTAACTAATGACAGTTTCATGATATATATGTGCAGAAGAAAGAAAAAATTACAGTGGGAGAAAAAGTGACGCTAGATAGTACACATAGTTTTGACTTTTTTATATTTAATATCATGAATAGTTATAAGAGGTTATATTTACTATACAAATACATAATGAAGAAGAGATTGTGTAAGTGTCAATCTTTGCCTACATCCGTTGTCTTGGTTTGACTCCAAACCTTCAGCAGCAAAGCACAGACTCCTACCACTTTTAGTATTTAATAACTCTACATAATCATGAACTTAAAGGTACACTTATATGAAGTGTATTTATTTTCTCCTCCCCTTTCAGTAGAATATTACTGTAAAAATACATATCTATTCAACTGTCAGTAATTTTTCCAAGTCAGCCATTAGAATTTAATGCTGTGTTAATTGTTCCAAATAAGAGGTAGAAAATCATGAAGCATAGTTTGCTGTCACTCAGGACTTACTAAATGTAGCTATGATTGGTAAGATTTACATTAATCTCCACATATAAAGAAAGCATATTCTATTTTTTTCTGACTATAATTCAAGATTTATGTGGGGCAATAATTTTCAACACACACTGTAAAATTTAATTTTAATTGTGTTTAAAATTTACTAGAAGAATTAGTCATAAGACAGAATTGTAAATGTTACCCGCTTATCAGTTGGTTTCATACAATTGTATTTTCTTAATTAGTCTCAGTGATGATTCCTGGCTGACAACAGAAGCAACATGCATTCAGAGAAATATTTTCTGTCCATTTTAAAGGGGAAGAAAGTCCTTAGTTCTAAACTTAAATCTTTGTTTCAGAACCTTGAATAGGTAGATGACTGGAAGACATACAATCAGGATGTCATTACAAGATAGAATGAAAGCTGCTTTGTTATAAAAATAGATTTACCTGGGATCTGTGTTGATTCCTAACAAATATGAAATTACTTTTATGGAGTCTCAGGTAAAAGGCAGTGTAACATTTACTAATAACTTCAGTATCTTTAGGATAAGAATTACAACTTCTGTTGAAATTTGCAAGAAAACAAGAAAACCATAAAACACCCTTTTGTGGGAGACCCTCGAAGAAATACAAATACAAAGAGTAGGTGGAAAGAGAACATCTGTACCGACCCCTTAAAAAGAGTGTGCAGTGGCCATTGGCAATGCATTGCCTTGAATTACAAAGCTGTGTAGCTCACCACTTTTTCAAAAATATGCCCAGCTTTGCCCATGTTGATCTCCAATGGACTGTGGTAAATTCAGCACTGCTCGTCTCCTCCATATTGAACTATATTGAAGCCAAGTCCATCTCCTTGCCAAGAACATTGATTTACAGGAAGCATCAGAGGGAAATTCTGCTGTAAATTCTGCTGCCACATTACACAGAGGAATAGAGCTACACATCCTTCAATGAGTCATTTGACAGGGGATGTTTTCTGAGGATCTGCTTGATCTGCCAGGTTCATCAGCTGGGTTTACACCGAGATTTATTATAATCTCTGAATGATTGTACCACCAGTCTAAGCAAAAATAACAGGAACCTGCCAGCTGACACACAGCAGCACTAATTCTTCCTCCACAAGTACAACAGCATCAGTTGTAGTATAAAAACAGAGCATTTCACTCAGACTATTTTGCTGGTAATTAGGGCCAGTGCCCTAATTAAAAAATGAAACCACTTTCCTAAGTTGTGCAGTAACAACTGCAATAAAGGGAGGAAATATGAAGATTTTAGTAATGGATAACTAGCTAAGACTGCATTTCACAAGGACTCTAATAATGCAATTTCTATTGCATGAGGAGGTCAGCATGTTAGTATACCTCATTCTCAAAAAGTTCTGCTACGTGTTTGTCCCAACATACATCCCTGCTAGAGAGTTTTGTGTCTCCAGAAAAGATCTAATTCATACTCTGTCTTTGCTTTATTTTGCTGTAGCATTAGAGACCATTTCAAACAAAGAAGACAAAATAAAGAAAAAGGTAATTACATTGTTGCAGAACCCCTAACAAGAACTAACTTAAAGTCCTGACACTCAAAAACTAGAATAACTCTCAGAGCTGAAATGTTAAGCCCACCTTGATGTACAGTGGTGCAAAGTGTTCCTTCCAAATAGCTGAAAACAGGTGTCGTTCATGAATTTACTAGGATACTTATCAACATTAAAGGGCTGAAAATTTTGCTACCTTGCTAAATTTATTGTTTCTACACACGTTATATTCCTGTTCCAGTTCTGGCCTTAATTACAGAAGGCGTTTGTCTTCAGTGGGCCATTCCATTTTAAAATATACATTAACTGCTCTGGATAAAGCTTGGAGTGACCAAAATAATGAACAGCAATTTAGCTAGCACTTATTTTTGTCTTCTGTTTTCTAACTGAATTCTGACAGAATCTGCTTGGCTCGTATTATTTCTCTACCATTTCACCAAGGAGATTTTAGGGTAAAAAGAACTATATCGATACTATTGCCTTGTTATATAACTTTTCATGCACATCTAAGATCCTCCAGTGTTGCAGTTGAAGGTAATAGGTTTCAGAACCCATGCAGAACTACCATGTCAACAAGCAGATTATTGCACTGGTCGGAGAGGAACTGGCATAATTGCTGCATAGATTTGTATATGAAGGAGCAAGAGAAAACAGCCAAAATCTAAATAAATAGCACAATTATTAGATGTTAACTAATGCAAATTGGTTTGAGTTATAATCTGTTTTCCATTTTAGTGCACAGGTCTTAATAATTAGCATGTTTATTGTGATAATACTGCTGTGCTTATGGCCAAGAAGCATCAAGAATATAATTTTTTAATACTTTTACATAAAACTTAAAACATATCAACACTGTTTTTTCCTCAAGAGAAATCACAGTTCTAAAAGAGAAGGAGCACATTGAAATAGGAGAGTGTAATATAAGCTGCAAGAATAGCAGGTTTGCAGGACAAATGAACTAACTGAACAAAAGTCAAGCATCAAGAATGCCAATCTTTTCCCAAGACTTGGTGGGTTTGCCAGTGGACTGGAACACAATCCTGTACCTGTAAAGAAATTGCAATGGAGTCTTTAATTTTTTCTAGTGTGTATATATATATATATATAAAATCAGTTTCACCACCACCCTCTGCTACGTGGAACCAGCTACCAGATGATGACCAAATAAATTTTAGTTTCCAAATCAGACCCCTTCTATTCTTCTCTTGAGGGAATACTTAGAAATATTCGTAAGGATGAAGCCTGAATTTTTAAAGTACCAAATTTGGTGGGTACTTAATGTGTCCAGGACATTACATTAATGTAGTTCTGGACAGTAAATATCATGGTCTCATGTTCAATTAAATGCATAGAAGCTCTTTTATTACTTTGCTTGCAATCAAACAAGGTTTGGAGCACTGTGTAGTTATGTAGTCACATGCAACAATTGTCTACCGATTTGCATCGTTTCTCTTTGTGTATTGGCTTAGGAAAACCACACTTGAACAGTTCTCATTTTTTGTGTTCCATAAAATAAAAAAGATTGGTTTACACAGATATATTAAATTTACCAGCAATGAAAATTTAGTATGAAATAGTATTACATAAGAGACACTGGTCTAATGTTAGAGCCCCAGCACTCCCTTACACCAAGGACATTCCCACTACTTCATCTATTCATCTTGTGAAGTTGTGTGACAGGGTCTGGTCCTGAGTGATGAAGAATTTTCAATTTGTCATTCATAAATTTGACCCTGTTGCTTTGATGGATAGAGAGGTAGTATCATACAGGCTTCTCTACTGTTTTAAACACAGCTTTTGGTGACTTAATGTAGTTAGTTTAGTGAGAAGATAATGTAATTTCTGTGAGCTTCAGTTTTTAGTCACCTACATTCTTGTCATCTAGATTCTGATGTACCAATCAGGAATGTTAAAATATTTGACAGAAACAGTCTTGAACACCACTGGAAACAAATTATTTGAAGATACTGCAAAAACGGAGAAAAAGAATATTAAATAAGGAGGAAAGGAAAGAATGAAATAGATTGTTTGGCAGTTCTGTTTTTTTCAAATGGCCATGACGACTTACAATGCAAGGTACACAGAAGATTTTCAAGAGTGTGGTCCAATGCTAAAATCATAACTGGACTATATTGATTCAGTACAGAGAATCAGCTAGTGAACATGAAGAATTCATTGGTCATGTCAGTGTTTTACATAACCCTGCAGACTACCAATTCATTGTGTGAGGAACCGGACAGGCAGTGCCAAGGGCGTCTTCTTTCCCACACAGCAGAAAAAATAATTTTCATGAACAGTGGGTACATGTACATAAGGATATCTGAACAAGATTCTTTTGATTCTGACGACATAGATTCAGAATAAATCAGCTTCTCGCTGTGGCTTTTGACTACTGCAAAGGATCACTTGTATCCCATCACTTTTTTCTGGGAAACTATTTGTTGCTTTTTTCTCCTTCCACATACCTTGGACTGATTTGCTCTTTCTAAGAGCTAGAATTTTCTATCTCATGAAGAAAGAATCACTTGACTAAATTTGTCAGTGACAAAGTAAGTTAGGATTGGAGGAGGCTACAGCTTGACCTTGCTTTCCTTTGACCCAACCTCCCACTCACTGCAATGTTTGTTTGGAAAAGCTATACTGTTTGATTTCCCAACATGGAAAGAAAGTGCAAAACACTGTCTAAGGTGTTTGGAATTGATGGCTAGCTGTAACATTCTTGGGTCATTAGTTAAACCTGACACCTTGAAACACAGATCCTTTGAATCCTTGTTTGGATCTTGTTCCAGCAAGTAAAAGCTATGAATTTATGTTGCATCTTACATCAGGGGCTGTGATTTACCTTCACAATATAGAGGAAACAATCTTTTCTGCTATCCACAGTGTTCGCCTCTGAGGATGCATCTTGCTGGCTGCATGCTACTATCCACTCTAACTCAAAAATAAACATAGACAAGATTATGTCTCCAGAAGAAGCGCTGCCAGTAGCCGCATAATTACAGCCATCAAAGGGACAGCCAGAAAGATACATTCTACAAAAAAAGAGAGGATAGAAGAGAAATGGAACAGTCTGGCTAATAGTTAAGACAGTAGAAGGAACATATAGATTTCCAGGGAGGAATTTCTGAAGAGTCTCACCTTGATGAGCTGAATGTATGAATGGCTCAGGAAGTCCTGAGACTGCTGGATACTAAAAGCATGTGATAGGGGAAATATCACACTAAATATTCCCAGTTTTTATATTCTATCCTAAGGCATAAGTGACTGTCAAAGACAGAATTCTTGGCTAGGCAAATTTTTGGTATGAATCAAAACGGAAGGTCTTATATTACTGTCTTACTTTTGTTCACAGGTCAGGCTATCATAACTTGGTACCAGAATAGATATGAGGCACTGTTATAATTTACTTTACATCATTGCTCAATTTAAATGGAACTGTGTGCCCAGCTAATGGTCACTGATGTGGAATCAAATCCTAAACTGAATGAAATTGTAAAGCCAAGTGCTTTCTTGTGTGCACCCTTTACAAACCACAGTCAGCTGTATTTTTTACTTTATTCCTAATGCATCTGCTATGAACTGTTTGCAAATGATCAGGGTTCTGATGAAAAAAAACAAACCCTTGGGGCCAATTCAAGAGACAGCTATCTAACTTTATTCTGCATTTACATAAATAGTTACAGAATATGCCTACTGTGAAAATGTCTGTTCAATGTATGTAGCTTTCTTTTCTAAAAGCCTCTTATGGGTATAAAGCATAGCAATAAAATAGTAGTTATTCAAAGCCAAAATGAAGAGTCATACACAAATACTATTCGTAACTTTTCCTTTGCTGCTGTGGGCTAAATTCTATTGTCAGCTACACTAATAAGAGCCTGAATAAAATTGTCAGTTTTAGTATACTTACTGTGGTTATTTACCCACAGAATACTGCGTACACCTACCACACAGAATTCAGCTCTTTATTTATTGTAACGCAGTAAACTACTTTTTTTTTTTCCTTCTTAATGACATGACAGCTAATTCAACTTAAGACTTTCTCTTGCAGAACTCAAAGACAGCACGTTATCCACAAAGATTAAAAAAAAGAGGGAAAAAAAGATGATGTTTTGTTTTGGGGTTTTAAACACCATCTAAGCAGGGGAAAAAGTTTAATAGAAAACCATTTCATTCCTTGAAAATTCAAAACTGAAGCAGCCTTCTATTACTACAAATCAGAGTAAGTAGGAAAAATAGAAAGATCAGGTGACACTCATATGGAAAAGGTCAAAAAGTCAAAATGTTTGCCTCGCAAATTGACTTCAGCAGATTTGTGCAAGTTCTAACTAGGAACAGAACATGGTCCAGGCTTTTTTGAAATCTGTAAGATCTGACAGTCCTCAAAGATTCCAAAAAGTCAGAGAGAGCAGGCTTGGTAATACCAGAGGTGTGTCATTCAAAATATGGCAGAATAGAAAAACTGTATATACACAGAATTGTGCATATGTGCTGCAAATTTTTTATGTATCTGTAGCTTATGTCTGTATTATATCTATTATATTTGTATGCATATTTCCTGTTCATGTCACTTGTAAATCCTTCTCAACAGTAGCATCATGACTGTGTAAGAAAAACATGTGCCGTGTGACAGAAGTATTCCTCTACTTGTATCGTATCTAAGTGACCACCAGGCCTTGTCAAATCACTTCATATTCATACTAGATAGTAAAAAATATTAGAATGTTCTTTTTTAGTTCTCCCCTCCCCCTCCCCTCCACACACCCCCCCCCAAAAAAACCCAACCAAACAAAACAAAAAAAACCACCACCAACAACAACAAAAACGGAAGGACAAGTTTGGTCACATAATAATTCTCTACACTGATTTGTTATAAAGTATGCCTGGCAGTTGTATCAATTGGTTTAGTCTGATGAGTAAGGTATATGTAAACACCGTAAGGATAGTGGCAGATATGCCACCTACTGAATGGAAAGCAAGGTCTTTATTGTCCTAAATGCAGAGGGTTACAGAAATGTCAGCATTATAGCTTTAAAAAGGTTCTAAGTGTTCCTGTCCTCTATTAGATCACAGGAGTTTATGCAATATTAACCTCTTCTTAAGCTCCAAAGATCTGTTTATAATTTTGTAGTCATTTTATTTGTATTCTTGTAAACAGTATAAAAACATTTCAAGCTGCTTCTTTAAGCAACCATACAAATTGATACTAAAAGCCAGAGCAACTGACCAGACAGATTCATCAGGGACGTACTTGAGCTTGTCTAACATGCAAAGGAAGAAAATGAAAAGCTTTGGAGGTGACAAAGAACACTTCTGAGGTTCTTATGTTAGAAAACTTTTTTATCTTTTTTTAGAAAGAAAGTTTCTAAATATATAATAAAATAACTGATCATTGTACAAATGTAAAGGCAGCAGATCAAAAAACAATATTCAGACATACAGTCGTATTTCATTATAATTTTCAGCGACTGTTTTATCTTAAAGTTATTATTAAGTTAGCTGAATGATACTGTACATGTGAATAAATTGATTTTTTACATGACTAAAAATATCTTTTCAATAGACTGATTGTTTGGTTATTATAGCTACTAAATTCTTTTTTGTGCCTTACTACAAAAACAAAAGGTGGGGTGAATGTACTGTGTGCATGTTTATAATGAAATGAAAAAATTAAATATACATAATTAAAAAAATATGTGTGGGTATGTATTGATTATCCTGAGAAAACCTTGAATGGCAGAGTTTGCAATAACAAGCTAAATAAAAGTTCTTCCTCAGCCTACTTCTCCTTACTGCTTTAGAATTAAGCAGTCAGAATCTTCCCATATCATTCAGCATGAGCTATTAGCCTTCAGGCTGGGAGAAATTTGTGATGCTTTGTTGTCTTTGCAGATTATTTTCTAACAAACAACCTAACATTGAGCGTGGCAGAATTGTAAATGCATTATATCTGACAAAAGTCAGATGGATCACTGATATATCAGAAAAGGCACATGCAAGGATATGTGTGAAAAGGTATCCTCATTCAGAAATGTTTAATTCCACACTGGGACTGATTGGCCTGACATACCACTGAAAGCAGAAGTGGAAAGTGGTGTTCAAATAATGTGAAAGCAAACTGAGGGCCAGGATTTTATATCCTTTCACTATTGTGGCAAAGATTCAAGATTGTGACAAGCCACATCAATAATGCTTGGAACTAGTCCTGTTTCCAGAAGTTCAGCAGAAGAAAATAAGCTATCCTTGAAAATATAAAATGGTTAAAAGGCACATAAACTGTATTCAGCATAATTTTTCTTAACGGTTTCATTAAAGAGGTTCTCAATTTTGTAATAAAAACTGAATTCTGAAACTAGTACAATGTACTAGTACAATAAACGATGAGATATTGGTACATGCCCAAATCCACAATCTTATGTTGCTAACACTTGTACACTCAGTAACCCACATTCCAAAGCATGCAATTTGATTATTTACTCCCAGATAACTGAAAAAAAGAGGAAACAGTAGGGTATGGCAGACTTTTTTTCTGTTGCAACCAAGTTTATTATGATTCATATGGCATGAAATGATAGATATTTCTTAGTAATCACTAACAATGAGGTATTGTAACATGCTAAAGCATCTCACTCACTATCTCATAAAAGAAGCTCCCATGAGTTACTTCTGTCTTGTCCATTAGCAAGTAGGCATCTCATCATTCAGAGTCTTTTGCATTTTTTAACAAGGAGAAAAATTGCCATTTGGATACTAATTTCAGGATTAACTTTGCTGTTGTGATTCTGTCATAGTATATTTAATGAAGTATCAAAAAAAAGAAGAAACAAGACCAAACAATCCCCCTCAATTCTTAATTGCTTTTTTAACAGAAACAGAAAAACATTGTACCTACAGAGTAGTCTTGTACAATAACTACAAAAACACCAACCAATTTCAAAATCTCCAAACAATTTTGATCCTTCCTATAGTTTTGTAGGCTATATGATTGTGGGTTTCTTTTGATTAATGTAAAGGAATAAAAATGATGCAAAGTGGCATTATTTTTATTACCATTTTTGGTCAGGTTATGCATGCAAAGCAGCATTCTTTTTTCATTGAATGTTGCCAAAGTTTAATCCTAACTGGTTTGTGCCTTTATAATGTATGTCCTAATTGACAACACAGACTCAGGGATCAGCAGAAAGAATAGTAAATTAATTAAAAAAACCTCCATGGGAATATTCTCTTAATGGTGGTAAAATTAATTTCCAGCCATATTCAATGTTATCTTAGTAATTACAAAGTATTATTTTTGGAGAGGAAGTTGTTCTTATATTATGGTCTGTTAAACTGATAGTACATTAGGAACCTGTCTTGTAAGTGCCTTATTTTATGGTGCAGTGAACTGATGATTCTAGAAAGCTTAAAGCTGACCCAGAATTAATCATGTTGGAACAACTGCATGGTTACAAATCTATTCTTTACTTGCACTTTTGCTAGCACTGGCAAGAAGTCCTACCTCCTTTTCACTTCTGAGTGGCTAAATAATGTTTGCCAGGTCTCTTGTAGTCCACCTCAAGAGACAATTCTGTGCTTCAGTTGAAAAGAGATGGAGGGTGGAGGGTGGGGGGGTCGGGGGGGTTGGGGGGGGGGAATGTAAAGCTAAAATTTTTATATTTCCTAAACAATCCTGTAAAGAAAGGCATATTTCTTTGCCCCCTTATACAGGATGTGTAAGTGTTGACTCTTACTCCTACCTTATGTTTAGATGGCCCAGAACCTGGCACTTATCTATGACTTTGCCAAATTGTGGTGACATTTTTACTCTAGGCAAATTTTATTCCTAAACTATGGAAATCGAGCAATTACTTCTAATGTAAGGTTTGTGAAAAATGAATCCACACTATGGAAATGTGTTTTCAATGTTTATAAGTATTTTTTGCAAACCCATTTGGTTTTTAGACTTTGCATAAGGAACCTCATTGAAAATAAAGGGGTTATAAAAGTCCTTTGCTCTTCCCTACTTCCCCCAGCTTTTCTCCCAGTGCTTGTTTGTCTGAAGCATTTGCAACCTTTGGAAGAGTTTAGCAGCTGAGGAGGCTTTCTCCAGTCCAGCAATCCTACATTTGCTAAGTTTGTTTCTTTGATTGATTTCTGTAACTGTTGCTCCTTGATACAAGTAAAGTTATCCTATCCTTCCCACCCTTAACTGAACTGCCACAATTTCCCTCCCCCATCTGTTGCAGCCATTAAAAAAAAAAAAAAAAAAAAAAAAGCATTTATCTTTAAAATTTGACTATTATTTTTCATTACTCTTTATAAATTCTGCCAACCCACCTATACATCTTGGTCTTATTAACAACTATGTATGCAAGATTGTTACTATGGAGATGCAACAAATTCTTGGCTGCATGTGAAAGCTAATAAGGCAGGCCCTCTAGGGTAAAAAATTTTCAAATCCTTTACTCACAGTAGCATAAGCATTGACATCAAGATATTTCTGGGAAAATAACACCAATATTTGACACATGAAAGGAAAGCTATATGCTACCAAAGTGGGAGATTTTTAACAAATGCCTCTCCAGTTTTGTAGTCTATATTACCATGACAGGTTCAGTGACACTTGTTTACCTTTATGGATTCAAGAATAGAATTAAACACACAAAGTAAAAGAAATGAACCAGAAAAGATTAAAGACAGGAATATTTAGGTATTGCAGTTCTGTCCAAAGCTTCTACTATCAATTCATTACATACAAATAAAAGTGCAGAAAAGACAAGACAATTGGGCAACACACATAGACCTTTGGATTGTAATAGGAATTGATGTCATCATCTATTCTTCAGAGGAGATCTAAGCCCTGTACTATTTGGGCTGATGTAAAATAGTGACGTGCTACTACTCAGTGCTCCAGATTAATTTCCAGATTTTGTGGCAAAATCTGTAGTCCTTTTTGCAAATAAATATGTAATACTCATAAATGATGATTATCAAAAACATGTGAGGACCTGTTAAACTAACCTATGCTGTTATTTTCCAAAGGTGTTTTAATTCAGGTATCTAACTCAGAGACAGAAAGTTCATACCTTTGAAAAAGGTTAGATCATTTGACTTTTAACTATGTCCTCCTTAGGAAAATGTTTTACCCCAAAACTGTTAATATTTGCTCTTAATGAACATGGGATTGAATTTGCCATTGCCTCTACTTTTCTGCTGGATTTCATCAAATACAACTGTGCATACTTTAAAAATTAATTTTACTTTCTGTCATCTCCAGATTGAATCCACAGAGTTGTTCCAGACATTAATTTTGTTTTTTCTTTAGTAAGTGTGTTGATTTAGATACATATAGAGTAGTCAGTTCAGGTATCTCCAAAGTCTTATTCTGACTGGTAGAATTCTGAAGTAATGATTAAACTCCAAACTCATCATCTCCTACCATAATTACCTTGAAGTAATGATTAAACACCAAACTCATCATCTCCTACCATAACTACCTTGCACACTTTTATTTATAGTTCAAAGAAAAAAAAGAGTGTGATCATGAGAGCCATGAAATCAGGCACCAGTATATTTTGTTATATGACCTGGTACTGCTGACTCCTGAATTGGCTTTGTAGTTTAAAAATACTCTGAACTAGACACATAAATACCATTACAAATATAAAGTATATATTGGATTTTGTGTTCACAATGAACAACTAAACATTGTTTTGCAATGCAGAAAAATGGTAGAAACCACAAACGTCCAAGTGGAATGAACAATTTGCACATACAAATCTACACAGTTCTGCCATCTTTCTACCTCTCCCACCCAAGAGCTTAAAGCGTGCTAGATTAATACCAAAAGCAGCACAAGACTAGCAGAGAGGCTGCAATCCTTGCTCTGACTGCAGTACAAAGGAGAAAGGAAAGAAAATTTACCAGATATCCTGAGGAGCAGGGATAAAGTAAAGCTTTTCTGCTTTCTCCTGGATTCATAACATTCCCAGCAGCACTATTTTTCAGACTTTCTATAAAAGAAGCATCCTCAAATGAGGGGTGGCTGTTGAGTCTACATTTGGACAGCCTGCTTTCTCAAGTCGCTCTGTGCTGAATCTAGCCAGAAACAGCTGTGAAAGCCCTCCCGTGCTGTTTGTGTGGTAGGTTGTATTTTCATCTGGCAGAAAATGCATTGGTTTCAATAGTGAAAGGTATAGTATACAAATCTATCTTATATTGACAGTTAAAAAAAAATAAAAATGTGATGTCAAACTAAATGCCGGTTGACCATCCTGTCCTCCAAGTAGCAAGTAAGAAGCTTGGCGCAGTTACCAGGTTAAAGCCTTTTGTCAGTTCATGGGGACGCGGGTAGTATCTCAGACTCACACGCACTAACACTGAATGGACAAAACTGCAGTTTCCACAGGCCAGCATCAGAGCAGAGCCAAAACCACGCAGCTAATGCACGTAAACCCCGTCACCCCTCTCCACACAGGAAAGCTTCATCACGTTTTCAGAGCAAGCTTCCACTGAAGCCAGCGTAGCAGCCGCAGTCTGCCAAAAGACACCCGGCTGGCTCTAACCGCGCTGCCGCAGGTGTGGGCAGAAGCGCAGAGGTCAGCATGAGCCGCGTGGCCCTCTGAGCTCTGCCTCCCACCAGCTGCCCTGTGCCACCCTGCAGTCCCTGGAAGTGCCTCTGCCAGGCAGCTCTGCGGCGCTGGGAACCACTGCAGAGTTTCACCCGCCAAAGCTGAACCTGGTCTTCCCGCAACCCTAGTAGTTCAAACAGAAAGCTCAGAAGAAAAGGTTACTCTGAGTGAAAGATCTTAAAAGGCATAAGGAGGTCTGGGGCAGCCAACACCAACCTCACTAAGGCTCCCTCCCAGTATCAAATAGCATTAAAATTTCAAAGACGTTTTCTACAAATGGCCTAACTCAAATACCACAGTTTCCTCCTACCCAGTGAGCAAAGCAGTCCTGAAATAATTGGTCTGTGTCACCCGAGTTATCTTTGAAGTAAATGCAAGAACCAAACTCCTTGGCAGTGCAGTGTGACTGCAGCAATCCGCGTAAGAAAGAAACGCATCTTACAGGCAGAGGAGATGCATCTTCAGAGTTAGACTAAAGAACCAGAGTAGTCAGCACATGAAAGCTATTCAATACACCTGTTGTACATACCCAGCTGCTCTGCTGAGACTTGCAGGAAAGGCAGATGAGGAGGACGTTGCCAGGTAAGCAAAAGAGGGTAGGCACAAATAAATTCTGTACGTACAGAGCCAAGCTGAACAAGAATCCTAAAACTCGGGAGGTTTGTGCTAGATCCTGCAACGAGTGCCCTGAAAAGAAAGACCAGCACAAATTGCTAGCCATTGCTATTAGATACCAGACTTCATCGCCACACAGCTGTCACTGTGCACTAGGCTAGCACAGGGGGGTGGTTTTGACTCTCAGTCAACTCACAGAATTTCACTTCAATGTTCACATCGTACAGATGTGTCTAAGAAACGATATTTAAAAATTGGCTCTGAGCTGATTTCAATTACACTCTTCCACATCCAGAAAAGATATCAAGGAGAAAAGAAAGATTACTAATGAAAGGGAGACTTACTTTGTCTTTGTCGGCTTACAACCTTGGGAACTTCCAACTTCTGGGATACCATCCAAAGGGATTGTGACAGGCTTGAGAGGTGGGCCCATGCAAACCTCATGAAGTTCAGCAAGGCCAAATGCAAGGTCCTGCGTGCGGGTCGGAGCAATCCCAAGCACAAATACAGGCTGAGTGGAGAATGGATTGAGAGCAGCCCTCAGAAGAAAGACATGGGGGTGTTGGTGCATGAGAAGCTCAACATGATCCAGCAATGTGCACTTGTACACCAGAAAGCTAAATCCTAAGCTACACTGAAAAAAGATTGACTAGCAGGTTGAGTGAGGTGATTCTCCCTCTCTATTCCACTCTCATGAGACCTCACCTGGAGCACTGCATTCAGGTCTGGGGCCCCCAACGTCAGAAGGACATGGACCTGTTGAAGCAAGTCCACAGGTGGGCCATGAAGATGATCAGAGCACTGGAACACCCCTCCTATGAAGACAGGCTGAGAGAGCTGGGGTTCAGCCTGGAGAAGAGGCTTTGGGGAGACCTTATTGCAGCCTTCCAGTACCTAAAGGCAGCCTAAAGAAAGCTTTTTACAAAGGCATGTAGTGATCAGACAAGAGGTAATGGCTTTAAACTGAAAGAAGGTAGATTTAGATTGGGTATTGGGAATAAATTCTTCACTATGAGGATGGTGAGACGCTCGAGCAAGTTGCCTAGAGAATTTGTGGATGGTCCATCCCTGGAAGTGTTCAGGCCAGGCTGGATGGGGCTTTGAGCAACCTGGTCTAGTGGAAGGTGTCCCTGCCCATGGCAGAAGTTTGGAACCAGATGGTCTTTAAGGTCCCTTCCAAACCAAATTATTATATTAATCTACGAATCTTGGAGCATGTAACTAGTTACCTACTAAGTTGTTCTTAATCCAATATTAAGCAGAAGTTGCTATTGTTACCATATATTAAAACTGGTTTATAAAAAACAAATTGCTACTTGCCATTGGTTTCCATATAAGGGAGGAAAAAAAAAAAAGAATATATATTTATCTCCCTGGCTAGGGTCTCATGTTTTTGGCCCCTGAACTCCTGGAACTGTCTCTCTTTCTTGTTTGTGCTCAGTCAGTTTGACTGCTTATAATATTGACTGTATAAAATAGCATAGTACTGGTAAAACTGCAGCCTGTGGGTTACGGGGTTCACAGTCTAAAGATCTAGCTGCCCAGAAATAAGCATACCACTTTATAGCATGATATATCTAATATAGTTCCTCCACAAACTTATCAAGTAGTTCTAACCATAGAAATGTAGAATCATTTAGATTGGAAAAGACCTTTAAGATCATCAAGTCCAACAGAAATACTCTGCAAGTTCTAGAAAATTGATGTTCCATTGCAACCAGTTAAGTTATAAAACTTTTCCAAGTTTTTATCCATTTTTACTCAAGCAGAAAAACAGAAGGTAACACTTTCACTTTAAATAGAATGGTAGGCCAGCAATGACAGTCTGTAACAGTTTCATGGACATAGTTTCAATATATAAGGACTGAAATGAAGTAAAAAGTGGAAGAATAAAGCCTTATCTGGAAGAGTTTTGATTGGTATGTGTAGAACAGTCACTGAATGTTAAATCAGTGTCACCTACAGCGACAGCAGCAGGAGTTTGTGTTGGTCAGAACCTGCTAAATATGTTTTGTTTCCTCTGTGTTCCAATCTGGTTTCAAAAAGAAAAAGACTCAAGGTCTAAAAATAAGACTTATTTTAAAATTCCTCTTATCAACTTTACACAACCTTCCTCTTACAACTAGAAGTATTAAATACAGCAAAACCAAGAGCTATAAAAGCTGGGCTGCCAGGGCTATTCTTTAGTAACTTCAGGAGTTTTCACAAACTAACAGGTTTTCAATTAAGAATTCACAGATTATAAAGAAGCGAATCCCATTGGACCTATTTAATTTCTAAGTCCACTCTTTCTAGTCTTTTATTCTGCAATTGCACTCTCAGGGCATGTGGATTTTCTGGAATATCACTGTCAGGGTTATTGTGGGAACATATGAGAAGGAACATTAAAAGTAAGAAGAGACAGGAAGAAACTACTCATAAAATCTCTCTGGAATGATTGGTGCTATTTTGGTTATATTTGTTTGTTTGTTGGGTTTTTTTAAGCTGGACACATGGCATTCTCAGGTGCATGTTTGTGACCAAAAGAGGAAAAAAACCCCATTGAGACAGATTCTTAGCTAAATCACTCCTATAATGAAAAGTCCTGTCTACCATGACACACTTACAATCTAAAGGATTTGCCAAATGAACTTGAATAACAAATTTGGAGTTGTATTTGCCTATGCATTGGCTAAAAATAATGGGATTTTCATATAGAATCAATGTTTGCCTTGCATGTTATCTTGTTTTAGCATATGCCCTTTATGGGGGAGATCCAGAAAACATCCAGTAAAACACATTGCAGCAGTAGTAGGATATTTTGTTATTGTTGTTGGTATGAAAAATAAAGTAAAAAGACAGGTATTTCTATGCAGAATATGAGATATTACAGGCAATTATCATATTTTAAAATCTCCTTTAATAGATATGTCAGAGATATGTGTTTGACAAATCACTTTTAATCTTTTCAGACAGTTTAACAGTGACTGGAAGACTAACTTAATTTTCCTTTACAATGGTTGTCTGGGTAACAAAAACCAGTTTTATGCCTCTTGGCAATAGATCCTTTCACACTAGTGCGAAATGCTCTGAAAGAATGAGCAAGTTAATATCATATGATATTGATTATTTTCCAGATGAAGTTTGCTCAGAAAAGACTTTTTTTTTTCTTCCCTATCATGGAGTACAAACAGCAGGTTTTGAAAAGTCTGTAGGCAAATCCACAATACTGCTACTTTTGTTTCCTTTCCGATACCTTAAGATCCTAAATATCTAAATTCTGCTGGTAAAGTTACCCAAGCACCTGCATGTCAGCTTGGGGGCTTTCTCAGAGACCTGTGCATGTTGATATCAGTTAGGTACCCAAGATCAAATAATGTTGATGAAGTGTTCAGTGTTCAGTATTTTTCTTCAGTTCATTAATACAGTGTACTCTTTATATATCACCCATCTATAAACCTAGAGTGTTTCCCTCACATTTTTTCGATAGAATCATGGTTAAGATAACCACCTAAGATTGAAAAGAAAGACCAAAGTTCAAAGCAGATCTTCTGTCTACTAAAGACCATTGAATCCACTTCTCCCACCTTCTAAGAGACTGGTCTCTTAGCTGTTCCTTTCAGAAATATTTCATTTTATACGAAACACCTATGCACTTAGGGGCTGCTACAGGGATATAGTGGCAATTTTTAACTGGTTTTCTGCCTGTGAGCCTTGTGGTTATTCTTATGCCATCTCTTTCTTTAGTCTAATATTTCATTGTTCATGACAATTATTCTGTTATTCCTTAAAACTCATGAAACTAGAAAAGCCTAGGAACATTAATTAACAGAGGAGGAAGCTACAACTGAAAATTCAAGTCTCTATCCTAGAATACTATACAATAATGAGAGTTTAGGCAAGTCACTCGGAGCCTCAGAACCTTGTGTGTGGGAAGGTGTTAAAAAAAAATTAGGTGATACAACATAGAATTGTAGAGTACTGTCTAAGTTTAGCTTATCCCATTGGACTGGTTTCCCACTTATTCTGAATACAAATCTCAAGAAGCATGAGGACCCAGTATCAATTACGCAATAAATGAAGCCAGAAAGATGTACCTGAATCAGAAGATTTTTCTTTCAAATGGTTATGTTTGATATATGATGAGTATACAAAGGTATCCTGAATTTTATCCTAGCCCAACATAGCTTATATTGACATCCAAAACAGCAGAGTAGGAGAAAAAAAAAAAAAAAAACCAAGCCAAAACAAAACAACAAAATCCGCCAAACCCCCAAAATACCAACAAAGGTCATTAAAAAAGATTTAGGAATGCATGACAGAAAACTCAAACTTATCAAAAATAATGGAAAATAAAGAGTTCTCTGTAGAAAAACTGCTATTTTTTAGTGTTTCAAAACT